>NC_135649.1:82214597-82876160 GCF_053574225.1 Canis aureus | reverse complement strand
CCCTAAAGCCCAACTCCACAGATCCCAGCTGCTCACCAGAGAGCACCCTTTGTTCCCTGGATCCAGTGGCCTGTCCCGCACTGACACCCATACTCTTCCTCTTCACACTTGCTAATGCTCGGCCACGTTTTGCCACTTGTCTTGACTGTTCTGTTCTCAGCCCCATTTACCACCATCATCCCCAGTAGGCTTCACATCCCAACTTACTCCATGCTGTCCACATGTCCAACATCCACTCTTGGCCCATTCACTCAAACTACTTACTCCCACTTTCCCCCATCATCACTCCTACTGACTTATACTCTTTCTTCCCCAGTAACTCACCCCACTGGCTATTTAACCCATTTTCCCCCTACTCTTCCCTGTTCGCCCCACCCCGCCTCTTCAGTCCCCCCATTCCTCCAACACTCGGCCCTTCATTACCCTCCTCTACTTTCCCCTAATTCATCCATTTACCCACATCCTGCTGTCACCCTCCCTTTCCCTCCTCGGTCCACACTGCACTCACTTCCACTCACACACATGGCCCATCAGACTGCCATCTGTGTCTCAGGACACTGGTGTCCACGATCAACCTGAAACGGCAGATCCAACACCCTATTCACACCGCACTGCAGGATGACCTTTGAGAGGCCTGAATCCCCAGGAATATTCCTTATGAGCAGGAAGATGAAAGGCTTCATTCTTAGGACCTTTGGGTAACCTCTCAACTGACTGCACCAGAAGCAAGTCAGCCAGCCGCATATTTTTTCTCCAAGTTTCCTTCTTCCTAGAAAGGCACTAAATGGGACATGTCTGACTTACAGAGCTCATAAAAGTGGGCCCACACCTCTTTTTCTTGCAGGATAATTTACAGGAAAAAAAAAAGGCCCAGAAGGGCACAGACAGGTCCTGGAGGTCTGACTCACTCACTTGTTTTGTTAAATCCGAACACTGACCATGCCCAGGTTTTACATAGCTCGGGTTACCCAGTTCCACCAGAGAGAGCCCCGGAGAAAAGCCACAGACCTGTGAGGGCCACAATATGGCACATGGTGGGACCTCTTATTCTGGAGCAGACATGCTGCTACCTGGTCTTTGGTAGCATTCAGACCGTGGCTACAGATACATCAACAGCAGTAGTGTGACCTAGGGGGTGAGCTACCCAATCTCCCTTTGTATTCATGCTTTTATCTCATAAAAATATACATACACGCAAACTACAAATGAAATGATTTAAAATCATTTTGTTCAAATATGGAAAGACAATGGTGGGCTTTATTACAGGATATTTTCAGAGGTCACCAGGCTCACCAAATAAATGTATTCTGGTCTCAATTACTTCCGGTTTCCATGATGTCATCCCAACTGACCTAAGAATCACCTTATTTGGCACCCTCAGGAAAGCAATGCCTGTGTGCCTTCGGAACTGGCTGGGTACCTGTTGTTCTGACCCATTCTTCTCCTTATTCACTCAAAAATAATTAAACTCTCCATTGAACATATGTGTGTTAAATGTTATGAAATCCCATGTCTAGAATCTAACTTCATAATCACTGCCATGGAACAAAATATTCATTTTTAAAAGTTTAATTCATTGAAAAGGTAGTACATCCACATAGCACAATTTTCAAAAGTTATGAAAGGACATACAGTTGTCTCCCTCCTGGTTCCATACCCCTAGCCACCCACTTCCCTTCCCCTTCCCCAGAGGTAATCAGGGTACTCAGCTTCTTTTGTAACTTCCCAGAGCTCATTTATGCATATATGCTCAATTACGTACTTGCCATCTATTCTTTTTATATACGAACAGTAGCCTATTATATTCACCATCCTGAACCTTGCTTTTTGCACCTAATAATAATGTATGTTGGAGATCATCCCACATCAGTACACTCAGGACACTTGATGTCCAAGTTCTCTTTATATATTCACTTTGTCTACCTAGGAGTTTGCTGCATTAAATGGATTTCAGGATCCAGACCCCTGCCACCTGGACAACTTTCAACCATGCACCAGTGAATATCTGATGTGCGTTCATCATTTTGTACGTGCATGAGTATATACATTTCCAGGCGCGGAATTGCATTTGTGGTTTTCATTACTTCAGAATAGTTTTTAAGTAAGAGTTTTTCCTGGACTTGCTGTTTCCTGGAGGTTCATGTGGGATAAGAAACCAGGGCGACATTCTAGGCGGATAAGTTTTTCTTACAATTGCTTTTTTTTTCTTTTTCCATTTGGTATTTCTTTTAGAGTTGACCTCTAAGAGTCAGTAAACTGGGCAGCTGTAGGGTTCTTCAGAAGGAACACTCCCCTTCTCTCACCCTAGCCCCTGCCAAGTGCTCTGCTCATGAGTACAGACTACTTTCTACAAATATGGCTTGTCTGAGCAATCCCTTGTCGAGGCCTCTCCCTTGGACCCCCAAATGGGTCTAAGAGACCTCCTACCTCCTTCCTGCCCATGCCAGCTGGTACTGCTGTGGATGGTGGTTGGCCTTGCACTCAGAGGCTATCCTGAACCTCTACTAAGTGTCCTCACCAGTGCTGTCTCACAGCTGCAGCCCTGAGTGTTCCCTTTGACGTCTCCTGCCCCGGTGCTCAATCTCCTCTGCCTCTGGCAGTACTCTCATCGGGATTTCGGCTATCTTCTCATTGTGTCACATTAGAGATGACACTTTTGCTTTTGCTCCTTGTAGTGTTTTGGTGAAGACTGAGCTAAAAAGAAGAGAGGCTGACTTTTACTCCCTGTATTTGAACCAGAAGTCAGAACGTACTTTTGAAGTGTTAATTCAACGGACAAAACTTTCCCTCAGTGAACGTAAACAGGCACCCTTGATCCTACTCTCTAATGTGCAATGAGCTTTGACTTACGGCTGTGGCCTTTCCCATGGGCCTTCTTTCCCGTGTGTGTTCTCTGATGCACAATAAGGTTTGATTTTTGGGTAAAGGCTTTTCCACATTCTGTACACTTGTAGGGTTTCTCTCCAGTATGAGTTCTCTGGTGTACAGTGAATGTGGATTTTTCCCTGAAGGCTTTGCCACACTCGGTGCATGCATAGGGTTTCTCTCCTGTGTGTGTTCGCTGATGTATTATGAGCTGAGACTTTTGGCTAAAAGCTTTCCAACATACAGGACATTCGTAGGGTTTCTCTCCTGTGTGAATTCTCTGATGTATAATGAGCTTAGACTTTTCTCTGAAGGCTTTGCCACATTCGTTACATTTGTAGGGTTTTTCTTCCGTATGAGTTCTTTGATGTATAATGAGGTATGATTTCTGGGAAAATGCTTTTTCACATTCACTGCATTCATAGGGCTTCTCTCCTGTATGACCTCTCTGGTGGAGCATGAGATAGGATTTCTGAGAGAATGCTTTCTCACATTCATTACATTCAAAAGGTTTCTCTCCTGAATGAGTTCTCTGATGTACGCCAAGGTTTGATTTTTGGGTGAAGGTTTTCCCACACACGTCACATTCATAGGGTTTCTCTCCCGTATGAGTTCGCTGATGCACAATGAGGGTTGACTTCTCATTGAAAGACTTCCCACATTCGGTACACTTATGAGGTTTCTCCCCCGTGTGAGTTCTTTGATGTATAATGAGGGTTGACTTATCACTGAAAGTTTTCTTACACTCATTACATTCATGGGGTTTTTTTCCTGTATGCGTACTATGATGTATAATTAGATCAAGCTTCTGTATGAAAGATTCCCCACATTTAGTGCATTCGTAAGTTTTCTCTCCTGTGTGGGTTTTCTGATGGACAATGAGGTTTGACTTCTGAGTGAAGGCTTTTCCACATTCATTACATTCATAAGGTTTCTCTCCTGTATGAGTCCTGTAATGTATTATGACAGTTGACTTTTCTCTGAATGCTTTTCCACATTCTGGACACTCAAAAGGTCGCTCTCCTGTATGACTTCTCAAGTGTATAATGAGCTGAGATTTTTGGCTAAAGGCTTTTCCACATTCAGTACATCCAAAAGGTTTCTCTCCTGTATGAGTTCTCCAATGTACAATGAGGTGTGACTTCTTGCTGAAGGTTTTCCTACACGCGGTGCATTCAAAGGGTTTCTCTCCATTTTTAATTCTCTCTTGTAGACTAAGACCTTTCTTTCGCCTGAGGGCTTTCCCACACTCTCTATATCCATGGGGTTTTACTCCAGGAGTTGTTTTCTCATATTCGGTATGGAAGAATAATTTTGCACATCCATTATCATGTTTCTTTCCTACAGAGCTTCTGGTAAATAGGTCTAAATTATCTACCATACTATTTCCAAATGACTCATGCTTATGGGATCTTTGTATTGAAGCAACAAGGTTTGTATTCAGATGAAATGCATTTCCAAATTCATTATAGTCATAGCCAGTCTTGGTGATAATTGTTTTGTCAGGGAATCCAACTTGCATCAACAAATATCTATCTTGGTCAACTTGGTGCTGTCTCTCAATCTGTTCATCAACTTGACAGGCTTCTTCTAGAAGGAAAAATAAATCATTTTTGTAATTTAACATTCTATAATGGACCTTCTTTAAAAATACCCTACCCTATAAAAGCTGACAGTATTATCTCATTTTATCTGAGTTCCTAGAGAGAGTCTTAACCATCAAATCTTGTTCTTTTACTGAAATCCCACCTGCTAGTCTCTTTGTTACCAAGAACAATCTTACCCTGACATCTCAGTATTTCTTACCTTTACTTTTACATCATCTCGGATTTCCATAAACTCTGGGGAACTTATCAACCTTTAAGCATACATGACTTACGCTATTTCTAACTAGGTAAAATGCAAGTGTGGTTAGTGGATTCAAATCTTACAACAATCCCAAATCCACATTCTTAGTGAATAGGACAAAGATCTAGAATAATTAACCTTACAAAAAACAAAACAAAACAAAAAACCCTTAAAGAACTTTCCCATTCTGGATTCATCTAAGTTTGCATTCATAGTTCAATATTACCTTCTGCTCCTGTTTTCACTATTTTCTGCTCCTGTTTTCACTATTTTCACTAAAAACTATGTCTATATTAATGCCAACTCCTTCCTCATGTTATGCTATAATCAGAATTCAGATAACTTTCAAGAAGCAATTCAGTCTTTCCACAAAAGCTTACTCTGATCTTCCTAACTTTAATTTTTTAAATTTCTAAAGTAGTCATCTGTACTGCTCACTTAGACAGTTAAAGTTGCAAAGATTTGCCTTAAATATACCATATTTCATCAACTGTAAGATGCATATTATTTCACATTTTAACACATCTCTGAATCCAAATGTACCTTATAACCAATGGCATGTCATCAATTAATTGGTGCCAATTTTTCTTAGTATGTATTAAAATCAATTGGATCTTGAAGTCAGTAAAATATGGTAAATAATTTTTGCATATATAATGAATTTTAATGATTTCTGTAGTTTTCACCTTCTCCTAAAATTTTGTATCAAAATTATCAAACATACAGAGAAGATGAAACAGTAAAAAACTACTCATACTACCACTTAGATTTAATAGTAATAACATTTGAAATAGTAAAACTGAATTTTAAAATGGAGCATGTTGTTAGGACATCCTTAATTTCATTAGCAAAGCACTAATTCTTGTCATACATGAACATCAGAATCACAGAAAAAGTTTTTTTTTTTAAGATCTTATTTGAGAGAGACTGAGCTGTGCAGTGGGGAGGGGTAAGGAGGTGGAAGACAGATCAGCAGACTCCCTGATGAGGAGGAAGCCCCATGCGGGGCTTGATTGCAGTACTCTGAGATGCCCAACCGGCTGAACCACCCAGGTTCAGAAAAAAAAACTTTTACAAAGTACACCTAATAGAACACAAGCTCCACCAAGCATCTACTAAATCTGGTGGTAAGAAGCAGCATAATTAGGGCCATAAACCTTCTAACCCAGGATCAAATCCTGACTCAACCACTCACCTGCTCTGTGACCTTAGCAATTTAATCTATTCATATTTTATTTCCTACCTGGAAACAGGAATTATAACAGTGCCCACCTAAATATGTTGATGGGATTAAACTATTTGTAACAGGGCATGCATGGCACACAGGAAGTACTTTCAACTGTTTACTAAAACAACTGATGCTACTCCTGCAAGAACAACTATTATGATTAAGAGCCACTACACTACTATAAAAAGGAATTATATTTAACTTAATCCTGGGATCAAGCCCTGCATCAGGCTCCCTGCTGAGCAGGAAGCGTGATTCTCCCCTTCTCTCTGCCTGGCACTCCCCCTGCTTGTGCACTCTCTGTTAAATAAATACAATCTTGGGACGTCTGGGTGGCTCAGCCGTGTTGAGCATCTGCCTTCGGCTCAGGGCATGATCCTGGAGTTGTGGGCTGTGAGGAGCCTGCTTCTCCCTCTGCCTGTGTCTCTCATGAATAAATAAATGAATCCTTAAAAATAAATACAAAAAATCTTTAAAAAAACTGTACATAGTAGGCTACCATTTTTCTAAGGAAAGAAATATATATTTATATACACTCATCATGTAAACAATGGAAGAATATACCTTTCAATTTTAATGAATGGTTACCTACAGAAGGAAGGAAAAGAGTGAAATGAAGGGAAAGAAGCTGAACTGCTTCAAATACACCTTGTTTTCTAGACTTGACTTTGGAACCAAGTATTTTACATTATCATAAAGCAAAACTGAATTTAAAAGGATTCCACAATAATAATATATCCTCATCTGTATTTCTAAACCATTTCCAACCATGAAGTCTTGATTATCAATGATACCAACATGATTACCTCAATTGATTCAAACCACTATAGACAGCAGTCTCAGAATAATATTAACAATATTACCATCAGATTTAAGATTAACAGAGCAGCCCAGGTGGTTCAGCGGTTTAGCGCTGGCTTCAGCCCAGGGCATGATCCTGGAGACCAGGATCGAGTCTCACATAGGGCTCCCTGCATGGAGCCTGCTTCTCCCTCTGCCTGTGTCTCTACCTCTCTCTCTCCTCTCTGTATTTCTCATGAATAAATAAATAAATTTTTTTTTAAAAAATGATGTAAGATTAACAAATTAAAAACCTTTAAGTCCGGAATTAGATTTGGAAATACCGATTTTTTTAAATGAAGTGGAAATACCAATTTGAAAACATGATATGTTTTCTTTTAAAAGCCTTTTTGTGAGATGCCTGGGCGGCTCAGTCAGTTGAACATCTGCCTTCAGCTCAGGTCATGATCCCAAGGTCACAGGATCAATCCCTGCACTGCATCAGGCTCCATGCTCAGAGGACAGTCTGCTTCTCCCTCTGCCCCTCCCCCTGCTCATGCTCTCTCAAATAAAGAAAGAAAATCTTTTTTAAAAATATTTTTTACATAGTTCCAAGCTCTGTCAATTTTTAAAAGGCCTAGAAACAATTCCCTAACATCCAAATTGTGGTCTCAAAACAGTATTTATCACAAAAAAAGGAAAAAACACAGGGTTCCTTAGAGAAATGTCTGATTCCAGGCCATGAATTGAACCTGGAACAACCTGTAACATCCGAAAGCAAGGAAGCTACCAAAGACTCAGGAGCCAATTTGAAGGGGTTTCTGTTGGCCAGAGATAGGGCAATTTGATTCATAGTGAGAATAAGGCAATGGATTAAAACACACAATAGTCATCTTTTGAATAATGCTACAAAACCAAGTCATTACTTTTAAAACTGGTAAACAAATAGAAAAACATACATAACTGAAACAGAGCTCATGCAACTAACATATAAGCAAATAACAGATGAAAGGCAGTCCTCTTTATAGAAGTATTCCAGCTAATCAACAAAGAAGGAACAACAAAATATCACCATTTTGCAAACATTTTTTAAAAATTTTTTAAAGATTTTATTTATTTATTCATGAGAGACACAGAGAGAGAGACAGAGGCAGAGACACAGGCAGAGGGAGAAGCAGGCTCCATGCAGGGAGCTCGAGGTGGGACTCGATCCCGGGTCTCCAGAATCACACCCTGGGCCGAAGGCAGCGCTAAACCACTGAGCCACCAGGGCTGCCCACATTTTGCAAACACTAATGAAGATATAAGCAATAGTCACTACTGTTAACTACAATAAACAACCAAGCATTACACGCCTCCTGATGGAAGTATGTCACACCAGCTAGGAAGTAAACTTGTTAAAAGAAAAAGTAGAACCCTGAATCTGATCAAATTTCAGAATCTAACCACCAATTTATAAGAAAAACAAGGGACAGACGACTATATTAAATACCATAAGGCACGCAGCAAAGTCCAGATTGTGGGAAACTAAAAGACAAATTGACTAGTTACTTTAAAAAAAATAAAAGGGGGGTGGGGGAAAGATAGACAGGAATCATTTGTAGGTTTTGAGAAACAAGAATCCGAGCACACTCTGCATTCAAATCCTGATTTCTCAATGATATTCACCACTAAAAGGAATCAAAGATCCTTGGAGAAGTTGCTGATTCTGGGTCTGAAACAGGGAAAGTACAGCGTGAACCTAGAACATATTTTTGTGTTAGAAAGTACTCAAAGAAAGATGGGGTCATGTTAAAAGACAGAGGAGCCAGCCTGAAAGGACTCCTACTAGACAAACTGAGGTCAATTTGAACATCAAAATGAATAATGAGGGTTGCCTGGGTGGCTCAGTCAGTTAAGCATCTACCTTCAGCTCAGGTATCCCAGTATCCCAGGATCGAGCCCCGCATCAGCTCCCTCCTCAGCAGGGAACCTGCTGCTCCCTCTCCCTATGCCCCCTCCCTCTGCTCATGCTCTCTCTTGCTTACTCTCACTCTCAAAAATCTTTTTTTTAATAAACCCAATAAGATGTATAATAACAGTAGACTTTAATGCATTGGAGCATACTGGAAAATAAAAATCTGAATCCATACTGATACTAAAATTAGTTCATTAATGGGATGGGGTAAGAGAAGAATGCCAAGTTATAAATATATAAGGAATGATAGAAAATTCACTCTTCTTCCAACCATCTTATAAATTGATTCAGGCAAGAATCATCTGTGAGTGTTAAAACACTGGACAAAAATTTTTGAGAACAGAATATTCACCATTTGACAGTTCTACAAAATGTTAAACACGTGTCTGACAATTCCATTCCCATGTACATACTCAAAACATACATCACCATAAAAATTCTATGCAGGGATCCCTGGGTGGCGCAGCGGTTTAGCGCCTGCCTTTGGCCCAGGGTGCGATCCTGGAGACCCGGGATCAAATCCCACGTCGGGCTCCCGGTGCATGGAGCCTGCTTCTCCCTCTGCCTATGTCTCTGCCTCTCTCTCTCTCTCTCTCTCTGTGACTATCATAAATTAAAAAAAAATTCTATGCAAATGTTCATAGCAGCTTTTTAAAAAGATTTTATTTATTCATGAAAGACACAGAGAGAAAGAGGCAGAGACACAGGCAGAGGGAGAAGCAGGCTCCATGCAGGGAGCCCAATGTGGGACTCTATCACAGGACCCAGGAATCACGCCCTGAGCCGAAGGCAGACGCTCAACTGCTGAGCCACCCAAGCTCCCACATAGTAGCTTTATAATAGCCAAAAAAGTGGAAACAACCTAAATATCCATCAACAGATAAATGGATAAACAAAAGTGGCATATCCAGACAAGAGAATATGATTCTACCATAAAAAGAATTGAAGTCCTGATACGTGCTACACTATGAATGAACCTTGAAGCCGTCAAGTGAAAGAAACCAAACATAAAAGGCCACATTTTGTATGCTTCCATTTATATGAAATCTCTGGAATAGGAAAAACTATTGAGGCAGGAAGTAGTTGCCAGGGCATTGAGGGGAGTGGTGGTTGGAAATGGAGACTGACTGATAGGGGTGAGGGTTTCTTTTTGGGGTGATAATGACATTATAGAATTAGATAATGGTGATGGCTTCATAACCTGGTGAGTATACTAAAAATCGCTGAATTTGTATACTTCAAAAAGAGTGAATGTTATGGTCTGTGAATTATATCTTGATAAAGCTTTTTTTTTAAAAAAAAAGACAATCAAGATGAAAACAGGCAAACAAGTCTGATAGGACTATCTAAACTGGATAGAAACAGGTAATTCAATTTGGAATTAGACTATCAGTCCCTTGGCCCGTGATTCCTTTGGGCCTGGCTTCAGATAAGGCAATGGGAAATGAAAATGAGAGAAGTGGCAGGGCTTGGGGGTGGGGACTGGCACTTAACAGGACATGTATCCACTGGGGAAAGTAAAGGAGCAGAAACTTCTGGGTAAGCACCAACTTAAGGGAAGTGGTCTGGTAGGTGTGGGACAAGGGTGAGGAATGTCAGTCTCATGTCTGGGGTGTTCTGGTCTCTTGTCCAATAACATCAAAGGGTCACAACCCTTCTCCAGACACCCCTGAAAGCTCTTTCAGAGGTCCTCACCCCTGGTTGACAAGCTGGCACCTCCTGTCTCCATCATCTGAGTCAACCCCACTTACCTGGAAAGCTCCAAACTGAGATTTTTCTTTCTGCCAGGCATGGACCTTCTAACTCCAATTTGAGGATGAGATCTGGTTTGGTATCCTGCTGCCCTGCTAATGATAAATGACAGTGATACCTCCTTGGGTCTTCAGAGCCTCTGAGAAATAGGAAGGTGGAGTTTGGGGCAGCATGAGAGACCTATCACTTGACTCAATGGTCAAGTCAAACCATTTCACCTGGGTTTTGAGTTCACAAACACCCTGTCAGGAAACTTTGATCCCGGAACATTTCAATGTCAAACTTTTCAAGCAGTTCGGAGACCTTACAAGTTTTCCAAACTGAGAAAGGAATGGCCCTCTACCATACACAATAATCAGAAGCAGCAAAATTACTCGATGTAGCCATTCTTACCCACAGAGACCAGGTTGCCGTAGGTCTCCAGCATCACTTCTCTGTACAGAGTCTTCTGTGAAGAGTTCAGGTACTGCCACTCTTCTGGGGTGAAATCCACAAGCACATCCTCAAATGCCACGAGTTCCTGTAATTGCACATTCCTTTTACTCTAAAACACTGACAACTGGGTGATGAGGATGCAATGTAGGGAACTGCTGACTGGGTTCCCAGTTCATGATGATGACTTAATACAGGATGCCTACTTCCTTGGAAAATTACAAACCAGGGTAAAAAAAAACCTATTCCATCAAGTATATGGAATATTCCATAAGAATATAGGATATACGTAAGACGATGCAGTATTTGCACAAGGATAGACAAATAGTCCAGTAGGACTACAAAGAGAATCCAAGTATGTATGGACACCTGAGTGTCAACAAAGTTGACACTGGCAAGGCAGTGGGGAAAAGATGATCTTTTCAAATAAATATGGACAGATTAGCTGGATACCTATATAGGGGGAAAAATCACATTTAACCACTAACTCACCATACGCAAAAATAAGCTACAGATAAATTATAAATCTAATGTGAAAGATAACACAATAAGGGGCCTATAAAAGAGTACAGGAAAATGTTTTCATAGTCTTGGGGTAGAGAAAGAATTCTAAAACAAGATGTGAAAAATGCTACTCATAAAGGAAAAAAAAGGTTTATAAATGTTACAAGATTAAAAGTACAACAGGGAAATACAAATCAAAACCACGATGAGAAACCACAAATCAAAACCATCTCACACTTGTCAGAATGGCTAAAATTAACATAACAGATGTTGGCAAGGATGTGGAGAAAAGGTGGTGGGAATGCAAACTGGTGCAGCCACTCTGGAAAACAGTATAGAGGTTCCTCAAAAAGTTAAAAATAGAACTACCCTATAATCCAGCAATTGCTTTACTAGGTATTCATCCAAAGGATTCATAGATACTAATTTGAAGGGATACATGCACCCCAACATTTATAGCAGCATTTTCTACAATAGCCCAATTATGGAAAGAGCCTAAATGGACAAAGAAGATGTGGTGGTATATGTATACAATGGAACAGCACTCAGCCATAAAAAAAGAACGAAATCTTGCCATTTGCAATGTGGATGGAGCTAGAGAGTATTATGCTAAGTGGAATAAGTCCATCAAAGGAAAATAAATACCGTATGATTTCGCTCATATGTGGAATTTAAGAAACAAAATGAACATGGAAAGGGGAAAACGAGAGAGAGAGAGACAGACAGGCAAGCCAAAAAACAGACTCTTTTTTTCCCCAAAGATTTATATCTATTTATTCATGAGAGACACAGGGAGAAGCAGGCTCCATGCAGGGAGCCTGACGTGGGACTCAATCCCAGGTCTCCAGGACCATGCCCTGGGCCGAAGGTGGCACTAAACCGCTGAGCCACCCGGGCTGCCCCAGACTCTTGACTACAGACACCAAACTGATGATTACCAGAGGGGAGGTAGGAGGGTGGGTGGGTGGGAGGATGGGTGAAACAGGTGATAGGGATTAAGGGAGGCACTTGTGATGAGCACCAGGTATTATATGTAAATGTTGAATCATTATATTGTGCATATGAAACTAATATAACACTATCTTGGGGCACCTGGGTGGCTGGTTGAGCATCTGCCTTTGGCTCAGGGTGTGGTCCTGGGATCAAGTCCCACATCTGCCTATGTCTGCCTATGTCTCTGCCTCCCTCTGTGTGTCTCTCATGAATAAATAAATAAAACCTTTTAAAAAAACACTATCTTAACTAACTGGAATTTAAATAAAACAAAAAAAATAAAAGTACAACAGTAAAAAGGCAAGCTTTAAATGGGGAGATTCTCTGCAACATTCAAAAGTTATGAAGGGATCTTATCTGGAACATATAAAATCCCTGCAAACCAGTAAGAAATACACAACACAGGAAAACAGAGAAGAGATGTGGATATGTACTTCACTAAAACAAAACCCAAATGACCTATGAACATAAGAGAATGTACTCAACCACATTAGCACTCTGGTAAATGAAAATCTCTGGTGAGACATTCCTATGCTCCCACCAGAAAGGTTCTAATTAAGCACACTAAAGTATCGTAAGATTGTGTTGAAATGAGAACTCTCATACTTAGTAGGAATATAAACTGGCATAGTTGCTTGGGGAAGTTAATTGACAGTATTTACTAAAGTTAATGATTTGTATACATTATGACCCAGTAATTCTATTTCTAGGTACACAGCATAAAGAAAATCACGCACATATGCTCTAGATGTTCACAGAAGCACTACTTCTAAAATGAAATTGTAGAAAAGATTCAAATGTCCCTCAACAACACAATGGGTAAATTGTGGCACAGTCATTCAATGGAATCCTGTGTGATAATGAAAATAAATGAACTACAAACTGCATATCCAACACAGATGAATCTCACAGATGTACTGATGAGCAAAAGAATCCAAACACAAGAGTACACACTGCATGATTCTCTTTACACATAGCAAGACAACAGGCAAGGTGAATCAATCATGTTAAAAGTCAGGAGACTGATTATCTTTGTGGGTGATACTGATTGGGAGAGGGCGTGAGTGGGAATTCGAAGGTCCTCCTTACGTTCTAATCTTGACCTGGGAAGCAACTACTCAGTGCATTCACTTTGTGATAATGCATCAAGCTGCACACATATAAACTGCATTTCATGTACAATTAAATGTATTTTCTATCTTTATACTTAGAAATTATTGTTAACAAAAGTGCAAAGGCAATTCAAAGGAAAATGGGAGTTTCCTTTTCAACAAATGGTGCTGGAACAATTGGATATACATATGCAAAAAAAAAAAAACCACTCCAGTAAATACCGCCAACCTATATAAAACTTAAAACCTCAAAACAGATCACAGACCTAAATGCAAACTCTAAACCTATAAAATTTCTAGAAGAAGATACAGGAGATGGCCCAGCAGTTAAGTATCCAACAAGCTCTTCTCAGCTAAGGTCTTGATCTCTGAGTTGTGAGTTCAAGCCCCATGTTGGGCTCCACACGGGGTGTGGAGCCTACTTAATAAAATACACACACATGCACACACACACACAGGAGAAAATTTCTTTAACCTTCTTAGATGGGACAGCAAAATTCAAAAGACATTGTTCAAAGAAGAAAAAGCCACAGAACCAAATAAAATACTTATAAATCATACTCTGGCAAAAAAAATGTATTGAGAATAAAGAACTCTTAAAACTAAAAAAAAAAGGCAGAAGAAAGATATTAAGCCAAAGAAGGTATACAAATGACAAATAAGCACACAGAAAGATATTTAACATCATTAGTCGTGAATAAACTCCAAATTAAAAACCACAATGGGAGGGGCACCTGCCTGGGTGGCTCAGTGACTGAGTGTCTGCCTTTGGCTCAGAGTGTGATCCTGGGGTCCTGGGATCAAGTCCCCTGCATTGCACTCCCCACAGGGAGCCTGTTTCTCCCTCTGCCTATGTCTCTGCCTTTCTCTCTCTGTGTCTCTCGTGAATAAATAAATATTTTAAAAAATAAAAAAAATATTTTAAAAATAATTTAAAAAATAAAACCACAATGGGAGTTCAAGATGGTCCTATGGGAAAACCATGAAATCACCTCCTTCCACGGACACAACAAACTTATAGCTAGATATAGAATACTCTTCCTCACATAAGCAGAGTGAATGGCAGGCAGAGGGAGAGGGAGAGGGAGAAGCAGGCTTCCTGCTGAGCAAGGAGCCTGACACAGGACTCGATCCCAGGACTCTGAGATCATGACGTGAGCCAAAGGCAGATGCCTCCCTGATTGAGCCACCCAGACACCCCATTTTACTGTCAACTTAAAAATGACTGTTAGATGCAAGTTATATGTAAACCTAACGGTAACCACAAAGAAAAATTTACAGTAAATACATAAAAAGACAAAGGAATCTAAACATAACACCAAAGAATACAAACCACAAGGGAAAAAAGAAAAGAAGAAACAAAGAGGAACTAAAAAACAGCCAGAAACATTGAACAAAAGGGTAGTAAGTACATACCTATCAATAATTAAATGTAAAGACATGGGGTGGGTGAATGGTGGGGGGGAACCCTTTTATATGCTGCCTGTAAGAGACTCATCAAACCTAAAGACTCACAGACTGAAAGTAAAGGAATGAAAAAAAGATTTAACATGGAACTGGAAATGAAGAGAGATTGGGTAGCAATACTTGTATCAGACAAATTAGACTTTAAGACAAAGATCATAACAAAAGACAAAGAAGGGTACTACATAATGATAAGAGAATCAATCCAACAAGAGAACATGACATTTGTAAACATCTATGCACTGAATATAGGAGCGTCTAAATATACATAGCAAATATTCACAGAAATAAAGAGAGAAATAGCAATACAATAATAGTAAGAGACTATAACACCTCACTTAAATCAATGGATAGTTCATCCAGACAGAAAATCAATAAGAAAACATTGACCTTACACAACACATTAGGCTACATGGACCTAATAGACATACACAGAACACCCCATTCCAAAACAGGAGAATGCACATTCTTTAGTGCACGAGGAGCATTCTCCAGTATGGACCACATGTTAGATCACAAAACAAGTCTTAAAAAATTTTTTTAACAAGTCTTAAAAATTTAACAAGACTGGTATCATATCAAGCATCTTTTCTACCACAATGGTATGAAACTAAAAATCAGCTACAAGACACAATTGGAAAAACACAAACATGTGGAGACTAAACAACATGGTATTAAACAGCCAATCAAGAATCTTCTCCCTCTCCCCTCCTCCCATCTGCTTGTGTACACACTCTCTCTCTAATAAATAAAATCTTAAAAAAAAAAAGAAATCAGGGATGCCTGAGTGGCTCAGATAGTTAAGCGTCTGCCTTCAGCTCCGGTCATGATCTCAGGGTCCTGGGATCCAGCCCTGTGTTGGGCTCCCTGCTTGGCGGGGAGCCTGCTTCTCCCTCTCCTCCCTGCTTGCGCTTTCTGTTGCTATCTCTGTCTCTCTCAAATAAATAAATAAATAAATAAAATCTTTAAAATATTTAAAAAAAAAAGTGGGACACCTGGGTGGCTTAGAAGTTGGGCATCTGCCTTTGGCTCAGGGCTCACGTGATCCTGGAGTTCCAGGATCGAGTCCCACAGTGGACTCCCTGCATGGAACCTGCTTCTCCCTCTGCCTGTGTCTCTGCCACTCTTTCTCTCTATTATCATGAATAAATAAAATCTTTTAATAAATAAATGATTAAAAAAAGAAAAAATCAAAAAGAAATCAACAGGGGTGCCTGGGTGCCTCAGTCAAGTGCTAACTCTGGATTTCAGCTCAGGTCATGATCTGAGTCTTAAGATTGGGCCCTCTGTTAGGCTCTCTTCAACATGGAATCTGCTTGGGATTTCCTATCTCCCTCTCTCTCTGCCCATACCCCCACTCACATGTGCTCTTTCTCTCTATAAAATAAACAAACAAATAAAAATCTTTAAAAAATATAACATGAGACAAATGAAAATAGAAACACAATGTTCCAAAATCTTTGGGACACAGCAAAAGCACTTTTAAGAGAGAAGTTCACAGAAATACAGACCTACCTCAGGAAACAAAAAAACATCAAATAAACACTGTCTTAACATTCAAGGAAATAAAGAAAGAAGAACAAAGCCTGAAGTTAGTAGGAAAAAAGGAAAGAATGAAGATCAGATTGGAAATAAATGGAATAGAGACTAAAAGTACAGAAAACATCAATAAGGGGCGCCTGAGTGGCTCAGTGGTTGAGCATCTGCCTTTGGCTTAGGTCATGATCTCCGCGTCCTGGGATCAAGTCCTGCATCAGACTCCCCACAGGGAGCCTGCTTCTCCCCTCTGCCTATGTCTCTGTCTCTCTCTGTGTGTCTCTCATGAATAAATAAGTAAAATCTTAAAAAAAAAAAAGAAAAAAAACATCAATGAGGCTAAGAGCTGCTTCTTTGAAAAGGTAAACAAAATCAACAAATTGTTAGCCAGAACTCAAGAAAAGAGAGAGAGCCCAAATAAATACAATCAGAAACAATCAAGGAGAAATTACAACTCATACCACAGAAATGCAAAGGATTAAGAAAATACTATCAACAATTATATACCAACAAATCAGACAGAAATGGATAAACTCCTAGAAACATACAATTATCCAAGACTGAATCATGAAGAATTAGAAAATCTGAAGAACAATTACTAATAATGAAAGTAAATCAGGGGCAGCCTGGGTATCTCAGTGGTTTAGCATTGCCTTCAGCCCAGGGCCTGATCCTGGAGACCGGGGATCGAGTCCCACATCAGGCTCCCTGTGTGGAGCCTGCTTCTCCCTCTGTCTGTGTCTCTGCCTCTCTCTCTCTTTCTGTGTCTCTCATGAATAAATAAAAAAATAAAAAATAACAGATTTACAAGTGCATCAAAAAAACTAAAATACTTAGGAATAAATTTAACCAAGGATACAAAAGACATGTATTCTGAAAACCATGTATTTTGACAAAAGAAATGGAAGATGACACAAATAAATAAATGGAAAGATATCATGCTCATAGGCTGAAATAAAAAATATTGTTAAAATGCTGTAGCTAAAGCAATCTACAGATTTAATGCAACCTCTATTAAAATACCGAGAGCATTTTTCACAGAACTATAACAAATAATCCTAAACTTTAAAAGGAACCACAAAACATCTCCAACAGACAAAGCAATCTTAAGAAAGAACAAGGCTAGGTATCATGCTCCCTGATTTTAAACTATACTACAAAGGTAATCAAAAAAAGTATGGTACTGGGACAAAAAGAGACACATATAGATCATGGAACAAAATAGAGACCCCACAAATAAACCCATGCTTATATGGTCAACTAATCGAGAACAAAGGAGGCAAGAATAGAACAATGCAGAAAAGACAGTCTCTTCAATAAATGAGTGCTAGGAAAAGTGGGCAGCTACATGCAAAACAATGAAACTGGACCGCTTTCATATAGCATATACAAAAATAAGCTCAATACCTGGGTAACACAGTAGGAAGATTATTCACTCTTCTTGGAGGGTATGCCTGAGAGGCAACACTCATGGAGACACCTCCATGGGAACAAAGAGGCTGGCCAATGCCATTTCAATTCCCTACCCCTCAGCATACACAGGGCCATCTGTAGCAAGGAACGTGTCGCTGACGCCGGCTACCTGACTTGCTTACACCAAGTCTATTGCTCCAGCACTCGGGTGGAACTGCCCTTCTCAGTCACGCCAGCCTCAGTCCCAGCACGGCATGCCCCTTCCCCAGAGGCCAGCACAAACCCCTGTCCACCCATCTCCTGACCAGAGGGCTCTGCAGGGCCTTAGTTCCAGTGAAGTTGGTGATGGGTCTCGTTTCACAGGCAGACCACAGCACACCTAGTTCAAACTCACTACATTCAGACCAGGGACCAAATGCTGCCCAGAGCAGGCAAGGAGAGCCTCTGCAGATAACTGGCATGAAGGACAGAGCAGCTGGAACTACAACAGCAGGGCTCAAACAGCACACACAGGAGACACTCCATGAAGTGCCAGGCCCTGGGCACTACACAGCCTCTTCATAAGGCCATTACTTTCAGAAGCAGGATAAATAAATGGTTCTCTACCACACAGAAAAAGGCAGAGACTTAGATAAAATGTGAAGATAAAGCAAACTCTTAAATGAAAAGAGCAAGGCCATGGCCAGAGATCTAACCAAAACAGATATAAGTAAAAGGCCTGATAGAGAACTTAAAGCAACAATCATAAGGATACTCACTGGGCTTGAGAAAAGAGGAGAAGACATCAGTGAGACACTTAAAAAGAGAGATACAAGTTAAAAAAAGAATCAAGGATACCTGCGTGGCTTAGTCAGTTAAGTGTCCAACTCTTGATCTCAGCATTGTGAGTTCAAGCCTCACACTGTGGGAGGGGGGGCTAATTTAAAAAAAAGAAATAATCAGAGATGAAAAGTGCAATAAACTAGAAACATGGGCAGCCCTGGTGGCTCAGTGGTTTAGCGCCACCATCAGCCCAGGGTGTGATCCTGGAGACCCGGGATCGAGTCCCATGCATGGAGCCTGCTTCTCCATCTGCCTGTATCTCTGCCTCACTCTCTCTCTGTGTCTCTCAAGAATAAATAAATAAAATCTTTAAAAAAAAACCCTAGAAACACACCTGATGTAACAAACAGCAGGCTGGAAGACTCAGAGGTAAGAATCTGTGATGTAGAAGACAAAGTAACGGAAAGTAACGGAAAGTAACGAAGCTGAATAAAAGAGAGGGAAGAATTATGCAACATGAGAATAGACTTAGGGAACTCAGTGACACCATCAAATGTAATAACATTCATATTGTAGGAGTCCCAGAAGAGGAAGAGAGAAAAGGGGGCAGAAAATTTATTTGAAGAAATAGTAGCTGAAAACTAATCTGGGGATGGAAACAGGCATCTAGATCCACAAGACACAGAGAATTTCTATCAAAATCAACAAAAGCAGGCCAACACCAAGATATACTGTAATTAGATTTGTAAAATATAATGATAAAGAATAAAATCTTAAAAGCAGTAAAACAAAAGAAGTCCTTAAGGATGCCTGGCTGGCTCAGCTAGTAGAGCATGCAATTCTTTATCTTGAGGTTGTGGGTTTGAGCCCCATTTTGGGTATAGAGATGACTTAAAAAATAAAATCTTTACCAGTTCAATAAAGTGCACACCTTAAAGAAAAAAAAATAAAATAAAAATAAAATCTTTAAAAAAATTAGTCCTTAACGTACAAGGGAAGACCCATAAGGCCAGCTGCAGATTTATCAACAGAACCTTGGCAAGCCAGAAAGAAGTGGCAAAATATATTCAAAGTGATCACTGGAAAAATCTGCAGCCAAGAATACTCTATCCTGCAAGGCTATCATTCTGAATAGAAGGAGAGATAATGAGTTTCCCAGACAAACAAAAAATAAAGGAGTACGTGACCACTAAGCTAGCCCTGCAAGAAATATTAAAAGGAAGTCTTTGAGTGGAAAGGAAAGGCCAAAAGTGACAAAGACAAGAAAGGAACAGAGAAAATCTCCAGAAACAACAACAAAAGAAACAAAATGCCAATAAATGCATATCTATCAATAATTGTTCTGAATGTAAATGTACTAGATGTTTCAAAAGACATAAGGTGTCAAAATGGATTAATAAAAAACAAGACCTGGGGAATGCCTGGGTGGCTCAGCGGTTGAGCGTCTGTCTTCAGCTCAGGGCATGATCCTGGAGTCCAGGGATCTAGTCCCACATCGGGCTCCGTGCATGGAGCCTGCTTCTCCTCCCTCTGCCTATGTCTCTGCCTCTCTCTCTGTGTCTCTTGTGAATAAATAAAGAAAATCTTTAACAAAAAAAAACAAGACCCATCTGTATGCTGCCTACAAGAGATTCATTCATTCATTCATTCATTCATTCATTCATTTTTAAAGTAATCTCTACACCCAACATGGGGCTCAAACTCACGACTCCAAGAGTCACATGACTACTGACCTAACTAGCCAGGCACTTCACACAAGAGAATCATTCTAGACCTAAAGACATCTACAGATTGAAAGTGAAGGGATAAAGAAAAATTTATCACATAAATGAATGTCAACAGAAAGCCAGAGTAACTACTTATACTGAACAAACTAAACTTTAAAACAAAGACTGTAACAAGAGAAGAAGGGCACTATAGCATAATAAACGGGACAATCCAACAAGAAGATAGAACAATTGAAAGTATTTATGCTTCCAACCTGGGAGCACTGAAATATATAAAACGATTAACAACAAACATAAAGAAACTAATTGATAATAATAGTAGAGGATATTAACACCTCACTTACATCAAGGGACAGAAAATCAACAAGGAAACGATGGCTTTGAATGACACACTGGACCAGATAGACTTACAGATATATTCAAACATTCCATCCCAAAACAGCAGAATATATATTCTTTTCAAGTGCATATGGGAGGGGATCCCTGGGTGGCTCAGGGGTTTAGCGCCTGCCTTTGGCCCAGGGCACGATCCTGGAGTCCTGGGATCGAGTCCCGCATCAGGCTCCTGGCATGGAGCCTGCTTCTCCCTCTGCCTGTGTCTCTGCCTCTCTTTCTCTATGCCTATCATGATTAAATTAAAAAAAAATCAAAAAAAAAAAAAAAAAAAAAAAAAAAAAAAAAAAAATCTCAAGTGCATATGGGAGATTCTCCAGAATAAATCACAGATTAGGTCACAAGATAGGACTCAACAAATACAAAAAGATTGACTACAATGCTATGAAACTTGAAGTCAACCACAAGAAAAAATCTCTTAAGACCACAAACATATGGAGTTTAAACAATATGCTCCCAAACAATGAATGGGTCAACCAGGAAATCAAAGAAGAAATTTAAAAAAAATACACAGAAACAAATGAAAATTAAAACATAAAGGTCCAAAACCTTTGGGATGCAGCAAAAGCAGACCTAAGGGGGAATTATATACCAATACAAGCCTATATCAAGAAGCAAGATAAAAGGGACACCTAGGGGGCTCAGTGGTTGAGCATCCGCCTTCAGCTCAGGGCGTGAACTCAGGGTCCTGGGATCGAGTCCGCTGTCAGGCTCCCCACAGGGAGCCTGCTTCTCCCTCTGCCTATGTCTCTGCCCCTCTCTCTCTCTGTGTCTCTCAAATAAATAAATAAAATCTTCAAAAAAGAGCAAGAAAAAAACTCAAATAAAAAACCTAACCTTACACCTAAAGGAGCTAGAAAAACAACAACAAACGAAGCCCAAAGCTAGCAGAAACAAGGAAATAATAAAGATTAGAGCAGAAATAAATGATACAGAAACTAAAAAAAAAACAACAATAGAACAGTTCAATGAAATGAGGAGCTGGTTCTTTGAAAAAATTAATAAAATTGATAAACCTCTTGCCAGACTTACCAAAAAGAAAAGAGAAAGGACCCAAATAAATAAAAACACAAATCCAAGTGGAGAGATCACAACTAACAGCATGGAGATCAATTATAAGAGAATATTATGAAAAACTATATGCCAACAAATTGGACAACCTAGAAGAAACGGATAAATTCCTACAAACATATAAGCTACCAAAACTGAAACAGAAGAAATAGAGAACTTGAACAGACCCTAACCAGCAAGGAAATTGAATTAGTAATCAAAAAATTCCCAACAAACAAAGTCCAGAGTGTTCACTTCGGCAGCACATATACTAAGAAGTCCAGGACCAGATGGCTTCACAGACAAATTTTTTTACCAAACATTTAAAGAAGAGTTACTACCTATTCTTCTAAAACTATTCCAAAAATAGAAAAGGAAGGAAAACTTATAAATTCATTCTAGGAAGCCAGCATTACCCTGATACCAAAACCAGATAAAGACACCACTAAAAAAGAGAACTATAGACCAAATATCCCTGATGAATTCACATGGATGTAAAAATTCTTAATAAAATACTAGCAAACGAAATCCAACAATACAGTAAAAAAATCATTCACCACGATCAAGTGTAATTTACTCCTGGGTTGTGAGGGTGGTTCAATGTTCACAAATCAATCAATGTGATACATCACATTAATAAAACAAAGGATAAGAACCATATGATCATTTCAATAGATGCAGAAAAAGCATTCGACAAAGTACAATATCCATTCATAATAAAAACTCTCAACAAAGTAGGTTTAGAGGGAACATACCTCAACATCATAAAGGCCATCTATGAAAAACCAACAGCTAAAATCATCCTCAATGGGGAAAAACTGAGAGCTTCTCCTCTATAGTCAGGAACAAGACAGAGATATCTACTTTTCCACTTTTATTTACCTGAGTACTGGAAGTCCTAGCCACTGCAATCAGAGAACAAAAATAAATAAAAAGCATCCAAATTGGCAAGAAAAAGTAAAATTTTCACTACTCGCAGATGACATGACACTGTCTATAGAAAACTTGAAAAAAAAAAAAAAAAGAAAACTTGAAAGACTCCACCAAAACACTGCTAGAACTGATACACAAATTCAGTAAAGTCTCAGGATACTAAATCAATGTACAAAAATCTGTTACATTTCTATTTACCAATAATGAAGCAGCAGAAGAAAATTAAGGAATCAATTTACAACTGCACCAAAAACAGTAAGATACCTAGGAATAAACCTAACCAAAGAGGTAAAAGACCTGAACTCTGAAAACTAAAATACTGATAAAAGACATTGAAGATGACACAAAGAAATGGAAAGACAGGGGTGCCTGGATAGCTCAGTCAGCTAGGGCTAAGACTCTTGATTTCGGCTCGGGTCATTATCTCGGGGTTGTGAGATCAAGCCCCACATCAGGCTCTATGCTCAACGTGGTGCCTGCCTGAGATTGTCCCTGTCCCTCTGCGCCTTCCTCCTGCTCGCCCACTCTCTCTCCCTCTCTCCAATAATAAATCTTAAAAAAAAAAAAGAAATTGTGGAGATGACACAAAGAAATGGAAAGACATTCTGTGCATATAGTTTGGAAAAGCAAATATTGTTAAAATGCCTATACTACCCAAAGCACAATCTACACATTTAACGCAATCTCTATCAAAATACCAACAGCATTTTTCACAGAGCTAGAACAAACAATCCTAAAATTTGTATGGAACCGCAAAAGGCCCCGAATAGCCAAAGCAACCTTGAAAAAGAAACACAAAGCTGGAAGCATCACAATTCCAGATTTCAAGTTATATTATAAAGCTATAGTAATCAAAACAGTATGGTGCTGGCACAAAAGTAGGCACATAGATCAACAGAACTGATGAGAAACCCCAGAAATAAGCCCACACTATATGGTGAATTAATCTTGGACAAAGCAGGAATTTGCATTCTACAAATGGTGTTGGGAAAACTGGAAGGCAACATGTAAAAGAATAAAACCAGATCACTTTCTTATATCATACACAAAAATAAATTCAAAATAGATGAAATGTGAGACACAAAACCATAGAAATCCTAGAAGAAAACACCAGCAGTAACTTCTTTGACATGGGCAGAAACAGCTTTCTAGGTATGTCTCCCGAGGCAAGGGAAACAAAAGCAAAAATGAACTATTGGGACTTCAACAAAATAAAAGGCTTCTGCACAGTGAAGGAAACAATCAACATAACTAAAAAACAACTTACAGAATGGGGGAATATATGTGCAAATGACATATCTGAAAAAGGGTTAGTATCCAAAACCTATAACAAATTAACAAAACTCAACACCCCAAAAACAAATAATCCAATTTTAAAAATGGGCAGAAGGAGCACCTGGGTGGCACAATCGGTTAATCATCCAATCTTGGTTTCAGCTCAAGCCATGATCTCAGGGTTGTGAGATAGAGCCCTGTATTGGGCTCCATGCTCATCACACAGTCTGCTTGGGATTCTCTCTGTCTCGCTCCCTTTGCCCCTCTCCTCTGCACACTCGCTCTCTCTCAAATATATAAATCTTTAAAAAAAAATGGGCAGAAGACAATAGACTTTTTTCAAAAGAAGACATCCAGATGGCTAAGAGACACGTGAAAAGACACTCAACATCACTGATCATCAGTAAAATGGAAATCAAAACTACAATAAGTTATCCCCTCACACCTGTCAGAATGGCTAAAATCAACAATCATAAAAAAACAGCAAGTGTTGGGTGCCTGGATGGCTCAGTGGGTTAAGCATCTGTCTTCAGCTTTTTTTTTGGAGGGGGCTCCCTGCTCAGTGGGGAGTCTGCTTCTTTCTCTGTCCCTCCCCCACCCGTGCTCCTGCACTCTCAAATATAAAATCTTTAAAACATTTTTAAAAAAAACAGGTGTTAGTGAGGTTGTGGAGAAAGGGGAACCCTCTTGTACTGTGGGTAGGAATGCAAACTGGTGCAGCCACTCTGGAAAACAGTATGGAGGTTCCTCAAAAATTTAAAAATAGACCTATTCTACAATCCAGCAACCACACTACTAGGTATTTACCCAAAGAATAAAAAAATACTGGGACGCCTAGGTGGCTCAGCAATTGAGCATCTGCCTTCGGCTCAGGGCATGATCCCGGGATCCAGGATTGGGTCCCACATCGGGCTTTTGCGGGGAGCCTGCTTCTCCCTCTGCCTGTGTCTCTGCCCCGCCCCGTGTCTCTGATGTCTCTGATGAATAAATAAATAAAATCTTTTTAAAAATGCTAATTCAAAGGGATATCTGCACCCCAATGTTTATAGCAACATTATCTACGATAGCCAAATTATGGAAACAGCTGCATGTTAACCAACTGGAATTTAAATGAAAACTTAAAAAAAAGACAGCATGGTACTGGTAAAGGGTTAGGTAAGATATATAGATCAATAGAACAGAGTCCGAATATAGATCCACAAATATGGTCAACTGATTTATGACAAAACTCCAAAAGCAATTCAAAAGAGAAAAATGATCCTTTCAACAAATGGGGTTGGAACAAATGGAATTCCATATACAAAATAATAACCCTCAACCTAATCTCCACACCTTATATAAAAATTAATTCAAAAGAGATCATAGGTCTAAATGTAAAATTTTAAACTATGAAACTTATAGAATTGGAAAAAATCTTCACGACCTAGAATCCAGCAGAGAGTTCTTAAACCTGACACCAAAATCACAACACATAAAGGAAATAATTCATAAACTGGACATTTTCAAAATTAAAAATTCTTACTCTGTGAAGAGAGTTAAGAGAATTAAAAGAAAAACCATACAAACTATGTATCTGACAAAGGACTTGTACACAGACTATATAAATAACTCTCAAGTCTCAATAGTGAGAAAACAAAAAATCCAATTTTAAATAGGCAGAAGAGCTGATTGCACACTTCATCAAAGAGGATATACGAAAAGTAAATAAGCATATATAAAGATCTTAAACATCACTAGCTATTAGTGAAATGCAAATTAAAGCCATGATGAGATACCAACTATACTGCTAGAATGACTAAAATTAAAAATGCTGACAATATCCTGTGCTGGCAAAAATGTGAAGCAACTGGAATTCTTATACGTTGCTGGTGGAAATGAAAAATGACTCAACCATTCTGGAAAACAGTTTGGCAGATTCTTAAAAAGTTAAACATACACTTACCGTATGACCCAGCAATCCAATATTTATTCTAGAGAAATGAAAACATATGTTCACACAAAAACCTATGTATGAATGTTTAGTTGTACTCATAATTTCCAAAACCTGGAAACAATTCAAATGTCTTTCAACAGGAGAATGGATAGATAAGCTGTGGTACCTCTATACCATAAATACTATCCAGCAATAAAAAAAAGAACTGATACACACAACTTATCTCAGTCTCCAGGGAACTACAGCAAGTAAAATACCCTCAGTTTCAAAAGGTCACACACTCTATGATTTGATTTTTTTTATCACATTCTTGAAATGACAAAATTCTAGAAATGGAGAATGGTATTTCCCAGGAGTCTAACTAAGAATGGAAGGACTGGGGAAAAGGGGTGGATTTAGCAATAAAAGGGCAACATAAGGGATCTTTCTGGTGGTGGAACTATGTCTTGACCATATCACAGTCAACATCCTGGTCATGACATTATACCATAGCTTTGTTAAGATGTACCATTGGGGGAAACTAGGTAAAGGATACACAGGATTTCTCTGTATTATTTTTATAATTGCACATCAGTGGATTATCTCAAAAGATCATTTAATTTTTTTAAAAAAGGTTACGTGCCATATGATTCCTTTATATGACATTCTTGAAGATTAAACTATAGTGACACAGAACAAATCTGTGGTTGCCTGAAGTTATAGGTGGGGAAGGATTAGACATAAAGGGGTAGCATAAGGCATTTTTTTTTTTGGCCTGATGAAACCATTCTCTATCCCATAGATTAGTTACACCAATCTGTATTGGTGACATACCTTCATCCCAGCACTGACTTTAACAATGCCAAATGTGTTCACATTTATTGTACTGGACAATAACAACAAAAACAATTACTAATGCACACTAATTTTAAACATTTTTTAAGTGAATAGAAAAAGATGGCTGGCTGTGAGCACCTACAGGACTCTGTCTCTTGGCCAAGTGAAAATCCTAAGTCTGACTTATAAAATTACGTCAGGAAAACGATTCCAAGAAAAGCAAGTTCCCTAAGATATTTCATTCCCAAATTCCACTTTGACATTGTGTCTTCAGCTCACTAAGGAATGCCATAAGAAATATCTGCAGGAAACCAGGGATTGCATTTATCACTGCTGTAGCTGAAGACAATTCCACCATCCATATGAAGACTCAGAAAAGAAATGCCTTGGAAGGCAATTACAGGAAACCTTTACTTCCCTGAGGACTCGGTGTGCTCTCTCCTGATAACTAAGGGGAGCCAGCTTCCTAGTTAAGTTTCCCTCTGGCAGCCAGAGGCTCAAAGAGATATCTGTAAGTCAATGTTAGTATATGTTACATCCTAAGTCCTCCATGTCTACATTCTAACTTGGCCTTGCGGCTGCCTCTCATTTCCCAATCCTAATGCTTATTTACAAATAATTTCCTATTTATGTCAGAAATTCCTACATAGCTCATCACATCCATGGTTCAAAAAGGGGGGGGTGCGGTGGGGAGGAACAGACAACATACTTACCTGGGACTTGGCCATTTCCTGCTCTTCTTGGGAAAAGGCAGAGACGTGTGAAGGCTGAACTGGAAGAATGGAGAAGTGTACAGCATATGAGAGTACTCATCAGGCTTATCTGCCCGGAACTATCTGCCTAGAAATACCCTCATTGGCTGGGAATGAATCCAATCTGTGGAAGTTTGGGCACCCTTGTGGTTTGAACACCCACCTGTGTATTCTTGACTCTTCCTCACATAAGCATCTAACACAAAAGATTTTTTCCTATATACACTTGTGTACTGACCCAAAAATTGTATTTCCAGCCATTTTCCTTAATGAAATAATGTATTCTAATGTATCACGATTCCTCTATAAGTACCTTCATCTCATCTCTGACTTTATAGATGCCAAAATTAACCTTATATGACTCAAGATAAGAGATTATTAAGAAAATACAAGGGAAGAAATGCTACACAGCTATTAAAATATTGTATGGAACTGTATACTTTAGTATCTGTGTACTTTTCTGTACATATTTCTAAATTAAAAGTTTTTAAAATGTCACAATAAATTTTTAAGCTGAATCACAGTAAACTTCTGAATGAAAAAAAGGTAGGTTATAAAACTGCAGGAACTCATTTCAAACTATATGTGAAATGTTTAAAAATGCATACCCCTAATACACACTAAAAACTGTCTAAGAATGGACGTTTAAATTTAGGGGGATAAAATCAATTCCTTTTGATTTTCTTTCCCTCTATTTTTAATTAATCTGTAATTCAAATGTGCTAGCATTTGTTAAACACCAAGAACACTGAACTTTGAAAACTATCATCCTCGTGATATTTGAATCCCGACGATCCCACCCCCCCGCCCCACCCCCCGCAGACCCCGTAGCACTAGTGTCTCCCACCCCGCCCCCCAAACCCCAAGCTTTAAGCTCTGAGGTGAGTCCTCTCAGGTGCCTCTTCCTTCTCCTCACCTCACTGGGGCCGGCTTGCCCAGGAGTCAGAAGGAAGCCTTCGGGTGCAGATTCACTTCAGAGGTTGTATTCACACCAGGCCCCTACCCTGGGGCGCGTGGGCAAGGGGAGAGGGGCAGAGAGGGGGGCGCGCCTAAGGAGGGGCCTGAGAAGTGCGTATGAACCCTTAGCGCAGGTCACTGTGCTGGAAAATGTGTAAAAGTCAACGTTTAGCAAGCCCCATTCAACCCTGACTAGTCCCATAACTTTGTTCACTATCGTGCCCAGAGACCTTCAATCGGTCTCCCATCACCCCATCACCCCCTAACTCCCCACATCAATGACCCCCCACCACCAAATCCCCCTTCGTTCATCCCCCGCAGAAGTCCCCATCACAGCCCATCACCTCTAGCGCTCGCCCTCTCAACCCCCACCCCCCTCTCACCCTCTCGACAATAGATTTTCTGCTCACTGCAGAGAAGACCAGTACAAGAACTGGCTCCGAAAAGCACTTCCGCTTCGGGACCGACTCGGTCTCCGCAGCCTACAGGGCTGCAGCAGCTGGGCGTGCGCACGCTCAGTGGGGGCTTTGAGCCCGCGTCCGCCAATAGTCACCACTGGGCCCCCTCTCGCCCCCCTCCCCCTGGCCCCACGCGAACGCGGCGGGGCCGCGGCGCCTGCGCGGAGGGAAGATGGCCGCACCCGCGCGGTCCCTGCCTTGAGATGGCCGCGCCCACGGGGCCTCTTCCCCTCGAGGGCTGCTGCGTGGGGCAGGTGTTTACTTTGTTCTGCCGAGGCTGTCATTCCTGAGACTTCGAAAACCATTTTCCTTATGGCAGGGAGGGGAATTGCCCAATTGAGGAAAATTCTGGCGGGCGGGAATTTGGTGTCTTGAACCCGAAGGGCAGCATCGGGTGTACAGGTGTAACTGAATAGGAAGCCGGGATGCGTGGCAGAACTGCGCGGCGTGCACAAAGGCTGGGAGGTGGAGAAAGATCACACTGGCTCCCTCCAGTGTCTAGAGCTGGGAGTTTTGAGGGACGGCATAAAAAACAAGCTGAAGAAAAAATAAACGGCGACCTAGGATTCTCACACCCTGGGGTGAAGGGAATGTGTTAAGCAGGGGCTGACGAGTTGCTTTCTCTGGATGGCCAGGAACGAAATCCTTTCCTCGGAGGTGACAATTTTGCTGACCAAAAGGAGCTGGCCACACAAATAGCTGAAGCTATGACCATTCTTTTTTTTTTTTTTTTTAAGATGTTTTATTTATTCATGAGAGACACAGAGAGAGAGAGAGGCAGAGACACAGACGGAAGCAGGCTCCATGCAGGGACCCCGACGTGGGACTCGATCCCAGGACTCCAGGATCACGCCCTGGGCCAAAGGCAGGTGCTAAACCACTGAGCCACCCAGGGATCCGAGCAATGAACTTTCTGATGGAGGGCACATCTTGTTGCAAAGGCCCGGAAGTGGGATCTAATTCCATGTGTTGGAGGAATGGAAACTGGCAGTGTGTTGGGAGCGTAGGAGGTGTGAGGGAGGGAGAGGCAGGTGGGTGCCAGATGCACAGGACCTCCTTTGCCAGGAACAGAGCTCATGCTTCATTCTAGACAGAATGCGAAGGCGTAAAAGGGGAAAGATTTTTTTTAAGATCTTATTTATTTATTCATGACAGACACACAGAGAGAGAGAGAGAGAGGCAGAGGGAGAAGCAGGCCCCATGCAGGGAGCCTGACATGACATGGGATTCGATCCCAGGTCTCCAGGATCACACTCGGGGCAGAAGGCAGCACTAAACCACTCAGCCACCGGGGCTGCCCAGGGGAAAGATTTTTAAAAGACCCCCTCAGAAGCAATCTCTCTCATTGTTTATTGCGAGTCTTGGACCACTAGAACATGAGCTCCACCGAGATTTGCTTAAGCACTTCCTGTAGGACAGTATTCTAGACCTTGGGAATACAGCAAGGGAGAGGACAGAACCAAACAAACACGATGGAGACAGCCTGGTTTCAAACCCCCACCTACCAGCTTTGTAACTAACTAGGGCAGAACTCTCCTCTGTGCTGTTTCCTCATCCAAAAAACGGGGACAGTGACAAATGAATTGATAATTATGATGTAGGATGAGTTAGGGGCAGATGGGGCTAGACAGGGAAAGATAAGGTAAAGGCCCAAAGTCAGGCTCCCATAAACCTGTGGGCTCCCATAAACCCCAAGGACACTGAGAGGCCCTAGAGTCAGGCTTCTACTCATCCCAAGAAAACAGAGATAGGGCAGCAAAAACAAAAAGAAACTTGTCTCCCTAGCTCCAAAATGTTAGGGAGAATCTCCCTTTAATAGTTACTAAGTAATAATCAAAGAAACTCACCAGACCACAAAGAAATAAGTCATTAAGGCATTATCAACAGTCCCTGCTCAAACTAAGACTGCACAAGAATCTCAAGGCCATGGGCTACCTGGCTAGCTTCTCAATAAAAGACTGCCACTAAAAGCCCTCAGTCACAACTCTTGTCAGGACCTGTCTCACTTCTGAGAGCTTTCTTTGTATCTTTGCTTAATAAACTTCTATCGCAAAAAAATAAAAAATAAAATAAAAATAAAATAAATAAACTTCTATTGCTTTTGTCTGTGAGATTCATTCTTCCACTCCATGAGACAAGAACCTAGCTTTCCCGTATCATTTATGTTTAGAACAATGCATGGCACATAGCAAGCACTACATGTTTTATTATCATGATTATTTAAATAAAATTAGGTGTGTATAAGTATTAAGCTTTTTTTAATAAAAAGGAAAAAAATTAAAAGATAACCTGCAGGCTCCTTTGGAGAACAGACTACAGATGGCAAGGGTAAAAGCAGGAAAAACAGTGTGGCTTCAGCCAACAGGCCCAGCAAAGTGATAATGGCGGCTCGGACCTAGCTCAGTATCTCCTGTGTGCCACATGCTGTATAAAGCACAGGACACGACCTACTTCACTCATATAGTCCCCACTATCTGTGAACAGTCCCATGGCCTCCATTTGTCAGATGAGGAAACTGAGTCCTGGAGAGACTAAGTAACTTGCCCAATGTTACACAGTTTCCTAAGGTTGGATCCTTGACTTCTACCCAATAATATTCCTCTTTTGTTTACTTAGTATCCAATACAACTTCCAGAAAGTATCTGAGGGTCTTCATCCCAGAACCATTAAAACTAGCCAAGGAAATGATTCTATCAGAAATCTAGATGGAGCTTCCTAGCAGACAAAGCAAAGAGAGGAAACAGAGGAATAACTCCTACCTCTTGTTCCCCGAAGGATCAGCACTTCTTGGGTACAAAACATGTCAGTTCTCTCTGAATGCATTAGAAGGTGGGAAGTAGGAAGGGCTGGACCTGTAGGGCTCATCCCAGCCTGGCCTCTTCCATCTTACAAATATCATCCCCCCAACCTTGTTCACATACCCCTGTGTGCAGAGAGAATCTTTTAGGGTTGGTGGGTATTGGGATACAGTGAATGCCAGCTCCAGAAATGTCCCTGAGCCAGGGATACAGCCCCCAAAAAACTGTCCCAGGGTTCACAATGCACAACCACAAGCTTTGTGAGGCCAGCTTTTCTGCGCAGAGCCAGGACTCCCACTCTGTCCTGGGCATCCTCTGCCGTCAGTCCCCACAGGTGCAACCTCCTCATACCATGGTCTAAGCAGCACATGGCTAGGTGGACGGGTATGGAAAGCTAACAGTAACTGATCCCACCACAGAATCTGTAAAATGTGACATTCCCACCCAAAGGCCCCCCCCCCCACTAGTGAGTCATTATCACAATTGCTCTTAAGAGCCATTTCATCCAAGGAGTGTCTCGCTGGCTTGGTCAGTAGGGCATGTGACTCTCGATCTTAAGAGTTATGAGTTCAAGCCCCACATTGGACATAGAGCTTATTTTAAAATAAAAGATACTGGGGATCCCTGGGTGTCTCAGTGGTTTAGTGCCTGCCTTTGGCCCAGGGCGTGATCCTGGAGTCCCAAGATCAGGTCCCACATCGGGCCTCCTGCATGGAGCCTGCTTCTCCCTCTGCCTGTGTCTCTGCCTCTCTCTCTGTGTCTCTCATGAATAAATAAAATCTTTAAAAAAAATAATAAAATAAAAGATACATTTCATCAAAACTATATTAGTGTGAAAAATAAATAAATAAATAAATAAATAAACAAACAAACAAACTATATTAGTGTGGCCAATTGTGAGGAGTCATTTTGGGCCATAAGGTAACAGGTGAGTTTGTCAGAGCACACGAGCCAGTTCTTTGAAGTTGCCATGCTAGCTCTGAACTACTTGCTTCCAAGAGAGGAATCCCCTTCCATTCTTCTGAAGCCACTGGTATTTGTAGTATATACCATCACTTGTATATGAATCCTGAACAATATGTCAGACTTCTCTGTCTTGGCCAATGCAAGTGTCATTAAATCGGGGGCTTATGGGACTGGTTGGGGGCAGGGGTGAATAATGGTGAATGAAGGACAAATTGTGGGTGAATGCAGCAAGGAGAGATGGAGGGTGATGAAAGGTGAGGTGAATGAGTAGAGTGGAGTGAAAGTGGGTAGTGTGGAGCAGCATGAGGGAATGACTATGCATTTAATTTTGAATTAATGTGAGATCATGCATAAGGGCTGAGTAAATGATGGGAAAATGAGGCATGGTCTAAAGTGACAAAAAATGAACATGGGAGCAAACTGAGTGAATGGAGCAATTCAAGGTGGTGAATGTGAATAGAGCTAATAAAGCAGCAGAGTGCAAGTTATTCTGAGCACTAAGGACCAGAGTGTGAATAAATGATGGTTTATGGGGCATATAAGAGCAAGGGAGGTGAATTTAGGGGGAGTGGGAGTGAATGGAGGTAATGTGGGCCATAGAGGGAAAAATGGGGAGCACAAGGGACAAAGAAGAGGGAATAAAGATGTATACAAGGTAGAATGTGAATATGTGAATCAGGCTGAGTTTGAGTGGCCACACTCTGAAGGAGAAAGGGAGTGACTAGAAGTGAATAAGGGGCAGACTAGGGTAATGAGGGGCTCTAGGAATGTCCAGGGATCCCAGAGTCAATCAGCTCAGGGGAAGGAGCTGATGCATGTGCATGAATGGACCTAATGCTGGGAAGAATGAGAGGGAATGGAAGCAAAGAGCAGAAGAACATGAGGAACTGTGGGTGTTGTGAGTCAAAGGGCAAGATGAAAGTCACATGGCCCCACGGGAATTAAGGGGGGGGGATAGGGCCCAGTGTTAGCAAAAAAGTGGTGAATTCAAGGCAGAATGTGACTGAATGAAGGCACTATGGGCACAACAGAAACAACTAGACGGGCAATCAGGTGCAGAACAGGAGTGGTAAGTGGGAATAGGGGTTACATTGGAAATGAATTCCAATGAACGAGATCATTTCAATGAATGAGAGGCTGAGTGAGAGTAAATGGAGTCGATGAAGAGAATGTGAGGAATGGGGGTGAGCAAGCATAGAATGAGAATCTGTGGGCAACGCGAGCTAGTGTTTGGGAGTAATATGGAGAATAGGGATAACATGGGAGTAGCATTTGAGAGAATAAAGGGGAAGAAGGGACAGAAAGAGAATGAAGGAGGGAAAGAATGAGGCCCAGAGTCCATGAACAAAGCCGAAGGATGGGCCCTTTGAGAGTGAATGAGAGTCACTTCATGCAGTGTCCAGAAGTGGAGGGGGAAGTAGAAAATGAGAGTCTGAGAGTGAACGGAGGTGAAGAAATATGATGTGAGAGAATTGGGGTCATGCAAGGAGAGGGTTAAGGAACTGTGGCAATATGAGGCCCAGGGTGACTGAAGGTAGGTGGACGAGAGGCACTATAAGTGAACGAGGGAATAAATGATGGAACAAGAATGGAGGTGGAAACAGTAGTAGGGTGTGCATCTACATGTAATGTGTTGTGTATAGTATGTAATGGAGGGCAGAGAGTGAATGGGGCTAACGTGGGCCAGATTCCAGTAAATTGGGGTGGAACGGTGCATAATAAGTGAAGTGAAGGAAGTGCTGAGAATGGAAGGGCATGGTGGTAATATTGTGTGGAGCGGGAGAAACTGAGGCCATAGTAGGCACAGTGTCGTGAACAGTACTGACTGCTGAGCAGAGTGGGGGGAAGGGAGACAATGAGGGGCAGTGTAAGTGGAAATGGAGGTAACCAAATGGTATAGCATGATTAAAAACAGTGGAGTGGGACAGTATTTAAGGAATGTGGGGGAATGTGGGCTGATCATGAAGCCCAGGGCCTGAGTCCTGTCTGTGCTCTGCATCTCTGGCCCCTCTCTTCCTGCATCTCTTTCTGACATCTCAGGGTTTCTCCCTGGTTTTGCCTCCTCCCTTCTCTGTGTATAGGTCAGTATCTTTCTTTTTCATTGTGTGCCTGTCTCTAATAAGGGTAGCACTGGGAAAGATGTTGAGGTGTCCAGCCCTCTGGCTGTGTGTTCCAGAATCTACCATGTAGCTATTTCTTCATAGAGCCCAGAGTTCCAGAGTGCCGCTAGTTCTAAACAGGGCAGGGTGAGTCTAGAGCAAAGAGTTGGGCAGGAGGGCCTATGGGTGTTATAATGCAGGCCTGGGTCACCATGGTGGTGACCCTGGCCACGCTGACAGTTGCCCCTGTGGATGCCAAAATCTATGAACGCTGTGAACTGGCAATGAAGCTGGAGAAGGCGGGCCTCAACGGCTTCAAGGGCTACAGCATTGAAGACTGTGAGACTCCAGCTGCCCCAAGTCCCACACACACCCCCAAGCCACCCATCACACTCAGACCCAGGCCCCCCTTGTCACTTATCATCTCCCTGGGCCAGGGCACCATCCTCTCGGTCATCCCCAGACTGACTTCTCTCATGTCCTTACCATCACTGCCTTCACAACCATCACCCTCATCTCTACCATCAATACCATCGCTACCATCAAAATCATGACAAGTACTATCACTATCACCACTGCCATCACTGAGATCTCACCAGAATCACCAACATCATCACCACCACCAAACCAGGATCATCACCCCCACAACTGAGATGACAACCATCCCCGCCCCCTCCCCCTTGTCCTGCCATCCCCTTGTCCCAGGACCCATGCCTACCCGCTACCTACCCCCTCCCTGTCCCAGGGCTGTGCATGGCACACTATGAGAGTGGCTTTGACACCTCCTTCGTGGACCACAATCCCGACGGCAGCAGTGAATATGGCATTTTCCAGCTGAACTCCGCCTGGTGGTGTAACAATGGTGTTACACCCACCCAGAACCTCTGTCACATGGAGTGTCGTGGTGAGGCAGCACTGGGGACACCCTGAAGCCCTGCCTGGCCCCACTGCCCAACACACAGAGTGCAAGGTTGCCTAAGCCATAATCTCCGGTAACAAGCAGAAAAATGATAGGGAAAGGAACAGACTTGCCTGGGCTGTTAGAGACACCATCCTGTATCTTTACCGACTACACTGAGATGTTGTCCAGGTCAGGAGGGCTCAGAGCTCCTGGACCTCACTGAGAATGGAGGCTGCAGTTTTCTGGGACTCAGAAAACAGGAAACTTGGCTCCATGCAGAATGGAGGGGGAGATTGTCCTGATTTGGGGCTGAGGTTGTTCAGGCTCTGAGGGAAGAAACATGTATCTGGCTGTAGGAACAGAAATAAAGTGTATCTGTGCAGAAAGGAGAGAGTTTTCCAGACAAGAGTGTGGTGTTATTGCAGACAAAATTTAATAGCAGTAGTTGTTCAGGGTTGGCCAAAATGGTGCTGGAGGTTGTCTGAGACAGACCAAAATGGGAACTGAGGTTACTGGGGGCTAGACCAAATGGAGGTTGAGGTTGTCCAAGTCCTGCTACAATAACAGAAGAGGTTACCCAGGATTGGTCAGCTTGAAGGTTGAGGTTGTCCAGGACTAGCCACCACAGAGGTTGAAGCTGTCTAGGACAAGGTAACATGAATAGTACAGTTTCTCAAGACTGGCTAAAATGGGTTAAGGTTGTTCACTTTGATGACTTTGTGTGTTTCACTTCACATGGAAGTTGAGGAGGGATCAGCTCCAATGGAAGCTGAGGTCCTAGAATGGTCAACATGGAGGTTGGAATTATTTATAACTAGTCAAAATGGCAATTGACCTTGTCTGAGGAAAGCATCCTCATCCTATGGACCGACAGGAAAGTGGCTTCTCCAGCCCAGCCGTCCGTGCTGCAGACCGTCTGCCCCTACTGCCTATGTCCTCTGGTCCTACCCATTACTCCTGCCAAAAGGACATCTGGACACTTCGAATTTTTCCATAAAACTTGATCGTTGGATCATTAAATCTTTAGAACTGTTAGGAACCAAGGGCCTCCCTTCAGTAGACTTTTCCCTGATTCCAACTACCTTAAGTTTGCTCAGATTTGTGGGTGGCTTCATCCCCTCGACTAAACATTTAGTCCTTTGTTAGGATGACATCACAGAAGCACTGAAATCAACAGTCCAATAAAATACAAACTAGCCGTGAAAAAAAAAAAAGGCAATTGAGGTTGTCCAGGACTGGTCACCATGGTGGTTAAGATCATTAACCAGTCAGAAGGGCAGTGAAGGTCACCCTGGTTGAGCAGTTGGGATCATCAAGAACCAAACACAATAATGACTGAGGTTGACTGGAACTAGACAGCATGCAGATGGAGGTCATTTGTAACCAAAGTGGCAGTTGAAGTTATCTAGGAACTAACAACATAATGTTTGAAGTCAGCAAGACTGAATTCACAACCAGCTGACAAGTGAATCCAAGGTCATCCAGAATCAGCCAATGTAGTAGTTGAAGTTATTCAGGCTCCAAGGAATACAGAACCCCTGGGCCAGCCATATACTGTCACCCTGTCCCCAAAGCACCAGATCACTATGTCTCTTTCTTCCTTCCTCCCTAGACCTGCTCAACCGCCATATTCTGGATGATATCTTGTGTGCCAGGCAGGTGGCATCATCAAAGAATGGTATGACTGCCTGGTAAGTTCATGGGGGTGGCTTGGGCCCTGGGCAGCTGGGATAATGGCACTGCCACCCCATCAGCCTATACACTTCATCCTCCCATCCTCCCTCCCTTCATTTCCCAGGGATTCTTGGACCCGGCACTGTTCTGGCCATTATTTATCTGAATGGCTCAAGGGATGCAATATGCATGCCAAATCTGACTCAAAGAAAATTAATTCATGACTCAGTTTCCCAGAGATAGAGATTTCCTGGATTTAATAAAGGATGCTATCTATAAATAATGCAAGAGACCTCTGATGCCTAACTCTTCATTTTCCCAATGCCTGGAGGTATCCCCATTCAATCACTTCCTCCATACATTCAGAGTTCTAATCAGAGACACCAGATAACTCAGGGTGTAAGTAAGAGCGCAGCTTCTCCTGGGTTCAAATATCATCTCTACCACTTATGAGCTGTGTTGTGTTGGGCAAGGCATTTAATTTCTCTGTGCCTCAGTTTCCTCATTGGCAAAATGAGGATGATAATGATAGCAACTATTTCATAGGATCATTGGGAGAATCAAATTAATGAGTGTTCAGCAAGCACATAAAGTGCTTGGTACACAAGGCAGGTATAGGTCTGGAAACAGAAGGGCAGGATGAGTGTCTGTGAAAATTGGCTTTCCTTAAAAAGCATCACTTTCAGAAGTCACTACAGGGTCTTTAATTAAGGTCTTCCCCAGGGAAAATAATATTGGTTTCAGCTTACACTGGAGGCTCAGTGGGAATTAAAGTGTTCACATTCTCCCACATCCTCCCACACTTTCCCATTCTAACATTCTGCACACCCCCTCAGCCCCACCCCGCCACTCCCTCTTTCACCATGAGTATCCTAAATTTCAAATGACAGGGTGGGAATTTAGGCCAGGAATTCAATATATACACAGGGTAGTAATTTCTTTTCACGAATGCCTGGATTTTGATGTGTCTTGGGCAGAGAATTTAGGATTTTAAACTTGCCACTCTTTCTCTTTGTACCAGCCCCATCAGAAGCCGCCATCCCCGTGAGGAAGCAGTCCCCTCACGTCTTTTGTACTTTTTGGTTGGGGGTGGATATTCACCCACCTAAAGCCTTGTTTTCAGTGTTTGTTTCCTCCAGGGTAAGCACAGGTGATCATTAAAGCACATATCCACCAGTGTAAGAATGACCGAGCCTCCTTCCTAAAATGCCAATTTGATTTCTGCCTTCAGCCCCAACCAGCCTAGATGACCAAATTTCACATTTCCCTGGGGATCCATAAAGGGGGCCATCACTCTCGGTACCAATTTCAGTATTTATCAAAAGCAGCAAAAATAAACTCTGCTGAATTTAAGTAAATAAGTGGGTCTCCTAAAAGCCTATAGGTAGCTCATAGCATTTCTGGAAAGACTGCATGATCAAGCCCAGGAAGAGGAGAGGTATACACATAGACACAAAGCCAAAACTTTTTTATTTTATTTTTATTTTTAAAAAGATTTTATTTATTTATTCATGAGAGACAGAGAGAGGGAGAGAGGGGGGCAGAGACACAAGCAGAGGGAGAAGCAGGCTCCATGCAGGGAGCCTGATGTGGGATTCAATCCCAGGACTCCAGGATCAGGCCCTGGGCCAAAGGCAGGTGTTAAACCACTGAGCCACCCAGGGATCCCACAAAGCCAAAATCTTGACTGTAGAACAGGCTAGAGCAGAAATACTGGCAGTATCAACTGCTGCTACTTCTGGAAACTGGTGCCCTAGTGGTGTTTTCTTCACATCGTTCCAATTATGCACCCTTTCTAATAATGTCTAACATTTATATTTATAGTCATTTTTCCTTTAGGGATTATCTTTATTTTTTTAAGATTTTATTTATTTATTCATGAGAGACAGAGAGAGAGAGAGAGAGAGAGGCAGAGACACAGGCAGAGGGAGAAGCAGGCTCCATGCAGGGAGCCTGATGTGGGACTCAATCCCGGGACTCCAGGATCACGCCCTGGGCCGAAGGCAGGTGCTAAACTGCTGAGCCACCCAGGGATCCCCATTATCTTTATTTTTTAAAAATATTTTATTTATTTATTTATTTATTTATTTATTTATTTATTTATTTGACAGAGAGAGAGAGAAAATATGCACAAGTAGAGCAGAAGGCAGAGGGAGAGGGAGAAGCAGACTCCCCATTGGGCAAGGAGTCCCATGCAGGCTCCATCCCAGGACCTGAGCAGAAGGCAGATGCTTAATTGACTGAGCCACCCCGGCACCCCTAGTAATTATCTTTAAATCTGTAGCTTTATATCAATTGGCAAACTCTTTTTTTCTTGTGGATGGCACTTATTCCCCATCATGAGAGCCATCAAAATATCTAAACAGATTTTGTTACTTTTTTTCTATTGAGAGTTTGGTGTTAAATCTGGACTATTTCCCTCCCCAGAGGACTATGTTTATTGAAGTTAATTAAATTGGGTTTCTCTCGATACCTGTGCCCAAATTTATAGCAAGGCTTGGCTTCCAGCTAAAGCTTCTCATTATATTCAAGGCCCCAAAGACTGAAGACATGAACCACCTCTCTGATGTAAAATAGTCATTCAACACACACCCATGGTAGCCAAGTACAGAGGCCATGATTTTTGCATCAAGACCTTGGCTCATGCTACTCCTTCCTCTTGGAATGTTCTTACCCCTAGTATGGCTGGCACCTCATTTTCAGGTCTAAGCTCAAATGGCACCTTCTCAGAAAAGCCTTCCCCCACCATGTTAGCTAAAGCAGGATCCCTCACCCTGCCTTTTTCTTTTCCTTTGACTCTATAAAGGATTTCCCATTTTCATTTCTTTCACAAAGTTTCTTTTCTCTCTGAGGTCTTTAACTCACAATGAGCTTTTACTATGGAAGAAAGTTTTTCTCATATTCAAGAGAGGTCTGGGGCACCTGGGTGGCTCAGTGGTTGAGAGTCTGCCTTTGGCTCAGGGTGTGATCCCAGGGGCCTGGGATTGATCCTGTGGGGAGCCTGCTTCTCCCTCTATGTCTCTGCCTCTCTCTGTGTATCTCTCATGAATAAATAAATAAAAATCTTTAAAAGAGAAGGGAGAGAGAGAGAGAGAGAGAGAGAGAGAGAGAGAAGTCAAAGGGTTTTTCTCCTGTGTGGGTTCTCTAACATATAGTGAGTTTTGACTTTGTCCTGAAGGCTCTACTACACTTCTCAGACATAGAGGGCTTCTCTCTTATATGAGTTTTTTTTTATGTATAATTAAATATGATTTCTGGGAGAAAGCTTTCTCACATATATTATACCCATAGGGCTTCTCTCCTGTGTGAACTCTCTGATGAATAATGAGATGTGATTTCTGTAACAAAGCTTTATCACATTCATTGCATTCACACATTCATTGCGTTCACAGGATTTCTCAAGTTTTTCTTCTATATGAGCTCTCTGATGTAACATGAAATAGGACTTCCAGGAGAAGACCTTTCCATATCCATCAGTTTTTTTCCTGAATGGATTCTTTGATGTACATTAAGAGTCACCTTGGGGCACCTGGATGGCTCAGCTGGTTAAGCATCTGCCTTCAGTTCAGGTCATGATCTCAGGGTCCTGGGATCTAGCTCCCTGCCCCTGGCCCATCAGACTCCCTGTGCACTGAGCAGGGAATCTGCTTCTCCCTCTCCCTCTGCCCCCTCCCAACTCTCTCTCTCTCTCTCTCAAATAAATAAAATCTTTTTAAAAATTTAAAAAGGGGTGCCTGAGTGGTTCAGTCAGTTAAGTGTCTGCCTTCACCTCAGGTCCTGATCTCAGGGTCCTGGGATGGAGCCCCATGTCAGGCTCTGCTCAGTGGGGAGTCTGCTTCTGCCTCTCCCTCTGCCCCTCCCCCCACTCACTCACACTTGCTCGTTCTCTTTCTCAAATAAATAAAATCTTTAAGAAAAAAAGAAAAAATAAAACAAAAAAGTTTTCTTTTAAAGATTTTATTTTTTTATTCATGAGAGACACAGAAAGAGAGGCAGAGACACAGGCAGAGGGAAAAGCAGGCTCCACGTAGGAAGCCCGATGTGGTACTCAATCCCAGTACTCCCAGATCACGCCCTGAGACAAGGCAGAGGCCCAACTGCTGAGCCACCCAGGTGTCCCAGAAAACAAAAAAGTTTACAAATAAATCAAAGTATTGACAACAGAGTAATGAGGAAAATACCAAATAAATAACAAAACATCTCTTTCCACCAAAAATAAATAAAATAAAATAAAATAAAATAAAATAAAATAAAATAAAATAAAATAAAATAAAAACATGACAGATTAGAAAGGGTATTTTCACTCAGTAGCGGGGAGTATAAACTTGCATGAACTTTTTCAAAGGCAGTTTGGCAAGGTCTATGAAAGTTCAAAATGGGGGGCACCTGGGTGGCTCAGTGGTTGAACATCTGCCTTTGGCTCAGGTCCTAATCCCGGGATCCTGGGATCACGTCCCACATCAGGCTCCCCCAGGGAGCCTGCTTCTCCCTCAGCCTATGTCTCTGCCTCTCTCTATATATGTCTCTCATGAATAAATAAATAATTTTTTTTTAAAAAAGTTCAAAACATGCCCATCTTTTGAACCAGAAATTCTAGAAACGCTCAGCACAGTACAACAAGACAGGACATGAAAGATTATTGCCTTGCCATGCAACATGACACAGGCATACAAGACAAAAAAATGTGCAGCTGTTAAAAATCTCTGTCTTGGCAGTGAAATATCTTCTATCAACAAGTATTCATGGAGTAGGGACTATCCCAGCTATGCCAGTAACCAGCTCTGTAACCCCACGCCACTTGCTTATCTACTGTGGAACTCAAGTTTTCTCATCTGTAAGATGCGGATATTAAAGGTACCCACTTCTCCCACTTCTCAGGATACTTGTGAGGACTAGGGTGGTCATGTGTATAAAGTACTTAGTATAGTGCCAGGCCCAGTGCAGGCTCTTTAGGTGTTAGCTGCTGTTCCTGCCACTAATATTCTCATCATCATCTGTATTATCATTATCATTATCATTACTCCTACCACCTTCATCAATGTTACTATGTGAAGGGAAAACAGTGAGTTGCAAAACAGTTTGTGTATTATGAGCAAATGTTAGCAAAGGAAGGTTTATATCAACTCTATACTTTTATGTGCATGTAAATATAAAGAAGGAGGGACAGAGAGGTGTCCAGAGATGGCAATTAAATTCACCATAGAATTGGTTATCTGGAATGAGCAATGATACGAAATCCTGAGATACTTTCTCTTTTTATATTGTACATTCTTAAAAGAGTTTGAGGTTTCGGTGCCACTTCTATTGCCGCGAGGGGGAAAAATGACAAAATAATATAGACATTTTTAAAAAGGGCATAGGGGAGGGGTGCCTGGGTGGCTCAGTGGGTTAAGCATCTGCCTTCAGCTCAGGTCATGATCCCGGGATCCTGGGATCAAGCCCCGCATCAGTCTCCCAGCTCAGTAGAGAGTCTGCTTCTTCCTCTCCTTTCTGCTCCCTACCTCGTACTCGCTCTCTCTCAAATGAATAAATAAAATATTTTTAAAAAACAAATAAGGAAACCAAGGCACAGAGAAATTGGAGACTGCCTAATAGACTTAGGCAGCTATTATGAACATTTTGGCCCAGAGTCCATGCTCTTAACCAACACACATTACCCTTCCTTTGCTTCTAAGTGTTTTCACACAGGTCAGGGAGAGGGGAGCAAATAAGAACTCACCTGGAAATTAGTCATGTCTGCCTTGTGAAGAGAGGGCAGTGGCCTAGAAAAGCAAAGCTATTGAGAGAGGGGGGAAAGGAAAGAGAAGAGTTTGTAACAGCATGGGAAAATGGAAAGTTCACCAAATCATCAGGCTGGCAATCCATAAATGCCAGCTGGTAAAATGGCCATGCTGTAGCCAAGAAAAACGGGAAAGAACATTCGTTTGCCTCACAGAGCCCCATCATTCAACAACTCCGCTCTGTTATGCACCTCCAGACCTCCCAACACTCCCCCTCACCCATCACTGGCTCTAGACACTCCCTATCGCCCCAAATACCCCCATTATTCACCCCACAGCCCCCATGACTCACTTCACAGATCCCCCGTCACTGACTCCAAGGACCTCCCATCACACCCCCAACACCCCAGAGACCCCACCTCCACAGCCCCCGTCGCTCACCTTAGAGGCTCCCCATCACGTACTTCCCCAGACCCCCAAGGCCCATCTCAGAGCCCCCTCCAAGTACTCACCTGGCAAGTTCGCGTCTTTGCAACGCCCACACTGGCCGGTGCCGCTGCAGCCGCAGACCAGCCCCGTCTCCCCGCCGCTCCCAGTGAACCCTCCGCCCTCCATCCCCTACTCTTCCTGTTTTCCACCCGGATTCCGGCGGCGCCTGCCTGGAGCTTCTCAAATCAGTCCCAAGTTCCTGGGACGAGCCCTGTCTCGGTGTTTTACCCCACCGTCGAGGGGCTGGGGCTCTGCCTCCGCGAGCGCATTTGGCCTCGCCCGAGCGGTCAGTGCCAGCGGCCAGTGCCGCCGCCGCGCGTTTGCGGTTCTGCAACTGCGTGGACCACACGGCGGGGAGGCGGGGGAGGGGGATGGCCGCGCCCCTAAACTGATTTGTCACGGAGCAGGCATCTTTCAAAAGTTCCAGTTCCGTACAGCGGAGGTCTGCGCCTCGGAAAGTTCAGAAGAGAGGGGATTTCGGGAGGACTTTGAAAACTTGCCGGGAGTGAGGTCCTCGGCGCAAAGGCTAGTGGTGGGCGAGTTACGCGCGTAAAGGCGGGTTTAATGGGAGCTGGTGTGGACAAACTAGGGCTCAGGACAAGACCACCCCCTCCGCGGGAAGATACCGCGGCAGAGTTGGGGCTGGGGGGACCGGGAAGAGCACAGATAGCCCCGGGAACCATGAGTGGGAAGAAAGGAGGCAAACCGGGAGTGAGCCCTTCCTCTACAGATCGGTACCCCTGGGAGAGGGGGAGAAAGTGGAGGGGTCGTAGACCTTGCAAGAAAGTAACACTGGGGGGCGCCTGAGGGGCTCAGCGAGTTAAGTGTCTCCCTTCGGCTAAGGTGTGATCCCAGCATCCTGGGATGGAGAACCCTGCTCCGCGGGGATCCTGCGTCTCCCTCTCTGTCTCTCTCTCCCTGCCACCATCCTGCTTGTGTTCTCTCTCTCTGTCAAATAAATAAAATCTTGAAAACAAAAGTAACACCGGGGAGAGGGGAGAGGGAGAACTGGGGAGCAACAGTCCTAATAGATACTATTGGGCTAGCCGTCCTCTGTGGGAGATTCCAGAAGTGCAGATGGAAGAAATTGCGTCCTGGGAGGATGAGATGTGTGAAGTGACCAAGGAGAGTCAGAGACAGAAGCCTGGGGGGATTGGGGCGACTTGGACCTAGATAAGAATCCAAACCTGACGGTAATCTGCCAGGCACACATTCCATCCCTCCTTCTAGGAATCTGCCCCCAGAAAGTTGTGTTGTGGGAGGGTCGAGATGCCAAGTCAGAGTCCGATAGCGCCCCCCCCCCCTTTCCAGGCCTGCAGGTCTCAGTTACCTGTGGAGGAGCAAAGGGGACACAGTGCTTGGGTGTCTTAAACACTCTACCCTATTAATCACTCTACCACTTAGTCGTGTGAAAGGTAAAATGCACAGGCTAATTAAGGAGATGATTTTTTTTTTCAGGCTATTGCAGTGGGGGAAACTCGTTAATGAGGAACATCTCAAAGGCAAGAAAAGGGACCTGGGGTTTCAGAAAGTGTTAAATAACAAAATTTAACCAAGTAAATTTGAAGATCTAATTGGTTTTGTTAAATGGTTCATAAATCCAGCAGCACCTCACCTAGCAAGTGGAGAGGTGCTCTAAGGAGTTGTAAGAAAGGCAGGTTTGCACAGAAGATGGGTGGAGGCAAGAAAGTTACTAGCCAAAGAAAAGGATTGTACCAAACCAAGCCTCACTCTAGAGGGAAAAGCAAGGTGTCTTATCATGCAGATTATCTCATCTTTCTTGGAAAGGAGGATGGAAAGGGCCCAAGTGGCAGATTCATTGGTATGGATTGAAAAATCCCTTGCTGTCTGGTTAAGACTATACTTCTGCAGGAGATTGAAGCTGCAATTAGATTATGTCTTGGGGGAATAAAAAAATATAGATTTCAAGGGGTATATTCACCCCAATGTTTATAGCAGCATTATCAACAATAGTTAAACTATGGAAATAGCCCAAATGTCTATCAACTGATGAATGGATAAAGATGTGGTATATATACAAACAATGTACTATTACTTGCCCATCATAAAGAATGAAATCTTGCCATTTGCAATGATGTGGATGGAGCTAGAGGGTATTATGCTAAGTGAAATATGTCAGAGAAAGACAAATATTATATGATCTCCCTCATATGTGGAATTTAAGAAAGAAAACAGATGAACATAGGAGAAAAGAAGAGAGGAAAACAAGACATAAGTGACTCTTAATAGAGAACAAATAGGGTTGATGGAGGGAGGTGGGTGGAGGATGAGCTAGATGGGTAATGGGAATTAGGGAGGGCATTTGTTGTGATGAGCACCAGGTGTTGTATGCAAGTGATAATTCACTGAATTCTACTCCAGAAACCAATATTGAAGTGTATGCTAACTAACAAAATTTAAATAATAATTTAAAAGACTATGTTTTTGGGAATATATTTGAGAACTTGGTCTAAGTGACACCATTTTGAGCCTGTGGGTTGTTTTGTTTTTGTTTTTGTTTTAACAAGAGGCAGGTAAAAAAAAAAAGTCATCCTTGAGTCATGAACAACAGAGATGGGTCTTATCTTGGAATATGCAAAAGTATTGGGAATTGCTATGGACTGAATTGTATACCCCTCAAAATTCATATGTTTCAACAAAATGTCCCCAAAATGATGACATTTGGAGATGGGACCTTTGGGAGGTTAATTAGGTTAGATGAGATCATACAGGGGACCCAGATTGGATGGGTTAGCATCCTTAGAAGAGACACCTCTGCCACACGAAGAAGAGGTCATGTGAGGACACATTGAGGAGGTGGCTCTCTGCAAGCCTGGAAGAGAGTTCTCCTCAGGAACCAAATCAGCTGGTGCCTAGATTTTGGACTTCCCAGCTTCCGGAACTGTGAGACATTATTTTCTGTTGTTTAAGCCCCCCAGTCTATGGTATTTTGTTATGGCAGCCTGAGCTTACTAATACTGGGAAACTTGTAGTTCTCTATTTCCTGGAACACAAACATGTGGCGGTATTTCTTCTCTATCGGTGCTTTCTGGAAGAACAGGACTCATTCATATATAAAGTCTGACTCTGCCAGGCCCCTCCAGTCCAGCTCACCTTTGCCCCTCATGGCTCCCATTCCTTCCTACTCTACCAATCATTTAAATCTATGTCATCCCACTGTGCCCCAGATTTCCTCATTCAGTCCCACTGTTTATTCACTTCCATCCACTCTGCTTCATAGCCACCATTCACGCATACTGTACCCCATATTAATACCTTTTTTTAAAAAGGTCTCACATATCTATTATTGAAACAACCTGCAAATGCAGAAGTACAGAAAAATCATTTTCCCAATTAAACATGTCCAGCTGTCCAGGAGTGATGTTTTCAGCTTGATAGGGTGAGATGCTAGTGACCTTGAAACAGCGTAAACAGAGGATCCCTGGGTGGCTCAGCGGTTTAGCACCTCCCTTCAGCCCAGGGCATATGATCCTGGAGTCCCAGGATCGAGTCCCAGGATCGAGTCCCAGGATCGAGTCCTGCATCGAGCTCCCTGCATGGGGCCTGCTTCTCCCTCTGCCTGTGTCTCTGCTTCTCTCTCTCTCTCTCTCTGTCTGTCTCTGTCTCTCATGAATAAATAAATGAAATCTTAAAAAAAAAGAAACAGCATGAATATGTGTGCAATCTCATGTACAATTCCTTACACACCTACCTTGGTTCTTCCCTGATGTCTCCTCTTGGAGTTGCACCTGGTTTTATCACCAGTTTTCATTCAAACCCATTGAGGAATAAGATGATTCTGCTTACATTTCTTGGTCAAGAATCATTTGATCTTGAAAGTCTCATGAAAAGACATGACGAGGAACAAAATCAATCATGCACACCACAATAGCAAAGAAAGGGAGAGAGAATTAACACCTTTTTTATTGTGGTAAAATACATATAACATGAAATTTATTATTTTAACCATTTTAAAGTATACGATTCAGTGTCATTTAGTACATTCCTGGTGGTGTGCAACCATCACCACTATCTAGTTGCAGACTATTTTCATCACCCCAAGATGAAACTCTGTACCCATAAAGCAGTCATTCCCTATTCCTCCACCACTGTCACCCTCAGCCCCTGCTTCACAGTAATCTGTTTTCTGTCTATGGATTTGCCTATTCAGGATATTTCATATAAATAGAATCATACACTACATGGCTTTTGTGTCTGGCTTCCTTCACTGAGCATAGTGTCTTCAGGATACATCCATGTGGTGTCATGTATCAGTATTCATTCCCTTTTTAAATACTCTATTGTAGAGATATACCACATTTGGTTTATCCATTCACTGATTGGTAGACATTTGGGTTGTTTCTATCTTCTAGCTATTGTGAACACTGCTGCTATGAACATTTGTGTATAAATTTTTGTTTGAACACCTGTTTTTTAAAAAATATTTATTTATTCATAAGAGACACACACACACACAGAGGCAGAGACACAGGCATAGGGAGAAGCAGGCTCCATGCAGGGAGCCCAAAGCAGGACCCTATCCTGGGTCTCCAGGAACACGCCCTGGGCCAAAGGCAGGTGCCAAACCGCTGAGCCACCCAGGCATCCCAGAACACCTGTTTTTAATTTTATTGTGTATATACCCAGGAGTGGGATTGCTGGACCATATGGTATTTCTATGTTTAACTACTTAAGGAACTACCAAACTGTTTTTCACTATGGCTACACTATTTTACATTCCCACCAGCAATGTAGGAGGGTTCCAATTTCTCCACATCTTGCCCAACAGCTGTCATTTTCTGTGTTTTTTTTTATAGCCATCCCAGTAGGTATGAAGTGGTATCTCATTGTGGTTTTGATTTGCATTTCCCTGATGACTAATGATGGTGAGAATCCTTTCATGTGTTTATGGACCAGGTGTATATCTTCTTTGGAGAAATGTCCTTTCAAATCCTTTGCCCATTAAAAAAAATTAACTAGGCTCCATGCCCAACATGAGGCTTGAATTCATGACCCTGAGATTGAGAGTCATCTGTTCCACCAACTGAACCAGCCAGGCACTGTTGCCCATTTTTAAAATGGATTTTTGTCTTTTTGTTGTTAAGTTGTAAGAGTTCTTTATATATTTTGGATACCAAACCCTTATCAGATATATGATTAGTAATACCTTCTCCCATTCTCTAAGTTGTCTTTTTTACTCTCCTGATAATGTCCTTTGATGCACAGAAGTTTTCGATTTTGATGAAGTCCAGTTTACGTATTGTTTCTTTGTTGCTGATGGTTGGTGTCATATCTCAGAAACCATTGCCAAACCCAAGGTCATTAAGGCCCTATGTTTTTGTCAAAGAATTTTATACTTTTGTTCTTATATTTAGGTCTTTGATACATTTTGAGTTAATTTTTATATGTGATGTGAGGTCAGGATCCAACTGCCTTCTTTTGTATGTGGATATCCAGTTGTCCTAGCACATTGTTGAAGAGACTGTCCTTTCCTCCATTTAATTGTCTTGACACACTTGTTGAAATCAATTGACCATACATGGATGGGTTTGTTTCTGGACTTTCAATTTTATTCCACTGAAATATATATGTCCATCTTTGTGCCAGTACCACACTGTTTCCATTGGAATTTTGATAGTGATTACATTAAATGTATACATTGCTTTGAGGAGTATTTGCCATCTCCACAATGTTAAGTTTTCCAATCCATGAACACTGGATGTCTTTCCATTATTTAAGCCTCCTTTCATTTCTTTTACTGATGTTTTGTACTTTTCAGTGCACAAGTCTTGAACCTGCTTAAATTTGCTCCTAAGTATTTTATTCTTTTTGATCCTATTATAAATAGAATTAATTTAATTTCTTTTTCAGATTGTTCATTACAAGTGTACAGAAAGACAAGTATTTTTGTCTGTTTATCTTGTATTCTGCCACTCTGTTGAATTCAGTTATGAACTCAAATAGTTATTTGTGGATTCGCTAGGACTATATATATATATATATATATATATATATATATATATATGACTATATATATATATGAAATATTATCTGGGAATAGAAATAGTTTTACTTCCATTCCAATTTGAGTGCCTTTAATTTCTTTTTCTTGTCTGAAAATTGCTCTGGTGAGAACTCTGAGTACAATGTTTAATAAAATTGGCAGAAGTGGGCCTCCTTGTTCCTGATCTTAGGGAAATACTTTTGTTCTTTCACTATTGAGTATAATGTTAGCTATGAGTTTCTCATAAATACCTTTTATCAGGTTGAGGAAGTTCGCTTCTATTCCTAGTTTGTTGAGTGTTTTTATCATGAAAGGATGTTGGATTTTTGTCAAATTTTTTTCTGCATCAATGAGATGACATATTTTCATTAACATGTGGTCCAAGACATTTCCTAATGTGATTTTTTCCTGAGTTATTTACAAGTGTGTGACTTATTTTCAAACATTTGAGGATTTCCTAGTTATGTTATAGATATATAATTTAATTCCATTGTGGTCAGAGAACATATACTATAGAACCTCATCCTTTGAAGTTTGTTGGAACTTTTTTATAGATGAGCATAGGATCTATTTGGGTAAATTCTCTTTGTGCACCTGAAAAGAATGTGAATTCTTCAGTTGCTGGGTGTGGTGTTGTCTATGTACTAATTATATGAAATTCATTAATTGTGTTGTTCAAATCTTTTATATCAATTTTTTTCTGCTTATTATATCACTCAGAAAAGTACTTTAAAGTGCCTAACTATGTTGTGGATTTGCCTATCTCTCTTTTTAATTCTATTGAGTTTCACTTTATTTATTTTGAACCTATATGATTAAGTGATATAATAGGCAGAATAATGGACACCCAAAGATATTCTGCCCTAATTCTCAGAAACAAATATGAGTTTCCATATACATGAATATGTTTTGTCATATTGACAAAAGGGATTTTACAGATGTAATTAAGATTATTAATCAGTTTATCTTAATGTAGAGACATTATCCTAGATTACCCATATGGGCCTAGTGTAATTACATGAGCCCTTAACAGCCGATGTTGGGGGATGGAGGCAGGAAGATGGCAGCAGAGTAGGAGGACCCTAGGCTTGCCTCATCCCACAAACAAAACTAGAATAACCATCAGATCATCCTAAATACCCCAGAAACCAACCTGAAGGCTGACAAAACAAACTCCACAACTAAAGGGAGAGAAGAGGCCACCTTGAAAAAGGTAGGAAGTGTGTGGATTTAGTTTAGGGGACCAAACGGATGGATCACAGGCTTTGCAGAGGGGAGGGAGCCATGATCACTGAGAAGGCCAAGAGAAGAAGAACACACAGGGGAACACACAAGGAAATTTCCCCAAAGCCATTGGATTGGAAAACAAGAGGGGTTGAATTTCATGAGTTCTTGCAAGCAGTTACCAAAATTGAAACAGGAAAAAATAGAACATGTGAACAGAGCAATAACCAGCAAAGATATTGAATCAGTAATTTAAAAACTCCCAACAGAAATATCAGGGAGGGAAACAGAACATGAGAGACCCCTAACTCTGGGAAACGAACTAGGGGTGGTGGAAGGGGAGGTGGGCAGGGGGTGGGGGTGACTGTGTGATGGGCACTGAGAGGGACACTTGATGGGATGAGCACTGGGTGTTATTCTATATGTTGGCAAATTGAACACCAATAAAAAATAAATTTATAAAAAAATAAAAATAAAAACTCCCAACAAACAAAAGTCCAGGACCAGATGGCTTCGCAGGCAAATTCTACTATTTTAAAAAGGATTGATACCTATTATTCTCAAACCATTCCAAAAAATAGAAAAGGAAGGAAAACTTCCAAATTCATTCTATGAAGCCAGCATTACCCTGATACTAAAACCAGATAAAGATACCATTAAAAAAGAGAACAGGCCACTATCCCTGATAAACATGGATGTAAAAATTCTTAATAAATTACTAATGCTAAGTGAAATAAGTCCGAGAAAGACAAATATAACATGATTTTACTCATATGTGGAATTTAAGAAACAAAACAAATGAGCAAAGGGAAAAGGAGAGAGAGGCAAACCAAGAAGCAATCTCTTAACTATAGTGAACAAACTGATAGTTATCAGAGGGAAGGTGGGGGGGGTACATAAAATAAGTGAAGAGGATTAAGGAGTGCACTTGTCCTGATGAGCACCAGGTGTTGTATGGAAGTGTTGAATCACTGTATTGTACACTTGAAACTAATGTAACACTGTATGTTAACTGACTGGAATTTAAATGAAAACTTGATAAAAGAACAGATGCTGGGAGGTGGGAAAGGAAGGCAGAAGGGAAAGTTAGAGATTTGGAGCACATAAAGAAGTTGATGTGCTATTGTAGGCTTAAGGATGGAGGGGGCCATGTGCAAAAGAACTGAATTCTGCCAACAAACTGGATGACTTTGAAAGTGGATTCTTCTCCCAAAGCCTCCAGAAAGGAAGGCAACCTTGCCAGCACCATAATTTCAACCTTATGAGACCCTAAGAAGAGAGCCCAGCTGAGCTGCATGTTGCTTGGAATTCTGCCCTATGGAGACTGTGAAGTAATAAATGGGTGTTATTTTAAGCTGCCAAGTTTGTGGTAATTTGTTAAAATAGCAACAAAAAATGAATGATACAGGTAGATTAAAAATTTAGAATTGTTAAATTTTCCCTTGACTTGACCCTTTTATTATTATGAAATTTCCCTCTTTATATCTAGCAGTACTTCTACTTTACAGCCTACTTGACTATTAGTATAGCTATAACAGCTTTCTATTATTGGTTTCATGGCATATCTTTCTCCACCCTTTTATGTTCGACTTTTTTATACCTCTTCATTCCTTTCTATAATTCTTGCTTCCATTTGGGATCAGATTAAATAACTCCCTTTAGTATTTCTAGTACTACAAGCCTACTGGTGATCAACTCTCTTAGGTTTCTTTGTATGTAAAAGGCTTTATTTCACCTGATTTTTTAAACAAATGGGATAGATTGGGTATAGAATTTTCGTTTGGCAGATTTATTTCCTTTCATCAGGGCAATAATTTGTCCACATATACTTTCCAATATAAAAGTACCTGCCACACTGGCCTCTGAACACTCTGTTCTTCCTTTTATGTCCTTTCTAAACAGGAATAGAAAATGATACAGTCCCTACTGAGATGTGCAGTTGAGACTTAATTCACAAGGCCTGGGCTTTCCAAACCTGACACCTTCCAAATGTCTTCAGGACTGGCACTTAATAAGCAGCTCCTGAGAGATAACCTCTGAATCCTTGGAACATCTTGCCTGATAAGATATGGTATGTCTTTGTATACCTAAGTCCTCAGGCCACACCAGATAATCTATGCTAACAATCTGATTTATGGAGAATGTACATTTTTATATGTCTGGATGTTCAGATCACACTGTATTAGTTTGGCCCCTAGGGGGCTAGAGACTAAATAGCTGAGTCACATAAGTGCCCATTGCTTAAGACTGACCCCTAATAAAAACCCTGGACTCAAGGCTCCAGGGAGCTTCCCTGGTTGGCAATACTTTATACCTGTTGTCATACATCATTGCTGGGAAAATTAAGTGCTGTCCATGTAACTCCATTGGGAGAAGAAACTGGAAGGTAGCACCTGGTTTCTCCTGGTCTCTGCCCTGTATACCTTTTTATTTTTTTAAGATTTTATTTATTTATTCATGAGAGACACAGAGAGAGAGAGAGAGGCAGAGACACAGGCAGAGGGAGAAGCAGGCTCCATGCAGGGAGCCTAACGTGGGACTCGATCCTGGGTCTCCAGGATCACACTCTGGGCTGAAGGCAGCACTAAATCGCTGAGCCACCTGGGCTGCCCTGTGCACTTTTTTCATTTGATTTTAATCTGTGTTCTTTTGCTATAATAAACCACAATCGTGCATACAATCACTTTTCTGAGTTCTATGAGTCTTTCCAGTGAGTCATTAAACCTAAGAGTGATCCTGGAGACCACATATTTGGCATCAGGAATGATGTTCACTAAAATGACCCTGGTTCACTGAAACATGGCAAAGGCATTGTTTGAGAAAAGGATGAGGTAGTGGGAGTTCATGAATCTTTGATGCCTGGATAGCTACCAAGTCACCCATGGTATAAAATGGCAGCTATACTGTGATCAGTTACTAGAGGTAAAAGTTACCAGTGGAATTCAGAAGTGACAGACCTAACTCCTGAGCAGTTGGGTCACTGAATGTATTAGGGTCCTCCAGAGAAACAGAACCAATTATATATTTTTTTAGATTTTGATTTATTATTGGTTCTTTTTAAGATTTTATTTATTTATTCATGAGACACACACACACACACACACACACACACACAGAGGCAGAGACATAGGCAGAGAGAGAAGCAGGCTCCATGTGGGGAGACCAATGTGGGACTTGATGCTGGGACTCCAGGATCACGCCCTGGGCCGAAGGCAGACTCTCAACTACTGGGCCATGGAGGCGTCTCTTATTATTGGTTCTATTCTATATTATATTATACACATTTACCAGTTTATTAAATACAAATCAATAGCCAGATGAAGAGATACATAGGGCAAGGTATGGGGGGAAAGAGTACCACTGTCCTAATGTCTCCATGTGTCCAGCAACCCATTATCTCTCTGAGTCCAGTCCTTTTGAATTTTTATGGAGGCTTCATTGCATAGTCATGATTGCCTAAGTCATTGGCTATTGGCTGATTCAACCTCCAGTCCCTCTCCTCTCCCCATAGGTCAAGAGGTGGGGCTGAAATTTTCAAACTTCTAATCACATGGTTGGTCCTCCCGGCAACAAGCTTACCAAGAGTGGGCCCAGGAGTCACCTTCATTAGTAACAAGACACCCATGTCACCTTTATGTTTCTGAAGCCCTCTTAGGAACTGTTGATGAAAACCAAGTATATCTGAGAAATATATTTTGGTCATCTGAATGACCAAATACATATTTCTTATCAATTACTATATCATAGATGCTAAGAAAATTAGAGTGATTCACAAAAGAATGGAGAAATAAAAAAGGGAGGGTCAAGGAACTTTAACAGGGTGGAAATCTTTAAACAGTTATTGAGAAATGGGATTAATAAAGCAGATATTAATGGAGCCAAAACCAAGGCCTTAATGCAGCTCTATTGGAGGTTGGGTGGACTGATGGGACCCTCTGCTGGTCCACCAACATTGACGTGCCCTAAACAAATCCACTCTATTCTCCCTAGTTTGGAGAAATTTTAAAAGCCAGAATGCAAAGGTAATGATGGGAAAACTGACCTTGAGTTACCATGGGTAATGGTTTGGCAAATTTATCAGGATATGGATTGATGAAGGAGCCACAGGGTCCCTGACAGATCCCTGGACTGGGGACTCAAGGCTATATGAACATGAGTAAGGCTATATGAACATGAGTGAGTAAAGTGGCCAGGGTAGGGAAAAGCTTTCTGGGATTCCTTGACATGGAATCCCATTGCACAGTTTTCCAAAACTTGTTGGTGAAGTCCTCACACCTATATTGGGAGAATATTGAGCTGTAGTAGTTGATGAAATTAAGATGAAAGTTTGGATGAAAATTGAAATGTCTTGGGGCACCTGAGTGGCTCAGTCAGTTAGGTGTCTGCCTTCAGCTTGGATCATGATCCCAGGGTCCTGGATCGAGCCCCATGTTGGGCTCCCTGCTCAGTCTGCTTCTCCCTCTCCCTCTGCCCTTTCCCCCCCCCAACCTGTGCTCACTCTCTCACTCTCTCTCTCCTGTCTCTCTCTCTCACTCTCTCTGTGGATGTGTGCTCTCTCGAATAAATAAAATCTTTAAAATAAGAGAAAATTGAAATGTGTAAATGGACTTGATGTGAAGTGGTTGCCATCTCCCTTACCTGAATGTGTTATTGGGATAAGTCTGACTGCAGAACACTTCTCCTACCTAGTATTGTAGGACAGAAGGCATGTAAATTTACCCTCCATTAACTGAACATGCTAAACAGGAACCTACAGAATTGCCAGAGCCCACACAGGTTCTTAATTAGAAACAGTATAGAATACCTGGTGGATAGAAGGTAATAGACTGGAACTTATGACAAAAGTCCATGAGTGCCACCCAGTGGCGATCACTAAGAATCTGGACCAGAAAATTTCCAGACACCAAATAATAGACACTGGTTGAGAAAAAATTACTAGCTTGCTATTAGGCATCAATTGAAACTGTCCCCATGACTGAAGGTCATACAATGATCTTGAAATATGAAATACCCATAATGTCTTGGGTAATGTCAGAGAAATGCTCCAAGAAAGAAGGCAGTGCCCAGAAGAGTTCCATAATAAAATGGAAATGGTTTACATAGGAACACACTCCCAGAGGAATGCAAGAAATCGTATTCATAAGCAGATAGACTCCTCTCCTGAGGGCTGATTTTGGAATCACCTGAGGCACTCCCAAATCCTATAGCTATGTGGATGGGTCCTATAAACAGCTCTAAATTGAACAACAAAAAGCTGCTTAGTCTACAGATGGCAGTTCCAAGGTAGACAGATGACACCCTGTGTGGAAGGCCACCACACTGCAACTGACTGATGTAAAAACGCTGGTGGAAGATGGTGAGAACAAATCAATTCAGTGGGCTGAATTGCATGCTGTTTTCCTTGCAGTGATGGAAGAAATAGCACAAGGATAAGAACCACTATATTTGAGTTTCTACTGAATAATGGGTAGTAGCCACTAGCTTGGCCATATGGTCAGGCAGATGGGCAATAGAAAATTGGATTATTAAAGGGGTCCCCATATGGGTCACAGTCCTGTGAAAATCACAAGTGGAATTTAAACGGTGCAGTAAAGTAGAACATGTCAATGCCCCTCAGAAGAACCCCTTTCCAGAAACCAAAGGAACTGGCAAGTGGATATCCTGGTGTGTTGGCTCGAGGCAGTCCTCCGGGTCTATGAAATGAGTGGATGTGGGATAGATGCAACAATATAGACATGAGCTAATCATTGACATATTCCTCCAGCACCCACTGAGACACAAAATGTCAATAAGAACTGTCCTGTCGAAGACAAGATGGAGACCTCAGATAACTATGGAGCAGATAGTCCTTTGGGGAAGGTCCCACACATAAACTGGCAAGTAGATTATGGCAGACTACTGCTGATAGCTCCAGGAGGCTGTCAACAGGTCTCTGTTTTTTAATTGAGATATAACTGACATATAACATCATGTAAGTTTAAAGTATACAGTGGTGTTGATTTGGTACATTTACATATTGTGATATGATTACCGCTATAGCATTAGCTAATGCCTCTATCATATCACATAATTATTTCTTTTATAAATGGGTCTTGACAGGAATAGACACTGTGCCGGGCTTTGCATACTTGGTGGTAGCTGCAAATATTCAGAATACTATTTTTTTTATTTTTATTTATTTTTTAAAGATTTTTATTTATTTATTCATGAGAGACACAGAGAGATAGAGGCACAGAGACATAGGCAGAGGGAGAAGCAGGCCCCATGAAGGAAGCCCGATGTGGGACTCAATCCCAGAACTCCAGGATCACGCCCTGAGCCAAAGGCAGATGCTCAACTGCTGAGCTACCCAGCGTCCCCAGAATACTATTTTTTAAACTGGAATAGAAGATGCTATAGCAATTGGAACCCCTGTGTTACATTTTTTCAGACTGAAGAACACATTTTACAGCTCATAGTGTCTAACAATGGACAACGAGATATCACATCAAATGGATATATCATTTTGCATATCATCCTCAGAGTACTGGTTTGATAGAGAATTAGAACAGGCAATTGTGTAAAACGAGGGAGATAATGGCATGGAGAGTTGCCTTACACCCCTTCATGAACATATGCCTGCATTTAACATGATGGGCCAGAGGAGGGTCTCCACTAGATTCCTACAGTTTTCTGAGAGGTCTGAAGCTGAGGGTGGGGAAGATGCTGGTAATACAATACAATTCTTTCCCAATCTGACATCAATTTTCTTCTTCCCTCCCTGAAGCAGTCATCCTGAGACCCCAGCTACACCTGCAGATGCCAGAAGCAGGCATGATCCTTAAATGAGAGACTGTAACTATACTTCTAAACTTTATTCCAGCATTCCTAAGGACCTAATAGGATGGATTATGCCTTTGCCTGTTATATAAATGGGCCAAAGATGACCTCTGTGTATTGGTCCCTAGGTTGTTTATATCTTCACTGCAAGCTGAGACCAAATAGCCCAAAAGCCTGCTGGTGCCAAACTTAAATGTTTGCAAATCCAATTATCTTATAACCCAAACAAGCAGATTTTTCACCAATTAGAACCTACCTGCTTTGCACATCCCATGAAACTTCACCCTACATCTGCTGGCAATAGGTAAGGTAAGCCCTGGGCTATAAGAGACCCAAGTTGCCACTCCCCTTCAGAGCTCTCTGACCCAGAGACTCCCCACTTTGCTGCTGAATGGCATCACCTAGATACATAAGCTCCCTCTCTGATCCTCTATCCCCCAGCAGTTCCCTCGCCCTCTTGCCCTTCTTAGTGGCCCTTAACGTTAGCCTCTGTACAGACTCTCACGGTGAAGCACTTACCCTGCCTGCCAACCCTGTCCAAGTGTCACCCAATAAAGCTTGTGTGTGCTACCGCCACCTTGTGGTCATATAGTTTTCCTTGATCAGCCCCCACATACCTCAAACTCCTGCAAGTGGCAATGAGGAGGAAGAGAGGATCTCTGGAGATAATTAGGAAATAGAGATGGGGGCCACCCAGTCAGTAGGACAACCAACTGGCAAAAATCCTGGACAGCCTCTAATGGCTGGAACTCAAAATTTGAAATGCCACTGCTGCACTTTGGCATGACATTATTCTGTGCTGCATTACGTATTTTGCATCATCTCCCCATGCCTCATCACCTTAGCCAGGCAGTTATACCAGTATTTGAATGAATCCAAGCTATTGTAAGTGACTTTTGAGGTCAGAGGCACTGAGCTGCCTGAGGAAGGAAGTCAGCTCGCCTGCCTAGGTGCCCCATTAAACAGGGCGATGAAGAAGACCTGTAGGCCTGAAAAGAAAAGAGGGAGAAGTGCATGCCCCTGGACCAAGAGTGTGCTACCCCCACCCCATCACAGGCTATGGTGGGAGGAACTCCCTGTTACTGGCCAGTCACTCAGGGGTACTTTGAGAGGAGAGCTCATCCTCATCTCTGGGGACCACTATGACAGTTAAACAAGCTTATAAGGCAGAGACATCAGGCCAAGGCTGGTCTCCTAAGTGTGGCTTGAGGAAGCCCCTTTGCACACAGCCGCTGGCCTGACTCTGATCTGCTATTGCAGATCCCATTCTAGTCTCTCCCTGGAGAGGTGTCCAGACCCCCCTTGGGTTGAGGTGGCCAAATCATTAAAGTGACTAAAGACAAGGAAGTTTATATGCATGCTCCTTCCGAGACTCCTAAACTGGGGGCTGTCCTGCTGAACAGGGGCTCCAAACCAGGAGAGGTACACTAGGCCTTCCCCTTGGCAGCTTCTCATCAGGACAGGGCGACAAGATAGAGGGGAGAACCCAGGAGAAGAGGACTAGTGTCCTCTAGAGGAAGAGTCAGCACTATCCCACAGTGGTAGCAAAGAAAAGACTCTACCTTCTTCCCATTACCACCTGCAAGGTAATATAGACAAGAGACAAATGGGAAGGGTCAAGAAGGAGGGGCTGGTTTTCATTTGAAGGAGGAGACTCCTCTTCTTCCTCCTCCTCCTCCCTCTTCTCTCTCCCTACGCCCACCCCCACCCTGCTCTTTCACTCAGATATCCACCTAATAGGGGCTGAAAGAAAAACAATTGGCTGCCATAGTACAGGATGGAAAAGTGGAGTCCCTGCTAAAGGATCCTGCACAATTGATAAGGAAGGTAGGAAGCCCCCAGAGGAGACTTTGGACCCCAGTCCACATATACCTTGTTGATGCAGATTTTTATGGCTTAGAGGACAACCCATCCTACATGAGGCTTTATTGCCACCTGAGCAGACTGTCAATAGAAAATGCTAGCTGAGGCCAAAGATCTCCTCCATCAGCTGGGAATGCTGGAGTGGGCTTATCAGGTAACAGATGGTGTGCTGCATGACTTGGCAAGTCAGAGGAGGCGGAATTGAATCCTGAGTCCACACAGTTGTTTCTCGGGGGCGGGGGGGCAGGGGGGACTCCTGACAAATATAAGTCATCTTTACTGACAATGATAGCTAATGCTAAAACAATACAAGAAGCCATAGCTGCCCTGAATTTAATAGAAATTCATAAAAAACATAGAGCCAAGTGTTTAAGGCCACCTGACCTAAATCAAAATTACTATCAACAGTGAAGCCGCCCCTCTCCTGAGCCAAACAAATCACCTAAAGCCAGGCCTCTGCTTAAGCGTAAACCCTAAGAAAACAAGACAGGTTATACATTAGTCAGGATTCTCCAGAGAAACAGAACTAATAGGATGTACACATATAGAAAGAGGTTTATTATAAGAAATTGGCTCATGTGGTTAGAGACACTGGCAAGCCCCAAAATCTACAGTCCTCAAGCTAGAGCCCCAGGAGAGCCAACAGCATAGTTCCAGTCCAAAGACTTGCTGGCTCAAGGCCTAGGAAAAGCCAATGATTCAGTTTGAGTCCAAAAGCAGAAAAAATAAACCCACCACAACAAAGTCCCTGCTCAAGGCAGTCAGGCAGGAAGAAATTCCTTCCCACTCATGGGAGGGTCAGCCTTTTTATTCAAGCCTTTAACTGATTGCATGAGGGTCACTCACATTGGGGAGGACAATCTGCTTTACTCAATCTACTGATTCAAATATAATCTCATTCAGAAACACCCTCACAGACAACACCCAGATTAATGGTTGGCCATATACCTTGGCGCTCCATGGCCCAGTCCACTTCACACATAAACTTAACCATCACAGATTATATCGAACCCTGAGAGACAAGAGGGTCCCAAATTGGATGCTGTCTAACAAATAAGCCGAGTAATCACAATACTAGGATTAGGTTATTAGCTACAGCAGGCTTCCCCTTCAGAGGCAGCCTTACTTTCAGGACCTACCTCTTATCTCCATCGGTACCCAGGACAGCCCCCACATAGGGATCCAGCAGCCACAGAAGTGAGGAGCCTTCTAGAAGAAAATCACCCTTGTATCATAATAACTGTGATTTGGGGCTTCAAAAAAGAAGTATACTGGCTGGCTCTGTTGGACATGAGTGCTGAATCCTCCCTAATCCGAGGGAGCACTCATGCTTCAAAGGCACTATTCAAAGGAGGTGACCAGATAGGGAGGAGAATTAATTTTTTTAGAGCATGCATGTCTGCTTTTTAAAAAAGATTTTATTTATTTATTCAGAGAGACAGAGAGGCTCCCACAGGGAGCCTGATACGGGACTCGATCTTAGGACTTCAAGATCATGACCCTGGGATCAGATGCTCAACCACTGAGCCACCCAGGTGCTCTGGGAGATAATTAATTAAAGGGAAAATTACCAACTTAACTATTAAAATTGGCCCTGGGGGTGGGGGGCGGGAGAAAGAAATAAAAAATAAACTTGGCCCAGATTTGCTAAAAGATGTTTTTCTCCTGGTTGTTCCCTTGGAGACTATGCCTGTTCTGTTATTAGAATGGACCATCTCAGTCAGCAGATAACCTCATGGAACAGACCTAAGGCTTTTACACTGTTGATGGGCACCACCCAGCAGAAATGAGTTAATGTTTCCCTATCTGTGTGGGCAGTAAATAAACCACAGTAACAGCTACAAGCAAGGCACTTAAGGATCACATCCTGTCATGGCTGACATAGTGAAAGAAGGAGTATCTACCTTCTCACCTTTCAGTTCCCCATTATGGCCCGTGCTTACAGACTCGACTAGTGAGTGGAGGCTAATTATAAATGATAGAGGATTAAACAAGGCTTTTCCCTTCACTAGAGCTCCTCTACCACATAGCACCACCTTAATGATCAACATTCAAAATAATATGAGTAAATGGTTTGGAGTTACAGGCTTGGATAACATGTTCCATTCAGCGAAAATATCACAGGAGAATTGACTACAATCTGCCTTCACCTTTGAAGATCAACAACAGACCTTTTCCTCATTGCCTGTGGGGAACATCTATAGTCTCGCCATTGCACATGGGTTTTGCAGACAAGACCTCAATGCCTGCCCCCTATCCTACCAAAAACTCGGCTTTGGCATCATATTGATGACATCCTCTTCGCTGGATCTAGCCAACACTCTGTCTCATGAGCTGTCACAACGCTGAATGAACACCTCACTGAGAGGGGATGGGCAATTCCCCTCCCATAAGATACAGGGGTCCTCCTAGTCTGTTAAATTCGGAGGTTACATTTGGAACTGAGAAGAGCAACTATTCCCAGTCTGGTAAAAGAAAAGCTCTAGCGTTCCAAACTCCCACATCAGTAAGGAGGCTCAACATTTGCTAGAAAATTTTGGATTTTGGTGTTAACACATTCCTCACCTTAACTATCTGCTAAGCCCTATATACTGATTAGTCCATAACTCTTCCATATTCAGTGAGGACCTGAGTAACAACAGGTACCAGATAAATTAAGGGGGGCTTTCACTTTAGCTCTCCCAATAGTGCCCCAAGGGCAGGACATACGGTTAGAAGTTTCTGCCACTGGGGTGCCTGGGTGGCTCAGTTGGTTGGGCATCCAACCCTTGGTTTCAGCTCAGGTCTTGATCTCAGGGTCATGAGTTCAAGCCCTGTACTGGGCTCTGCGCTGGGTGTGGAGCCTACTTTAGAAAAAAATGAGAAGTTTCTGCCACCACAAAATTTGCTTCCTGGTGCCTCTAGACCAAATGGGCAGGCAAACTCCTACTTATGGGCTTTTGCTGTAAGCGGCTCCCAGTCTCAACCCAAATGTATTTGCTACTGGAGAGGCAACTCCTGTTAGCATACAAGCCATTTATGGAAACTGAGGCCCTTTCTGGGGCAAAGCCAGTTACCCGCAGACAGAGATTTCTAGTATGCGTTGCATAAAGGAAAAAGCTCCTCATAAAAATCAGATCAGCAATAGAGGCCCCCTTATTGAAATGGAAATGGTATCTAATGGTGGAGGTAAACCCAGCCCTACTGGAATGTTATAAACTCCATGAAGAAATAGCTACATACCCTGCCACTGAGGCTAACTTGCCCAAATCGCAGAAATGCCTCTGCTTCTGCTCAATGGGGACAGCAGGGAGAATGGTCCACACTCTCAGAACAAGAAAGGCAGTGGTCTTCCTTTACCAATGGAGTGAGCAGCAATGGATAGCTACAGCCTGTCACTCCTATTCAAACACTCCAAAGTCCATATAGGGGACATACCAAAGTGCCCAGTGGGTGGAACTATGTGTAATACTTGGTCAGGACTCTGGCAAAATCAGGCTAAAAAATACAAGCTGATCCATTTGGGATACAGAGATGTGAGGAAATCACCACAATGGCTCCCGCTATCCCATCTGGATACAACGTATCTCTATTCATGCCAAACAAGTGACAGAGGAGGCATGCTACAATGCCAGACCTTATGAATTAACCAAACCACCAAAGGAGGTAGGGCTCTAGAAAGAAGGGGAGTCTCCAGACCTTTGAGAGGAAACACCCTACCCCTTTTATCAGTGGACACATGAGAGGTCAGAGCATTTGAGCATCATGTGGTTATAAACATGGATTTCTTTTCTTTTTAAGATTTTATTTATTTATTCATGAGAGACACAGAGAGAGAAGCAGAGACATAGGCAGAGGGAGAAGCAGGATTCCTGTGGGGAGCCCAATGTGGGACTTGATCCCAGGACCCTGGGATCATGCCCTGAGCTGAAGGCAGATACTCAGTCACTGAACCACCGAAGCATCCTGGATTTCTTTTTTTTAATGGGTTATTAATACAGGAGTCTATGCAACAGGGAGTTATTTAAACAAAGCCATTAGGGACTGCACTAGATGCCAGAAATCTAGACACTGGGCTTAACTCATAGGAGAAAGATTCACAAAGAAGGGGGGCTACATCTGAAATACCAAATCAATTTCATTAGGCCCCTCACGGCAGTGATAGCTTTTGAGAGTGCCACGAGTTATATAATCAGATCAAGGCTCCCGCTTCACTGCAGAGAAAATGCAACAAGCATGATAAAAATAACATTGTTTGGGTTTTTCATCTACCCTATTGTCCTACAACAGCAGGTATCACAGGAAGATATAATGGTATCTTAAAACTGTTCTAAGAAAACACGGAGGACAATGGTTCCTCGGATTCAAAAGTACTGCCCATGGTCCTGATTACATCAAATTCACACCCCTATGGCATAACTGCACTATATTAAAATTCACAACAAATGAAAGAGACCACTAATAGAGATACTACGACTCCTGCTAGTATACACACCCATACTGGGCACAACTTAATTGCCTATTTTTTTTAAAGTAGGTTCCATGAAGCCCACTGCGGGGCTCGAACTCACAACCCTGAGATCAAGACCTGAGCTGATATCAGAAGTCATATGCTTAACCAACTGAGCCATCCAGGCACCCCTCAATGATCAGTTTTCACAGATGTGGGACCCCTTATATTGCCACCACAGCAAAGCAATGTCCACATGGTATCTTTCACCTTTCTTTTCTCTCTTATAGAAAACCCAGAGCCTAACCACTGGAACTTCCAACCTGACAGGGACCAGCCATGGACCACTGGTTCCAGGACCATCCTCTCAGCCTGCTTCTGCTCCTCATCTAGTGTAAGCTGAGCAAACCACTCAGCACTGTCTGGAGAGAGGCATCCTTCTCTGCTGCCCACATACTCCACTAAAAACACCATGGAACAAACCTGGGCCTGCTCCCCAAACCCAGGAGGTAGAACTAATCCCTCCTAGACCAGTAGGGCCATTTGACTGATTCCCAAGGGACAAATACCTGCCCCTCCTCTCTCTCCCCACTGCTGCCCGCAGGTGACCTCTGATTTTCACCTCTGCTCTGCTGCTCTGCCTCCTCCTTACCCGAGAACTTCCTACCTTCACCAGTGTCAGCTACACACCCAGTGATGGATCACCCTGCCCTGGCAATCTACACCCTACTGCTGACAAGGTCTTTCTGGAAACAACATACAGCTTGTGACTCACAAGTGCCCTCTAACCCTATGGGCCAACTTTTACTTCAAATATGTGGCAAATCATGGTCTGACATAACCAATTGATTTGACCCAGGAAGTGAATATGAAGTGGATAGCACATAGGTTTTTTTGGCTATACTATATATAACATTATAAGCATGTGTTGATACCACCTGGAATTGCATTAAGCCACACAACTTGCCTTCACAGGAACACAGAATACAGGCAACAGAAGGAGCCTGGTGGGCCTATAAGGGAATCCTTTGTAAAGGGCTTCCCCTATTACAGGCTTCCCCTTGTCCAAAACTGGACATTGGACTTGAGTCAAAATTCTAGTAGATTTTTCCTCAGCATCAACTCCCTCCATGACTTGCCCTCAGCAACCACACTAGCCACAACTCTCCATCACTACAAACAAGCTTTCCAAATATTCCTGATAGGGATACCTGGGTGGCACAGTCAGTTAAGCATCCGACACTTGGTTTCAGCTTGATCCTGAGATTGAGCCCTGTGACAGGCTCCATGCTCAGTGTGGAGACTGCTTGAGATTCTCTCTCCCTCTCCCTCTGCCCCTCCTGCTCATTCTCTCTCTCTCTCTCTCTCTCTCTCTCTCTCTCTCTCTCCCCCAAATAAATAAATAAATAAATAAATAAATAAATAAATAAATCTTTAAAAATTATTTCCCTAATACCAACCACTTAAGGATCACTAATTGGAGTAGGGGGAAGCAATAAGAACAGCATATGTACAAGACACCACACAACAATGAAAAGAAATCCAGATAGCTGTGTCCTAGGAGTTATCCACACAAATTAAATAAATTGTCAAGAATTGCAACTCTTGGCCAAATCATACCATACTTTAGCAGACATGGTGTTAGACAACAACATAGGCCTGGATTACCTATTGGCTGCTGAAAGAGAGGTCTGAGCCCTTATTAATACATCTTGCTCCATGTTGGTTGTCAAAGAAAAACAAATCAGGACTTAGTAAGGAGAAACTTTTTTTTCAGAAAGAATTATTGCAAGGGAGGGAAAAGGACCATTTCAATGGTGGAGGGAGGGTGGTCGCAATGGGGAGAGTGCTATAACTAAGTTTGCAAGGGTCTCAAAATGAAGCAGAAAAAGAGACTTAAAAAAAAAGATTTTATTTATTTATTCATGAGAGACACAGAGAGAGGCAGAGACATAGGCAGAGGGAGAAGCACGCTCCCTGTAGGGAGCCTGATGTGGGACTCCATCCCAACACCCTGGGATCACGATCTGAGCAAAAGGCAGATGCTCAACCGCTGAGCCACCCAGGTGTCCCAAGGCTTTTATTTTATAGGATAAGGAGGAGGCAACCAAAGACAAGCTGAATCTTTGAGGGGGAAGTTGGAAGGGAAAATGACTAGTGGGGACTGACAGCAAAGTACCTGGCTATTGTCAGTCAGTTCCCAGGAGAAGCTGAGAAGGGGGGCATGTTCTGCTTTTTATGTGTTTGTTCAGGCTTGGAGATAAGCAGAGTTCAGGAACCTGGAAGAAAGGAGAAGCCTGACTAAAGTTAGGTCAAGACAAAGCAGAGGGTAAGCAACGGGTAATTTTGAACACTTAGTCCCCCCGTTAAGACAGACAAGTCTGTCCTTAAACACTATTAGGGGATGGAATAAGACTCATTGGGAAGTTGAGTTTGGTCCAAATAGTTTCAAGAGGTACTGACCTTCATCTCCTTTGTTGTTCCTGTTGTATCATCTATTGATTGTGCTGTCAGGCCACCACCTGTTGGAATGTCTTAGAGATTAGGCATTTAACAAGAGATATACCTAGGAATAAAATAAAATAATAGTTATTAAAGGTTAAATAAAGGAATAAAAGCAAAAGTTAAAGTTTAGAGAGATCCTGTCAAGAAGATTCATAAACATTGGGCCTGAAGCATATTCAGATAGTGGAGTGAGGATGACAGTGGTGATGTGAAGAATTTCCTGAAATGTTTGAATGTTTTTGGGGATGGCATAAACATCAGGGAGGTTTCAGGGAGTACAGGCATAGCAGTACCTTCCAACCATTAAATAGGTGCCCCCTTGAAAAGCCAGGATCATGTCCAATGCTAGAAAATTATGAAGGACCACCTGGAGTTCCTGGAGTTCTTTGGTAATCATCCTGGTGGTTCTGATAAAATTGTCCACAGTCATGGTTAATTCCTGTGGCAGAGTATGGAAGATGCAGGAGTTCTGGTGAACTTCAGAGTGGCCCACATGGCAGCAGCAGGTCTAAGTATGGAGGTTGCCCATACATGATTTGCTGCAGCAAAACTTTTAGATTTACTCCTAGTCTAGTCTCTTGTTCTAAGGTTTATTAAGAATATGATGAGAAAAAAGGGCCACAGCCTACTTCTGGGACTTGAAGTATGCCTAAACGTATAGATATAACATGCTTTTATAAACCTTCTGGCTCATCTAGAATCTGGAAAACCTGAATCAGAAGTAATAGAGTACTTAAGATGAAAAAAGAGGGATGCCTGGGTGGCTCAGCAGTAAAGCATCTGCCTTTGGCTCAGGGCATGATCCTGGAGTCCCAGAATCGAGTCCCACATCAGGCTCCCTGCATCTCCCTCTGCTTGTGTCTCTGCCTGTGTGTGTGTGTGTGTGTGTGTGTGTGTCATGAATAAATAAATAAAATCTTTTAAAAAAGGAAAAAAGAAAGCAATCTGGTTAAGCATAGATTGCCCTTCTTGAAAAGTATTGAGATTGAAGGAGATTCCTTATATCTAGGGAGAAAAGCTAAAGCACCTCTGAGTGATAGCACTAAGGATGCCCTTAAATCTGAAAGGGCATAGGAATTTAGGGAAAACTGGAGGCTCCTGAAGAAAAGAGAACACATAACCAGCAATGAAAAGTAGGGTTGTAGGGCGCCTTGGTGGTTGAGCATCTGCCTTTGGCTCAGGTCATGATCCCGGGATCCAGGGGTTGAGTCCCACATCGGCTCCCCACAGGGAACCTGCTTCTCCCTCTGCCAGTGTATCTGCCTCTGTCTGTGTGTCTCTCATGAATAAATAATAGATGATAGATAGATAGATAGATAGATAGATAGATAGATAGATAGATCAGATCCTAAATGAGCCAGATTGGGAAAGCCTCGAGTTTTCTAGAGTTTACTGAAGTTCCAAATTGCCTTTGGTAAATTTTTGCTATTTGTGAAGATCTTAAACTAAGTGCAGTAATGGCAAATCATGTAGTAAACAGGGAAGAAGAGGAAGGAAGGTGCCTAAAAGAATGAGTTACCTATGGGATTAACAGATAGTTAAACCAAGATTAGAGAGTTTAGGGAACCCTTCATGCAATCTTCAGGACAGGGAGCCAAGTGAACCCCCACATGCAATCTCCAGGGATTGGAAAGCTAAAGGAATTTTCACACCAAATCCAGGAAATTCCCGTGCATAATCCCCAGTTTAGGGAAGCCAAGGAAAAACAGAAGAGGCCTTACAGAAGAACAAAGAAACATGTGTTTTCCAGAAAAAAAGTAACATCTTACTACCATGCTACAACAGACAAATGTCCAGAGCACTGGACTAAAAGAGATGTGATTCACCACTATGAATCTGTATTTTTCCACTCAGAAAAGGACACAAAGGTTTCAGAAACCAGTATGACTACCTGGGTGTCGATACCAGCATGACTACCTAGAAGTCCAAATAGCCCACTAGTTCTGTACTCATGAAACCCTACCCCATATGAATGCAAATGGACTGAGAGGGGAAGCATTGCTAGACTGATACTGTCATTGGCAATCTGAACCATCACAGTGGCTGACCTTTCCAAACGTGGAAAAGTTTGGGTTCAAATCACTGACAAGGAACACCTGGGAGGCTCAGTGGTTGAGCATCTGCCTTCAACTCAGGGCGTGATCCTAGAATCCCGGGATTGAGTCCTGCATTGGGCTCCCTGAAGGGAGTCTTGCTTCTCCCTCTGCCTGTGTCTCTGCCTCTCTCTGTGTGTCTCTCAAGAATGAACAAACAAAAAAAATTTTTTTAAAAAAAGCAAATCACTGACAAATGGAGAGAAGGAGGAATAGCAGTAAAGGAAAAGGAATGAATAAGTTTTTTAAATAAATAATGCAATGAGGCAAATCAATATTACATTGACGCCTTGAGAAAGGCTCAGAGCAAAGTAATGATATTGTCTTTTAACACAATTATACAAGATGCTTAAAAAAGTGAAGCCATGGGGCACCCGGGTGGTTCAGTGGTTAAGGATCTGCCTTTAGCTCAGGTCCTAATCCCAGGGTCCTGGAATCAAGTCCTGCATGAGGTTCCCCACAGGGAGACTGCTTCTCCCTCTGCCTATGTCTCTACCTTTCTCTCCTTCTACCTTTGTCTCCTTCTCCCTTTCCCTCTGCCCCTCCCTATGCTCACACTGCTCTCTCTCAAATAAATAAGTCCTTAAAAAAAAGGTGCCTAAAAAAAAGTTCCCTGGTTATAATGGGCAAAACCACAGAAGCAGCACAGCATGCTGTGCCCTTGCTTTTATGGACAGAAAACTACTAAACAGAATGGTGGGGGAGTGGGTTTCGCATGGGGAATAAAGCAGTAGTTATCACATGGTGGGTTTAAATTCCCTGCGGGACAGCTTCTCTCTGAGATGAAGAAGTCTATTGGAGGCCTGATGGCATTCTCAGATTAAATTACATCTTGATGTGCCCACCACTCATCTAACACTAGCGGAGGTCCCAAAATTTTGAGTACAAAATATATATCCTAACTACACTCAGGCCATTAGTTCACAGTGGCAGCAACATGCATGGTGGATTAAAACAACCTAAGTCCACAAAACAAAAAAAGGCTTCAGGGAATATAGGTGCTAGTTTAAATATCATGGGAAAAGTTGAATTCACTTTTAATGAAGAGCAATATTCAGAGGGAAAAGATTTATTAATTAGAATGAGCAGACTTGGGGCACCTGGGTGGCTCAGTGATTGAGCATCTGCCTGTGGCTCAGGTTTTGATCCTGGGGTCCTAGGATTGAGTCCTGCCTCGGGCTCCTTGCAGGGAGCCTGCTTCTCCCTCTGCCTATGTCTCTGCCTCTCTCTGTGTCTCTCATGAATAAATAAATTTTAAAATCTTTTTAAAAAAATAGTATGAGCAGACTAGAGGGATTCTCTTCCAGGAGGAAGGCAAAGGATAGGCATCAGCTGTTTAGGGAAATACATCAGGCAGACTCGACAAATAATGCAGGATGATGTTAGGGTCTAGTGCTTGTACCCTAACCTAACAGGACCTCTTGACTGTTTTAATACAGATGGAAGCTGAAATGGCCTTTGGGAAGTAGCTCTCCATTCAGCTGATGAGATTCAAGGGACACACCTATGGTAATATTATGGTCTCCAAACCTGTGGAAGGTCTCTGGGGACTCTTGTAAATAACATACATCAACGTACTATAACTACCATTGACCCAGGAATAGATCAGAATGAGATATATCCTGCAGTACAGTTAGCAGAGATAGGAACCTACGCCTGAATACCACTTGTGTCCTCTACACAGGAGGGAAGTAGATCCTGCTATATAAAAGCATACAAAGCAGTATACAAAAGAAGCCAATCCCAGTCCTATGAATCACGCATAGGATGACTAATTTTCTCCCTGACTGACTTGGAACCCAGAAATAATCAAATTATAATACATTACAAATTGTAATGACATATGTCCAGCTTAAAATCTGGTATATGGGTAAGAGTTGATTCTGTTGGGCAGCCCAGGTGGTTCAGCGGTTTAGCACTGCCTTCAGCCCAGGGTGTGATCCTGGAGACCCAGGATCGAGTCCCACGTCAGGACCCCTGCATGGAGCCTGCTTCTCCCTCTGCCTGTATCTCTGCCTCTCTCTCTCTCTGTGTCTCTCATGAATGAATGAATAAATAAATAAAATCTTTTTAAAAAAAGAGTTGATTCTGTTGAGAAGACCTAGTAAATATCTCCATAATTCCTTTTTTAAATTGAAGTATAGTTGACACACCTTTGTATTTCTTACTGACTTGAAATGAATCATACCCTGACCATTACTGTTATATGGTATAACACTGGCACTGTCAGTAAGATTCAACTTCCTTATGTAAATAACTCAAGTGATGGTACTGGTGTTCATGATAAAATTATCGGGAAATTTAGTTAAAGCCTTTTTAAGATATAAGATAGTAAAGAATGACTAGCCTGAGGAAAAATTGGATTTGCCTAATCATGAGCTCATTTCTATGCTAAATAGCTCTACACAAGTTTATCATAAGGTACAAATAGTAGAAGATCAAGAGGACAAATGAGAAATGAAATGAGTACAAAAATGTAATGGCTTTATAGAAGGATTAGTTGTTTCTTTAAATCCACCCTTACCTTGTACAAGTTCCTCCAAATATATAGGGATATTCATACTAGTACTATTGCTATACCTAATACATGTTGTATTAAATATGACACTAAATGTAGATGTTCAGACAAGTCTGATCATTTTGCTGTTAGAGAGTCTAGGCCAAAGGCCAGGGGGATGAGCTATGTAGTAAAATAGTTAGCAGGCCTGAGCTGACCAAACTCTACATATTCCAAATGTCTTCAGGACTGGCCTTTAACCAGTCTCTGGGACATAATTCCTGAGCCCTTGAAATATCTTGTCTTGGGTAGCCTAGGTGGCTCAGTGGTTTAGCGCCACCTTCAGTCCAGGGCATGATCCAGGAGACCCGGGATCAAGTCCCACATCGGGCTCCCTGCATGGAGCCTCTTCTCCCTCTGCCTGTGTCTCTGCCCCTCTCTCTGTGTTTGTCTCTCATGAGTAAATACATAAAATCTTTAAAAAAAAGAAATATCTTGCCTGATAGAGAATGTCTTTGTATACCTGAGATCTTGGGTCATGCCAGACAGTTTAAGCTAACAGTGTGACTTATACAAAAGCCTGTTTTTGTATGCTTAGGTCTTTAGGCTACACTGTATCAATTTGACTTCTTGGGAGCTGGAGACTGAATAGCTAAGGTCAACCACTCCATTCCCACAGCTGGACACTCCATGCCTACATGACTGACCACCAATAAAAACTCTGGATAGCAAGGCTCAGGTGAGCTTCCCTGATTGACTATATGTGGAGGCCGAGAAAATTAAGGCCATTCCACTTTGAGTTCAGCGTTATCACAAGTACAGCCATCCCAGGCCCCTGTGAATAAGAGCTGAACTTTACCTTACTTCAGTTACAGGAAGAAAACAGCTTACAGCTTAACGTCCTAGAAAGCACCATCTTAGAATAAAAACAGAGCCCAAGCCAAGGGCAGGAAGCCCCTATTAGAATGAGAACAGAGCTCAATGCCCTTGAAGGCCCCATATCAAAATGTAAACAGAACTTGAGGAATTGCTCCACCCCTTCGGGAGGTCCCCTAGACCAGTCCTTAAAACTAAGCTGAAACGCACCTCGGGGTCCAGGTCCCTGCTCTGCTGTGTCGGGTATACTTGGACCCAAGCTCGATCTTGTAAATAAACCCTCGTGTGTTTGCATCGGTGTCGGCTCCTTGGTGGTTTCTCAGATTCGCAATCTTGGGCACAACATTTGGGGGCTCGACCGGGATCCGAGAAACCCCCAGGACCCCATCCGGAGGATTTCACGCGTGGTGAGTGCACTCAACTTTTTCCACCTTTTGTGTGCATATTTTCTGAGAGCTCTAAACTGTACTTTTACCTGTAGGAATTCCAATCTGTATTGGGTCGGCATTGGCTTAGGCGGATGCGCTGGCGGGCCGGCGACCCGGGGTCTTGAGGAGACGTCCCTTGCCCCTGCCTGGAGGACGGGGTCCTCATCTGTAAGGAGGGCCGGCTGCCAGCCCTTCAGGTTACTTTCTGTTTTGTCTCCGCGACCCCACGGAACATTTGTCTGTTACCGTGTTCTTGTTAACTGTTTGCACGTTTGTCTGTGTTACTATGTCCTTGTTAACTGTTTGTGCATTTGTCTGTGTTGTTGGGTCCTTGTTAATCGTCTTTACTGTCTGTGTCTTGGTGTGGATTGGGGACATAATGGGGGAGAGAGAAACCACTCCCCTGTCTCTTATGCTCTCCCACTTCTCGGATGTTAGGGAAAGAGCTCGTATTCTGAGCATAGACATACAGAGAAAGAGATTCCAAATTTATTGCATATCAGAATGGCCAACCTTTGACGTGGGATGGCCCTGAGAAGGAACTTTTCACCTACCTATTATCTTACAGGTTAAGGCTGGGATCTTCAGGGACAAACCGGACGGCCACTCTGACCAGATGCCCAACATCCTGGCCTGGCAGGACATGATCGAGAATTCCCCTCCTTGGCTAAAACCCTTTTTACCCCCCCAAAGTGCACAACTCGGCTGAAGGTAAGGAGAGACCCCGGGTCCACCGCCAGACTCTAGGGGCAGGTCTCCAGGCTGCCGCGCACAAGCCTACCAATCTGGCCAAGGTCTATGATGTGAGGCAGGGTAAGGATGAGAGTCCAGCAGCCTTCTTAGAGAGAGTCATAGAGGCTTTTAGGCAGTGCACCCCTATGAACCCAGAAGCCCCGGAAACAAAGGCCGCAATTATCATGGCTTTTGTTAACCAGGCCGCTCCGGACATTAAAAAGAAATTGCAAAGAGTAGAGAGGCTGGGAGAGAAGAGCTTGCAGGACTTAGTGATAGTGGCTGAACGAGTCTATAATAATAGAGAAAGTCCGGAAGAACAACAAACCAAACTAAGTGACCGGCAGACCCGAAACCTGGCCAAGATCCTGCTGGCCACAACCATGGACGACCCACAGGAAAGACGGAGGCACCTCAAGAAGCTGGCTTCAGGGACCGGTAAGGAGGATGGCCCTGGTCCCCCTCGGGAGCACCCTAAGCTGAACAAAAACCAATGTGCTTATTGCGAAGAAGAGGGCCACTGGGTAAAAAGCTGCCCTAACAAAAGATCTAAGGCCCCTGCCAAGATCTTGAAAATGGAGGACCTGGACAATTAGGGGAGTCGGGGTTCGGCACCCCTCCCCGAGCCCTGGGTAACTCTTAAAGTGGAGGGGCAACCTGTTGAATTCCTAGTGGACACTGGGGCACAACATTCAGTTTTATTACAACCCCAAGGGAAATTGGCAAACAAGACTTCATGGGTGCAAGGGGCCACGGGCACCAAACAGTACTCATGGACTACCCAAACAGTGGATCTTGGCACGGGCCAGGTATCCCACTCCTTCATGGTCATCCCTGAGTGTCCCTACCCGTTGTTAGGTCGGGATTTGCTCACCAAGATGGGGGCACAAATTTGCTTCCATCCCGAAGGGGCAAAAATCCTAAACAAGGAGGGGCACCCGATTCAGGTGTTTCTCCTGAGTTCAGAAGACAAATATTGTCTCCACCAAACGCCCTCAGCCCCAATGACTGACATTGACCATTGGCTGCAGGAATTTCCCCAAGTGTGGGCAGAACCTGGGGGAATTGGGCTGGCCGGGCACTGACCAGCCATAACTAAAGTCGGGGGCCGACCATGTCAGGGTCCGCCAATACCCCATGCCTCTCATCTCCCTAACCCAGACTGGGACCCCCCTCTGCATGACTGTCAAGAAATTTTGGCACAGGTGCATGGAATCAGAGCTGATCTCCAGGACCAGCCACTGCAGAATGCGGATGCTACCTGGTACAGGGACAGCAGCAGTTTCATCTGAGAAGGAATCGGATGTGGGGGCAGCTGTAACCATGGAAACGGAGACCTGCTCCGGGGGCACCGACCCTGCCTGACACCCCCAACTATACTGATGCTGATTTACACTGGATCAAACGCTTGCCCATGACCCAGTGCTTGCGTGGCTGGTGGAGGGCCGCAGACTCCAGCATCATCCTGCCAGAGGAACTAGGACGGCGAGTCCTATCCAGAATGCATCGGAGCACTCACATGGGAACGAGGAAGATGGGAGACCTCATACACATGCAAAGATCACTATTAAAGACTCTCGAGCAAAGATCGAACAGATTGTGGCGAGCTGCCGCGCATGCCAGTTAACTAATGCCTCCGCCCATGGATCTAACCCGGGCACCCGGCTCGGGGGGGGGGGGGGGGGGGGTGCCGCCCAGGAGCCTACTGGGAAGTGGACTTCACTGAGGTAAAACCTGGAAAATACGGATACAGGTATTTAGTAGTGTTTGTAGATACTTTTTCAAGATGGACAGAGGCATTTCCCACCAAACATGAAACAGCACAGACCGTGACCAAGAAACTGCTGGACGACATCTTACCGAGGTATGGTTTTCCTGTTAAGATTGGGTCAGACAATGGCCCAGGATTCGTCTCTAGGTAACACGGGGGGTGGCACTAGTACTTGGGGCAGATTGGAAATTACATTGTGCATATAGGCCCCAGAGCCCAGGACAGGTAGAGAGGATGAACAGAACATTAAAGGAGACCTTAACTCAATTAGCCCTGGAGACTGGCGGGGACTGGGTGACTCCTCCCCTTCGCCCTATATAGGGTGAGGAACTCCCCATATAAGATGGGACTGACTCCCTACGAGATCATGAGATCATGTTCGGTCTTCCTCCACCTGTTATCCCCAATTTAAAACCTGAGGTGCTTGCTGAATTTGATGATCACCAACTTCTTTTCTCCCTCCAAATGTTACAACGAACCCATGAGCAGGTGTGGCCTAAGCTGAGGGCCCTCTACGAGACTGGGCCACCCCCGGACCCCCATCGATATCGGCCAGGTGACTGGGTATATGTGCGGAGATACCAACACCAGACACTTCAACCTCGCTGGAAGGGACCCTACATCGTGATCCTGACCACTCCCACCGCTCTCAAGGTCGACAGGATTACTCCCTGGGTCCACTACACCCACGTCCGGCCAGCTGACGCACACGCCGTTCTCAAGGACTTTGTTCCAGAATGGAAAAGCCAACCAGACAAGGACCATCCCCTAAAGCTAAGACTGCGCCATTCTCACTTATTTCCCACCTCCAAGGCTCCCTAGTCTGAGGTTGTCTTTCAAAATAGAAGGGGATTAGACTTAGTCTTCTTACAACAAAGGGTGGGGTGGGGATGGTTATGTGCTGCCTTAAACGTAAGATGTTGCTTCTTCCCTGAAATGTAAATGGGAGCGAGAACAGCAACAAGCTTGGTTCAAATCCTGGTTTAATCATTCCCCCTGGCTCACTCTGAGAGCAACCTGGACCCATGATTGGGTCCTTCCTTAGGTTCCTCTGAGAGGGGGAAATGTGGAGGCCGAGAAAATTAAGGCCATTCCACTTTGAGTTCAGCGTTATCACAAGTACAGCCACCCCAGGCCCCTGTGAATAAGAGCTGAACTTTACCTTACTTCAGTTACAGGAAGAAAACAGCTTACAGCTTAACGTCCTAGAAAGCACCATCTTAGAATAAAAACAGAGCCCAAGCCAAGGGCAGGAAGCCCCTATTAGAATGAGAACAGAGCTCAATGCCCTTGAAGGCCCCATATCAGAATGTAAACAGAACTTGAGGAATTGCTCCACCCCTTCGGGAGGTCCCCTAGACCAGTCCTTAAAACTAAGCTGAAACGCACCTCGGGGTCCAGGTCCCTGCTCTGCTGTGTCGGGTATACTTGGACCCAAGCTCGATCTTGTAAATAAACCCTCGTGTGTTTGCATCGGTGTCGGCTCCTTGGTGGTTCCTCGGATTCGCGATCTTGGGCCCAACACTATACTTCTTATGTATTGTAACGCATCATTGCTGGGAGAATTAACTACTATCTATGTGACTCTACTTGGAGAAAATAGCTGGAATCTTGCTCCTGGTTTATATTGGACTCTTGCCTATGGACTTTGTCCTTTTGCTGATTTTAGTCTGTATCTTGTGCTGTAATAAACCATAATCACAAGCATAACAGCTTTTCTGAATTCTGTGAGTCCGTCTAGTGAATCATCATAACTGAGAATGGTCTTTGGGACCCCCAACACAGTGTTCCCCACCTGTTTTTCCATACAACAAAGTGGAAAAGGGAAAATAATTGAAAAAGGGGATTTGAGAAATTTGGAGAGAATAAAAAGGTAATAGCTTATATGTCCCTCCTTCTATATAACCTACATACATATTTGTCTGTTAGCTTCCTAACAACCACAATAAAAAAAGGCAAATATAATCAGCTACATGATTTGCATTCACCATACAGAGAAAATGAATCCGCTCCTAAGGAAGTAAAGATTTCCAGACACTTAGGCCTATTAAATTTTATTGTTGGTTCTTTCTAAAGTTATGCCCCAACTCAAGGTAAGTTCCTTCTCCTATGCTCTTCCACCTGAAGAGCAATTTTTCTCCACAAACACAATCCATATGTGGAGAAAAAAATGTAAACAATATAGGTTAACATTTTTTTTTGTTTTAATTTTTATTTATTTATGATAGTCACAGAGAGAGAGAGAGGCAGAGACACAAGCAGGCTCCGTGCACCGGGAGCCCGACGTGGGATTCGATCCCGGGTCTCCAGGATCGCGCCCTGGGCCAAAGGCAGGCGCTAAACCTCTGCACCACCCAGGGTTCCCAATATAGGTTAACATTAGGAAAGGAGGGATCCCTGGGTGGCGCAGCGGTTTGGCGCCTGCCTTTGGCCCAGGGCGCGATCCTGGAGACCCGGGATCGAATCCCACGTCGGGCTCCCGGTGCATGGAGCCTGCTTCTCCCTCTGCCTGTGTCTCTGCCTCTCTCTCTCTCTCTCTCTGTGACTATCAAAAATAAATAAAAATTAAAAAAAAAAAAACATTAGGAAAGGAACGATCTCTGTAACAGGAAAAGGAAAATCCTCCATAATGTATTCCCTGACTTCCAATCCAACGTAACCATGATCATCTGGTCTGAACAACTTCTGGCCAGATTTTGTTTAATATACATATAAGCCCATCTATGTGTAACTTTGTGTAAAGTGAGTGTGTTGCTCATTATATCCTGTATTTTCTTTGACAAAAAGAAAATCAATCTACTATATGTTCTGTCCTATTTGCTTTGGGTTTTGTTTTTTTTTTTTTTTTTTTTTAGATTTTGTTTATTTATCCACGAGAGACACACACACACACACAGAGAGAGAGAGAGAGAGAGAGAGAGAGAGAGGGAGAGAGAGAGAGGCAAAGACACAGGCAGAGGGAGAAGCAGGGGCTCCATGCCGGGAGCCCGATGCGGGACTCAATCCCAGGTCTCCAGTATCATGCTGCAGGCTGAAGGCAGCACTAAACCGCTGAGCCACCCGGGCTGCCCCTATTTGCTTTGCTTATGGTAGATTTTGACATAATTTGACGAAAAAGATGTTTATAGAGAAAAACTTACCAATCTTTTCTTATATACAATCTAGGTTTCATATAATGCCTTATAACGACTATTCCACTAAGAAGTTATAAACAAAAATTCTCTTGATTCTTTTGTATTTCTCTTATTGTTTCTCTCCGTGTTTTATGGTTTCAATATTTTAGGTTTAAGTTTTTGTTACATATGGAATTCTTTTTTCTAAGGTGTGAGATAAGAGTCCGACTAGATTTTTTTTCCCTCAGGGCTACTTGTTTTTTTTTGTTTTGTTTTGTTTTTTTTTTTTTTTTTTTGCTACTTGGTTTTAAATAATCTATCTTTACTCCATGGATGTAGAATGCCACTTATATCATATTATTAAATTCCCATTTGTAGTTGGGTCCTTTTTGGACTCCATTTTGTTACAATTACTGTTATACTGATGGCATGATTTTATTTCTCTTATAAAGTACAGGCAAAATCTAGGTGCATGGTAAACATTCTACACAAATGTGATAAAAATGATGAGAATGATCACTTCAGGCTGAACAGGGATCAGTAACATTTAAGGACGTAACTGTGGACTTATCCCAGCAGAAGTGGCGGAACATGAGCCTTATTCAGAGGATGCTGAATAGGAAAGTGAAGCTAGACTTACAACCACCTGGTCTCTGTGGGTAAGAATGGCGACCCTCTGTAGTTTAATTAACCTAATCCTTTTCTCTGTCCCTCAGAGCTGTCCGTATGTTTTTCCCATAACAGAGTTTTTCGTCTTTTATTACTTTTATGGTTTCTGGGATTTTTTTTTTTTTACTGTTTACCTTTCTGTTACATATGGAGTTTATTTTTTGTGTATGGTATGAGTTAGGGATTCAGTCTCGATGGGAGGCTAATGGGCAGCTTCATTATGATGTCCCTGAAACTGCTTCTTTTATTCATGAATTTTTGAACTGTTAAGGCAAAGACCTTTACGATTTTCCTTTAACAGTATTTTTTTAAGAAGTCAAACTCTCCCTCTTTGCAGATGACATGATACTGTACATGGAAAACTCAAGAGACTCAACCCCAAGATTGCTAGAACTCCTACAGCAATTTGGCAGTGTGGCTGGATACAAAATCAATGCCCAGAAATCAGTGGCATTTCTCTACACTAACAATGAGACTGAAGAAAGAGAAATTAAGAAGTCAATCCCATTTACAATTGCATTCAAAAGCATAAGATACTTAGGAATAAACCTGACCAAAGAGGTAAAGGATCTATACCCTCAAAAGTATAGAACACTTCTGAAAGAAATTGAGGAAGACACAAAGAGATGGAAAAATATTCCATGCTCATGGAAATGTGGAATCAAGAGTGGGACACTTAACGAACTGAGTCACCAGGTGCCCCATAGTTTCTGTTTTATTATAAATGTCGAGCTGGGCAGCCCCGGTGGTGCAGCGGTTTAGCGCCACCTGCGGCCCGGGGTGTGATCCTGGAGACTTGGGATCGAGTCCCACATCAGGCTTCCTGCATGGCGCCTGCTTCTTCCTCTCTCTCTCTCTCTCTCTATCTCTCTCTCTGAATAAATAAATCTTTAAAAAATAAAAATAAAAAAATAAATGTTGACGCTGTGCTATTTGAGACATATGTACTGGTTCTATTTAGATCTCCATTTTGAATTCCATGCTTCATCATTAAAAACTGTTAGGGTAAAAAAATAATAAAAATAAAATAAATAAAATAAAAACTGTTAGGGTGCCTGGCTGGCTTAGTCAGTAAAACATGTGACTCTTGATCTCTGAGTTGTGAGTTTGAGTCCCACATTGGGTATTGAGGTTACTTAAAAACAAAATCTTTTAGAAAAACTGTCTATATTTTCTCATTTTTTTGCTTATTGCCCTAAACTCAACATTTTCAGATATTAAGACTTTTTTCTCACTTCCTTTTGTTTGCAATTGTCAGGTGTGATTTTATATTTGTCCTTCTATTTCTAATCTTTGTAAATTGTCTCTTATATTTTGGGCTTCATTTTATATTTCAAACTGAATATATTTGGTCTTTAAATAGATAGGGTTAGGGATGCCTGGGTGGCTCAGGGGTTGAGAGCCTGCCTTAGGCCCAGGGTGTGATCTTGGAGACCTGGAATCAAGTCCCACATCGGGCTCCCTGCAGGGAGCCTGCTTCTCTCTCTCTGCCTATGTCTCTGCCTCTCTCTCGCTGTATCTCTCATGAATAAATAAATAAAATCTTTTTTAAAAATTAATAAATAAACAGGGTTACCCTGATTTTGTCTGTACTCCTGACAAATCTATTTGGTCTTAAAGTCTCCCAGCATATTCCCTATTGGTCGGGCTGTTTTCATCGCTTTTGTCTTTTAATCTTTTGTCATGTGGTCCTGGTTTCCTTCATATTATTTTGGGTACATTTCTTGTATAACAAAAGGAGGGACACTCCTAAAGGGTTTGTGGGAAGTCAACATAATTGTAAAACAGAAATCTGAAAAATATGGACAAAAAAGCAAGCTATAGATCAGATTTATTTGCAAATATCAATGCAAAACTACTAATTAAAATACCAGCAAAATTGCATTTGCTGCACTCTGGTTCATAGCATGAACAGATGAAGTTTATTACACTAATGCAAGAAGGGTTCAATATAAGCATATTTATTAATATATTTTACTATATAATGGATCAAAATGAATAGTCATATGATCATCTCCATAGATGCTGAGATGATTCAAAAAAATAACTCCAACAAAATAGGGACAAATGGATACTTCCTTACCATCATATATTATCTCTCTCTCAACTCAAGCCTACATGTTTTGTGGAAAAACAATATATATGCTGACTCTCAACAATATGAGAAGCCCAGGAAGAGCAAGTGCTATTGTTTAATGTTGTTCTAAAAATAACCTGACAATGTCTTTAGACTTTAAATATGTCTCTTAAAATGGCATATAGCTAGATTTTATGTCATGCAACCTGACAATTTTTTTAACTAGTGAGTACAGTTCATTCATATTTGTTATGATTGGTGATATATTTGTATTTATTTCTATTATCTTATTTTGTGTTTTTTATTTGTAACATTATTTTTCAATATTTCTTTTTGTCTCCCTTCTTGCTTTCTTTTGGGTTGTTTTTTTTTAATCCACCTGTGATAAGCAGGATAATGACCACCAAAACTGCCTATGCCATAATGCTCAGAACCTGTGAATATGTTACCTTACATGGAATAGGAGTCTTTGCAGATATGATTAAGGTTAGGGACCTTGAGATGGGGGAATTATCTTGGATTAGGAAGGTGGGCCTAATCTAATTACATAAGTGTTTAGAAGTGGAAAACCTTCCCCAGTTATAGTCAGAGAGAGATGTGACAATGTAGGAAGAGTAAGAGAGCTGTAACACTGCTGGCTTTGAAGATGGAGGAAGGAGGTCATGAGCCAAAGAATTCAGACAGCCTTCAGAAGCTGGAAAAGGCAAGTAAATAAATTCTCTCTGAAAGCTTAGAAATGAATGTAGCCTTGTCAACACTTTGAGTTAGCCTAGTGAGACCTGTGTTAGACTTATGACTTACCATGAGATAAATCTAAGTTGTTTTAAGCTGCAAAGTTTGTGATAATTTGTTACAACAGCAATAGGAAAATAATACACCATTCCTTTTTTACTGTATTAGTTTGGAGTTGTATACTTTTTCTACTATTTTTGTGGTCACCTTAGAAATTTCAGCATGCATTTTAACTTACTATAGTCTAAGTTTAGTCAATATATTTCCTACTAAGTTTCACATGAACATTTTGTTTCTGTCTTGTTCCTATACCCATGATTTATCATTACTGGATTTTTGTAGTTAGTGTTCATTCAAACTTACCCACATCTTTATCACTTTTTTTGCTCATCATTCGTGTATCTCAGATCATTATTTGGCATCAGTTTCTCTTTGAGATACATCTTTTAAGATACCCATAGTGAGGGTATACTGGTGGCAAGTTCACCTAATGTTGATTTGTCTGAAAATGTCTTAATTTTCACCTTGCTCTTGAAAGATATTTTTGCTAGATATATAATTTCATATTGACAGTTCTTTCCTCTCAGCATATTGAAGATATAAATCCATTATCTTCAGGGATGCCTGGGTGGCTCAGCGGTTGAGCATCTGCCTTCAGCTCTGGGCGTGATCCCAGGTTCTGGGGATCGAGTCTGCATCAGGCTCCCTGCAAAAAGCCTGCTTTTTCCTCTGCCTGTGTCTCTGCCTCTCTCTCTCTCTCTGCATCTCTCATGAATAAATAAATAAAATCTTAAAAATAAATAAATCCACTATCTTCTGGCTTCCATTTTTGCTGCCAGGATGCTACCTGAGAGTCTCATTGTTATGATGGGTTGATGTCTTCTTCTCACTTTTGGAAAACTCTCAGCTATTATCTTTTTAAAATATTGCCACTGCATTTTATCTCTCATCTTCTATAAGATTCTGATTAAGATATACACTATCCTGCTTATTCTATCACCCTACCTCTTAATGTCTTTAGAATTTCCATGGCCTTGGCATTTGGTCCTGCCAAATGATCTTTCAGATCATTCCTCTAGTTCATGAATTCTATGTTCAGCAAAGCTTCATCTGCTCCTAAACCTGCCTATTAAGTATTTATTTTCAAATGTTATATTTGTCATTTCTAGAAATTCTGTTAGAGTCTTAAAAATCTGCTTAGTCATTTTGGATTCTCTTATTCTTTGCTTATGTGTTTCATTCTTGTTTTACAGGTTAAATTGTTTCCCAAAAAAAATTCATATGTTGAAGTCCTAACCCCCAATACCTTAAAATGTGATGTTATTTGGAATAGGTACTTTACAGAGGTAATCAAGATCAGTTCATTAAGTTGGGCCCTAATCCAGTATTACTACTGTCCTTATAAAAAAGGGAAATTGGGCACAGAAACAAACAAAGGGAAGACAATGTGGCATAGGGAGAAGATGTCCATCTATAACCAAGGAGAGAGGCTTGGGACTTATTTTTCCCTAATAGCCCTCAGAAGGAACCAAACTTGGCAACACCTTGACTTTGGACTTCTAGCCTCCAGAACTGTGAGACAGTAAATTTCTTTTGTTTAAGTCACCTAGTCTATGGTACTTTCTTACAGCAGGCCTAGCAAACTAATAAATCTTCTTTTGTTACTTTAAATATTTCCTTATTTTGGGGCGGCCTGGGTGGCTCAGCGGTTTAGTGTCACCTTCGGTCCAGGGCCTGACCCTGGAGACCCAGGGTTGAGTCCCACGTCGGGCTCCCTGCATGGAGCCTGCTTCTTCCTCTGCCTGTGTCTCTGCCTCTGTGTGTGTGTGTGTGTGTGTGTGTGTGTGTGTCTCATGAATAAATAAATAAAATCTTTAAAAATAAATAAATAAATAAATAAATCCTTATTTTATAGTCTATATCTGATCATTCTAATATCTGAAATTTTATGGATTTGATTCTGTTTGTTGCTTCTTATGGATCTTACTAATATTGTCCTCTTTACTTGTGTGTTTTGTGATTATTTTTTCCACTGTTGGCTCTCATATCTTGGAATTTTATCTACGGGTTGAAAGGTGGCTTATAGTAGAGTGAATTCACATTTATTTCTTTCAGTGACCTGGGGTCACTATAACCTGGAACCATTTAATCCTTGAGGCATATTTGGAATACATTGGGGATGTAATTTCAGGCTGCATGATGGCAGGTATGCCTCTGCCTCAGGGCCTTTATACTTCCTGTTCCCTCTGTTTGGCATGCTGTCTTTCAAACATACATTCCCTCACTTCCTTTAGATCTGTGCTCAAATGGTATATTGAGGCCATCCCTGCCCACCCAGAACCCACAAGCCACTCCTTGTTCTCCTATTTTGCTTTACCTTCCTCCACAGCATTTAAGCATTTATCAACAGAGGATATATGTAAAGTGTCCCTCTCTTTGCTATGCTCTGGAACACAAATAACACATTCAAGACAGTAGAAAAGAAAGTAGAACACATGATGAAAGATTAAGACATAAAAGCAATGGAAACAGGATGCACAACAGGCAATATGCTAGGAGGCCTACAACTAAATAGATCTGTTTTATCCACAAACAAAATTGGGTTAAACAGTAGGACTTAACCTACCAAAACACAGAATACTCTGAGATTGAACCAAAAATGGCTAAAGTAGTCCTCAGATTAATACCAGCCCAAAATACATGTATAAACAAACCAGAAAGAATGAGATTAATTGACTCACACATTTTACTAAAGAAGATAGAAAAAGAGGGATCCCTGGGTGGCGCAGCGGTTTGGCGCCTGCCTTTGGCCCAGGGCGCGATCCTGGAGACTTGGGATCAAGTCCCATGTCGGGCTCCCGGTGCATGGAGCCTGCTTCTCCCTCTGCCTGTGTCTCTGCCTCTCTCTCTCTCTCTGTGTGTGACTATCATAAATAAATAAATAATTTTAAAAAAAGAAGATAGAAAAAGAGGAAAGAAAATAGAAGGACATTAATGAAACAAAAGTACAAATGAATCGATCAGAAAATTAAAAAAATATATTAGTGCAAGAACTGGTCTTTGGGTGGGAGGGCATAAAATAAATAAAACATTAGTATTAGTTTACCTAATTGAAGAAAAAGAAGTCACAAATAGCCTCTATGAAAAATGATAGTGGAGAAATAACTACATATGTAGAGAAAATTAAATGAATCATATGAAATAACTATGCTTAAAATATCACAAATATATTAAGAATTTTGAGGAAATGGATGACTTTTATGAAAATTACAGGGATTCATATATCTATATCTATATATTGACAGATATATCAACATAAATACATATGTAATCTAGAGAGGGAAAATATGATGAAAGAAATACAGAAAGATGACAATGAGATTGCCTTCAAATAATGTACCATACCCAAGTAAATTCAAGGAGAGTTCTACAAAGGACCTTCAAGGACCAAATAACACCAAAACAGTGCTAATTCTTCCAGATACATTTTATTCTGTGAGAGGAGATGGGATACTTTGAGGGTGAGCAAATGCATTCCATATTTAGAGTGTTTAAAATATTCTGAGAGCCAGATCAGATCATTCTGTGGAGGGGTAATCAGAAATATTCAGGAATGGGGTACCTGGGTGGCATAGTCAGTTAAGCATCCGACTCTTGATTTCGGCTCAGGTCATGATCTCAGACACCTGACATCTAGTTCCTCATCAGGCTCCAAGCTCAGCACAGAGACAGCTTGTCCCTCTCCTTCTGCTCCTCACCCCTGCTCAAATAAATAAATAAACAAAATCTCTAAAAAAAAAAAACACTTAGGAACAGATCTGTCTGTTCTACAGTTAAGGAGGTGCCGCATTTTTTTCATGACCAACATATCCGTAGGATTTCTGTTCAGTGTGAGATTTTTCATGCACAGTGAGATCTGCCTTTTGGGAAGGCCCTTCTCACAATCAGTACATAGAGGAGGTTTCTCTCCTATGTGGATTCTGTTGTCTAGTGAGGTGTATATGCTGGCAGAATACCTTCCCACATTCACTGCATTTGGAGGGTTTCTCCCTCATGTGTGTTCTCTCATATGTGATCATCTGTGATTTCCGAGAAAAGGCCATCCCGTATTCAGCAGATTCAGAGGGTTTCTCCTTTGTATGAGCTCTTTGATGTACAGCTAGTGGAGACTTCTCCCAGAAGACCTTTCCACACTCACTACATTCATATGGTTTCTCTCCAGCATGAGCTCTCTGATGTATAATGAGGTGTGATTTCAGGGAAAAGGCCCTTCCACATTCCATACACTCATAGGGTTTCTCCCCTGTATGAATTCTCTGATGAATAATGAGGGGCGATTTCTGGGAGAAGGTTTTGCCACAGTCCCTACACTCATAGGGTTTTTCCCCTGTATGAATTCTCTGGTGTATAACAAGAGGTGATTTCTGAGAGAAGGCTTTTCCACATTCTGTACATATATAAGGTTTCTCTCCTGTATGAAGCCTTTGATGTCCAGTAAGGTGTGACTTTTGGGAAAAGGCTTTTCCACAGTCAGTACATACATAAGGTTTCTCTCCTGTATGGATTCTTTGATGCCCTATGAGGTGAGACTGCTGGCAAAAGGTTTTTCCACATTCACTACACTTATAGGGTTTCTCTCCAGTATGTGTTCTTCGATGGATGATGAGTTGTGTTTTCCGAGGGAAGGTTTTCCCACATTCGGTACATTCATAGGGTCTCTCCCCAGTATGAGTTATCTGGTGTATAAAAAGGTGAGACTTCTCACAGAAGGCTTTTCCACATTCACTGCATTCAAAGGGCTTCTCTCTAGCATGAACTCGCTGATGTATAATGAGGTGTGACTTCTGAGAGAAGGCTTTTTGACACTCAAAACATTCATAGGGTTTCTCTCCAGTGTGGACTCTCTGATGAACGATGAAGGGTGACTTCTGGGAGAAAGTCCTCCCACACTCAGTACATTCATAAGGTTTCTCCCCAGTATGAATCCTCTGATGCACAATGAGGTGTGATTTCTCGCTGAAGGCTTTTCCACAATCTCCACACACATAGGGTTTCTCTCCAGTATGAATTCTTTGATGTATAATAAGCTGTGACTTCTTAATAAAGCCTTTCCCACACTCACTACAAACATTGGGTTTCTTACCTGCTTGGCCTTTCTTATACTGAATATGGACTTGTTTATGATTGACGACTTTTTCACATTGACTATGTCCACAGGGTTTCATGCCCGTGTAAATTTTCTCAGGCACAGAACAGGAATCACTATAGCTAGGTGGTGTCCCACATCCAAATATCTCAATGGGGTTCTTTCTTGCATAGCTCCTACTGCATGTCAGCGAGTCTAAATTAGATTCCAAGCTCTTTTCACATGAATCAAAATCATGGAGTTTTTTACATGAAGGATCAAGGTCTATGCAGCCACCAAAAATTTTTCCAAACGTATTACACTTGGGGCCTTTCTCCCTGGCCACTGTTTCACGGCTAATGACTGTGATCTGCTTCAAAACTCTGTCTTGGTTTCCTTGATATCTATCTATCTGACCATCAATATGCCAGACTTTTAAGAGAGAGTACAATGAATTATCCTTTGGGGATGTTTCCATTATCTCCTTTTGAAACAAAAGTTCTTCAGAAATGACCTGCTGGGAAGAGTCAAAGCTTTCCTCCCTGTCTGAAAAAAGAAAAGATAAAATCAAATAGAAACCAAAAAAGGAAACAACAAATAGAAATGCTAGGAAAGTGCTGATGTAGGATGGATGTTATAAAGAAGGCCTAATGAATTTTAAGGAAGAAAGGAGGCCAAAGATGTCAGAGATAAAGAAAATACCCTCTCAGCCATCTACCCAATTCTCAATTACCTGAGTGAATCCACCTTGACAACTCACTCTTTTTGATCCATGGGTCCTCTTCATGTTCCAACTTGAAGATTATACCTGGTTTTATACCAGAACACCCTGTTAAGGGAAAATTATAATGGTCTTGGCCTTGGCAGCTCAGAAATTCATGAAGAAAAGAAGCAGTCTCAGGGGCCTCCCAGGAAAGATGGATCCTTAACTCACAAAAATAAATTCCAGATATACCAAAAATATAAACATAAAATATAAACTATAAAAGAAAGGACCCTATTAATGGAAAATCATAAAGGTCATGGCCTTGAAAGCTCAGAAGGATGAGGAGGATTTGCTTCATTGCTACATGGAGAATTTGTCCTTACCCACAGAGACCAGGTGGCTGTAGATCTCCAGCATCACATCTCTATGTAGGGTCTTCTGAGCAGGGTCCAGGTGCTGCCACTCTTCCTGGGTGAAGTCTACAGCCACATCCTCATATGTCACTAGTTCCTATAACAGCACATTCCTATACAATCTGCTCATTCTGATCATTTTTATCACACTAATACATGTAGGATACCTAATTAGCATTTTGTGTAGCTATTAATGAGAAAAACTGTAAAATTCTGCCATTAGCAAGAATAGCTAGTGGAACAGAATGAACAGTCTAAAACTAGATGTAAATAAATGAGAAATTTAATATATAATAAAGAGGTATTTTAAAAGATTTCATTTTAAAAATGAAAATGTGAGAGACACAGAAAGACAGAGATGCAGGCAGAGGAAGAAGCAGGCTCCATGCAAGAAGCTCAGTGTGGGACTCGATCCTGAGACTCCAGGATCATGCCCTGAGCCAAAGGCAGACGCTCAAGCACTGAGCCACCCAGGCATCCCTAAAGCAGTATTTTAAATAAGTGTTGAGGTGCCTGGCTGGTCAGTCAATGGAGCATGTGACTCTTTTTTTTAAGAGTTTATTTATTTATTTATTCATGAGAGACACAGAGAGAGAGGCCGAGACACAGGCAGAGGGAGAAGCAGGCTCCCCAAAGGGAGGCCAATGTGGGACTTGATCCCAGGATCCCGAGATCACGACCTGAACCAAAGGCAAACACTCAACCACTGAGCCACCCAGGTATCCCTGGAGCATGTGACTTGATCTCGGGTTTGTGAATCTGAGCCCCAAGCTGGGTATAGAGATTACTTAAAAATAAAATTTATAACTAAATAAGTCCAGAAAAGACAGATTATTCAAAACTGGGTAGCTATCAGAAAAAAAAGTAAAGTTGGACTCCTTATTTCACACTATCCAAAAAAATAAATTTGAGATATAACAAAATTTTAAACAAAAAAAAGAAGTCATAAAACAAAGACAAGAGAGTTTTTAAAAATAATTTCAAAGTGGAGAAAACTCTTCTCACTAGGCATGGTACAAATCCAGATGCTACAAAGGAAAATACCGGTAAATTTGATTACTTTATGTATTGCATAGCAAAATATAAACAAACTCAAAGGGCAAGCAACTAACTGGGGAGTATATATGTGCACAACACATAAAATGGACAAAAAGCTAATTTCTTCAATTTATAGAACTCCTAAAAAGCAAGAAGAAAAAGACCAACAACTTAACCTTTTAAAAAATAATCAGAGGAGCAACCCGGGTGGCTCAGCGGTTTAGTGCCTGCCTTCAGCCCAGGGCGTGATCCTGGAGACCCAGGATGGATTCCCACATCGGGCTCCCTGCATGGAGCCTGCTTCTCCCTCTGCCTGTGTCTCTGCCTCTCTTTCTCTCTGTGTCTCTCATGAATAAATAAATAAAATCTTTAAAAAATAAATAAATCAAAAATAAGCAGAGGACATGACCATCAATTCACAGAGAAGGAAATGCAAATGGCTTTTAAACATGAAAAATGATGTTCAACTTCATTCATGTGAAGAGAGATGTAAATGAAAACAAACAAACATCATATTTTTCTTACATATTATCAAAGATTAGAGTTTAAGAAGTCATGAAGTTGGTAAAGATATCAAAAAAGGAACACACTCAAATTATGGGTATACACTGGTACAATATATTTTGAAGGCAATTTATTTGACAATATCCATCAAATTTAAATGTATATACTATCTGATCAGCAATTCCATTTCTAGAAATTATTCAACACATATACTCATATATGTGAGCAAAACAGCATATGTGAAGTCATTTCACTACAGTACTGTTTATAATTGCAAAATAATGAAGGCAACCTTATGGGGGATTGGATAAATTATGCTTCAATCCCCATAAGGGAATACCATTAACAACCATAAAAAGCAACAAGGAATGATATGTAACAATCTCTAAAATACACTGTTAGGTGAAAAAAAATTCATCTATTCAGCAAGCAGTTATTGAGACCCCACTGAATATCAGGCATTATTCTAGGAACTGGGGATACAGCAAAAAAGAAATCTGGCAAAAATATCTCCCCTCAAGCATCACATATTCTAGTGAGAGGACACAGCCAACAAGACTGAGTGACAAATAGCCAAAAAAGAAAAGTTTGTAATGTGCACTTCAAAATTCATATCACTCATATAAAAAAGCTCATAGAAAGCAATAAGCAAAAGACTGACAAAAAGGGAGATTGACGGAGAAATTTTTAAATGGCAAATATGTGGGGAAAATGCCGAATTTCATTTAATCATTAATGAAAAGCAAATGAAAATAAGATACAATGTTCAACCATAAAAATAGTAAGAATGAAAAACACCGATGCTATTTAGTAGTAAGAAAAATATTGGGAAATGGGCCTCCTTGTAAATGATTTATAGCCACATGTAGAAGCTAATTATATAATATCAAAATACAATTTGAGAAACATCCTTTAAATTTTAAACAGGCTTTGCTCTCTGATCTAGCACAGTCATGTCCAAGAATTTGGTCTACATAAATATTTGATAAGGTTGTTCCTTTATTTGTGACTTTCCTGCTTTAGAGTCCTGGCTAACCTATGTACTAGCCATGCCCCTGCTTTTTTCTCTGAAAAACAGCGATAATAATAGTATCCAGCACAAAGTAATTCCATTATAACGTATTATAATGGTGCCGGGCACAAAGTAAGCATTCAATAAACAGTAGCTGTAATTATTCTTATTCTTATTACTGTTAGACATCAAAGAAAAAAACAGAACAATAAAAGAGCCCATCAACAAGGGGCTGGTATCCTACAAACATTAAAAGAATATAGTAAAAGGATGCCAGGAACAATTTTATGACAAGAAATTTGACAATACAGATCTTAGGACAGCAGAGTATAACACGCAGGCCAAATATGGCCCAGAGAGCTAAGAATGGTATTTACACTTTTACATGGTTGAAGAAAAAAGCCAAAGGAGAATATTTTGTGGCATGTGAAAATTATATTCAAATTTTGTTGGATTACAGCCATGCTCATTGGTTTGCATATTGTCTACAGCTGCTTTCAACCTACAAAAACAGAGCTGAGTAGTTGCAATAGAGACCATATGGCCTACATGCCTAAAATATTTCTATTTGGCCTTCTGCAGAAAAAGTTTGCTGACCCCTGACTTAGACAAACTGGACAAATTACTTGAAAATCACAACTTAACAAAAGCAATATACAAAGAAACCGAAAATCTTAATGGTACTAAATATTTTCAGTAAGTCAAATTCATATTTAAAAACCTACTCACAAAGAAAACTCCACACCCTGATGACTTCACTGGAGAACTCTTCCAAATATTCAAGACAGAAATAATACTAATCTTACCCAAACTCTTTCAGAGAATACTTCCCAACTTGCTTTTTTTTTTTTTTTAGAATTTTTTTTTTATTTTTATTTACTTATGATAGTCACACACAGAGAGAGAGAGAGGCAGAGACACAGGCAGAGAGAGAAGCAGGCTCCATGCACTGGGAGCCTGACGCGGGATTCGATCCCGGGTCTCCAGGATCGCGCCCTGGGCCAAAGGCAGGTGCCAAACCGCTGCGCCACCCAGGGATCCCCAGCTTGTTAAATAAAGTCAACATAACTGTGATTCCAAAACATAAGCAAGAATACAAGAAAAAGTACAGACCAATATGTCTCATGGAACATGGTAGTAAAAATCCTCAACAAAATATTAATAGAAGACTGGCTTAGGGGGATCCCCGGGTGGCTCAGCGGTTTAGCGCCTGCCTTCAGCCCAGGGCGTGATCCTGGAGTCCGGGGATCGAGTCCCACATCGGGCTCCCTGCAGGGAGCCTGCTTCTCCCTCTGCCTGTGTCTCTGCCTCTTTCTCTCTCTCTCTCTCTCTCTCTCATAAATGAATAAATAAAATCTTAAAAAAAAAAAAAGACTGGCTTAGGTGAACCCACTGGGGCTGGCTGGGGAAAAGGAGGAGGCTTGCTCCAGAAGGAACTGTCTGAGGGATCATAGGGATTTCTAAATATGGGAAAGGGGAATAAATCACTTGTTGAAGTCAATTGTACATATATTTTTGTAGGTCTAAAGAAAGAACAAAGCCTATATAACAGGAATCCAGTTCTTCAGGGATACCAAAAGGAAATTTTCAAGTCATTTTTTGTGCAATCTAGATGTGGAAATTAGCATACAATTGTTTGAACCTTGCTGAATAACAGTTCAACCTTCAAAAAAAAGACTGGCTTGATGATAATGATGAGGAGGAGATGACAGAAATGGGTGAAGATTAACCATAGATATAACAAGATTGGCCACCAGTTGATAATATTTGCAACTGGGTGATAAGCACAAAGACATTCACAAAAATCTACGTTTGTGTATGTTCAAAATTGAAATTTCCCATAATAAAATGTAAAAACTATATGTATTGGAATTTTTTTGAAGATTTTTATTTATTTGACACAGAGAGAGAGAGAGAGAGAGAGCAGGAGGATCAACAGGCAGAGGGAGAAAAAGAAGCAGACTCCCTGCTGAGCAGGGAGCCCAATGTGAGGCTAGATCCCAGGACCCTGGGATCATGACCTAGGTCAAAGGCAGACACTTAACCTACTGAGCCACCCAGGTGCCTGGAAATGTTTTAGCAATACATTCTTTTTAAGTTACAGAATATATAGTGTGTATGGTAAAGAAAAATACATGAAAATAATAAAATCACTAGCACACATTTATACATATATATCTATATACACAGAGGTTATATGTATCTGGAAAGAGCATCCCCAAACTACATAATACTAGTTATGCCAGAGGAGAGGGCAGAAGTTAGATTACAGAGATATTTCCCTTACTTTTTAAGTTTTACTTTGCAATATTATTTACATTCTTTGCACCATGTATAAATTACCCTTGCAAAGAGGGGATAAAAAGACATAAAATGGAAGAGCAAAGAAGGAAACTGGCCTTGCGTTGGAGCATGATCCCACAAACTATGAGATGATAACAAAGGGGCCATGGAAAACCAGGAAACCACCTACCCTCTAAGCCTCTGCCAGAAAATTTTAACTAAAAATAGCCTCTTTGAAACAACTACCGATAATACCACACTGGCCTTTAGGAAAACTCAACAATCAAATTTCTTAAGCTAAAGTCCCAGAAATCTTGACCTGCTGAAGAGCTAGACTGATAAAGTGATTTCTCTTGATGAAGAATGCAAACCATCTGATATATCCCCTTTGCCATTTTCACTGTGGCTGCCAGGAAGCTCAAAGGTAAAATGTTTAGCTCAGTTTATATGAAGCAAGGCCAGATAATCTATGTATCTTAACAGCAACTTTACCTGCATCTTGATCTTCTATTCTGTCTAGATTTCTCTAATTCTTATTGCCAATGTATTGCCCTTTCTCATTTTACTATGGGAAAACCAAGTGGGAAACAAACAACTTACCTGGGACTCAGTCATTTTCTGTTTGTCTTTGGAAAGCAATTGGGGGTGCAGTGGGGTACAGAAGTCTTCAGAGACCAAGCTGGGTTAACTACTCTTCAATGGCTGAATGTAGAATGTGTTGCTTGTTAATTTATTGCTAACTTGTGTTTATCATCTGACCAGCAATTCCATTTCTAGAACTTTATTCTAAGGTAATAATCATGGATTGTGCAGAGATTTAACTGAAGGAACTTTCATCACAGCTTTGTCTTTAACACCGTAATTCTGAAAATATTCTCAAAATGCCCAATCGCTGAGGACTGAGAAAATAATTTATGGAACCTCCAAGAGATAGAAAGGCAGGTGACCATTTAAAGTAACACCAAAGACAATTAAGAGGCTCAAAAGATACAACAACCAACTGTAAAGTATGGACCTTGTCTAGATCTTAATTTGAACAGATATAAAAATCTTTGAGATAATCATTAAAGTTCGAACCCTGACTAGATATTTGATATTAAGAAATGTAACCAAAGGGATCCCTAGGTGGCGCAGCGGTTTAGCGCCTGTCTTTGGCCCAGGGCGCGATCCTGGAGACCCGGGATCGAATCCCACATCGGGCTCCCGGTGCATGGAGCCTGCTCCTCCCTCTGCCTGTGTCTCTGCCTCTCTCTCTCTCTCTCTCTCTCTCTCTGTGTGACTATCATAAATAAATAAAAATTTAAAAAAAAAAAGAAAGAAACTATTATAAAAAAAAAAAGAAAAGAAATGTAACCAAAAAAAAAGGAAATTTAACCAGTGATGATCTGACGTTACTATTGTTAAATATTTTACCTCAAATAATAATATTGACATTTAAGACCTTATCTTTTACAAATACATGATGAAGTCTTTTTTTAAGATTTTATTTTTTCATGAGAGACACAGAGAGAGTGGCAGAGAGAGAGGCAGAGAGAGAAGCAGGCTCCCGGAGAGGAGCCTGATGTAGACCTCAATCCCGGGCCCTAGGGATCACAACCTAAGCCAAAGGCAGACGCTCAACCACTGAGCCACCCAGGCACCTGCATCATGATACATCTGGGATTTCTTTCAAAATAATAAGGACTACATATGTAAAGATTCATTCAACTATACACTTAATATTTGTGCATTTTATGTTATCAGTAACAAAGAAAAAACAATCTGGGAGGGAGAAATAAATGGGTGATCTAAATTAGGAATTGGAAAACTTTCTCTGTATAGAGACAGATAGTAAATATTTCAGATTTGTGAAGCCTACAGTCTCTGTTGCAACCACTCAGAGATTGAAAGCAGCCACAGACAATACGTAAGCCAATTCTGTTTATTGGCTGTGTTCTAATAAAACTTCATTTATGGAGCATGTGGGTGGCTCAGTTGGTTAAGCCTCTGACTCTTGGTTTCAACTCAGGTCATGATCTACAGGTGGTGAGATCAAGCCCTGCATGGGGCTCTGCACTGAGCGTGAAGCCTGCTTGAGATTTTCTCTCTCTCCCTCTGCCCCTCCACTCCCACTGCTCTCTCTCTCTGTAAAAAAAGAAATTTTAATACTACTGTTTAAAAACTTCATTTAGTAACACTATAATTTGAATTTTAATCATTTTCATGTCACAAAATATTCTTCTTCTGATTTTTTCCAAACATTAAAAAATGTGAAAACCATTTGTAGCATACGGCTGTATAAAAACAGCACGAGGCCAGATATGGCCCACTGCCTAGTTTTCCATCCCCTGGTCTAGATGAAACAACAGTGGCCATCGGGTGATGATTGATAAGACTGGGTGATGGACGTAATGGGAGTTTATTATATAAGTCCCTCTATTTTGCTGAATGTTTGAAAATTTCCATAGAAATAAGCTTAGTAGTATTATGGAAATAAAGTTAATAGCATGGAAACATAGCTACAAAATGAAGAAGAGGCAGATCACAAGATCACACTCCCAATTATTTAATAATATCTGTTCCCCAAGACATCACAATGGTTTGTGGCCCTCCAGAGATCAACCCTACCTGACAAAATCTTATTCCTTGGCATTTAATTTCCTTTATTCTATTTTCTTGGCTATTACATGAATAGAACTGACCTTGAGTTCATGGAAGATCCATGAAATATATCCAAGATCAGTGCTACAAAACCAAGGTGAATAAATAATAATCAGGTATTAACTCACTTAACATCCCAAGCCTCAAAGGATAGACTCTGCTATTATTCTCATTTCACAGTGAGGAAACTGAAGCCTAAAGAGGTTAAGTGACTTCTCTATGATCACACAGCCAGTGACCAGGGGGTGGGGTGGTGGGAAAACAAAAAGCAGAGAACTCCTCCCTAGATGTCATGGCATCAAAGTTTTCAGAGATGCAACTCTGTTTATTTCTGAATGCCCTAAAAAACTAATTCTCATCCTAAATTACAAAGGACATTGTCTGATTTTTAACTTGAGAATAACGAAACTAAATTTACATCGTGCTTTACAGTTCAAAGTTAACTTGAAACCTTAATATTAGGATGCCTGGGTGGCTCAGTGGTTGAGCGTCTGCCTTTGGCTCAGGCATGATTCCCAGGTCCTGGGATGGAGTCCCGAGTTGGGCTCCCTGCATGGAGCCTGCTTCTCCCTCTGCCTGTGTCTCTGCCTTTCTCCCTGTGTGTGTCTCTCATGAATACATAAAGAAAATCTTTTAAATAAATAAATAAATAAATAAATAAATAAATAAATAAAACCTTAATATTCAAAGACACAACAAGGAAAAGAGAAGCCAAAAATCAAGGAAATATTTGCAAAACACGGATCATTGATAAAGGAGTAGTATCAGAATATATAAAAACAAGCCCTACAAATCAATAAGCCAAACATCCAATAGAAAAATGAGCAAGAGATGTGAACAGGTGCCTCACAAAGAAGGATCTAAGAGATCAAAACATATATGAAAAAGTAGTCATCAGGGAATTACAAATTAAAGCCTGGATGTCTGACCCCTCCATTGGAATGTTGCCACCACAAGGGCAAGGATTTTTGTTTATTCATGGATGTATTATTGATCTCAAAGAGCCACCCATCATGGACCACACAGAATCCCAACATTGACACTACATACTCCCATTCCTGTCCCCATAGACTCTCATTACTCACCCTAAAGACCACCCCATTGCCCCCCCAGACCCCCCATCATTCACCCAACAAACTCTCCATCACTCACCTTACAAACCCCTTTCACTCACTCCCTTGAAAACTTATCACTCACCCTAAGACACCATTGCTCACTGGATAGACTCTCCATCACTCAGCCCAGACTCCATTCATTCACCCCCACAAACCCCTTTCCCTCACTTACTAGAAACCCCATCATTCACCCTGCAGACCCCATTGCTCACTTCCATAAACTCATCACATATCCCACACACAGTCCTACGGACTCCCTTCCCTATCACTGCCCTCTACATCATTCAGTCCAAAGGACCCCCTCATTAGTCTTTCCACATGTCCCCATCACTGACCACACAGACCCACATCACTCAACCGGGCCCCTCACCCTGGCTCTGCTCTCAGGACCCCAAAGCTCCTTCTCAAGTCGAGCTTGGCTCCCTGCTTGCACAAATGGGCTCAACATCGCCCAAAATTCCCTTTCTCCTCCAGCCCTCCTGGTGGGTCTGGATGACGCATCAGCTTATCTTTCGCAGGCTCAGAAACAGCCTCCAAGCCGAGCTCTACCAGTAACAAAAATGGCGGCATTCAGTCTGCGCCGGGAACTCTGCCGGCCAGGAAAATGGCCAGGGCCTCGCACTGCTTCCTGAGGCTCCCATTCCAGCCAGAAGAGATTTGCGTTTTAGCGTCCGGGAAGTCCCCGTGCTATTTCCGAGGCAGGGTATTCGGAATTTGTGCTTCGAAAGCAGTGTGAGGCTCGGCTATGTAGCGACTGTTCCGGGCGGGTGAATGGGCGTTCCCGGCCATGGGCAAAGGCCGGGCCCGAGCAAAGGCGTGGCGACGGGCGGGTAGGGGAGTTCGGTGGGAACCGGGCCCAAGGGGGGCAGCGGGGAGGCAGTGGTAAGGCCCGAGGGTAGAAGCACCGCCCGGGAGACAGCTCGGCAGAAGCCACATTTCTAAACCTCTGGTGAAAGTGAAGTCTTTTGACATAACGTCTTCTCTCACTCGCACACCCCGCCTGCCTCTCACAGCTTAACGTCACCGCCGTCCAGCCTTCCTATTGTTCCTTCGATGGGGCGGAGCCCCCGACTCGTCTGTCACTCAAGGCTCCGCTTTACGGCGCTCCTGGTCTTCTATTGGCTCATTCGGACACAGAAGGCCCGCCCTTTCTTGTCACGCACAGGCCCGACTTTCTGCCCGGTCTCTTAAAGTGGGCTGATGTGGCTCTATTGCAGCCTTATTATCAAAGCTGAAAGAAGTATGAGAAGCAAAGGTTTATGGCTAAAACTTAAGGAGGCATTTGATTTTAGAAAACTTAACAGAAGACTAGATCCTGGGCGTGATCCTGGGGTCTGAGATCGAGTCCCACATCGGGCTCCTTGCAAGGGAGCCTGCTTATGTCTCTGCCTATGTCTCAGAGACACAGAGAGAGAGGCAGAGACATAGGCAGAGGGAGAAGCTGGCTCCCCGTGGGGAGCACGATGCGGGACTTGATTCCAGGACAGGGGCGGGGCATCACGGCCTGAACCAAAGGCAGACGCCCAACCACTGAGCCACCCAGGCGTCCCTAAATAAAATATATTTTTTTAAATTTTATTTCTAGGTCACACCAGAAGGGCACTGACGGTAAAATAGTGGCCTAGTTATGAAGTCTTTCCAGAGAGGCTTTGGAACGGAAATGCTAACTTCTGTTTCAAACTTGAGGGAAGCATCAGTGACGGCCTAATTACAAAGGCCCTTAAGTTAATAGACATCCAGGTTGGAGGACATAGATAAGGGATTTTGATGGTGGAACAATTAACAATGGTTAGGATTTGAGGTCACACAGAGGGGCATGGATGGTGGAAGGTTAATAAGGACATGGTTTGGGTGTTGGGCAGATGGGCATCAATGGCAGAATTTTTCAAAGATGCCTTTAGTAGTTTCCCATTGCTGCTCTAACAGAGTACCAAAAAACTTACAGGTTTAAAACAACACAAGTTTATTATTTTACAGTTCTGAAGGTCAGAAGTCCAAAGTGAGTTTCCCTGGGCTGAAATCAAGGTATTAATAGAATCATACTCCCTGGGGAGGCTCTAGGGAAGAATACATTTCCTTGCATTTTCTAGCTTCTAGAGGCCAGCTGTCTTCCTTGGCTCATAACCCCTTCTTCCATCTTCAAAGCCAGAAAAGTAGCATGCTCATATCTCTCTCTGACTATGATCTTTTGCTTCCACCATCACACCTTCTTTGACTCTGACCGCGCTCTTTCCTTCTTATAAGGACCCTTGTGATTACATTGGACACATCTGATAATCTGTAATAATCTACCCATCTCAAGATTTTTAATTTAATCATATCTATGAATTACCTTTTAAAATTTTTAAAAAGATTTTATTTATTTATTCATGAGAGATGCAGAGAGAGAGGCAGAGACACAGGAGGAGAGAGAAGCAGGCTCCCTATGGGGAGCCCAATGTGGGACTCCATCCCAGGACCTCAGGATCACGACCTGAGCTGAAGGCAAACGCTCAACTACTGAGCCACCCAGGCGTTGCTACTCCCCTTTTTAAAGATTACAAAGTCCCTTTTTCATGCAAGATAACATATTCAGAGGGTCAGTAGTGGAAGACTATTGACTGAGGCATAAGGTATTAATAGGGAAAAGCTATTATTCCAGTAGATCTGGCTTGAATTCAAACCAGATGGGTATCGATTAAGGGGCCCAGGCTGTTCTCTCAGGATTTCTTCAAAGGCCTGGGTTCAAGGTCAGAACAAAGGAAATTGATGGAAATCTCAATAGGCACCTGGACCCTAGATAATGATCATAAGAGCATTGCTGGTGGAAAAGTTAACAGAAGTCTAGGTTTAAGATCTAGAACATAGACACATTGATGGTAGAATACTTAACAAAGCCCTGGGTTTAAGGTTAAAGGATCATCAATGAATAAAGATTTAATAGACAGCCAGAGTCAAGGTCAGAAAAAAAGGGGCATTGATGGTAAAATCTATATAACTACAATCTTGATTTAATATATAAATCAAGGATCCCTGGGTGGCACAGCGGTTTGGTGCCTGCCTTTGGCCCAGGGCGCGATCCTGGAGACCCGGGATCGAATCCCACGTCGGGCTCCCGGTGCATGGAGCCTGCTTCTCCCTCTGCCTGTGTCTCTGCCTCTCTCTCTCTCTCTCTCTCTCTGTGACTATCATAAATAAATAAAAATTTAAAAAATAAAAACTCAGGATATTAAAAAAATATATATATATATAGATCAACAGGGGAAACTAATGTTTTTAAAAGACTTGGATTTCATTTACAGATCATATTAGGCATTGATCGAAAAAGTAAAGACTCATGTTTGGTTTTCATGACAGAGTAAATTGATGATAGAATAATGAGTTGACAGACACCTAAATTAAATGCCCCCAACAAGTGGAGCATTAATGGCAGACGCATTAATAGCAGCCTGTGCAGAGAGAAAACTGAGCAGAGAACCAGGTGCAAGGTCAGACCTGAGTGCCTATGAGAGTGGAAAAATTAACGGAGAACAAGGACCAAAGTTCATAACTGAGGGACATAGATTCATTATTATCTCATGTTCAGGCCCAGGGGGAAGGTGCTGGGCCCCAGGAGATATGTTCTCCATGATTCTATGCTCCAGTTCCCTTCTGCAGTAAATGTCTCCAAAGCCCTGATTGCAAATGTCCTTGCCTTCTGTATTCCCTGGTTTGATGTGTTGAAGGGAGGTAAGATTCACCTAAGCTCTTCATTGTTAGATTTGTTCAGTCTAGACTCAGAAATTGAGGAGTTTCACCATTTTATTTAATTTAGGGGTTTTTTTAAAAGATAAAGTTTGTCCTGTACACCAGGGCAGCCAATATATAGTTCTTATCTCTAGAGTAATTGCTACAATGGTAGGAAATAAAATGTAACAAAATTGTTTTTCTAACTAACAAATATGAATTAAGGTTGTCCTCTAAATAAAATCTGGTTAATTATGCAATATATACTTTAAGGTTTTTTGTTTTTTGTTTTTTGCAAAAAACAAGAAGTTTGTAGGTATAAGAAAAAAAAACATCCATGAAAACCTACCACATGGGAAGAGGGACGGCTGAGCAGATGGGCCCTTTCCAGTTCAGGAGTCTTGGACCTAAGTGGGAAGATGATGCTGGGAGTTCCTCAACTACCCCTTGCTGCCTCCCTGGTGGCTGATGCCACATCTTCAGAGGTGGTTTGCAGTGAATTATTTCATTCAAAGCTGGCAGGGAATGATGCACCGGTGACCTCAATGGGGTGTCAGCATTGTCAGGGTCCCCCAGGATGTGACAGCAACAGGTGATTAAAGACAATGTCACTGCCCCTATTTGTAGTTGTATTAGGTGCTGCAGCCAACACCTTTAGTCAAGAGGTAAAGAGAACAAAAGAGGAAGCCTGTGGGAGAAGGAGAGAGGCCTCTGAGAGACTATAATATAAGAGAAAGAGAATGGAGAGAAGGAGATAAAGAGAAAGAGATAAGCAGAGAAAACCAGAGACAATGCGGGCATCTAACATGGTGAATCAGGTATATAAGGTATATAAGGTACTTTTTTACAGTTTTGGGGGAAAGGATAAAATTTATATGAAATTTAAATGAGCCCTGCTACATTTGTCTACAATGTGTTGTCTGAATAAGACATTTATTGTGAGGATCACATCTGTGTATTTACTGATTTCTAGTGCAGAATTTCTGAACCTTAACAGTATTGACATTTAGGGCTACATAGCTCTTTGTTGTGGAAGGCTATCTTGTGCATTGTAGGATGTTTAGCATCATTCCTGGCCTCTACCCACTAGATCCTAGTAGCCTCCTCCCAGTTGTAAGAAACAAAATTTTGCAGGCATTGCCAAATGTCCATTGGGGAGCAAAATCACCCCTGGTTGAGAACCACTGTTCTAATGGTTTATTTATAGTGAGTATAGTAGCAAAAGCTCAATAAAAGGTTTTGTGGAATGGCTTCTGTTTTTACTTTTCAATACATATTTTAGGGTGGAGTATTGAGGAACACATTAAAATGACAAATCTATGGTTAAAAGAAAGTTCATTGTTAAAAACAAGACAACGTCAGAGATGACATAACCATCTTTGTAGAAAATCCAATGGCATTTAATAAAAAGCTACTAGATTTGGGGCAGCAGGCTGACTTGGTCGGTAGTGCATGTGCCTCTTGATCTTGGAGTTGTAAGTTCAAGCCCCAAATTGGATAGATTATAAAAAATAAAATCTTTTTATTTTATAAAAAATAAAGTCTTAAGGGGTGCCTAGGTGGCTCAGTAATTTAAGCATCTGACTATTGATTTCAGCTCAGGTCATTATCTCAGGGTTGTGAGATCAAGCCCTGAATTCAGCATTCGGCTCTGCACTCAGCAGGGAGTATGCTCGAGATTCTCTCCCTTTCCCCCACCTACTCACACACACTCTCTCTCAAATAAGTAAATAAATCTTTTTTATTTTCTTTTTTTAAGATTTTATGTATTTATTCATGAGAGACACACACACAGAGAGAGGCAGAGACACAGGCAGAGAGAGAAGCAGGCTCCATGCAGGGAGCCCGACGTGGGACTCGATCCCGGATCTCCAGGATCACACCCCGGGGCTGCAGGCAGCATTAAACCGCTGTGCCACTGGGGCTGTCCAGTAAATAAATCTTTTTAAAAAAGAAAATAAAATCTTTTAAAAAGTTACTATATCTAATAAGTGAGTTTAACAAGGTTGCAGGGTACAAGATCCATATACAAAAACCAATTGTATTCCTATATAGCAGCAATGAACAATTGGAAATTTAATGTAAAAACCAATATCACTTACAACATTATAAAAAAAACATGAAACACTTTTAGATACATTTGACAAAGCATGTGAAAATCTATACACTGAAAATTACAAAATTACTGAGAGAAACTGAGATCTAAATAAATGAAGAGATATACCTTGTTCATGGATTGGAAGAGTCAATATTGTTAAAATGTCAATTCTCCCCAAATTTATCTATAAATCTAATGCTATCTAAATGATAACCTGAGCAAGATTGTTATAGAAACTGACAAGCTGATTCTAAAATTCATATAGAAATGCAAAGTATATAGAATAGCCAAAATAACTCTTACAAAAAGGAAAATGAAGTTGGAGAGCTTAACACTGATCCAAGAATTATCATAAAGCTGCAGTAATTGACGCTGTCAATTACCAATTGACACTGGTATTGGTATAAAGATCAAATAGTAGATAAATGGAGCAAACAGATATGTTAGATATAAACCCACACATATATGTGGGTTATAACTTTTTTTTAAGATGCAAAGACAATGCAGTAAGGAAAGGATGGCCTTTTATTTTTTAAAGAGTTTACTTATCTATTTGACAGAGAGGACACAAGCAGGGGGAGTAGCAGAGGGAGAAGGAGAAGCAGGCTCTCTGCTGAGCAGGGAGCCCAACAGGGGCTCAATCTCAGGAACCTGGGACCATGACCTGAGCAGAAGGCATATGCTTAACTGAGCCACCCAGGTGCCCAAGGATGGCTTTTTCAACAAATGGTGCTGGGGCAATTGGATATACAAATGCAAAAGAGCATAGTTGGATCCAAACCTTACACTATATTCAAGAATTAACTCAAAATCTGGACACCTGGGTGGTTCAGTGGTCATGATCCCAGAGTCTTGGGATCAAGTCCCACAGTGGGCTCCCCGCAGGGAGTCGGCTTGTCTCTCTGCCTGTGTCTCTGCCTCTCTCTGTGTGTGTTTCTCATGAATAAATAAATAAAATATTTTTTTAAATGAACTCAAAATGAATCATAGACCTACATTTAAAACCTAAAAGTATAAAATTTCTGGAAGAAACCACAGGGGAAAATTTGTGACATTAAGTTAGGCAAAGATTTCTTAGATTTGACAACAAAAGCACAATTTATAAAAGAACAAATGGATAGATTTCATCAAAACTAAAAAATCCATTCTTTACAGGACAGAGTGGGAAAAGTCTTTGCAAACACATGTATCTGAATGTAAAAATGACTCACAAAACTCAACAATAAGAAAATAACCCAATAAAAATTGGGCAAAAGATTTGAGCAAAAGATATACAAGTGACAAATAAATACATGAAAATGTGCTCAGCATCATTGGCGTTAGGGGAATATAAACTTAAAACATAAAGATATACCTCTACACACTTAATATAATGGCTAAAATTAAAATGATCAAGGTGCCTGGGTGACTCAACCTTCAGTCTGCCTTCAGCTTAGGTCATGATCTCTGGGTCCTGGGATCATGCCCAGCCAAAGGCTTCCTGCTCAGCAGGGAGTCTGCTTCTCACTCTCTCTCTCCCTCTGCTCCCCCTCCACCTCTCATTCTCTCTCTCCTTCTCTAATAAATAAAATCTTTTTTAAAAAATTAAAATGACCATAGGGAGGTGCTTGGGTAGCTCAGTCAGTTGAGTCTCTGGGTCTTGATCCCTGGGCTGTGAGTTTGAGTTCTGTGTTGACCTCTGTGCTGGACATGGAGCCTACCTTAAAATTTTTAAAAAATAAAGGAAGTTAAAATGATCGAGTCCTGCATTGGGCTCTGCCAGGGAGGCCTGCCTCTCTCTCTTCTTGTATCTCTGCCTCTCTCTGTGTCTCTCATGAATAAATAAATAAAATATTTTAAAAATAATAAAAAATAAAATATTTGTAAAAACCTGAAAACAACCCACATATCCATGAATGAATAAACAAATTGGAGCATATCCATACAATACAACATGGAAGAATCTCAAAATAACCCTGAGTGAAGAAAGTTATTCAAATAAGGGTACATAATGCATGTTTTTTTTAAGATTTTATTTATTTATTCATGAGAGACACAGAGAGAGAAAGGCAGCGACACAGGCAGAGGAAGAAGCAGGCTCCATGCAGGGAGCCTGACGTGGGACTCGATTCCGGGTCTCCAGGATCACACCCTGGGCTGAAGGCGGCGCTAAACCGCTGAGCCACCCGGGCTGCCCACATGTTTCTATTTATATAAAACTTAATAAAATGCAAACCAATCTTTAGTGACAGCATCAGTGAGTCTTAGAGTGAGGATGAGAGAGTGATGAATATGTTTACTATCTTGATTATGGTGAATATATATGTAATATATAAATTTATCAAATGGTATACTGATACGTACAATTTATTGTATGTCAACTATATCTCAATAAAGCTGGGTTTTTTTCCTCTTAAGATTTTATTTATTTATTCATGAGAGAGGCAGAGACATAGGCAGAGGGAGAAGCAGGCTTCTTGTGGGAAGCCAGAAGCAGGACTAAATCCCAGGACTCTGGGATCACAACTTGAGCCAAAGGCAGACGCTCAACCACTGAGCCACCCAGATGCTCCAATAAAGCTGTTTTTAATGCCACAGATATCAATAGTCTGGGGGCACCTGGGTGGCTCAGTGGTTGAGTGTCTGCCTTCAGCTCAGGTTATGATCCTGGGGTTTTAGGATGGAGTCTTACATCGGGCTCCCTGCAGGGAGCCTGCTTCTCCCTCTGTCTATGTCTCTGTCTCTCTCTCTCTCTCTCTGTCTCTCATGAATAAATAAATAAATAAATCTTTAAAAGCAAAACAATAATCTGCATGGCCAGTCATACCAGAACTACATGCAAAGAAGTCAAAGTTGTTGAACCATGAAACTGGCAGATATATTTTTCTGATCTCAAACTCAACAGCAATGATTTACCTTGAGGAAATAACACCAACTCTCAGATCCTGAGTTCCCTTACTTCTGTCAAATGATAAAGTTACAATTTGTGCAAGATCCCATCTTTATGTTATACTTCAATATAAAATCTAAATTTCTTTTTAAAAAGAAGTGGAATTATACTATAAAGTGAAAAGATTTTGGGCTCAATGAGCAATATTCTTGGGAAATCATGAGAAACTCCGAGTCACATGGTGCTGGCCTTTTCATCCATTCAGCCTAGAGTCAGAAGGTCCACAGGATCCTGGGTCTTGATATAGACCTTGCTCTCATGCTGGAGTCTGTCACCACCACTGGTGCACAGAGTCTCTTGTCTTTGTGGGAAAGTACTGAGAACAGAGATGTCCACCATCGTGGTTTTCCACACCAGAGTCTGCAGCCCTAAGAGTTGGCAAGTCCCTCCATACAGCTGGCCACAGACTTTCCTGCTTGCAGACGTGTTTATCATTTACATATGCTCTCTATATGCCCTGGGATTTGCAATCTCCTCCTGTGGTGGAGACTAGCATTGTGTTGAAAGATCAGCCATACATGGTCTTCATCTCTTCCTCTAGTATTTGTTGACTGTCTGACTCTGGACAAACCCTGGCCTCTTTTTTTAAGATTTTATTTATTTATTCTCCCACAAGCAGGGGGAATGGTGGAGGGAGAGGGAGAAGCAGGCTCCTTGCTGAGCAGGGAGCCTCATGCAAGTCTCTATTCCAGGACCCTGGGATCATAACCTGAGCTGAAGACAGACACAATGGACTAAGCCATCCAGGCAGCCCCTGGCCTCTTTTTAAAAAGAATTTATTTTAAAATAAATAAATAAATAAAAAGAATTTATTTATTTATTTATTTATCTATCTATTTATCTATTTATTTATGAGAAAAAGAGAGCATAAGCTGGGGAGGGGGAGTGAGGGGGGAGAGCAGTCTCCCTGCTGAGCAGGGAGCTCAATGCAGGGTTCAGTCCCAGGACCCAGAGATCGTGACCTGCGCTGAAGACAGATGCTTAACTGATTAAACCACCCAGGTACCTCAATCCTGGCCTCTTGAATCTACATCTGTGACATGGGGCAGTAAGGCCATCTATATCATATCTTCCTGGGAGTGTATGTTAAGATCCCTTGTGAACCCAGAAGAAAGTAAACACAGAATAAGTGCATGCTATTATTGTCACCATGTTCCTGATTTAATAATAACAGCTAATGTTTGTTGATCACCACGATGTGCCTAGCCCTATGCTAAGTGCAAGTGATAACAGCCCTGTGAGAGAGAAGTAGTTATTATGTCATTTCACAGAGGGAGAAATGGGGAGTTAGAAAGGTTGAGTGATTTGTCCAAGGTCCTCAGATGTTGGGACTGGGAAGTGAATTCAGGTCTATTTGACCACAGAGTCCATATCCCTCCCATCAGGCTGCACTGACTCCTGCCTATGTGGCCTCAGAAAGCTCCAGTCACTCCTTTCAAAACCCAGTGATCCTAGAACTTCAGAGCAGAGTGTCTGACTTACTCCTGGTAGTAGGCTGAATAATAGCCCCTAAAGATAGTAGGTCCTAATCCCTGGAACCTGTAAATGTTACCTTATTTGGAAAATGGTTCTTTGCAAATATGATTAAATTAAGGCTGTTGGGATAGGGAGATTATCCTGGATTATCCGGGTGGGCCCTAAATGCAACCACATGTATCCTTGTAAGAGGCAGGTCAAGCTGTTAGTGAGAACCTAGTTGCTGAAGAAGCTAAAGGAAGAGGAGAGAGAAGCAGCCAAGAGTTGGAGCCAGACCAGGAGACCGAGCCAGAGTTGAAGTAAAAGCTGATTTTGCTAAAGCAGCAACAACTAAAAGTATTGAAAGATGCTGGTTACCTTGGGACAGCTCACCTCCTTCCTTTCTTTCCTATATATAATAGTTATATCCATTAAGCTGTTCTTTGCTGCTGGGGTTTGGAGAACAAACATGCAGCTTCCCAGGAAGATAGTGGTAATTACCAGAGCCAACATAGGCATCAGCAAGGAGACGGCCAGAGCTTGGTAGCAGAGAAGCCCAAGTATGCATTGCCTACTGAGATATACTGAAGGCATAATCTGCTGGCCAGTGAATTCCAGGCCAATACAAAGAACTCTCAGATGCTAATTCAGAAACTGGACCCATCTAATACCAAATCCATCTGAGCTTTTGCTAAAGGCTTTCTGGCAGAGAAAAAGCAGCTCCATATTCTGATCAACAATGCAGGAATGGTGATGTATCCATATTCCAAAACAGCTGGTGACTTTGAGACTCACCTGCGAGTCAACCACCTAGTCCACTTTCTTTGTACCCATTTGCTCTTGGAGCCACCAAAAAAGTCTGTGCCCTCACAGGTGATGAGCCTGTCATCAGTAAGCCACCACACTGGCAAGATTCACTTCCACAACCTCCAGGGTGAGAAACACTACAGCTGGGGATTTTGCTCATTGCCACAACCAAGTGGCCAATGTGTTTTTAATTGGGAATTGGCCAAGAGACTCCAAGACATAGGGGTCACCACTTATGCAGTGCACTCAGGCATCATCTACCCCTGACTAGTCTGGCACTCCTTCCTGCTGTGTCTGTTCTGGAGGCTCTTCTCCCCTTTATCAAGTCAACATGGTAGGGAGCATAGACCAGGCTGTACTGTGCCTTAGCTGAGAGCCTGGTGCCCCTGTGTGGCAAGTACTTTGGTGACTGCAAGATGACCTGGGTGCCCCTAGGGGTCTGAAATAGCAAAACCATTGAGCACCTGTGGAATGTCGCTGTGAGCTTCTAAAAATACACTGGGAGTAGAGCTGATGGAAGAGTCTCAGCTTTATTAATACCAATCCAGACATAATGAAAGGGAACAAAGGAGAAGGCCCACCCGAAAGATTGTCCTTCCAGGTAGCTACTGTTAAAAATTCTCCCTGTTCTGATTCTCCTGACCCTTCTAGAAGTCTTTGCATACCTGACTTTCTTGTGAAGCTGGTTCATGGTACAAGACAATCACACCTACAGAGCGTTCTTCTCCAAGACTTACAAGAACTGGCTGCTCTCTTGGGGCAGGGGGACTGGGCAGATCCCAGGCTGGTTGAGGAAAGCAGAAGGGCCTAGAAAACTGGAGCAATTTTGTCATCAATAGCAGAAATGCTATCCAGCATGCTCAGCTGAGGTGATAGGAGCATCAGCATTACATATTTCCAAGGACTATAAGACAAACTTTTGACTGATCACTTTCATCTTTGAAATACTAGTCACTCAGGAAATACTAGTCATTCAGGAAATACTCAGGAAATTTTTGGTTAACCTTGGCCAACTTTGATTTCTTCCTCTGAGCATAGTGGAGCTATTGCATGAAGCTGGACCTTCCCATTTTCTTTTTCCAGTTTTTTTGTATTAAAAAAAATTTCCCAGATTTATTGGGAATAATTGACATATAACATTATATAAGTTAAGACCTATCCATTTTCAAGCATGCAGATGATTTCCTTTTCAAAACAGTTCCCTTTACCTCAATTTTTAGAGAAAATAAAGACTGTGCATTGAGAAAAAAAGGAAAGAAGCAGAAGGAGACTTGAAGAGATACAGAAGAGAAGGCAATGTGAAGATGAAACACAGAGAGATATGAGATTGTTAACCTTGAAGATTAGAGCAATGCTACCAGAAGCCAAAGAATAATGACAGCAACAGAAGTTGGAAGAGGTAAGGCATGATTCTCCCTAGAGCCTTTGGAGGGAGACAGCCCTTCTGACAACTTGGTATTGACCGGTGATACTGAATTCAGACAATATGGCCTACAGAACCATGAGATAATAAGTTTTTGTTGTTTTGTGCCATCAAGTTTGCAGTAAATTGTTACAGCACCCACAGGAAACTAACGCAGATTTTGGTATCTAGAAGTGGAATGCTGCCATAACAAATACCTAAAAATGTGCAAGTGAATTTAAAATTGGAGAATGGATAGAGACTAGAAGAATGAAAGAAAAACCCTAGATTGGGGCACCTGGGTGGCTCAGTTGTTAAACATCTCTTGATATCTGCTTGGGTCTTGAACTCAGGATCATGAGTTCAAGCCCCAAGCTGGACCCTGCACTGGGCATACTGCACGGGGCCTACTTTAAAAAAGAAAAGAAAAGAAAAATCCTAGATTGAATTAAACAAATTGTTGGTAGAAATACAAACATTGAATATTATTCTGGTGAGCTCTTAGAACCTCATGGTAGCTCATGCTCTTAGAAGAGCATGGTAGATAAAACGTACATCACTTTAGAAAATACATACATATTTCTTTAAAGCAAAATGATGGTAGAAATATAAATATTAAAGGTGTTGCTGACGAGAACTCAGACAGAAATGAGGAACGTGTTATTGGAAACTGGAGGAAAGGCAATCCTTGTTACACACTGACAAAACTTACCTGAATTATGTCCCACAGTCACGTGGAGAGCAGAAATTGTAAGTAGTTAACTTAGATATTTAGATAAGAAGAATTCTAAGCAAAATGTTGAAGGTGTGGCTTGACTTACTCTTGCTGCATTAGTAAAATGTCAGAAGAAAGAGATAAATTGAGGAAAGAACTATTAAGCAAGAAAGATCCAGGACTTGATGATTTGGAAAATTCTGATTCTATCAAGATTACAAAAGACACTAAAATTAAGAGATTTACTCTTAGGAAGGTGTGCTATGGTGAGAAAGTCAAGAGTGTGGTTGTGCTTGCTAGTACTAAAGAGATTAGGTTTGTGACTGTGAATCTCTTCAACCATCTCAACCATAGCCAGGAATACAGATGGGATTCTCTGGGAAAGATCTGTGGAGGACCACCTAGATTAGTGGCATGAATTGCTGTGCCATATGGGAGATCCACAAGGTTTTTGAGAATATCATAAGAAAGATTCCCAGATTGTACCGAAAGAGACAGAGGCAGAACAAAATGGAGGAAGGCTGTCAGACTCCTAAAGTGCTGCAGACACATAAAAAGGCTGATAGAACTGGAAATTTTTACCTCTTAATCCCCTTTATCTAATTTTCCCATCTCCTACCCCTCCCTTCTGGCAACCACAAGTTTGTTTTTTGTATTTATGACTGGCTTTGTTTGTTTGTTTGTTTTTAAGATTTTATTTATTAATGAGAGATATAGAGACAGGCAGAGACATAGGCAGAGGGAGAGAAGCTGGCTCCCTGCAGGGACCCTGATGCAGGACTCAATCCCAGGACCCCCAGATTACGACCTGAGCTTAAGGCAGATGCTCAACCACTGAGCCACCCAGGAGCCCCTGGCTTTGTTTTGTTTTGTTTGTTCACTTGTTTTGTTTTTTAGATTCCACATATAAGTGAAATCATGAATCAGTATTTGTCTTTGTCTGACTTATTTTACTTAGCCCAACACCCTCTAGGTCCACCCATTTTGTTGCAAATGGCAAGATTTGATTCTTTTTTATGTCATATAGAAGTATATACATACATATATATCTATAAATCTACACATAGATCTGTAGATATATCTCACATCTCCTTTATCCATTTATCTAGAGATAGACACTTATGTTGTTTTCCATATCTTGGCTATTGTAAATAATGCAGTAAACATAGGGTTGCATATATATTTTTGAATTCGTGTTTTTATTTTCTTCTGATAAATACACAGAAGTGGAATTGTCAGATTGTATAGTATATCTATTTTAATTTTTTGAGGAACCTCCATTCTGTTTTCCATAGTGGCTGCCCCAATTTACATTCCCACCAACAGGACATGAGGGTTCCCATTTCTCCATATCCTCACCAACACTTCCTGTTTCTTGTCTTTCTGATACTAGCAATTTGGACTGGTGTGAAGTGATAATTTATTGTAATTTTGATTGACATTTTCCTAATGTTTAGTGATGTTGAGCATCTTTTCATATGTCTGTTAGCCATCTCTGTATCTTCTTTGGGAAAAGGCCTATTCAGGCCTTCTGCCCATTTTTTAAATCAGATTGTTCATTTTTATGGTTTTGAGTTTTATGCTCTCTTTGTATGTCTTGGATATTAACCCCTTATTTATTTGTGTCATCTTCAATTTCTTTCATCAAAGTCTTATAGTTTTTCAGAATAAAGGTCTTCCACCTCCATTGCTGAATTTATTCCTAGGTGTTTTATTCTTTTTGATGCACTTGTAAATGAAATTGTTTTCTTAATTTCTCTTTCTGACAGTCTGTTATTAGTATACAGAAATGCAGTGGATTTTCATACCTTAATTTTCTATATGCAACTTTATTGAATTCATTTATTAGTTTTAGTAGTTTTTCAGTGAGATCTCTAGGGTTTTCCAATATATAGTATTATATCATCTGCAGTTAGTGACACTTCTACTTCTTTTTTTTAAGATTTTATTTATTTATTCATGAGAGATACAGAGAGAGAGGCAGAGACAGAAGCAGGTTCCACACAGGAGCCGAATGTGGGACTCGATTCTGGAACTCTGGGATCATGCCTTGAGCCAAAGGCAGACACTCAACCACTGAGCCACCCAGCATCCCACTTCTACTTCTTTCTCACCAATTTGGATGTCTTTTATTTCTTTTTCATGCCTAATTACCTGTGGCTAGGACTTTCAGTACTATGCTGAATAGAAGTGGTGAGCGTTCGTGTTTTGTTCCTGATCTTAGAGCAAAGACTTTCAGTTTTTCACTATTGAGTATTATGTTAATTGTGAGTTTGTCATATATGGCCTTTCTTATATTTAGGTATTTTCCCTCTATACACGCTTTGTTGAGAGCATTTTATTGTGAATGGATATCAAATTTTGTCAGATGCTTTTTATGCATCTATTAGGATGGTCGTGTAATTTTTATTCTTCATTTTGTTAATGTGGTGTATCACATTAATTTGTGAATATTGAACAATCTTGCAACTCCAGAAAAAATCCTACTTGATATTACTGAATGGTCCTTTTTGTGTATTGTTGAATTGGGTTTGCTAATTTTTTTTTGTTCCGTTAAAGATTTTATTTATTTATTTGAGTGAGAGAGAGAGCACAAGAAGGGGTAGGGGTGGAGGGAGAAGCAGACTCCCTGATGAACAGGGAGCCTAATATAGGACTCAATCCCAGGACCCTGAGATCATGACCTGAGCCAAAGGCAGACACTTAACCAACTGAGCCATTCAGGTACCCCAGGTTTGCTAATGTTTTGTTGAGGATTTTTGCATCTGTGTTCATTAGGAATATTAGACTGTAGTTTTCTTTTTTTGTAGTGTCTTTATCTGGTTTTAATATCAAAAAACTTTTTGAATAAATTTGGAAGTGGTCTTTCCCCTTTGAGTTCTTGGAATAGTTTGAGGATAGGCATTAACTCTTCTTTAAATGTTTGGTAGAGGGATGCCTGGGTGGCTCAGCGGTTGAGCGCCTGCCTTCGGCTCAAGGTGTGATCCTGGAGTCCCAGGATCGAGTCCTACATTGGGCTCCCTGCATGGAGCCTGCTTCTCCCTTTGCCTATGTCTCTGCCTCTCTCTCTCTCTCCTCTGTGTATTCTCATGAATAAATAAATAAAATCTTTAAAAAAAATGTTTGGTAAAATTCACCAGTGAAGCCATTTGGTCCTGGACTTTTGTTTGTTGGGAGGTTTTTGTTACTGATTCAATCGCCTTGCTAGTAATCAGTCTAGTCAGATTTTCTATTTTTTATGATTCAGCCTTGGAAGATTGTAAATTTCTGGGAAATTATCTGTTTTTGTATGTTGTCCAACTAGTTGGTATATTCATAGTTCTCTTATAATCCTTTGTATTTCTGTGGTGTTGGTTGTAACTTTTCTTCCCTTCCTTTTTTAAATATTTTATTTATTTATTCATGACAGGCACAGAAAGAGAGGGGCAGAGACACAGGCAGAGGGAGAAGCAGGCTCCCTGCGGGGAGTCCGATACGGGACTCGATCCCGGGACTCCAGGATCACGCCCTGGGCCAAAGGCAGCGCTAAACAGCTGAGCCACCTGGGCTGCCGTATAGCAGTCTTAAATTTAACTTGTTGGCTGCTTAAGTTCAAACACATTTTTAAATTTATTTTTATTTTTTTAAAGATTTTATTTATTTATTCATGAGAGACACAGGAAGAGAGGCAGAGACACAGGCAGAGGGAAGAGAAGCAGGTTTCACGCAAAGAGCCTGCTGTGGGACTCCATCCTGGGAATCCGGGATCACGCCCTGAGCCAAAGTCAGATGCTCAACTGCTGAGCCACCCAGGCGTCCCTAAACACATTTTTTAATGATTTTATTTATTTATTCATGAGACACATGGAGAGAAAGGCAGAGACATAGGCAGGGGGAGAAATAGGCTCCCCTCCCCGCTGGGAGCCTGATGGGGGACTCAATCCCAGGACCCCAGGATCACAACCCCAGCCGAAGGCTCAACCACTGAGCCACCCAAGTGCCCCAAGTTCAAACTCCCTCCCCTCCTGAATGTTTCATGTATTTGATGTCATGATTTGCATTTTTTATTTTGCGCTTCCCTTAACTACTTACTGTAGATATATCTGACTTTACTATCTTTGTCTTTTAATCTTCATACTAGCTTTATAAGTTATTGATCAACTACATTTAATATATGCTTGCTTTCACCAATGATATTTTTCTTTCATAATTTTCTTTTTTTTAAAGATTTTATTTATTTATTCAGATCGACAGAGAGAGAGAGAGAGAGAGAGAGAGGCAGAGACACAGGCAGAGGGAGAAGCAGGCTCCATGCAGGTAGCCTGACGTGGGACTTGATCCCGGGTCTCCAGGATCATGCCCTGGGCTGCAGGCGGCACCAAACCGCTGTGCCACCGGGGATGCCCGCATAATTTTCTTACATCTGGTAATGACCTTTTCTTTTTTTAATTAATTAATTTATTTGTATATTTTTTTATTGGAGTTTCATTTGCCAACATATAGTATAACACCCAGTGCTCATCCCATCAAGTGCCCCCATTAGTGCCTGTCACCCAGTCACCCCATTCCCCCTCCCACCTCCCCTTTCACTACCCCTTGTTTGTTTCTCAGAGTTAGGAGTTTCTCCTGTTCCCTTTAACATTTCTTGTAAGCCTGATTTAGTGGTGGTAAACTTCTTTAACTTTTATTTGTCTGGAAAAATCTTTATCCCTCCTTAAATTCTGAGTAATAATCTTGCTGGATGAAGTATTTTTGGTTGAAGGTTTTTTTTGTCTCCTCCTCCAGGGGAGCCTGATGCAGGACTCAATCCCAGGACCCTGGAACCATGACCTGAGCCCAAGGCAGATGCTCAACCTCTGAGCCACCTGGGCGCCCTGTCCTTCAGCACTTAAGTATATCATGCCACTTTCTTCTGGCCTGCAATGTTTCTGCTTAAAAATCAATCAGCTGATAGCTTGAAGGGTGTTTCCTTGTATGTGGCTAATCGCTTTCCTCTTGCTGCTTTTAAGATTTTCTCTTTATCTTTAATTTTTGACATTTTAATTATTATGTGTCTTAATGTGGACCTCTTTCGGTTCATTTATTTGGGGATCTCTGTGATTTCTGGGCCAGGATGTCTGTCCTTCCCCAGGCTAAGGAAGTTTTCAGCTATCATTTCTTCAAATATGTTTTCTGCCCCTTTCTCTCTCTCTCATCTTCTTCTGGAACTCCTATAATATGAATGTTAATATGCTTGATATTCTCCTATTAACCTATCCTCATTTTTAAAATTCTTTGTTCTTGGGAATCCCTGGGTGGCTCAGCGGTTTGGCATTTGTCTTGGGCCCAGGGCGTGATCCTGGAGACCCAGGATCGAGTCCCATGTCGGGCTCCCTGCATGGAGCCTGCTTCTCCCTCTGCCTGTGTCTCTGCCTCTCTCTGTCTCTTTCATGAATAAATAAATAAAGTCTTCTTTAAAAAAATAAATAAATAAAATTCTTTGTTCTTTTTGATGTTAGTTTGGATGATTTTCACTACCTATCACTGATTTGTTCTTATGCATCCTCCAATCTTTTGTTAATCTCCATTAATGTTTTTCATTTCAGTTATTATATCCTTCAGCTTTGATCTGTTGTTTTTTATATTACCTCTTAGTTGACATTCTCAATGAGTTCATTAACTCTTTTCTCAAGTTCTCTGAGCATCTTTATGATGATTACTTTGAACCCTTTTCATGTAAACTGCTTATGTCCATTTCATTTCATTCTTTTCCGGAGATTTTGACTTATTCTTTCATTTGGGACATATTTCTCTGCCTCCTCAATTTTGTCTGACTGTGTTTGTTTCTATGCATTAAGTAGGTCAGCTACATCTCCTGGTCTTTAAGTGCCCTTAGTAGAAGGCACCTTATGGGGCCCAGAAGCACAATCCTCTCTGGTCCCAATCCTCTCTGGAGAACCAGGCACTCCAGGAGCGGCCCCTATGTGGGCTGCATGTGCTCTCCTATGGTGACCAGGCTGCAACTGCTGGTGGGTAGTGCTGGCCCCCAGCATGACTGCCTGAGAGCCCCAGCTGAAGCTGTTGTGAATGTGCTGGTGCGTGGAGTTATCCCCTGGTGTTGCCGGCTGTGAGACCTACCTATAACTCTTGTAGGCATGCTGGTGGATGTGGCTGCCTCTCCCTGTCACAGGAGTCACTTTGGAGGGGTAACAGTCCCAACTGAGGCTGTCCACAGGGTGTGGTAGAGCAGAAGCTGCTTTGGAGGAGTGACTGCTGAGATGGGCATGTTGTGCAGAATGGGGCTGCAGGGAAGTCAGGTAGGGCAAGTGGTGCTAGCAAAGTAGATGGTGAATGTCAGAACTAGTACTTGCCAGCATTTGCCCAGCTGGAGGCTGAAAGAAGGCAAGAAAAATGCAAGCCCTTCCGTTTCAGGAAAAATTTCCTACAGATCTCTAGCCTCCAGCGCATGCCCTTTTAGTCGATCAATCTCCACGTGTGGCCCAGGTACTTTGCAAACTGCTGCCTCTCTGCTAGGTGTCAAAGCAAGTAAGATTGTGTGAGCCTGGGGAAGCCCCGGTGGCTTAGTGGTTTACCTTCAGCCCAGGGTGTGATCCTGGAGACCCAGGATCCAGTCCCATGTCGGGCTCCCTGCATGGAACCTGCTTCTCTCTCTGCCTCTCTCTCATAAATAAATAAAATATTAAAAAAAAAGATTGTGTGAGCCTTATAAGAATGGAGCCTTGGCTGGACGCCTGGGTGGCTCAGCCATTGAGTGCCTGTCTTTGGTCCAGGGCGTGACCCTAGAGTCCCTGGATAGAGTACTACATCGGGCTTCCTGCATGGAGCCTGCTTCTCCCTCTGCCTGTGTCTCTGGCTCTCTCTCTGTGTGTCTCTCATGAATAAATAAATAAATTCTTAAAAAAAAGAATGGAGCCTTGGTTTCCTATAGCCCACCAGCCCTCCCAGAGTTAAGCCTCACTGATTTTCAAAGCCAAATTTTATGGAGGCTCATTTTCCTAGTGCAGATCCTCAGGGCTAGGGGTACTTAATGTGGGGCTTGAATCCCTTGCTCCTCACAGAGGACCTTAATGCCCGTGATATTTCTTCCACTTATGAGTTGTTACACCAGGACTTTGGTTCCCAACCAGGATGCATCCTGCCTTTCCTACCCTTCTTGATGTGACTTTTTCTTCATATCTTTGGCTGTGGAATAATTTTCTGCTAGTCTCCAAGTCATTTTCTGAAAGACCTGCTGCAAATGTAGTCACAGGTATGTCTCCGGGAGGAGGTAAATTCAGGATATTTCTACTCAGCCATCTTTCCCTCTAAGAGTGATAACTTGATTTCTTTTTTTATATAATTTGATTTCTAGTGTACAAGTCCAAAGAAGAATTTTGACCCAGAATGGATCGTATCCAGAGTTTAATCCTTACCTATTTTAGGTGATGAGATTTGGCATTTTTTGAGCTGATAATATTAAATGAGAGGGGCACCTGAGTGGCTCAGTCAGTGAAACATCTGCCTTCAGTTCAGGCCATGATCTCAGGGTGCTGGAATTGAGACCCATATGAGGCTCCCTACTCAGTAGAGAGTCGGCTTGTCCCTCTGTCTTTCCTCTGCTCTTTCTCTCTCTCTCTCTCAAATAAATAAAATCTTTAAAAATATATATTAAATGAGATTTTGGCCTTGAGTTCATATTGCAATATATTGAGAAATTTGGGCATATGGTGATATAGTACATGTGGAGTAGACATGAATCTTAGGGGACCAGAGGGCAGATTACAGGAGAGTGAATAATTCCACCCCTCCCAAAGATATTCTATTTCCTGGAATTTATGTGTGTTATCTTACAACAATAACAAAAAAAGACTGCCGGTGTGATTAAGTTAAAGATATTGATATAGGGAGATTATCCTGGATTATTTGGGTGGATCCTAAATGTATCACAGGTGTCCTTAACAGAGGGAAGCAGAGGGAAATTTGACACCAACAGAAGGGGGGATGTGACGTGACCATGGAGGCAGAGATTAGAATGATGCAGCCACAGCCAAAGAATGCTGACAGCCACCAGAAGCTGCAATAGCAAGCAGCAGATTCTCTCCTAGAGCAGCTGAAAGAAGTACAGCCCTGCTGACACCCTGAATTCAGTCCAAAGAAAATAATTTTAGATTTCTAGCCTCCAGAAATATGATAAAATTAATTTCTGTTGTTTTATGGCACAAAATTTTTGATAATTTCTTACAACAGCCAAAGGAAATTTCGGTGATTTTAAAAGATTATGGAGATTATGTTGAAGGTCCTTTGGAGTTTTAAGATGCATTTATTCATTCGGCAACCAACAGATATTTGAAGCAAAAAAAAAAAGAGTAATTAAAACAGACTTTGGGGTGCCTGGGTGGCTTAGCAGCTGAGTGTCTGCCTTCAGCTCAGGTCATGATCCCGGGGTCCTGGGATCGAGTCCCACCCGCATCAGGCTCCCCAGGGAGCCTGCTTCTGCCTCTGCCTATGTCTCTGCCTCTCTCTCTGTGTCTCTCATGAATAAATAAATAAAATCCTTTAAAAAAGAATATATTAAAAAAACACAAACTTTGGACTCAATTCAACTTGGGAGTGAATTCTAGCTCTGCCACCCACTGATTATGTGACCTTAATCAGGTTGCTTAACCCTCTGAGCCTCAGTCTCAACATCTGCACAATGGGGATAACAGTACTTAATTCAAGGTGAGGTTCTGAAAATTACATGGGATGATGTGCATAAAGGCCTTTGTGCCAGCAACAAGGGTCATTGCCCTGTCCCTATCCTAAGAGAGCTCTGTCATTCTGGGAAGAACAACTTAGCAAGAACAACTTCAGGGCTGTGGATTGAAAGCACAGGGGAATTGGGGACTCATTGGAGGCACTCATGGTGGGGAGGAGGAGAGAATTCCTGGAGAAAGTAACTTCTGAAGCCCCTGAGGTACACAGAAAACTGTAATTACATGGACACTCTTTTTAATACTATTGTAAATATTACTATTAAGGGGTAAGACTTGTTCCTGGTTATTGGGTTTCTAGAAAAGGTGCATTTTTAAAAAAAAAAAAGTTATTCACAAGAGACACACAGAGAGAGGCAGAGACATAGGCAGAGGGAGAAGTAGGCTTCCTGCCAGGACCCCAATGTGGGACTAGATCCTGGGACTCCGGGATTACACCCTGAGCCAAAGGCAGATGCTCAACCACTGCGCCAGCCAGGCGTCCCAGAAAAGTGCATTTTTTAAAAGCCCATATCAAAAATGGGGAAAAAAATAAAGTTTAAAATGAAATGATTCCCCTCCCCCACTGAGTTTACATGGGGAGTTGGGCAGGCCACCACTGACACACCCACCACCACCACCATTGCCTTGATCCTCCATCCCTCACCATGACTGAGGAGCTTTACACATCCTACACCAAAGATGATTTCTACTGGCCCACCTATTAGAGGTGCTCAAAACTGCCATGCAGCCATGGCTTATCAACACATCTTCTATAAAAAATGTTTTCTGACTGTAACAAGAGAAAGCAAGATATGTTACCCCCTATGTTATGGAAATGTGACTAGAAGAGAGAGAGACTGTCCTGAATAAGCCTTAGACTTTGAAACTATTGTGAGGAAGTTTTCTGGTAGCTGTAAATGCTGTGCAAAACAGACTAAATTCTATTATTTGAGGCTTCATTATAAATCTTGTTAAGGGGCAGCCCAGGTGACTCAGCAGTTTAGCACCACCTTTGGCCCAGGGTATGATCCTGGAGACCCAGGATCGAGTCCCATGTCTGGCTTCCTGCATGGAGCCTGCTTCTCCCTCTACCTGTGTCTCTGCCTCTCCCTCTTCCTGTGTTTCTCATGAATAAATAAATAAAATCTTAAAAAAAAAAGAAGTATCAAGATGAATACTATGTTTCCTCTCTCATTCCAAACTTTGAGATCTCTCAAGATTAAGTAGGGAACAGTAATAAAACACTCATCTCTGAGAACACAGAGACTTGTAAAGAAAATACAAGTTTTTCTGGGCATCTGACTTTTTTTTTAAATTTATTTACTTATTCACGAGAGACACACAAGAGAGAGGCAGAGACATGGATAAGCAGGCTTTCTTCAGGGAAGCTGATGCAGGACTCGATCCCAGGACCCTGGAACCACGACCTGAGCCAAAGGCAGATAGATGCTTAACCACTGAGATACCCAGTTATCCTGGCATACAACCTTTAAGTGTTCCTTTTGTCCAGGATCAATTTTTACTTAACATTTATGGAATCACTGCAACAATGATCAGATAACTCCTATTTCAGATAGTTCCTGTGATGCGTCCTATTTGTGTGTCTCTTTGTTGGGAAGCTCCTAGCCAAATTACTAGAAATTTTGTTAGTCATCTAATCAAAGACATCAGTTTGATTACGGATAATTTGTTAATCTTCATTTAGAGAGGGAAACCCAATATCAGACTGCTATTGAAAGATCTTTTCAAGTAAACATATGAAGACTGTAGACATTTCTGTACCTTCGTACCTGAAAGTGCTATCTTTAATGGGACAACTATATGAAGTCACTGTTTCAATAACTTGACGTGTATATTAACAAAAGTAATTCAGTCTAAAAAAAGTTTAAAATTCTTAAGTCACTAGAGAGGTCCTAAAAACCCCATATCTGAGGAAATTGGAGACTGATAGCAAGGATTTGAGGTGGTGGCCTCATATTTACCATTTGTTAAAACTAAATAACAAATGCAGAGCAGAAAGTAGCTAGATACATAAAGGAACAGGAGAATCTGAGCATGCGCACCAATGAGCCTATGGCATCTGGAGGGGCCAAGTCTGGCAGAGCACAGTCCCGCTTCAGGCGGGAAAACCAACCCCCTTTGAAAAGACGGTCCTGTCCCTGGAGCTGGATTTAGAGACCCCGTTCTCGACTCACTTGCCCCGCCTACTTCCCTAACCCCTGATTGGTCAGTTCAAGTTCATTAACTGTTCTGATTGGTTGATTATCGCTGGGCAGTGGAATTGTGGGATATCATCTCGTGGAGCGATTCTTTGCCACCACCGCTTCAACCCTGAGGTAAGCTTTCTCTTTAGATCCTCTTAAACAAGTTAAAGGTAGGCTAGTAAAATGTGAGGAACCTCTCCAGCTCACTCAGATAGTTTAGTTCTTTCTGTACCTTCCAGCAGCCTCCAGATCCTTAGGACGGAGAAATGACTTAAAGCTTTTCGGAGCGATTGCTCTCAGGCTAAGATAAAACTAAAACTATTTTCGGTCCGTGAGACTTTTTCTAATTGCTCTTCCTCAGGGAAAAAGAACTCACCTTGGCCTGAGAAACCCCCAAATCAGCTAGACGTCCCTAGGTTTCTTTAACCGAAGAAAATAGACGCTGCCTAAGTGACTCTTTTATCACCAACTCTAGGATAAAGCAGAAACTTTCTTGGCGTCAGAGACCCCTAAATTTCCTCTCCCTAAGAGATTCCCAATGCCATCAGTTGGGGAGCACCAGATTGCTGCATTGAAACTCTCCACAGGGATCCCTGGGTGGCACAGCGGTTTGGCGCCTGCCTTTGGCCCAGGGCGCGATCCTGGAGACCCGGGATCGAATCCCACATCAGGCTCCCGGTGCATGGAGCCTGCTTCTCCCTCTGCCTGTGTCTCTGCCTCTCTCTCTCTCTCTCTCTCTCTCTCTCTCTCTGTGACTATCATAAAAAAATAAAAATAAATAAAAATTGAAACTCTCCACATTCTCAGCCGAAGTGATGGCTAATCCCGTAGTTGGAAATTCCAGTTCTCTTCACGCTAATAATTTTCAAATAACCTAGTAATGGGTTCTAAATCCACTCTATATTAGCAATCCTTGTTTCTTTTCAACAGAGCAAAACCCCACATCCCTCTGCCTGAAAACCCAAACCCATTTTTCAGAGACAAATCTATGAGACTTATCTCCCCACCCTTCTGCCTCAAAAGTCACCCCCTCCATAAAACTACTTGTTCACTTCACTGTTTCCCCAATAAGGATCTTAATATCTTTCCTTCAGTATAAGCCAAACTTCAGGCAAACTACTAACAGTAGCCAACCTTCTCTCAAAGACTCAAGGCTGCCTTGATCATGCTTACAGAAAACCTGCTGTCCCTAATCAATACTTTCTTTCATAGATCTCCCACCCTCTATTTTTTTTTTTTTTTTGTCACACACCCCCCATCCTTTCTCAGGAACAGATAAACCCAGGATGGAGAAAAGTAGAACCTTGATTCCAGGTGATTAACTGGATATAACCTACCTTCAGTGCTTTCTCCCTTCCTCAGGATCTTTGGCATTGTGGCTAGAGAGATTAGGTTCTGTCCTTTCGAGATCAGACCATTCCCAGCACCATGAATAAAGGCAGCTCCTTTGCAAAGAGCTCCAGGGAGGATACCCAGAAATCAGAGAAGAAATGCAAGGTAAGGGATCTGGAGGGGGTAGAGGGATGGCCCAGGGGACACTAGAGGGACTAGATTTCTGAGGAGGTGAGGTCAGAGGCACTGGGGAAAGGGATCAGGGTGTCGGGGAAATCCAGAGCCTCAGGAGCTTCCCACCTTCACTCTATCCTCACCTAACATCTCTGGAGACAATAGGTCTGTGACCTTGCACTGCATTTGGTGACTCTCACTCCATTCTAGAAAGTGAAAGAGCATGCTACCAGCATTAATTAAGCATCTACTGCATGCCTGAGGAGAGGGTAGGGAATGTTACCTATGTTCTTTTTTTTAAGATTTTATTTATTTATTCATGAGAGACACAGAGAAAAAGGCAGAGATACAGGCAGAGGGAGAAGCAGACTCCCTGTAGGGAGTTCCGATGTGAGCCTCGATCCCCAGATCCAGGATCCGGGATCAGGCCCTTAGCCAAAGACAGACACTCAGGCACCCCTATCCATGTTCTCTCCGTTAGCCTTGACATTAACCAGGAGGGATTATTAGCCCCAGTTCACAGATCCAACATGGACCTGTAGCAGAGAAAGAGACCTCAGCTGATGATCAGACATGTTTAGCTGACTTGCTGCTAAGGTTTATTTATTTTTCTTTCCCAGGCTTTCAAGGATATTTCCAAATACTTCTCTAAGGAAGAATGGGCAAAGCTTGGCTACTCAGATAAAATCACCTATGTGTACATGAAGAGAAACTATGACACCATGACTGGTCTAGGTAACAGAAAGTTTGGGTGCAGACAAGCCTGTGAACACGTGACCATACCTCAGTCCCTTTACATGCCATGGCTTCTTCCTAGGCTGCAGCAAGTGTCCCACACCTTCCTTTTGTGCGGGGGTGGGGGGTGGGATCCTAGGGCAGCTTTGGGACGCTCTGCTGTTTTATATTCTGTGCAGGACTGCGGGCCTGGAGTGGCCACAAAGATGCTCAGACCTAGATCTTGCATGTTTCTCTTCTGCTTACCCTTGTTTGGAATCCCCTAGCTCATAAGCTTGCCTGCCTCTGCTGCCTCCCAGGATTCTATCTTGCATTCCTCCTCTTGGGCTGTCTCTTAAGGAACAGATATTTTTGCTTCTTTCTAGGTCTCAGGGCCACCCTCCCAGCCTTCATGTGTCCTAAAAAACGTGCCATAAAATCCAAGAGGCATGATTCTGATGAAAATGAGAACCACAGGAATCAGAGTGAGTGGAAGGAAGGGCCTGGGGAGAGTCTCCTGAAGCCCAGCTGCTTTGGGGTCCAGTTCTTGGGAAGGAGTCTCAGAGTTTGTTACCTCCAAAGCATCGTGGCTGAGTGAGAAAAGTTGGATGTAGGTTAAGTATGGTCAGAGGCCATTCATATAAAATCCTAAAGCATGCAAAACAAGAGTATATATTTTTATGGATAATAAGTAAATGGTAAATGTATAAAAACCTGAATGAGAATAAAACCCATCAAATTCAGGAGTGCATAAGGAAGGAGGTCAGGGATCAGAGAGGACTGCACAGATGGCTTCAGCTGTGACTTGTTTATAGTGTTATATTTTGAATAAAGATCTAAAAATAATCTGAAGTAGCTGTGGTATATGGTAAGTTCTGACTAGACTCAGTGGTAAATAGGCATGCGTTTCCAATATTATTCTCCATAATTTTCTGTACATTTGAAACATTTCTTTGTTATTTTTTTAAGATTTTATTTATTTATTCATGAGACACACACACACACACACACACACACAGAGGGGCAGAGACACAGGCAGAGGGAGAAGCAGGCTCCATGCAGGGAGCCTGACATGGGACTCAATCCCGGGTCTCCAGGATCACGCCCTGGGCTGAAGGCAGGCTAAACTGCTGAGCCACCTGGGGTGCCCGAAACATTTCTTTTTTTAAAGGAGTTATTGTTCTTGCTACACTCTGTTAATGAATCACAGGACAATTAAGAAAAATTTAATTTGGGGCATTTAGGTAGCTTAATGGGTTAAGCATCTGCATTTGGTTCGTCTTGACCCCGGAATCCTGGGATCAAGCCTCGTATCAGGCTCCCTGCTTGGCGGGGAGTCTGCTTCTCTCTCTCTCCTTCTCCCTCTCCCTCTGTGTGCACTCTCTCTTTCTCTCTCTAACAAATATAAATATGTAAATATTTTTTAAAATTTAATTTAAGCGTAAATCCATGTGGAGCACCTGGCTGTCAGTAAAGCATGTGACTCTTGATCTCAGGGTTATGAATTCAAGTTGGTCACAGAAACTACTTCTTTAAAAAATGTAGGGGTGCCTGGATGGCTCAGTCGGTTGAACGTCTGCCTTTGGCTCAGGGCGTGATCCTGGAGTCCCGGGATCGGGTCCCACATGGGGCTCTCTGCATGGAGCATTGTTCTCCCTCTGCCTGCCTGTTTCTTTGCCTCTCTTTCTGTGTCTCGTGAATAAATATTTGTTTATTTATATATATTTATTATGATCCTTGAGTCATGATTCCCACAATCTGGGGATCACGACCTGAGCCAAAGGCAGACACAACCACTGAGCCACCCAGGCATGGGATCTAGCCCCACATTGGGCTCCACACTCAGCACAGAGTCTGGTTATCCCTCTCCCTCGCCCTGCTTGTGCTAGCCCGTGCTTTCTCTCTCTCTCAAATAAGTAAATAAAATATTTTTTAAAAATAACATTGAAATTAAAAAGGTATAAATCCACAAAAAATTTCCAGGCTCAATTTCATAATAGGGTAAAGGTATTGGATAAATATCTTAAGAAAGAGTGATTAATATATTATGAAGTGAAACAGCTATTTTCCTGTTTTACCAAAACCAAATAGTCTTCTTGCTCCTAATCAAACCTGATTCTATCTGTTGAGCCTGGGAGAGGGTCTGAGAAAGTGATCCTCTACACATGGAGCTTTTCTCCTTATCAGTGAGCAGAGGTAACATATGGTGAAAAAGGTAGCAGATTCTAGAAATCTTTGTGTATTTGATCGTGTGTGTACTCACTATAAAGGGATGAGATGTATTCACTTCTCTTCTGCTCTGACAGCACAAGTGGTAAGCAGAGTCAGAATTTTCAAACTGTCTCCAATAGACCTATGACTCTCTAGGAAAATAGGCCAGATTCCACAGGCTCCCAAAATGACTGAGAGGGCTGAAAATCTAGTGCTTGAGAATCTACAAAGTTTCTGACACTAAAGGAGTAACTTTATTCTAGAAACATTTCAGATTCACTGGGCTAAATCATCCAGGGTTCCTCATACACTTGATGGCTTTGTTGAAGTTTAATTGGCATGCTATAAAATTAACCTGGCTTAAGTGGATAGTGATTTTTGTTGCCACATAACTTTAAGTGAAAGCAATCAATTTAATTTAATTAATTCAATCAGTTTAATTTCTTTAGGGGGAAGAAGAAATATATACTAGAATAGGATGAGGCAGTGATGGGGTTTGGTTCACATTTTATAAATCATCAAAAGGAAAGTATGAATGGCACCACAAATAAATGAATAAACCATGATTTAAAGATAATTCAAGGGGATGCCTGGGTGGCTCAGCGGTTTAGCGCCTGCCTTCAACCCAGGGTGTGATCCTGGAGACCTGGGATCAAGTCTCACGTCAGGCTCCCTGCATGGAGCCTGCTTCTCTCTCTGCCTCTCTCTCTGTGTCTCTCATGAATAAATAAAATCTTTTAAAAAAATAAAATAAAAAATAAAGATAATTCAAAAGCCAGTCTCAAAATAACTTCTGGATAATGAGTGGACTCATAACCCTTTCCTGCAGAATTCCCTGATACTATATGAGTCTCTGGAGTTTGGGAATATTTGCCAACAAAGTAAAATTACCATTTATCACTTTTTTTTAGATGAACCTCTTCAGGAGGTTTCCAATGTGAAAAAGAGAAAACACCAGAAGGTGAGTATCTCCCAAATCTAAAAAAACAGACTGTTTCTCCACGGATGTGAATATTGGTAAGAGTGGGAGAATATTGAATATACCCTGGCCCTCACTGCCTCCCTTTCCTGATCCCTTTATCACAATTCCTGATGTAGCATCATCAATAGCTTAATGAGTAGCAATTGTGGTAGCTGATACTTCTTTTGTTTTCATGGTGATATCCGATATTATTTTAAGCAATTCACAAGGATTAATTTCTTTAATCCTTCAGAAAACTTCTATGACATTTTCCTATCAGTATTCCCAGATAATGAGGATAATAATAATAATAACTAATCATAAAGATGAGGGTATTGTGGTACAGAGATTTTAAGTAATTTGCCTGAGACCACAGTGGCAATGGTAATAATCTGTACATTTTAAACATTTCTTTTTTTAAGGGGGTTATTGTTCTTGCTAGACACTGTTAATGAATCACAGGACAATTAAGAAAAGCCAGAAATGATTTTCCAGCTCATGAACCTTTTCATGTGTGTATGAAGTTCAAGGGTTCCCCCCCAAAGGGCTTTACCCCACAGAAGCTGCTGATGTTTTCATTTAGACACCCACTCTTGCAACAGAAGTACCAGCTCCCTTCTGCTCTGTGGCAGGGCCAGTCTCACGTGGCTTGGAAATGACCTGGGCTGTCAGCCCCTCCCTACCGTGAGCTCCTTTCCAGTCTTGTCTGCACCTGAGGCATCTGTGAAGCCTCAGTCCCCAGCCCAGGGGGACCCTCTAAGGTGCCCAAATTTTTTATTGACTAAGTGATTCTGCAATTGTAGATGAAACTCTGGAAGGTAAAGGGCTCTGGAAGTTGGATTGCCAGCGTGGAGACCATTGAGACCATTCAAAGAACAATCATAAGACAAAGTATTCATTTTCATTAATTAGCACATTGAAAAGTTGTACTTTGACTTAGCTTTCTTTTGTTGTTCACTGTTTCATAAATGAGGAGACTGAATGAAAGGTAGCTTAAGATTGTTGGTCAGTGGGAGCCCTGGTGGCTCAGCAGTTTGGCGCCGCCTTCAGCCCAGAGCGTGATCCTGGATCACATGATCCTGGGATCGAGTCTCATGTTGGGCTCCCTGCATGGAGCCTGTTTCTCCCTCTGTGTCTCTGCCTCTCTCTCTCTCTCTCTCTCTCAGAAATAAATAAAATCTTTAACAAAAAATATAATAAAATAAAAGATTGTTGGCCAGTGATGCACCCCTACAGCAGCAATATTGGTACAGGAACCATTTTGCCTAATTCCACATTAAACATTCTTGCCAGGGTAGGACAGGATGTGACATCTGGCACTTTTTTTTAAATTTATTTTTTTAATTTATTTTTTTAATTGGATTTCAATTTGCCAACATATAGCATAACACCCAGTGCTCATCCCTCCAAGTGCCCCCCTCAGTGCCCATCACCCAGTCACCCCAACCCCCCACCTACTTCCCTTCCCCACCCCTTGTTCATTTCCCAGACTTAGGAGTCTCTCATGTTCTGTCTCCCTTTCTGATATTTCCCACTCATTTTTTCAACTTTCCCCTTTATTCCCTTTCACTATTTTTTATATTCCCCAAATGAATGAGACCGTATAATGTTTGTCCTTCCCCGATTGACTTATTTCACTCAGCATAATCCCCTCCAGTTCCATCCAGGTCGAAGCAAATGGTGGGTATTTGTCGTGTCTAATGGCTGAGTAATATTCCATTGTATACATAGACCACAGCTTCTTTATCCATTCATCTTTTGATGGACACCGAGGCTCCTTCCACAGTTTAGCTATTGTGGACATTGCTGCTAGAAACATCGGGGTGCAGGTGTCCTGGTGTTTCACTGCATCTGTATCTTTGGGGTAAATCCCCAACAGTGCAATTGCTGGGTCATAGGGCAGATCTATTTTTAACTCTTTGGGGAATCTCCACACAGTTTTCCAGAGTGGCTGCACCAGTTCACATTCCCACCAACAGTGTAAGAGGGTTCCCTTTTCTCCGCATCCTCTCCAACATTTGTTGTTTCCTGCCTTGTTAATTTTCCCCATTCTCACTGGTGTGAGGTGGTATCTCATTGTGGTTTTGATTTGTATTTCCCTGATGGCAAGTGATGCGGAGCATTTTCCCATGTGCTTGTTGGCCATGTCGACGTCTTCCTCTGAGATTTCTGTTCATGTCTTTTGCCCATTTCATGATTGGATTGTTTGTTTCTTTGCTGTTGCGTTGAATAAGTTCTTTATAGATCTTGGAAACTAGCCCTTTATCTGATACGTCATTTGCAAATATCTTCTCCCATTCTGTAGGTTGTCTTTTAGTTTTGTTGACTGTTTCATTTGCTGTGCAGAAGCTTCTTATCTTGATGAAGTCCCAATAGTTTATTTTTGCTTTTGTTTCTCTTGCCTTCATGGATGTATCTTGCAAGAAGTTGCTGTGGCCAAGTTCAAAAAGGGTGTTGCCTGTGTTCTCCTCTAGGATTTTGAGGGAATCTTGTCTCACATTTAGATCTTTCAACCATTTTGAGTTTATCTTTGTGTATGGTGTAAGAGAATGGTCCAGTTTCATTCTTCTGCATGTGGCTGTCCAATTTTCCCAGCACCATTTATTGAAGAGACTGTCTTTCTTCCAGTGGATAGTCTTTCCTCCTTTGTCAAATATTAGTTGACCATAAAGTTGAGGGTCCACTTTTGGATTCTCTATTCTGTTCTATTGATCTATGTGTCTGTTTTTGTGCCAGTACCACACTGTCTTGACGACCACAGCTTTGTAGTACAACCTGAAATCTGGCATTGTGATGCCCCCAGCTATGGTTTTCTTTTTAAATATTCCCCTCGCTATTCAGGGTTGGCGCTGCTTTCTTTGCTGTATCTATTCATCTCTGTGAACCATTCCTTTCCTCTCCCCTGTACTCATCTCCCCTGTACCATTTTCCAGCAGTGTTCTGTCCCCTCTGTGAATTCATACATTTACTCTCCCAGCAGCTCTCTACTAGCTTCCATGTGATCCCTTATATTTTAGAGAACCCCCTCCTTTCTTCCACAGATTACATGGATTCTTAGAATGCTATTCTTCCCCAAATCTTCTGTATACCACACTTCATTTACATGGAGCATTTTGCTGTTTGCAAGACTGCCTGGAAAGAAGGTGAAGACAAACATTCTAGTCCTGGAAACACCCTTCATTTAGGCCATTCCCTTTTGTTCTAACGTTGCTCATAATTTAGGTAAATAATGATCTCCCAGAGTTGTTGAGGGCATTACTCAAGGTACTGCATGTGAAGACACTTTGTAAGCTCTAAAGCACTAGAGAAATGCCATTGATATTGTTTATATGTGACCTTCACATTAAAAAGGTGATGCTCAAAACGGTGAAGGAAGAAGAGGATTCAGACCCAATACCAATAACACCTGGATTTGAGCAGGCTCAGAAAGTGCTGTGCCTCCCTGGAAAAGCAAGTACCTCTGATCAACAGAGTGAGATAATACCAGGTAAGAGGTGGATAGCTATGTGGGAACAACTCCTCTGCCTTTCCTGGCTGTGTTAAGTATGTGGTCTAAGTATGGGGGATGGATCCTGGACAGGCTTGTGGCCAGACCAGACTGAGGAGCTCACCCAGCTCCAGCTGGGATGTTAGAACATGACTTACAGGGGCGCTTGGGTGCCTCAGTCAGTTGAGTGTCTGCCTTGCGCACAGGTCATGATCCTGGAATCCCGGGATGGAGCCCCACATTGGACTCCTTGCTTAGCAGAGAGCCTGCTTCTCCCTCTCCCTCTGCCCCTCCCTCAACTCATGCGCTCGCTTGTTCACTCTCTCTCTCTCGAATACATAAATAAAATCTTTTAAAAAAAAAGAACATGACTTCCAGAGTCACCAATTTGAATGGTCATTGATATAAAAGCCAAGTGATTCTAGGCAAGTCTTCTAAAATCTCTGAACTCCAGATTCCTAGTCTAGAAAATGGAAGTAAAGAATCATAGTTCACAAACTGTTCAAAGGTGTTAGATCTAGAAAGCCTGACCACCTGAAAGGTCGTCAAGCAATTCCATCTGTGATAACCTGGGAACGTATCTGACTCACAGATGTATTCCCAGCCCTCAACTCAATGCCTGACACACAATATGCGCTTAACAAACATAGGTTGAATGAATGAAGGTCTGAATGAATGTTCTGGTAAGTAAAGAGGTTGGGAATCTAAACCTGACAATGGGAGGAGCCAGCAGCTAAAATTCTAACTGGCATTTGATGTGTATTGGTGGAGGTCTAACATCTCAGCCTCTCTGAGCAAGAAGATGTGGAAAGCAGACTGTTAAATGCCTGTGGGCACTAAAAAGGGAGGAGGCATCTCCTTATCTGACAAAACAGAGACTAACACTACCCAACCCATCCATCCCCCACTTACCACCTCTACTCTACCATAGGACCCAAGAGAGGGAAGAATAGTATTTGGGCCTACAGACTGCGGGAGAGGAAGAACCTAGTAGTGTATGAAGAGATCAGTGATCCTGAGGAAGAGGACTAACTCTGTAAGTGACCCTTCAGTCCATACCCACACACCTGCAAAATGTACTTTTCCATTATGGTACTGGCATCACATCTTGTCACTTATTCCCCCAAATCATTACTTTCTCCTAGTCTCTTGAGGTGCAGTTTTGAGGCTAAATGATGAGGTTTCCCATGCTCTTTCTGCTCCATGCTCTGTATAGACAGGGATCCTCCCTACCTAGAATGCTGTGGGCTCCCAAACCCCAGGTCAGCTCCCGATGTGTAGGGCACACCTTCCTCTAGCCTAGAAACCCATAGTACAGGTAAGGGAGTCACTGTGGCATGAGCATAAGGTTCTCTTTGAGGAGCAGTGGGAGGTGCTTGCAGATCATGAGGTAGGGCAGAACCAGAGTGCTCGGGGTCTTGCAGGTCTGGATGAGGAGTTCGGTATTGATTTATCGGTTAATCGGAGCTCACCGCCACTTATTTTCCTTCTCTTTCCTTGCCTCAACCTCAGGGATGTGACAAGTGCCCATGATAAGAAGCAGAACCTGGTGGCCTTTCAGGAACATGGGCATGGCTGTGAACTCCTAGTCATCAGGTGTATAGCAAGCAAGAGTTCACAATAGTGAAAAGTTAAGCGTGATTTTTCTTACTATCTGCCAAATATTCTGTTAGATATTAGAGTTTTGTTAATGAGCAAGACATATACTTAATGCATATTTCTTTTTGTATATCCATGCACTTAACTTAGAAAACAAGTATTGTCAGCTATTCTATGCCCAGAACAGCACTACCCTCTTTTGCTGATGTGATTACTGGGAGCGGTTCTGGTTGTTTGCACATGTTTTTCTCTGTATTTACACACACACACACACACACATACACAGTACCACTGTAAGTATCTCCCACCTGCTTTTGCCTGCTACCAGCACACCCCAGACAAGTACCCTTCATCTTGTTCCTGTTCAGCAGGTGCTCTGTGGTACAAACCTCCATTATTCATTTACATTTCATCAGTCATTGATAATTAATAAACATAAGTTTCAGCTGTTTGCTCATCTCATTCTTGTGCACAGAGCCCTGTGCATATGTGTGTTTCCTTAGCATACAGTCTTAGAAGTGGAATTGTTATGTCAAAGAGTTCATTCATTCAACAAACACCTACTGAACATGTACTGTGTACCAAGCAGTGTCCTAGGTTCTGGAAAAACCTCAGGGAACAAGGCAGACAAATGTCTGAGCCCGTGTGGAGCTGACATTCTAATGGGGGATGTTTTCCGTTTTCATTTTTTTTAAAGATTTTATTTATTTATTCATGAAAGACACACACAGAGAGAGAGGCAGACACAGGGAGAGGGAGAAGCAAGCTCCTTGCAGGAAGCCTGACGTGGGACTTGATCCCGGGTCTCCAGGATCACACCCTGGGCTGAAGGCAGTGCTAAACCGCTGAGCCATCCGGGATGCCCCTCCAGTTTTCATTTTGATGGACACTGTATACCCCAATCGTGGAGTGGGTGCTGGTTGGACACCTTGGCCTTTGCTCTTTGTAAGATCTCCAGGGTCAGGAGCTCAGATGGTCCATTTAGAAGTCTGTGAGAGGAGACAGGGGAGTAGACAAATATGGACACACAAATGAACTCTGACCAGCGTGTTCCCCATGGTACAGCCTTATTCACAGGGGTGACCCTCCCTACAGAGTCAGCTCCTAGGGAATGTGTAGCAGGGGTATCACTGTTTACCTGCTTCTTTGAGAATATTGTCTTGTCACTTGAGGTCACACCTCTGGGTAGGATGGTCCCAAATCTAGGACTCTGCATTCCAGGCCAGGAGCACCGTCTACAGGAATGAAGGAGGTCTGGTTCACTGCAGTCTTCTCAGGCCATCTTCTCTAATAACCACAGAAAGTGCAATTAATATTAATCCTGTATTTTACAGATATATATATATATATATTTGTATATACATATGTATATGTAGAGAGAGAGAGAGATTATAGATAAACAGAAACAGACAGATGTCAGATTTATTGCCAGAGTTCCTGAAGCTTGCATGTGTGGGAAGGGATGGGTTTGGAACTCTGACTTCAGAGACATTAAGGAGAACAGGTGTGGGGATGCCTGGATGGCTCAGTGATTGAGAGTCTACCTTTGACTCAGGTCATGATCCCCAGGTCCTGGGATTGAGTCCCGCATCAGGCTCTCCACAGGGAGCCTGCTTCTCCCTCTGCCTATGTCTCTGCTTCTCTTTCTGTGTTTCTCATGAATAAATAAATAAAATCTTTTTTAAAAAAGAAAGACAGGTGTGTATTGAGGGGAGAGGACTTGATTAAGCTTCAGGTTCTGTCCCAAGTCTCAGGGTAGAGGACAACTTGGATGGCCTTGAGGATATAATGTTAAGTGAAACAAGACAGAGAAAGACAAATAGCATATGATTTCACTCATACCTGGAATCTAAATAAACCAAACAAACAATGCAAAAACTAACTCATAGAGAATAAACTAATGGTTACTTGCGGGGAAGGGGAAGGGGAAGGGCATAGCGGGGCTGGGCGAAATGGGTAAAGGAGGTCAATTGTATGGCAACGTAACTAGACTTCTGGTGATGATCATTTTGTAGGATATATAGATACTGAGTTATAATATTGTACACCAGAAACTTTATATAATGTTATATACCAATTTTACCTCAATTAAAAAGATGAGATTTATTCTCCCTTAAGGAGACACATGTACTTGTGGGAACATAGTTTTTGAGTCAGTGAATTAGGCCAGTGATGCTTTGGACAACATTTTCTGTGTTTTGCAGTTTTTTTTTTGTTTTTTTTTATTTATTTATGATAGGCACACAGAGAGAGAGAGAGGCAGAGACACAGGCAGAGGGAGAAGCAGGCTCCATGCACCGGGAGCCCGACGTGGGATTCGATCCTGGGTCTCCAGGATCGCGCCCTGGGCCAAAGGCAGGCGCTAAACCGCTGCGCCACCCAGGGATCCCATGTTTTGCAGTTTTATCTGAATGGTTATAATCATACAATACATGAAGGTTTTGCTGTAGGGCACCTGATTCAGACTCTGTAAGCAGGTAGGACATGCTGAGTATTCCTCTTTGCTTTGGGATGACAGGCCATGGAACAGATAGACTAAAAATTATCCCCTCTTGGGGTGCCTGGCTGGTTCAGTTGGTGGAACATGTGACTTTTAATCTCGGGGTTGTGAGTTCAAGCCCCATGTTGAGTGTAGAAATTACTTTAAAGCATTGTAAAAAAATCCATTGTATATATAAACCACATCTTCTTTATCCATTCATCTTTTGATGGACACCGAGGCTCCTTCCACAGTTTGGCTATTGTGGACATTGCTGCTAGAAACATCGGGTGCAGGTGTCCCGGCGTTTCATTGCATCTGTATCTTTGGGGTAAATCCCCAACAGTGCAATTGCTGGGTCGTAGGGCAGATCTATTTTTAACTGTTTGAGGAACCTCCACACAGTTTTCCAGAGTGGCTGCACCAGTTCACATTCCCACCAACAGTGTAAGAGGGTTCCCTTTTCTCCGCATCCTCTCCAACATTTGTTGTTTCCTGCCTTGTTAATTTTCCTCATTCTCACTGGTGTGAGGTGGTATCTCATTGTGGTTTTGATTTGTATTTCCCTGATGGCAGGTGATGCAGAGCATTTTCTCATGTGCGTGTTGGCCATGTCGATGTCTTCCTCTGTGAGATTTCTGTTCATGTCTTTTGCCCATTTCATGATTGGATTGTTTGTTTCTTTGCTGTTGAGTTTAATAAGTTCTTTATAGATCTTGGAAACTAGCCCTTTATCTGATACGTCATTTGCAAATATCTTCTCCCATTCTGTAGGTTGTCTTTTAGTTTTGTTGACTGTATCATGAAGACTCCTAACTCTGGGAAACGAACTAGGGGTGGTAGAGGAGGAGGGAGGGGGGTGAGGGTGAATGGGTCACGGGCACTGAGGGGGGCACTTGACAGGATGAGCACAGGGTGTTATTCTGTATGTTGGCAAATTGAACACCAATAAAAAATAAATTTATTATTAAAAAAAAGAATAGTCAACCCAGAAATGGACCCTCAACTCTATGGTCAACTAGTATTCAACTAAGCAGGACAGAATATCCACTGGAAAAAAGACAGTCTCTTCAATAAATGGTGCCGGAAGTCCATTATGAACTGGCATGTGCAGAAGAATGAAACTAGACTACTCTCTTACAGCATACACAAAGATCAACTCAAAATGCATGAAAGCTCTAAATGTAAGATAAGAGTCCATCAGAATTCTAGAGGAGAGCACAGGCAACACCCCTTTTGAACTTGGCCACGGTAGCTTCTTGCTAGATACATCTATGAAGGCAAGAAAACAAAAGTACAAATGAATTATTGGGACTTCATGAAGCTTCTGCACAGCAAAAGAAATAGTCACAAAACTAAAAGACAATCTACAGAATGGGAGAAACTATTTGTAAATGACATATCAGATAAAGAGCTAGTATTCAAGATCTATAAAAAAAATAGTGAAAGGGAATAAAGGGGAAAGGAGAAAAAATGAGTGGGAAATATCAGAAAGGGAGACAGAACATGAGAGACTCCTAACTCTAGGAAATGAACTAGGGGTGGTGGAAGGGGAGGTGGGCAGGGGGTGGGGGTGACTGGGTGCCGGGCACTGAGGGAGGCACTTGAGGGATGAGCACTGGGTATTATTCTATATGTTGGCAAATTGAACACCAATAAAATATAAATTTATATATAAAAAAATAATAAAGCATTGTAAAAAAAATGGTCCCTTTTCTACAAATGCATTTCTCTTCTTCATTATTATTGTGAGGGGCCAAAGGTACCCCAGGCTCTAATATACTTCTTTCTCAGCATTCCCTACACACACCCTAGGGGACTTTCCCATGTAGGAGGTAGGGAGTTCATGGTCATTAGCATGCCATCTGCCCAGTATAAGGGTGTTGAAGGCCCACCTAGCCCTTTAGTTGTAATTGTAGTTCTTGCTTTTATTTAAGATTTTATTTCATTTATTCATGAGAGATACAGAGAGAGAGGCAGAGACATAGGCAGAGGGAGAAGCAGGCTTACTACAGAAAGCCTAATGTGGGACTCAATCCCAGGACCCTGGGATCACAACCTAAGCCAAAGGCAAATGCTCAACCACTGAGCCACTCAAACACCCCCGTAGTTCTTGCTTTTTCATCCATTTACCCTCTGTTTGAAGTTTCTCTGGATATACTCATCCTCTTAGTTGTTTCCTCCTGGTCATTCTGGCTTCCAGTTCCCTTCACCCTTGCAGATCTCATCTGAGCTTTCTCTCTCTCTTTTTTTTTAATTTTTATTCATTTATGATAGGCACACAGTGAGAGAGAAAGGCAGAGACACAGGCAGAGGGAGAAGCAGGCTCCATGCACCGGGAGCCCGACGTGGGATTCGATCCCGGGTCTCCAGGATCGCGCCCTGGGCCAAAGGCAGGCACCAAACCGCTGCGCCATCCAGGGATCCCTACTTTCTCTTTTTAAGGAATTCTTCACAATTCCTGCTCCCCAAATGGCACCCTTTCTTGTTTTATGGTACTGCATACATTTTTTTCTTCTGTCATTTCAGTAGAGCAGTGGGGAGGTAGACAAGTTTGTTTGCTCAAGCAGCCATCTTCAGATCTTTTTTTTTTTTTTTCTCTCTTTTTTTCAGATCATCTTTAAGGGTGTTTTCCCCTTCCTAGTGGAAACCTTTTTTTTTCCATTTTATTGTGTTCAGCAAATGTCTTTTGCATTTTTCTACATTTGGTGGGGCTGGGGGGCATGGTTTTCTCCAGATTGTATTTGGGCCTACTACATGGTCAAATGTTTTTTTTTTTTTTTTAAGATTTTATTTATTCATGAGAGACACAGGCAGAGGGAGAAGCAGGGTCCATGAAGGGATCCTCATGTGGGACTCAATCCCAGCACCCTGGGATTACCATCTGAGCCAAAGGCAGACGCTCAACCACTGAGTCACCCAGGCATGCCCTGTTCACTTTCTTTAATGAACAATTCTTGGAGCTTCACCTTAGAGGAGGAAGTGCCTGTTGCCAGCCAATGTATGTAGCATTTGGAGGGGAATCTACAAATGAGCTTTTTTTAATAAAGATTTTATTCTGAGAGAGAGAGGCAGAGGGAGAAGCAGGCTCCATGCAGGGAGCCTGATGTGGGACTCGATCCCAGGTCTCCAGGATCACACCCTGGGCCGAAGGCAGGCGCTAAACCACTGAGCCTCCCAGGGATCCCTACAAATGAGCTTTTTAATCAACTCACCTGGGGGTCCTGGGATTGAGCCCCAGAGCCCCATGTCAGGCCCTCTGTTCAGTGGGGAGCCTACTTTTCCCTCTCCCTGTGCCTGCCCCCTCCACCTGCTTGTGTGCACACGCTGTCTCTTTCTGTGCCAAATAAATAAAATCTTAAAAAAAATTTATCCTTGGGGCTCCTGGCTGGTTCAGTTGATAGAACATGCAACTCTTGATCTTGGGGTTATGAGTTCCAAGTCCTATATTGGGGGTAGAGTTTACTTTAAAAAAAAAAAAACTTATCCTTAAAAACAGTTTTCTTCCCAAATCAATAGAAGTTGGGTGGGATGGGAGATAGATGTACAGGCTCTATTTTGCCTTCCTCCTCCAATCATCTGTTTTTAGATACGTTCTATATTTTTGTCACTATATGAATGTGATTTTCCTCCATTTTATTCTCTAAATGGTTATTGTTGGTATACAGAAACCCATCAGTTATTGTATATATGGGGTGCCTGGCTGTCTAAGTCAGTAGAGCATGCAACTCTAAATCTTAGGGTCATGAGTTCAAGCCCCACATCAGGCATGAAGCCTACTTAACAAAATAAAAAAATTATTGTATATAATATTTTGTAGACTGGCTATATGTAGGTTCCTTTGGGGTATGGTTTTGCGGGGGTTTGTTTTGTTTTGTGTGCCTTATAACAACAAACATTTTATTTGCTCACGATTTTATGGGTCAGCTCTTCAGGTTGAGCCAAGTGGTTCTTTCACCGGTCTTGCCTGGGATGATTAATACAATTGCAGTCAGCTGGCAGGTTGATAGAGGCCTCAGCTAGCAGAAGTCTTTCTTTGCTTCCCATGGTCTAATCCTCAAGCAGGCCAGCCTGGGCTTCTTCACTTGGCAGGCTTGGGTCCTCTGAGACCTGTTCATGCCCCCAGGCTCTCTGTAGGCTCCTTTGCACCAGTGTTAAAACAGGACTCCATGTTTTATTCTCTGAAAAGAAAATTCATTTCACGAGGCAACATCATTATAAAAGGGCAATTTATTGCAGATTTCATAGAGAAGACTGGTGGTGAAGGAAGTATATATTTTACAGAGCTGAGCAATTCATTGCAAAAATCACCTAAGCCACCTTCCCCTCCCCCCAAAACATATCACCCTTAAGCTATTCTACTACTGGTTCTATAGCTGGGGTGTGGGAGTGCAAGAGCACCAGGCTCCAGGGGTCCCAAACAGAACAGGTTTGGCCACTAGCCACTGACAAAATCCAAAGGCAGAGAATCGAGGGGTGGGGAAATAAAGGAATTTATTTCACCGGGAAAACTGTGGACTAGTGTCTCAAAGACTGCCTCCAGGGGCACCGGGGTGGCTCAGTGGTTCAAAGTCCGCCTTCAGCTCAGGTCGTGATCCCAGGGTCCTGGGATCGAGTCCCGAGTCCCGCATCGGGCTCCCTGCAGGAAGCCTGCCTCTCCCTCTGCTTATGTCTCTGCCTCTCTCTGTGTGTCTCTCATGAATAAATAAATAAAATCTTAAAAAAAACTGCCTCCAAATTGCCAGAAAACACTTCCAGGTTTCCATAAGGAAAATCTGGGGTAAAAGTGGGTGGGTAAGCAGTAAAGGTCAAATTGATCATTGTCTTGGGGTCAGTCATTTGGGGGGTCTTGCTGGCTCAGGGCAGTCCTTGCTTGAGGGGGTACTTTCAGTTTCTGTCAGGGGATGCTTTGTCCTAGGGTCTTCCACCTGAGCCATGAGAAACTGGAAAGAAGAACCAAACTAGAAAGTTTGAGGTCAAAATAGACACAACACGCCTTATAGAACAGATAGTATATGGCCTTCTTGTAAAGGTCATGGAGTTAATGATTTCTTTGGAGTCTTTTAGCACAATAGATAACATCTTAGGAGTGACAGGGCAAGCCATCATGTCCATTTTCCAGACCACTGACTTAGACACCTTGATGCTAAGACCCCTGGCTCCAGGGCATAAGTGACTTATGGAGGACACCTGAGCACTGGTCCTTGTTTTGACGAGTTCCTGGGTCCCTGAGAGGACATTTACAGACACCAGACCACCATCCTTGATAAAAACCTCAGACTGTAGCTAGGCACCTGGCTGGCTCACTTGGTATAGCACACAACTCTTGGTCTCAGGGTTGTGAGTTTGAGCCCTGCACTGGGGGTAGAATTTACTTAAAAAATAAAATCTCTTCCTTTAAAAAAAAAAAAAAAGGAAACTTCAGACCCCAAGCCAAGATGAGACTCTCTCCCCCTCTCTCCTTTCCTTTCTAGTCTCTCACTCTGCCTGCTGTATTCTGTCACTTATACTATTCAATAAACTCTGCTCTCACTTCCTCTTCAATTCCTCATTTCTATTCCTGTGTGAAGCCACGGATCCTCTTGGATGGTCCGGTGGGACCCTCTCTAGGTCCCTGGACCCAGCCAGCCTGCATCTCTTACTTCTACCCCCAATCCTATTATTTGCCCTTTTTCTCTTGGACCAATTTTACTCTGCTCAGACTTGGGTTCTCCAGAATCAACACTTAACATCGGCTTCACGCGTTCGAATGACCATCGTTTAAGTCCAGAATCCCAAAGAAATGGATGTTGGGAAGTGTAGGATGTCTCCAGAGTATACAGAGAAATTCAGCTCAAAACAGTGCCTGAGGAGCGGGAGGAAGGAGAGAATTGATCTGCCTGGCTAACTCCCAGTTCTTTTTTCTCACGGTCAAAATGTACCCTACAGGCATTAACTCCCCACATTTCTAGATTGCATCATTTGACCCCTTCCACAGCTGTGTGGGAAGCCAGATTACACCCTCTACAATGCAAAATTTCATATAATCCAGAAGTGATGGGAGGAGCCAAAAAGGCCAGGTGTGCAGCTCATTGGCCTGGCTTTCCAGCGGCATCCAAGGGTGATAGCTAAGTACTTTCAGGCAAGTCCTAAATTCACCTGGTGGTTGTAATAGCCATCTGTGCTAGCTAATTGCCTTTATCCGGAGGAAAGATTAAACTTCTATCTCCATGAGAAGCAAGTGCTTACAGCTTGGAGCCAGGTGCTTAGACTAAACTCTCAGGTGACAGGGAAATGGGGTGCTTATCTTCCTTGAGATCCACATTTCAAAGAGATGATTCTAACACTCTTAAGAAAGGAATTCCCAGGTTATAGGCTGGCAACAAGCTTATTTAGGTCTTGAAAAGCTGTCCATACGTCTCAAAGGGGCAAGAGAAGGATTTACAAATCCTAGGTTTCTCAAGGAAATGCTTGAAGAAAAGTGAAGGAGGGCAGCCCAGGTGGCTCAGCTGTTTAGCGCCGCCTTCAGCGCAGGGTGTGATCCTGGAGACCTGGGATCAAGTCCCATGTGGGGCTCCCTACATGGAGCCTGCTTCTCCCTCTGCCTGCGTCTCTACTTCTCTTTCTCTGTGTCTCTCATGAATAAATAAAATAAAATCTTTAAAAAGAAAAAAAGAAAAGTGAAGGAGAGGAAGTCTCTTTTCTTTTTTTGCCAACAGGTTAAATTCAATTTTGCGTTTATTTAACCTAACAATGTTACCCCTTTGGTTATTCTTTTAGAGTGACGCTATCATTTTTAAATTATCTCCACTGCCAGGGTGCCTGGGTGGCTTAGTCGGTTGAGTGACTGGCTCTTGATTTCAGCTCAGGTCAAGTTCTCATGAGTTGTAGGATTGAGCCCCACATCAGGTTCTGCACTCAACAGGGAGTCTGCTTGAAGAGTCCCTCCCTCTGCCCCTCTCCCACCCTATCCGCTTGTGCGCATGTGCAATGCTCTCTCTAAAACAGAAATCTTTTTTTTTTTTTAAATGTTTATTTATTTATGATAGTCACAGAGAGAGAAAGAGAGAGAGGCAGAGACACAGGCAGAGGGAGAAGCAGGCTCCATGCACCGGAAGCCCGATGTGGGATTCGATCCCGGGTCTCCAGGATCGCGCCCTGGGCCAAAGGCAGGCGCCAAACCCCTGCGCCACCCAGGGATCCCAGAAATCTTTTTAAAAAATTATCTCCATTGCCATTTCTGCCTCTCTGGGAGTTTGTAGCCACCTAAATATTCAGTAAGTCTATAGTAAGATGCAAAAGAAAGCAATCATCAAAATTACAACAGAATGAATTTAAAAGCTCAGTATAATACTCACCAAGGGTGGTGGAAGGGAAATCTTTATGTCATAGCAGTGGTCAATGGTGAAAGTAGATTCTTGCTTAGCAATGTGCAAAATTTCTCCTTCCCACACATTAATTTTCCTGCTGTGTGGTTGTCTTTATTCCTTATGCTTTTTTCTCTGTCTTAAACCTTCTGAGAGCCTGTATGCCTCAAACTGTCTTTATTCCACCTTATAAAATTTCCTTTCTGGGGATCCCTGGGTGGCTCAGCGGTTTGGCGCCTGCCTTCGGCCCTAAGGCCTGATCCTGGAGTCCCCGGATCCAGTCCCACATCAGGCTCCCTGCATGGAGCCTGCTTCTCCCTCTGCCTATGTCTTCGCCTCTCTCTCTCTCTTTCATGAATAAATAAATAAAAACTTTAAAAAAAAAGTTTCTTTCTTTCAATTCTTGTCTGCTTGCCTCTGGTGTGGTGTTTGAGAAATCTGATGTCAGTTAAATTATTTTCCTTTGTAAGTAAACTGTTATTTCTCTCTAGATGTTTTAAAAATCATTTTTCAGGGGTGCCTGGAGCCTATGATCCTTGATACTGGGGTTGTAAGTTCGAGCCCCACTTTGGATGTAGATATTACTTTTAAATAAAAATCTTTAAAAAATAAATAAAAATAATTTGTTATCTTTCATAATCTGAAATTTCACTGTGTCAAGGGCAGTGTATATATGTGTCTGTCTTATCTATTCTGCTCAGCACACTATGGTCCCTGTAAATCTGAAGTTGCCTAAGTCTGAGATCTTTTCACTCATTATTTATTTAAGCATTCCCACCTTTCGAAGCTACTATTCGATGGATTTAGACATTTATATTTCTATCCTCCCTCTTAATTAGCTTTTCTTTCATTTACTCCATCTCTATCCATGCCTGATCACTTTTCTTGCCTTTTCAAATGCATCTGTTTTAAAAACCCAACCTATCCCACTGAATTATTTATTTGAGTAGTTAATATCCAGTATTTCCAATAGTTCTGTAAGCAGAAAGAGTTGGGGTCCCCATAAAAAGAAAGACCGACATAGTTTCCTTGACATAAGAAAGTTATTGAAAAAAAAAAAGAAAGTTATTGTAGGCTCCCAGCCATCTTGTAAAAGAATATAAGACCGAACAGTCACTATCAGGCCAGGAGATAACCTAATCATATTCAAAAGTGAAGACTGACCTTGATGTGAAATGTTAGGGCTTGGGAGCAAATGGTCAAGAAAGAGTTCTTGAGACATCTTCAGTGCAAAAAAAAGGTGGTTTTATTAAAGCATAGGATCAGGATCATGGGCAGAAAGAGCTACACTGGGGTAGTGAGAAGTGTCTGATTATATACTTTCAAGTTGAGAGGGGCTCAGCGATAGCATAAATCTCCAAGGAATTTGGAAGCAAGGTTTCCAGGACCTTGAGGGGGCTAGCTGTTAAGACAAGGTCATTTACTACTGTCTACTACAACCTTAGTCATGAGACCCTTCAGATGTATATCAGTAGGCCAAATGTTTGGAGGATGATTGCTAGACATATATCCTGGGGAGGAAGGTCGGGGGTGGCAGAGATAAAGGAAGTTTCCAAAGGGATTTTTATATGTTAAGACTTACAGGATCCTGGAGGTTGGGCTAAAGTCAAGCTGAGGTTGCCTTTTGCCTCTAGCAAAGAATTAACATTAAAGCTTTTGAGCTCCTGGAGGAAGGTCACTGGGCCTGTCCTAAGTACTTGTCAATGGGCTGTTCCTAAGTACTTGTCAATGGGCTGTAAGTTGTAAGGAAGTTTAATTTTTTTCTATATTTCTTTTGCCTTTGTTTTCTACATCAACCTGAAGCACGTTATCTTTACAGGATCTAAACCCCTTTATAAGCACTCAGATACTGGACCATCTGGAGCCAGAGAATCAATGATGCGGCCCCCGTGACTTTGACCTGGACTCAGTCACCTTAAGATGACTTTTGCCCCAATTCCATGCTGTATTCCCCATTGTACGTGCCCATTCATAAATATGTATGCACTCTTACCTTAAAACTAACCTGGTTTTGTTGTTGGGGAGACTGCTTTGGAAAATACCTCAGGTGTTCTCCTATACCTGTAACAAGTACAGCCCTTCCTTTTTTTAAGATTTTATCTATTTATTCATGAGAGACACACACACACAGAGAGAGAGGCAGAGGCAGAGACATAGGCAGAGGGAGAAGCAGACTCCCTGGGGGGGAGCCTGATGTGAAACTCGATCCCAGGACACTGGGATCACAACCTGAGCCAAAGGCAGGCGCTTAACCACTGAACTACCCAGGTGCCCCAACCCTTCCTTTTTCTATTCTTTGTCTTGGTTTTGTCTTTTGGCTTGACACCTACTAAAAGCAAACACAGTTTCCAGTAACAATTCTATATAACTTCCTGGGAAGATGTGTAGCCTGGATACTGCTTGTAAGCTTGAGGGTTTGGAGGTTGGTATATCTTAGGGTAGAGAACTTTTAGAGCTGCCCTCTAGGCTCAGCCAATCCTTTCCCCTCTCCATCCTGTGATTCCCCAAAGAAGCTTCCAGGACTTCTGCCTCAGCACCAAGTGAGAATGTAGAGAGGCTTCAGGGGCGGCGGTGTCATTTGCTGTAGTTCCCTAGCCTAGGGGGTGAAAAGAAGAATGCTTAATTACTGGCCAGATTGACAGCACATTTTCTATGAGCTTTCCAACCCCACTATGCCTCAATGTGACCATGCCACCTCAGACTGGCAGTGGGCCAGCCCTGCCACTTTTCTGCTCTCTGGAGTTTACAAAACAGGTGATAAGCCAGAAAATAAGAGGAGACAAAAGGGCACGGTTAGAAAGCTCCACCTCAGCTTACCCTCTATCTGTGGCCTCTGACCTTTTCCCACTCTGAGTCATCTCATCCCCCACTGGGGACCAAACTATCAAGAGTTTTGTTGCTGGGAACTATTCTGAAATCTAACCACCTTCTCACCTTTTCTGTGACATCTGCTGGGTTGGGTTTGGGGAAGGAAGCCAACAGCTATTGCTGGGTTACCATCTTCATCTAGAGGAAGATATGCCTTTACATTTTTTTAAGATTTTATTTATTTATTCATGAGAGACAGAGAGAGAGAGGCAGAAACATAGGCAGAGGGAGAAGCAGGCTCCCTGGGGGGAGCCTGATGCAGAACTTGATCCCAGGACCCCAGGAACACAACCAGAGCTGAAGGCAGACACTCAACCACCAAGCCACGCAGGCATCCGTGCCTTAACATTTTAACAGACATTTTAAGTCATTGCTTATAACAACAACAGCAATAACTGAATATATATAGCACTTACTGCATGACGGGTGCTATTCTAAGTGCTTTACATATATTAACTCATTTAATCATCATAGCCATTCAATGAGTGCAGTAACTATCCCCAGTTTACTCTTAATAGACCATGGCACAAAAAGATAATGTAACTTACACAAGGTCACATAGCCAGTAAATTGAGCAAGAATTTGAACCTGTGCAGTCTGGCTCCAGAGTTCGCACTCTGAAGGGCAAATGCTCTTAATTAACTCTACAATTCTACCATGAATTAGCACCTACATTCACCCCTTAAACAACAGAACTTCTCTTTTCTTTCCTGTCCCTCCTCTCATCTCCCATATTTATATTACCTGGAATTTGAGTTCAAGGTTGTGATTTTTTAAAAAAGATTTTATATATTTATTCATGAGAGACGCAGAGACATAGGCAGAGGGAGAAGGAGTCTCCCCACAGGGAGCCCAATGTGGGACTGGATCCCAGGTCCCCTGGGATCATGCCCTGAGCTGAAGGCAGAAGCCCAACCACTGAACCACCCAGGTGTCCCAAAATAGTGATTTTTAAATTTACAATCAAAACTTATTTAGACTTTTCGATGAATGTTACTATTTTTCCCCTCACTATTGCTTACTAGAACCTCCTTCTTGCTCCTTAATGCATTTTTTCTTCTGCTGGATCATATACTCTAATAAGTCTTTCAGAAGGGGTGGGTGTGTAATGAATTTTCTGAAATATTTTTGCTCTCATCTGGATTATCTTGGCTAGATATAGAATTATAGGTTCAAAGGCAGGAAACAACAAATGTTGGAGAGGATGCGGAGAAAAGGGAACCCTCATACACTGTTGGTGGGAATGTGAACTGGTGCAGCCACTCTGGAAAACTGTGTGGAGGTTCCTCAAACAGTTAAAAATAGACCTGCCCTACGACCCAGCAATTGCACTGTTGGGGATTTACCCCAAAGATACAAATGCAATGAAACGCCGGGACACCTGCACCCCGATGTTTATAGCAGCAATGGCCACGATAGCCAAACTGTGGAAGGAGCCTCGGTGTCCAACGAAAGATGAATGGATAAAGAAGATGTGGTCTATGTATACAATGGAATATTACTCAGCTATTAGAAATGACAAATACCCACCATTTGCTTCAACGTGGATGGAACTGGAGGGTATTATGCTGAGTGAAGTAAGTCAGTCGGAGAAGGACAAACATTATATGTTCTCATTCATTTGGGGAATATAAATAATAGTGACTCCCTGGGTGGATCCCTGGGGATCCCTGGGTGGCGCAGCGGTTTAGCGCCTGCCTTTGGCCCAGGGCGTGATCCTGGAGACTCGGGATCGAATCCCACGTCGGGCTCCCGGTGCATGGAACCTGCTTCTCCCTCTGCCTGTGTCTCTGCCTCTCTCTCTGTGGTGACTATCATAAATAAATAAATTAAAAAAAAAAAAAAGAAAGGGAATATAAGGGAAGGGAGAAGAAATGTGTGGGAAATATCAGAAAGGGAGACAACGTAAGGACTGCTAACTCTGGGAAACGAACTAGGGGTGGTGGAAGGGGAGGAGGGCGGGGGGTGGGAGTGAATGGGTGACGGGCACTGGGGGTTATTCTGTATGTTAGTAAATTGAACACCAATAAAAAATAAATTAAAAAAAAAGAATTATAGGTTCAAAGTTGTTTCTCATCAGCTCTTTGAAGAACTTCTCCACTGTATTCTTTCTTCTCTCTTTTCTCTCTGGGACCCTTCCGGATTTTCTTTTTATCCTTTAGGATTTTATCTTTAACCTAGAAATTTTATTTCTAGGTTGCAATAGTGGGGGAGGGGGAGCTGTGTGTGTGTGTGTGTGTGTGTGTGTGTGTGTGTGTGTTAATCATGCTTTGAATTCGGTGGCTCTTTTCAGTTTGAAGATTCAGGTCTTTTTTCAGCTCAGAAAATTCTAGAACATTATTTCTTCAAGTATTGCCTCCTCTCTACTCTTCTCTGTTTGGAACTCATTGCCAGAACATGTTTTTTTTTTTTTTCATTGAGTTACTCCAATTTCTTATTGATCTGCAAAAGCTTCATTATGTATTAGGAATAGTTACTTTTAACTTGTTGTGCATTGTAAGAGACCAGAATATGCTACCTCAAAATATGCCTCTTTGGCATAAGGATAACTTTGAGCTTATTATTTTAAGAAACAGCAGACAGAAGAGCTCTAGAAACCATGAAGTGGGACACCTGGGTGGTTCAGTGGTTGAGCGTCTGCCTTTGGCTCAGGGCGTGATCCCACAGGGAGCCTGCTTCTCCCTCTGCCTATGTCTCTGCCTCTCTCTGTGTCTCTCATGAATAAATAAATAAAATATTTATTAAAAAACACGTGGAAGTTAACCTCTAGTAAGGAAAATTTACGTTTATAAAGAAAATCTCCGTTTGTAAGGGTGCCTGCCCCCTCTCTGTACCAGGCTGGGAAAGATGACTCTAAATCACAAGAAACTATCAATAGAAAAAACACTGACTTCAATCTGCATAACAGACCTTATCCTTGTTTACCACTCAACCCCTGGTCCCTTCCCCATAACTTGCCTCCCCAACTTAGAAGCCCAAACCCCCCTTCTTTCTGTTTTAGACCAAATCACTATATAAACCCGAGCTTTAGCCATTCCTTTGAGTTACTCATTCCGGAGTCTCTCCCATCTATATATGAGACACATGTTAAAAGCCTTCTATTTGAAGGGCGCCTGGGTGGCTCAGCGGTTGAGCATCTGCCTTCAGCCCAGGGTGTAATCCTGGGGTCCCAGGATCGAGTCTGCTTCTCCCTCTGCCTGTGTCTCTGCTTCTGTCTCTCATAAATAAATAAAATCTTTTTTTTTAAAAAAAAAAGCCTTCTATTTGTTTTTCTGTTATTAATCTGTGTCTTGTTACAGAGCCCCAGCCAAAAACCTAGAAGGGTAGAAGGAAAATATTTTTTCCTCCCTTATACTGTTGCAACATTTTCCCTCAAATTTGCCTTTTCAAATGGTTGTTTATGGTGATTTTTGACTTAGATGAGTCTTTAAGTTTTATGTCTTTAAATATACTGGATTTATTGCTCACAGCCTTGATGTAATGCCAAGAAATGCCTATGCCACCTCAAGATTCGTTACAGTATTTCCTAAATTTTCTTCTAGTGTTTTAGGAATTTACATTTTCCCGTTTAAACCTCTAATTTTTCTATTCTGTGGTATAAGGTAACAATTTAGTCTTTATTTTTTTCCAAATGGATAGACACTTGTCAAACCATCATTTGGTATACAATCTATCTTTTGCCCACTATTTGGAAATGCATGCTAAAGTTTTGTATATAGATCAGTATGTTTCTCATCCTTCCATTTTGTTTCACTAATTGATCTGTTTCTGTGTGTATTCATTTTCTATTGCTCTTATAACAATTTACCACATTCTTGGTGGCTTAAAACAACACAGATTTGGGGGCACCTGACTGGCTCAGTTGGAAGAGCACATGACTCTTGATTTCGGAGTCATGAATTCAAGCCCCATGGTGGGTGTAGAGATTACTTAAATAAATGAAAACTTTTTAAAAACCCCACAAACTTATTATCTTACAGTTCTGTAGGTCAGAAAATCCAAAACAAGGCTCACTGGGTTAAAAACAAGGTGTTTGCAAGCTGTGTTCCTTCCTTCCTAGGGGCTCTAGAGTAGAAACTATTTCCTTGCCTTTTCGTTTCTAGAGGCTGCTCGCATTCCTTGGTTCATGGCCCCCTTTCTTCCATCCTCAAAGACAACATAGAACATCTCTCTGGGATGCTTGGGTGGCTCAGCGGTTGAGCATCTGCCTCTGGCTCAGGGCCTGATCCCAGGGTCTGGGATAGAGTCCCACATCGGGCTCCTTGCAGGGAGCCTGCTTCTTTCTGTCTTTCATGAAAAAATAAATAAAAGCTTTTAAAAAAATATATCTGACCATGCTTCCATCCTCGCATCTCTTTCTCAGACCCTCTCACACTTACAAGGGGTTGTGATACATTGGACCTACCCAGATAATCCAGGATAATCTATTCTAAAGTTTAGCAACCTTAACTCCATCTGCAATTTTAATTTCCTTTTACATTTAACAATTTATTCACAGGTTCCAGGGATTAGGATGAGAACATCTTTGGAGGGGGCACTTATTCTGCCTACCACACTATTCCAGCCCGCTTAATATGATTTAATTAATTTTTTAAAAGTTTTTATTTATTCATGAGAGACACAGAGAGAGAGGCAGAGACGGGCAAAAGGAAGAAGCAGACTCCCTGTGGGGATCCCAGTGCAGGACTCGATTCCAGGACCCTGGAATCACACCCTGAGCCAAAGGCAGACAGATGCTCAAACACTTAGCCACCCCAGGTTATGATTTTTTTTTTAAGGTTTGTTTATGGGATCCCTGGGTGGCTTAGCACCCTCTCTCTGGGTGTGTGTGTCTCTTATAAATAAATAAACAAAATATTTTTAAGAAATATTTTATTTATTTATTCAAAAAATCGTTTTTTAAAGATTTTATTTATTTATTCAAAAAATATTTTTTTTAAGATTTTATTTATTTATTCATGAGAGACAGAGAAAGGCAGAGACAGAAGCAGGCTCCCATGCAGGGGAGCCCAAATGGGACTCGATCCCGGGTCCCCAGGATCACACCCTGGGCCAAAGGCGGCGCTAAACTGCTGAGCCACCCAGGCTGTCCCTCAGGCTATGATTTTAAAGTACATTTCAGTATTTGTTAGGGCAAAAACACCCTATTATTCTTTAGTTTTCCAAAAATTCTTAAAGTAAGTCCTGGGGCCGCTGCATGGTTCAGTTGGTTAAGCATCTGCTTTGGGTTCAGGTCATGATCTCAGGGTCCTGGAATTGAGCTCCACATCTGGCTCCCTGCTTCTCCCTCTGCCCCTCCCCTGCCTCATGGTCACAGGCTCCTATGCACGCTCTCTCAAATAAATAAATAAATAATCTTAGGGCAGCCCTGGTGGCCCAGCGGTTTGGCGCTGCCTGGAGACCCAGGATCGAGTCCCACGTCAGGCTCCCTGCATGGAGCCTGCTTCTCCCTCTGCCTGTGTCTCTGCCTCTTTCTCTGTGTCTCTCATGAATGGATAAATAAAATCTTTAAATAAATAAATGAATAAATAAATAAATAAATAATCTTAAAAAAAAATAAGTCCCGAGGTTGTAGTATACAACATGGTGACTATGGTTAATAATACTGTATTGTATATTTGTAAGTTGCTAAGACAGTAATCTCAAAAAGTTCTCATCATTAGAAAAAATTTTGGTGACTGCATATGGTGACAGATGTTAACTAGATTTATTGTAGTGATAATTTTACAATATATACAAATATCAAATCATGTTACACATTCAAAACTAATGTTATATGTCAAATATACCTCAATTAAAACAGTCATATGCTCTGCCAACTGAGCTAGACAGGTGCCCCCAAATCCAGAAGTATTGTAAATAAAATTATTCCAAAATTTATATGGAAGGGCAAATGAACTAGAATATCTAAAACAATTTTGAAAAAAATAAAACGAGGGGAGGGAGCCTGGGTGGCTCTGATTGAGCTGCCTTCAGCTCAGGGCGTGATCCCCAGGAGAGCCTGCTTCTCCCTCTGCCTATGTCTCTGCCTCTCTCTGTGTGTCTCTCATGAATAAATAAAATCTTTAAAAAACAATAAAATTAATTAATTAATTAATTAATCAAATGGGAGGAATTGCCTACCGAAGAAGTTCAATACTTATATAGCTAACAGGAGTCAAGATTGTGATATGGGGGAAAATAGACACATAGATGAATGGAACAAAATAGAAAACCCAGAAATAGTTCCACACTGAATTTTTGCAGAATACAAAAGCCAAGGGGTGCCTGGCTGGCTCAGTCAGTAGACCATGCAACTCTTGATCTCGGGTTCGCAAGTTTGAGCCCCACATCAGGCATAGAGCTACTTTAAAAAAGAAAAAGAAAAAAATACAAAAGTAATTCAGAAGAATTGTCTTCTTCAGAAATGGTGCTGGAGAAATTGGATATCTATAGGCAAATGAATAAAAGCATCTACCTAAACTTCATACCTCATACAAAAATTAACTCAAACAAATCACAGAAAAAAAAAACAAATCATAGACTTAAATGAAAATGTAAAACTTTAAAACTTGGGGATGGTAAACAATTCTTAAACATCACCCATTTTTTGAAAAGATGAAATTAGAGGGCATGTGGGTGGCTCAGTGGTTGAGCATCTGCCTTTGGTTCAGGTTGTGATCCCAGGGCCCTGGGATCGAGTCACACATCAAGATCCCCATGGGGAGCCTGCTTCTCCCTCTACCTATGTATGTCTCTGCCTCTTTGTGTGTCTCTCGTGAAAAATAAATAAAATATTTAAAAAATATATATAAATTAAAAAATGAACTTAGATTTCTCTGTCAGAAACCCTGTTGAGAGGATGATCTCTTGTGGGTGTTAAATATGAACACTTGCACTTGTAAGGCCAGGTACTGGAATTTCAAGTTAGCTTTGTTCTTAAAAAGTGGGCTTGGGGCAGCTCCGGTGGCTCAGCGGTTTATCGCCGCCTTTGGCCCAGGGCATGATCCTGGAGACCTGGGATCGTGTCCCATGTCGGGCTCCCTGCATGGAGCCTGTTTGTCCCTCTGCCTGTGTCTCTGCCTCTCTCTCTGTGTGTCTCTCATGAATAAATAAAATTTATTTTTTTAAAAAAACAGGCTTATTGAGCTTAAGTTTAGTGTTGAGCTGAGTTAGAATGAAGAAGAGTGAAATAAGGAGCATACAGCCTGAATCAACTACAGTCAACTGTCCTATTTCTAAATATGGAGAGGAGAAAGATTATTATCTGTAGTGGTCTGCATATGCACTAATTATCTAGGAAGATAAACGAGTCTTAAACATCTGAAGACTTTTTTCATAAAGAAACACATGAATTTTAACAGCAATACCATTTTCACCTAGTAGGTTGGCGAAGCTTCATGTCTCATGACTCAGGCTGTTGTAAAATTGGGACTCACATACACTGCCAGTGGGAGAGCAAAATGGCCATGCTGACTCCTGTTGGACCTGACATGCTTGCTTCTACCTCAGGGCCTTTGCACTTGCTGTTGCCTCTTACCTGGAACACTTTTGTCTATAAATAACCATGTGACTCCCTCCTTCTGGCCAATCTAGGACCCAGCTCCGAGTCTGCCTGTCAGTGAGGCCTCCCTGACTACCCCCTCACTGCTGCCCACCTCACCCCCCACCCTGACACCACATTTATATCATTTATTTTCCTCATAGTGTTCATCTCTATCAGAAATGATTGATGCCTTTTCTTCTTTTCTGCTAGATCAGGGATCAGCAAATCTTTTTCTGAAAAGGGCCAGATAATAAATAGCTGAGGCTTGGTGGGCCATGTGGTCTCTGTTAAAATTCCTCAAAAGCCCTGCTGCTGTAGCACCAAAGAACCATAAACAATATGTAAATGAACAAGCATTATTGCATTCCAATGAAAGATTTGCAGCACTGAAATTTATATTTCATAATTTTTAAGTGTCACAAAGTGTTCTTCTTTTGAGTTTTTTTCCCAATCACTTAGAAATGTGCAACTATTTTTGGCTCAGTGGCCATACAAAGGGCCAGTGGGCTGCTGAATTTGGCCTGAGTCACAGTTTGCCTACTTCTGTGCTAGAGCACCAACTACAGGGATTACTGTCTGCTTGATTCACTGTTCAAACCCTAGAACCTAAAACAGTGCCTGGCATGCAGGAGGCTCTTAAAAGATGTTTCTTGAGTGAGGAAATGGATGGAACAATGAGTTGGGTAGCAAGTGACCGAAGGAGTGGACAAGCAAATGGACATTTGCAAGCAGGTTTGTTCCTACTCTCAGGGCTTCACTTTACCCTTGTCTGAACCTAGGCAGGCTCCCCCAAGAAGACTTAGAAAGAGATCAGAAGGCTGAGGCCAGGGACACCTGGGTGACTCAGTGGTTGAGTGTCTATCTTCGGCTCAGGCAGGTCCTGGAATTGAGTCCCGCATCAGGCTTCCCACAGGGAGTTTGCTTCTCCCTCTGCATAGGCCTCTGCCTCTCTCTCTGTGTCTCTCATAAACAAACAAACAAACAAACAAACAAACAAATTTTAAAAAAAAAGAAGGCTGAGGCCAGAATTGCAATTCAGCATCTTTATTCTTCCCCTTTAGCTCGAGAGTCATCCTGACAAACAGCTTCTGCCAGGAGAGGCAGAAAGGACTGGGTTGGGCAGGGATTCCCCAAGGACCTGGTCTCCTCCTCACGTGGGGTTGGGCTTAGGGCCTTGATCCAAGCTCAGCATCCCTGGGAAGGAGGGAAGCAGACCACTCTGCAACCTCTGTGGCCCCCCTACCTCCAACAGCCTTGTTAATGGGAACCAGCCACCTCCACATGCCAGGCAGGAGGGACCCTGGAGAGCGGCCCCATCTTCCTCCATATGCACAGGAGCTTGTACACAGGGGCCCGGGGCAGTGCAGGGCAAGGTCAGTGTCCAGACACTTGGCTCTGGCCTGTGGCCCAGTTGGCAAACATAAAGCCTAGACTGATTGCCATGAAGAGGACCCCCAGGAGACCAAAACACAGAGCCTGTGGATGAGAGAGAGAGAAGATGGGGCTGGTGGGGTCTCCACACCAGAGCTCCTCCTGAAAATGTTCCTCAAGCCCTCTATCCCCTCCAGAGTGCCCCATTCATTCCTGACCCTCCTGCTCTCTCCGCTTCCTTGTCACCAGCCCCTTCCAAAGAATTCTCCATCTTTCTAGAACCCTTCATAGAGTATTCTACTTTATCCTCTTTGAAAGTGCTCCTGACCCTCTTCTAATAGTGGTCCTCCCATCTGTCCATAGAATGCTCCCTGTCTTTGCAGATCCTGCTGCTGCTGTTTGCTCAGCCCCTTCCTCAGACAATCACCTTCATTCTTCCAGACCCCCTGCCCCCCTGCCCCCAGCCCCCTCTTGAAAATGTTCCTTTTATCTCTGGCCATCCTGGAGTGGTCCTCAGAATGCTCCCTCTTTCCCTAGCCCTCCCCTGGAATGCTTACCTGGATCTTAGGCCAGGAGTAGAGGGGCTCCACCTCAGATGGGACAATGCGGAGGTAGAAGATGCTAGGAAGGATGAAGATGAGGCTGGGGGCTGAGGTGGACCCTAGGGGACAAACAGGGGGGACAGAAGTCAATGTTGGCTTGGAGTATAAGGTTCAGATTAGGTGGGGTCTGGGACTGGAGTGGGGGTACTGACCAATAACCCCAAAGATATCCCGGATGGTTGGCACGCAAATGACAAGAACGTTGACCAAGACAAGCAGGATCAGGGCTATGGCCACATGCCGTGGCCAGCTGAAGTCCCTGCTTGGGAAGAGCAGCTGCTGCAGGGCCCGGCGGATCTGTGGTCAGAGTAGCGTAGGACACTAGTCAGGGCCCAGGTACTGCCTCCCCTGCTCCATGTGGTCATATGACTTGAACTCTACCCTCTGAGCATCCATCTGTGCCTGCCCCTGTGGGAGATCCCTCATCCTCCCTCCATCTGACTATCTACATGTCCACCTCATCTGACCATCCATCTATCTGAACCTCCACCTTCCTAATGAGCATCCTGTTGCCCTTCTGACAATCCACACCTCCTCCTTCCCTCTGCTCACCGCCCCCCTCCCCCCCATGCCTCTACCTGCTATCCGAAGTCTCTGCCTCCCTGGATGAACACCCTCTCGTCCTTCTATTCTGTCTGAGATCCTGCCTCTCTCTCCATCTGACTACCTCTACCTCCCTCCTCTGTCTGGTCATCCCACCTCCAAATCTGAGAGCCTGGCCCCTCCTATACCTCACTCCTTCTGCCTTCACCCTTTTCCTGTCCATCCCTATTTCTTCATTGTGACTGTCCATCTGTCTCTGCCTCTACCCTGTCTGACCATTCCCACCTCCCTCTTCTGTCTAGCCAGATGTCTGTGCCTCCTCCCTCCAACTGACCATCCCTCTCCCCTTCATTCTCTCTGGACTGCCACCTATGTCTCCTTTCTATCTGATCATCTATTTTTGTCTTCTCTGTCCATCTGACAACTTTGCCTTCCCTATCTGCCCATCCCTGCCTCCTCCATCCATCCATCCACTCCTAGCTCCACCCTACAGCCAAACATCCATGCCTACACCCTCCACCCATCCATCCATCCATCCATGTCCATCTGCTCCATGGGCCCACCCCTCGACCCCACGTACAGGAAACAGCACGACTGGCACAGTAAGAGTCACCGCAAGCAGCACAGCCAAGCGCACGCAGAGGATGAGCAGGTCCTGTTGGCTGTACATGTGCAGCATCTCCGCCTCCACGCTATCTGGGCCATGGGATGTGGGACATGGGATGCAGGATGTGCTGGGAGCACCAAAACCAGTGTCCCAGAAACACACATCACACACACACACACACACACACACACACACACACACACCAACCAAATCCACATGTGTGATGTGCACCCTCTCTGGAAACTGATGGGTCCAGGGCATGGAGGCAAAGTGTTCAGGCTCCTGCCCCAGCAGTCTGCCTAGCCCCCACTCCAGCTCCCACCCAACCCTGGCCCCGGCCCCACTCACTGTAGAAGGTAAGGTATCCAAAGGTCGCCGTGAGCCCATACATGCAGAACATGGCCCCAATGGACACGTTGGCCACGGCCTGCATTCTGTGCTTGGAGGGCCTAAGTCACAAAGGTTATGGAACTGTCATGCTCAGACCCTTGGACTTAGTGTAGGCCCCTCAAAATTCACCCACATTCTCCAGAGTCACCTTCTTCCTAAGCTGACGTGCACAGGAAGTGGTACACACTGGGATGCCTATCTCTACCTCCCCTGTGTGACTAGCCAAGTCTCCCCCTGTCCATCCATCTTGGTCCACATGACCATCTTTGTCTTTCTCCTCTGTCTGACCATCTATGCCTCTCCCTCGCATCTGACCTCCATGCCGTGCCCCATCTGATCATCCGCATATCTCTCCATTGTATCCGCCCTGCCCACCCCAGTTTTGTCCACCCATTCCCCACTCTATCTGACCATCCCCACCTCCGCATCCCCATCCATGCAGGCCACACCCTCCATCTGATCATTTCTGTCTCCCCACTCTATCCATTCACACTTGTACCGGATGCTGAAAGTTGAACATTTAAGCCCTAATCAGTAAAAAGTCACCACTCTGAGTCCCCCCAAGGCCACCTCAAATCCTTCCCCTGGCACACTCTAGCCAGGATGAAGCTACAGTACCAGGATGACATGAGGGATTGTCAGACATGATGACTATCACAACACCCATGCCCACTTGCCTGCCCACTCACCGGCAGAGCTCTGTGTAGATGGGCAGCACCTCAGGGTGGCAGACGAAGGCAAAAGCCATAATGGGCACTGTGTAGAACATCTAGGGGAATGGCCCACATACACAGGATTAGAACCTACAGGGGTCTATCCCCTACTCCTCATCCCCTTGGCCCCACCACTACCCTCTACATCAGACACATGGAAGCCCCTGATGTCTGGTGCCCAGCTCCACTCTGAGCAGAGTGCACTATAGGACAGGAACAGAGGGCCTAAGTGTGGTGCAAGCTCTATACACGTGCCTACACACCCACCTGTGAGTCAACTGTGAACATCTGGGCCTCACAGCTTCTGTTGAGTCCCTGGATGGGAAGACCTGAGGGGTTCTTGCTGTCCACTGCGGTTTCGTTGAAACTTACAGCACAGCCAAGCTGGAACTTTTTATAGATGACCTGGGGGAGGGTGGGGAAGCGAGGTCACAGGGAAGGCTATGTCCCAATGTTCCAATGCTTTCTTTAATTTTTTCATGTCCTTCTCCCTCAGACTCACCGAAATGAGGAAAAACAGCATACAGGTCAAAGAGAGACCACTGGTATATCCCAGGTAGCCTGCAAAGGGTAAAATACAGAGCCTCAGAAATCAAGGAACCCTCCAACAGCAAATATCAAACCCTAGTTTGGCCTTTAGGGCTACCTCACCCCAATTAGGCCACAGATATTTACACAAGCTTTTACTTCAACCTGGGCAAGCCTCCACCTCCATAGCAAACTCCTATTCATCTGTTAAAACCCACATCACACAAGCTCTCCCATGGGATTTCACAACCCTTAACAATGGGGATTTTCTCAGTCTGGCTCCCCTTCTCTAACTCCACTATCCAATGACCAACACAGGAAGTCTCTTACCCAAGTGTCTCATGAGGGCCAGTGGCAGGATGATTAACACACTGACAATGATGATGAGGAGGTTTCCCTTCAAGAACCAGCCCCTGGGGAGATAGGCAAACACAGTGACTAGCTGCCTGCCAAAGAAAACCATCAGGCAGACACTCATAGAAGACAGCCGAACAGATGGATTTCTGCCCACAGTCAGGAAAGATGAGCTGACAACTCAGCTGTGAGAAGTCATTCAGGCGGTCACAGTGACAAATGGCACAACAAGATCAACAAAAACAGCCAGACTGATCATCAGACTGTTAGACGAACCCTGGTAAAGGGACTCAGCTAAGAACACACACACAGCCGGACAAAACTGTGCTGTCAGACTCGCAAGCAGACACACAACCAAATGGGCAGACAGGACCCCAAATCAGTAAGACTCTCACAGTCCAACATAAGGTACCAGACCCAGAGTAAGTCATGACCCTGGTGCCCCTGACAGGTAGAACAACAGTCTGATGATCTGGTAGTCGGGCAATGATGCAAAGTCAAACAAGGAGACAGGAACACACACATGTGGTTGTTTGAACAGCTCAAGGTGTGTTGAACACCTAAAAGTAGCTGGACCAATTTGGCTACACAGCCAAAGCCTGAAATAGAGACAAAAATCGGCCAGCTCTTGTTGGAACCAAGCTCAAAGAAAGAGCGAGATCTCTACAGATATTGGCAGAGGTGCCCAGGCAAGACACTTAATATAGAACTGGCTGAAAAATTGCTCACTTGTTCAAAAGAATTTTATCACCTGCCTATTATGTTCCAGGCAATCACACACTATTTCATACGCACAGTTACACAGAAATAAAGCAACAAAGCACCATTGGCCATATATCTACTGGGAGCTAACTATAATAATTAGATACACCTAGTCATGTAAGTTGTCAGCTACCTAAATGGTTTCAGAATCGAACCAAAGATCTAACAGGATACACAGAGTCAGCCATCACACACAAACAGCTGAACAGAGTCAGTCAGCTGTTGGATTGAAAATCAAACATACAGTCAATCAGATGTATACTCAGAACAATGGTCATTCAACACATGGCTGGAACCACAGCAAGAGGACATATCATCATAGTTGAGGATCACACACACACACACACACACACACACAGCAAGAGGGAACTTGCCAGAAAAATGGTTGCCAAATTAAACACCGATGGGAGCCTACTGGCACATAGAGTTGGAGCAAATCACATATAGATAGCTGGCACCACAGTACACTGCACATTTACACTTACAGCTAGAGAGATTTAGCAAGCCTGATGGACCCTGAATCAAACAGAATCCGCTGGACAGGGAAAAGTCAGAGTAAGCAAATGTCAGACGCACATGGTTGGAATCACAGCATACAGGACACAGCTGTAGTCAGCTGTCGTACAGCTGGCCAGAGAATCTGCCAATACAACAGTCCAAAACCAAATCCACAGAGCTTAGGTCTACTTGATATGTACAGTCACGTGGTCAGCATCAGAGTACACTGGACAGATGGAGTCAGCTACCAAAAAGAATCAGCCAGAATAACAGTCACAAAAATCAACACATGGTCTACCAGATAGAGCAACAGTCACACATTCTGTTGGCATCACAATACACAAGAATCACAGTCTGACCAAACTGGCTTGCCCAACAGTCTCAGAGCACCTGGGAGTCAGCTGAGCACAGAGTTCCAGACAGCAGCCAGACCGCACAGGTAATGTCAATGGCCTACAGGCCAGAGCCAAGGGGTGTTGCTCACTCACCCCTCGGGGTCCATGTCCAAGAAGGTGCCGATAACCAGGGGGAGTTCGGATTTGATGATGAACAGGTAACTGGACATGGCTGGTGCAGGTGGGGGGAGGTATAAGCAGAAGGATTCCCCTCATCCCCCCAGCCCATCCTGAGGAGGCCCACCCCACCCCACCCTCTTCCCCCAAGCTGATCCCCTACCTCCCAGAGTCCTCACCCCCAACATTGTGCAGACAGATCACGGCAGCCACCACTACCTTCCCCACAGGCCCCAGCGCCCTCTGTCCCAGCTGCTCATACGCTCGGATGCCTGGAGTAGGGAGACAAGGAATGGTTTGTGGGTCCAAGAGGCCAGGCCGGCAGGGGAGAAATGGGGGGGGCAGCGAGGGTCAGGGAGCTGAGGAGTTGGGGCTTGGGGTACTTGGGTCTGATTGATGGAAGCTGGAGGTGAGGGTTAAGCAGTTAGAGGTGGGCTTGAGATGGAGCCTGGGAGGTACGGTTGGGGGTTGGATGTGGGTAGTGGGTATCTTGGGGTTGTGGGGCTGGCTTCCACAATTAGGGGAGAGCTGGAGATTAAGAAGCAGGGGATTAGAAGTGGAATGTAGTAATCTGGGTGTGGGGAGGGTCTGAGAAATAAGGTCTGATACCAGACTGAGGGGTGAGGATCTGGGAGCCCAGATACATTCTGAGGGCAATGCACAGTCTGAGGCCTGGAGTCCATGGAGTTGAGTATGGGGTCTGAGGCCCTGAGTCCAGGATCTGGGGTCAGTGTGGTATGCTCAGAATCTAGGGTTTGGGTTGAGATCTAGGGTCCCAGGTCAGAGCGGTGGGTCGGGGAGTCTGGGATCCAAGATCTGGGTTGAGCTCGGGGCCTTACCTACAACACCAGCACAGGTCAGCAGGAGATGGATGGAGTACGAAGACAGAAGTGCAATGCACAGCAGCAGGGCCCTGTGGCAGATGGCGCAGCTCAGACTTGGCCCCCAGGCCTCCTGCAGGCCCCACAAGGCGCCCAGGCCCCCTCCCCCACCCCCGCAGGCTGCCCAAGACTCACAAGAAGAAGAGGATCCCCGTATGGGCCATGGCATAGGCCAGTCCCAGGATGCCACTACCCATGATGGCGTTGCTAAGATTGAACACTGACATTCCAAACGATGTCTTCCCCTCGAACTGCAGGTAAGGGGCAAGGCACGGGCACACATGGGGAGGGAGACCAGGTAAGGATATCAGGGCTGGGGCCCAGGAAAGACTAGGGGAGAAGTGACTGGGGCCAGGAGACACCCAGAAAGGGCCACGAAATGGAGGCTAAGAAGCAAAAGGAGGTGAAGCCACGGGGAAGCTGGGAAAACAGGAGCTAGCAAGAGCTAGGAGAAACTTTGGAGGGGAACAGCTAGAAGAGGAGTGGAACAGGGGAGGGTGGAGCAGCCACCAGAGGCAAAACAGCAAGGGAGGGAGCAGCTGGGGACCGGGAGTGGCTGGGGCAGGAAATAGCTAGGCAGGGAAGCCCCGGGAAGAGGGAACAGTAGGGGAAGAGATGAGTTGGGCAAGGTGCAGCTGGGACAGATCCTGGGAGGTCACTCACATCCATGAACTCAATCGGCTTCCGCCCCGGAGCAGGAGGATGACTGGGCAGGAAGCCCTCGCGTTCCTGCCTGTAGCTGGAGAAGGCAGAGACATAGGGGCCGGTGAGAGGGTAATCCTGACCCCTGACCTTGTCCCCCTGGGCCCCCAACTCACCCCAGAGCATCCGCAGGGAGGGCTCCATTTATCTTTGGATCTTGCAGTTCCATGCTGTGGGCAGAGAAATGGAGGGTGGGGGATCCGAGATGGAGCGGGGGGTGGGGGGGAGGGGGGGGCTACACAGTGGAGAGAGCTAGATATAAATCTATATAAAGATATAAATAGGGCAGGGGGTCAGACAGAGACAGATGGAGGACCAGAGAAACGGAGGTGAGGCAAGGGGAGCAGAAGCAGAGGGACAGGAGAGACGGGGAGATAAATGGAGAGACTCAAAGACAACAGTGAGAGGGCGATGGAGGAAGAGATGGGAGGCAGAGAAGGGAATCGGGAGGGGAAGAGATGCCAACAGTTACTCAGACAAGCAGAAAAAGAGGGCAGCGAGAGACAAATAGAGGGGGAGGGGGGAGAGAGATTGAGAGAGAAAGAAAGAAAGAGAGAGAAACGGAGACCCCACAGCAGGCGAGATGGCCATCTGGAGCTGAGATAGCCAGTCCTCCCAGACCCCACACTCACTCAGTCTCGCTTGCTGCCTCTTTCCTTGCCAGCACCCCGCACCCCCCTTCCCTCCACCCTCACCGCTTGGCCAGGCCTCTCACTCCTTACAGGGACACGTGTCGGCCCGGCTGCCCCACCCCTCCTAACGCCCCCTGCCCCCCCTCCTCCCAGCCTGGGCCCCGAGCCTGAGCCCAGAGCTGATGCAACCTGTTGAAGGAGCTGGAGGTGGGGGGGGCAGGCTTGGAGACCCTACCCGCCCCCCTCCAGGCTGCAAACTGCTCTCTGCCACAATTCTGAATATCCTCACTAGAGGCCAAAGACAATTCCCCAAACTGAGCCTCCTTCCAGGGATACAAGTTACCTCGGGACTCCCATTTAAACCTCCTTTTAGTATTTTTCTGGGACCCCAGTTAAGACTTGAGAGTCGTCTTAAACACTTGGTCTCCTGGCAGAAACAACTTTAGACACACTTCCAGGCTTAAGATCCTTCCTGGTCTTGGGGTGTCTCAGGAACCTGCCCGAGCCCTAATTTCCCTTCCTGAGGATGAGCTATCTCTGCGGTCTGCATCAAAAGCCCCCTCCCAACCGCCTGATGTGTTTCTCGGGGTGGGGGTGCTCCACAATCCCCCTGTGAGCCTGGAGCCCCCTGTCTTCTGGATGGGGTGTCTCTGAAGAAACCTCCTACCCAGAGCTGACTTCCTGGAAGTGCAGTATGTCAGAAACCCCCACTCAGGGTCCCCATCATTGCCAAAAGTGCCTCCAGGCAGCCCCTTCCCCAAGCCCCGAAAACCCTCCCTGGGAAGGGGACCCCCTGTCAAGGAGCCCCATCCTCAGTCTTGAGCACTCTCTGGAGACTCTCACCCACTTGTGAATTCGCTTCCCGGGAGCAAGGCACCAAAAGGGCTCCCCCTCCCGCTCACTTCCCCCGCTAGCGCTAAAAAAGGTCTCCAGGGAATTCCCTCCCTCCCCTGGAGGTTCCCCCAGGGAACCTCTCCCGGGATCTCCGACTCGTGCCTCAAGGGTCCCCAGAGCCCCACCCCGGTCAGCGCCCCCTCCTCACCTTCCAGCTCCTCTCAGCTCCTGAAGCGGCAGTAACTCACTAGGGCTCTGGGACCCCACGGCCGGCACGGCTCCCCCTCTGCGGACCCTGCCCCCGCCCCGCCCTGTAGCCAATCAGCTCCGCCGCGCTGGCGAGGTGGCTAATCAGCGCAGCCCGAGCCGCATCTGGCCCGCGGATTATTTTTTTTTCTGGGAAGAACTTTTAATTTTAATTCAGTTTCCCTCCATCTGGCTCTGGGTGGAGGAAACGGGGTGGGGGAGGAGGGCGCTCTTCTTCACCTGGACCCACGTGGAGAGAGACGGAAGTGTGGAGGGGGTGGCTTGGGGGGGAGGTGGAAAGAAAGACTGAGAGAGGATAGAGAGGGGGACAGGCGGACAGAGGCAACTGACGCGGAGATCGGACACACAGCGAGGGGGACGGATGGAGGGAAAAGATGCAGAGAGGAGAGACCGGAGCTAGGCAGGCAGGAGAAACAACAGGAGGACAGAGAGAGAGCCGTGCCGCGGAGGAGTGACAGACAGGCAGAGGGGCAGTCATAGGGAGAGAGAGAGGAACCGACAGACTCAGAGACAGGGGGTAGGCCCATGGAAGCATCTGAGGAAAGGCAACAGGCAGTCAGGCCCGGTAATAAGCAGGAGGCACAACTGGCAAATAGACAGGTGGACACAGCCAGACACATCCCCAGAGGCTGGGAACAGACACACCAGCCCAGAGAGACAAGTGGACAGAGGGAGTGGTTGAGGCAGGAAGACCCCTAGAGGAGCAGAATTCAGGCAAAGGGGCAGACAGGGTGGATGGATAGATCTGGGAGCAGCAGTAAAAGACAGGTATAGAGATAGACACAGCCCAGCCACTATAGACTGACCTCATATAGATAGATAGCCTAGCCTAGCCAAAAACATACCCTCGATCTTGGGGGTCCTTAGAAGGAGGCAGGGGGGCAATTGTGGTTGGGTGAGGAGTGTGGATGCACAGTGTCTGCAAACAAGGCACACCCTAAAGTCCTGGACCCCAGCCCGGGCATTGGGTGGGGCCTGTCCACGCCCTAACTGAGGAGCCCCGCTGTCTGTGTGTCTGCCTTATATGTGGGTCTGTCTATTCACTCCCATCCAAGCATGTGACAGGCATATCTGTCCCAGGCAAGGCATGTGTCTCCTGCACAGAGTCAGGCAGATTGGACTCGGGGTCCAGGCTCAACTTCAACCAGACTGCTCAAGGTCCAGGTGGACAAGAGGCCTCTGTCAGGGCCTCTTCGCCCTCCTGCCCACCCCCCACAGCGAGCATAGAATTCCCGGAAAGGCCAGGGGCTGGCTGGGGCTTCAAAGCAAGCCTAGATGCCCCCACCCTACCCGCAGTCGGAGGAGGGTAAGGGACAAGGGATGGGGCGTTTACTTCCCCACAGCAGGAGAGAGCCTCCTGCTTGCTCAGGGATCACAACCCCATCCAGTGCTCAGAAACCGGAGGCCGACTCACCACCACCCGCAGGAGTATAAACTCGCACACAGATTCACAGCCACACACACAGAATACAGGCTAACATATGAACACGCAGAGACTACACCTGGGAGAGCCCAGGCCATGGTACTGTCACATGCTCACGACTGCATCAAATGACTTCCCACAACAGGTATCATCATCACTCAGGGCCTCAGCATTGCAACCAGAGAACACAGACTGACATGGGAGAGGCCCGCACTGATTTCCAGCCACTCCAGACTCATGGACATCATCGCCCATGGACTCAACAGCCAGATCCTGGAGAGCCCAACAGGCAAATCACACACAGACTCGCAGCTGCACCCAGAGCATACAAATATGATTTCCTACAGCTGACAACATCAACATCATACATGGCCCCCATCCCTTGTACAGATGATTCCCACTTCCGACAATCCTGAAGGCCCATGTCCAGATTCACGCTCTATAATGATACCTCTATGAATACTAACTCACCTGTGAACTTGTGACCCCATGTGACCACATATGGCTCTTGTCACAGAGGGGAATTCACAGGCAAACACAACTGTACAGAGAAGCTGCGGTCACAGACACACACACCATTTCATTCAAGCAGATGGCCGCACAAAGCCACGTGCACACAAAGCTGTTCACAAATCAAGTCAGAAGAAATGTTCAGGGAGCGCATATACAGGTGCACAGACAGGAAAAGCTGGGGTGCAGAGAGGACACTTATTATCATTACAAAGAGGAAATCCAGAAAATACATCTCAAACTGCATGAGGAGGAAACAAAGGAACCAGATAGGACACAGTGGCCCCAAGAGAAACACCCATAGGGCACGCACAAAGGAGCTCACCACAGCCAGACACAAACGTGGCATCAGAGAAGAAAGACACACATACACAGGAGACACATGTATATGGGCAAGACACATAAACACACTTAGCACCCATAAGCAGTATAAAGGAGACACACAAATACCCAAGGAACATATACACCCAACCCCATATAGATGATTTGCACAAGCAGACAGCAGTGAAGCACAAGTAGTGAAGCACACGTAGTTTTCACAAGTGAAACATGTGAGTCCACAAGCAGTCATAGACACAAGATACAACCAGGCAAGTTACATAGCAAGATGTGGGTGGAGCTCCCATACGTATGTTTATGGCTGAGAACATGTACAGGCAGAGGATATTCAAATACACACACACACACACACACACACACACACACACACTCCCCTCGTCTATCCCAGCCTATTCTAGTGTCTCTCTCCTCTCATATTCCTCCTCCCCCACCCCCAGAGCCATACACATCTGTGCTACAGGCTGGCCAGGGAAAGAGACACCTGTCGGCAGAGGCCTTGGCCTACATGGCCATGGTATGTGTGTTGGGAGGAGGCAGGGGAGAGGTGTCTAGGGACGTGTCTAGATTTCAAGAAAAGTCGAAGCATCTGGCCAAAGAACTAGTGTACCTTGGACAAAAAAACAGATGCCCCCACCCACCACATCCCAGCAGCAACTTCCTGCCCTGATCATCCCCCTGCCCTCCCAGGGCCTTCCCCAGCCCTCCAACATTGCCCAGTGCAGGGCCACCAGGCACACAGCAGGTGCTAGATAAATGCCGCTTATCAAGTGTCATATTATCATCATTTTTACTTTTATTTCTGCCAAGCGACTTCTTCTAGAAGAGGGATGGGCCTGCATCCAGCCCCGCGCCTCATAGCTTAGCTAAGTTTCAGGGCAAATGGCAAGTGTTCAACATATGCTGGTAGGAGGAAAAACAAAGGGAAAGTAAAATCTGGCTGCGGAGGGAGGGCAGCTTGCTTTAGAAGGAACAGATGTCTTTAAAGCTTGACCGAGGGCTTGAGTCTGTGCCAGGGATAAGAATGCTTTGTTAGTTCATTGAAGTAAGGTCATCTCTTGGGGTCATTTAAGGCTTTTGTTGGTTCAGTTAAAGCAGACCCTTTTGCGACATTTGGGATTCCGATAGAGTCTATTAAAAGTCGATTTGGGTTCCTGTCGGTTCTTATAAGCAGATCCCTGCTTTTCATTAAAACAGGTCACTACTCAGCAGCCTTCAGGGGAGGGAGCCACGGAGCAAAGCAGTTAACAGCATGAGCTTTCCCAGCTCTGCCACTTACTAGCTGTGTGGCCTGGAGTAAGTTCTGAAGCCTCGGGGTCTCAGCCGCACCCCACCCCCAGCATAATAGCATCGAAGTCTTAGGGCCCCTGGGAAGACTGAATGAATTAATACAGGTAAAGCACTTAGAACAATGCCTGACACACAGTAATTGCTCAATAACATATTTGTGAAAGGAATTAATGAATTCTTCTCTGCCTGTGAAAGCAACCCCCCACTGGGCTGCATTTAGGATTCTAATCTCTCCTTTCAGGCAGGCTCCCCACAGAGACACTCTTCCGTCCCTCAAAGCAGCCCCTGGGCAGCAAGGCTTTTAGAGTCAGTGTCTGGTCCCCTGCACCTGGACACCCGCCCACCCCACCCCCCGTCTTTCCCTCCTCCGGTAAGATGCCCTCCACGGTACAGAGCTGGCCTGGCAGCTCCCCGCTCCTTGACCTCTTCAGGAGGCTGAGGGGAGGACACTTTTACACTCAGTGGGGTGCCGGGTGGGAGCTGCAGGCCGACACCCTACTTCGGGAAAAGCCTGGGGAGTTCAGAGCCTGGATCCTGTCCCCCAATTCCCCCAGCCCTGCTGGAGGAAGCAAGTTGCTTTGCAAAAAATTAAACATCCTCTTTGTGAGAGGCAAGAAAACAGGACGTGGGAAGCATCCCACAGGGTGAACATGGGCCCCCAATGCTTGGCACCCCCTCCTCTCTGTGGAGCAGTGGCCAGGTGGCTTGAACCCTTGCTTTCTCACACTTGCTCACCTCCACAGGGGAGCCGTGTTCCCACCGCCCCCACAAGGCCCTGGAGCGCTGCTGACCAGCTCTTGCTTCCTCCCTGGCTCTTGGGAACTCCTCCGGGAAGGGCTTCTCGTCCTTGTCTCTGCTCATCTGTCTACACCTCCCAGGGTGCCCCCCACTCCACATGAATGCAGAACACACCACTGAGGAAAGAATAAAGGAACAAAGCAACAAAAGGGTGGGTTCAACAAACATCTATTGAACACCATCTGTGTGCCTGGCCCTGTTCTAGGGCTGGGAGGCAGCAGCAAACAAGATAGAACAAAATTCCTGCCTAGCGAAGCTCATATTTCTAAGGAATGATGAATCAATTGTTGACTTCTTTGAATACTCACCAAACTTGTTATCACTTCAGGGTCTTTGCACTTGCGGCTGGCTGCTGGTGCCTGGAATGCTCTTCCTCTAAATATTCCTCAGATGCATTTCCCTTTAGGTCTCAGCTCAAATGCCACCTCCTCAGAGAAGTCTTCCGTGACTATGCTGTCTAAAAGAGCAACTCAACCCCTCTGTTACTCTCCATCCCTTTCACCCTACTTTGTTATTCTTCATTCCTTTTTATCACCACCTGACATCACATTGTATATTTACCCCTATAAGATGTTTAATTTAGTACAATGACTAGAGTAAGTAAATGTATATGGATACCAATATATTTATATATATCAGCATATACATTTAAATATATGCATAAGATGATATGTGTATTTTATATATATACTATACAAAATACATAAATACATAAATTATACAGTTTCTTATATTTACATGTAATAGTATATTTATATTTATTTCTTACAAATATATAACCTATACACTAGTGAGTGAATATTATACATCACTATATTTCTTTACAATCACATACATATTAAGCAGCATATATGTTTATACACCTAATGTAGTATACAGCCTCCCTATATATCTATAAACTGGGGATGATTACAGTAACTACTTCATATAGTTGTCATTTGGATTAAAATGAGTTCCAGGAAAGAATCCAGCAGTGCACTGGAGCCAAGTTTGCAGACTGCTTTTTCAATTTTCAGGAATATCGCGACAGAGTTGTTAAGCAGTTATTATTTAAAATGAAATAATATAAACTTACAATTAAATAAATGAGATTATTTATTATTTAGAAAATGATACTCAAAACTCGTCACTTCCTGACTATTTTACTACATTTCACTATTCTCTATGCTTTGGAGGTCTATTTGAACTGTATGGTAGAAATATTACACTAATGCATCTCTTCCGAATTTTGTTCCGTGACTACACGTCAGTAATTTAAAATCTGACAAGATAATAGTATGGAAAACTGGCAAATGTGAGAAATCGGGGCTTTCTCCCTCCCCGCCCCCAGCCCAAAGAGCTCTTTAGTCATTTACCAGCACACCACTGAGAGCACTTGGAATAGATGCTTGACATATGGTAAATGCTTTAATGCTTCCATTACTATATTTGCTTGTGCACCGGGTCGCGATGCAGTTTTTAGTGGGTTGAAGTTAAAAACGTTTGAGGAACACAGAATCACAAAAGGACACTGTGCTGAACTACGCCTATTTAAATCCTCCCGATAACTCTGTGAAGCTATATGACTCATTAGCCCTATTTCACAGAGGGAGAAACTGAAGTTCTGAAAGGTACAACTCAAGTGGGTTCGAATTTGGCCACAGACCGGCTTCCGCGCTCTAGCGCACTTAATTAACGCACTTTCCTTTTTTTAAGATTTTTCTGTTTATTTATTCATGAGAGACACAGAGAGGGGGAGAGAGAGGCAGAGGAAGAAGCAGTCTCCATGCAGGTAGCCCGACGTGGGACTCGATCCCGGGTTTCCAGGGCCACGACCTGGGCCGAAGGCGGCGCTAAACCGCTGAGCCACCCAGGTGTCCCCAATAGTACTTTCCTAACAGGTTCTAGGACTCTAGCTCTAATTTCACTTCGCAACACGGCTAAAACGAACGGATTCCGTCGTGCGCGCTGCATCTTGGGAAATGTAGTCCCCGGTGAACACGCTGGTCCGAAATAGGAGGGGCGGGGAGTGAAACGATCTTAGCCTTGGAACAAAGGAAGGGTCGGTTCTTGCGCCTCGCGGTATTTCAGCCGCACAGTGCGCGACTTCAGCCACTCGGCTCGGCCCCGTTGCATGCTGGGAACAGCAGTCCATGAGACCAACTACGTCGACACAAGATGACGGGACTCACGTTGTACGTTCAGGTCGGGTTCGCGCCTAGCGGAGCCTTCGCGTTCCAAGATGACAGGCTCGCCACGCTGCGGGAGTCCGTAGGCATGCGCGACAGGCATTTGGACTAAGAACACAAACTGAAGCCTTAGGATTTCTGGCGAGTCCGCGCTTTCGCCGAGTCTCGGGCTATTCACGGACCAGTCTCCTCGTCCCCCTTCTCCCCACTCTGAAAGCTAAGGTAGGCCCTGGGGGAGCGGAGGACGTGGGTCCAGGCCGAGATGGCTGTGGCACGCCTGCGCTGTCCCGCTGGCGAGGGAAGGAGGGAAGTTCGCCTTCCGTGCTGCAGCCGCATAGTCTGGGTGGCTGGTGCCGGTTGGGCTGCAGGCGCCAAGGTTTGTCTGTAGAAGATAACCGCTGTGCGGGGTGGACTGGGAGGCTGGAGGGCGCAGGGGTCCAGGTATTGGAGGAACTTCCTTGAATGGGGTCTGGTGGTCCCAATGGGGACGTGGGCTTTGAGGCAATGATGCGAGACCGAGAGCGTGGCCAGAGGACTGTTAGTGGGGCAGGTAGGTGAGTCGCAGGAAAGTACTGGGGGTCTGATGGGCATTGTTAGCGTGGAATCGATGGGGGCTAATAGGAGTGCTTTAGTCAACATGTTCATGGGGGCCAGGGGTGTGTTCATTGATGAAAGAAGGGGTGGTAGAGTGGGCAGGTAGAAAGAAGATAACAGGAGGTGGATGGGGGTATGATCCCTGAGGGACTGCTGAGGTATGTTAAACAAGTTAATAAATAAAGAGCGATGGGACAGTAGTAAGCCAAACAATAATGGTGAAGCTATGGAGGGAATAATAGAGGCCAGTGGGAGTCGTGATCAAGGAGCCAATGGGGGCAGTGATCACAGAAAAGTGAATGGGAGGGAGAAGGTGTGTTGTAGTCAAAAGGTTTGGGTGATGTAGCATGATAATTGAGGAATTGATGGGAACAGGGTGAACAAAGAGAGGGTAATAGTAAGCTGCTGGGGTGTGATCAAGTGATTATTGAGGGGGCAAGGTGGACATTGAGGGAGAATGGGGAACTGATGTTTGATCATAGGGGTTAACATGTGTGATAATTAAAGGATTACAAGGGCTAATGGTGAGATCTATGAAGGATCAGTTGGAGGGCTGATTAAGAGCATAATGGGAAGCTTAAATAGGCCAGGATTTTCTACATATTCATGGAGATTGATAAGGATGAAGTAATAAAGGAGTTACTGGGGGCCTAATCATTTATTAATGGGGAATGGGGTAGGGAGAGATTAAGGGAGTGAGGAGTACAATAAAGTAGTATTAGGATAATGGGAATAAAAGCAAGGGATTTATAGTGGGCTGATAGAGGTGTATGAATTTAGAGGCCATGAAGACAGCTGGGGAGATAGATGGTCAGTGAGATGTTAATGGGGATGAGGTGAGTGGAGATGCATTCAAAGTCAGTGTTACAGGGCTTGATGTGTGGAGTATGGGGGGCAGCAGTGGGAGGTCAACGGGGTCGGTAATGGGTCATCTATTAGTATTGGGTTTGGGGATCTGTGAGGTGAGTGGAGGAGTCTGTGGAGTGAGCAGGGTGGGTTCTGTGGGGTGAGCAGTGAATCCTTAGAGTTCAGTGATGGAGTCCCTCGGGCCTTGTGAGGTCAGTGGGGTTAGGGACTGGGCTCTACTTTTCTCATCTTCTGAGTGAGCTGTCATGGGGTTCATGGGGGCGGTTGTGTGGTTCTTATTGCCCTGAAGACATAGATGGTAGCCCACTCACCCAGTTACTGATACAGTGCAGCATGAGCTTACTGTTGGCAGGTCCCTGGGCAAACAGCGTGTGAGATGGGACGGACATCGAAGGACAAGCGGGATGTCTACTACCGCCTGGCCAAGGAGAATGGCTGGCGTGCCCGCAGTGCCTTCAAGCTGCTACAACTTGACGAGGAATTCCATCTCTTCCAAGGTCCCCACCTGGTGGGCGAGTTACTGGGGAATGGGGTGGGCAAAGGAAATAGAAAAGTGGGCCATGCCTGCAGAGCTTCCTATGGTAGGTGGGCTGACTGGGAGGGTCTATGGGGCAGGGGCCAGGCAGGAAGAGGGGCAGGTACTTGAAAGGAGTTGGGCATGGATAGATGTGGGTGGAGAGGGGTGAACTTTGCAGGGCTCGGGGTTGGAGAGGTGGCTGCAACTGACCATTACACCTTCCTGTGTGTGCTCAGGCGTGACACGGGCAGTTGACCTGTGCGCAGCCCCAGGCAGCTGGAGCCAGGTGCTGAGTCAGAAAATTGGGTGAGTGTGGAGTCCCAGATGGGGCAGCCAGGAGGGTAGGCCAGGTCAGGGATGAGCCAAGAGTAAAAACTGGGCTGACATGGGTCATGTTGTCCACAGGGGCCAGGGTTCCGGCCATGTGGTGGCTGTGGACCTTCAGGCTATGGCTCCGTTACCAGGTGTGTTACAGATCCAAGGGGACATCACCCAGGTAAGAGTATTGCTGGGGGTATTGGAGTGTATCCTGGGCCAGAGCCCCTCTAACCTGGCAGCTACGCAAAGTGGAAGAGAAAGAGAGAGAGTAACCAAGAGAACCTGAGAGAGTGTAACAGTGGAGAAACAGAGCCAGCAGGTCATCATCGCAGAGACAGCTAAAAATGATGGGACTGGGTCCCCAGAGATGGAGCCCAGTCTTAGACCAGCAAAGCCTGAGGTTTGGCTGACCCAAGGTTGCTGGCTAGGACCATGGGCAGGTGGTGTTAGAGGGCTGCAGACAGGGGGGCCTGGGACCACTTTTCTTCCCTCTCTTCCATAGCTGTCCACTGCCAAGGAGATCATCCAGCACTTTGAGGGCTGCCCAGCGGACCTAGTGGTGTGTGACGGGGCTCCTGATGGTAAACAGCAGGGGTTGGGAGACCAGGCGGGGCCCTGTGTGTGTCCTTCTCTGTGGCTCCCACATCTGTTGGCTTCTTTCTTTCTCTCTCTTTTTTTAGAGAGGTGGGGGCAGAGGGAAAGGGAGAATCATAAGCAGGCTCCATGCCCAGTGTAGGACATGGGGCTCAGTCTCACAACCTTGAGATCATGACCTGAGCTGAAATTGAGAGTCGGACACTGAACCAACTGAGCCTCCCAAGCACCCTCTGTTGGCTTCTTTCACCACTTCAGCTACTCCCTGCCTTCCCTCTGCTTTCAGCTGTCCCCCCACATCTAGCAATTTCTCCCTACCCCTGCTTCCTCAATCTCTGCTTCTGTCTCCTCCATCTCTACACCCTATTGTTTTGGTTTTGGCTGCTATCCACCCTTCCCTTTGCCCATCTCTCATATGCAACTGTTTCTATTGTACTGATCATTCATGTTTTTCAGTCAGCTGTTCACTCAGTGCACATTTATTGAGCATTTATTATATGTCGGGCACTGTGCTACATGTGGGGAAGACATTTGTGTATAAAATTCTTTTTTTTTAAAGATTTTATTTATTTATTCATGAGAGACACAGAGAGAGAGAGGCAGAGACACAGGCAGAGGGAGAAGCAGGCTCCATGCAGGGAGCCCGATGTGGGACTTGATCCTGGGACTCCAGGATCACGCCCTGAGCCAAAGGCAGATGCTCAACCACTGAGCCACCCAGGCGTCCCTGTGAATAAAATTCTTATGTGACCTCATAGACCTAATATTCTAGTGGGAGCAGAGGGAAAAGAAACAAATGATGGAGTCACATAGTATGTGAAGAGATAATAGGTACCATGAGGAAAGTCAATGGAAAGGAGGGGACAGGGAGTACCTGTTGGAATTTTAAGTAAAGTGGACGGAAAGGCCCCCAGGACTTTAACACAAAGACCTAACAGAGGTGAGGGGAGTAGTCCAGGGGCATATCTGGAGAAAGAACAGTCCAAGTAGAGGGACCAGCCAGTGCAAAGGCCCCAAGGTGGAGGATGTTTGGCATATGCGAGGGCCTGTGAGGATCAGAGTGGTTAGGGACGCCTGGGTGGCTCAGCGGTTGAGCATCTGCTTTCGGCTCAGGGCATGATCCCAGAGTCCTGGGATAGAGTCCCACATCAGGCTCCCTGCATGGAGCCTGCTTCTCCTCTCTCTTCCTGTGTCTCTGCATCTCTCTCTGTCTCTCATTAATAAATAAATATTTTTTTAAAAAAAAGGATCAGAATTGTTAGATTAGAGGGAGTGAGGGGGAAAGTGGTAGCAGGGGAGGTCAGAGAGACAGGGTGGGGGAAGGTCCTTGTGTGGGGTCCTCGTGGGCCCCAGTGAGCATTGTGGCTTTTTCCTTGAGATGAGAACTCAGAAAAAAAACATGAGACGGTTGTGAGCAGAGGAGGGCCATGCCTGGCTCAGCTTATGACCGGACCCCTCTGGCTGCTCTGAGCAGTGTGAGGGGGCAAGGGTGGGAGTAGGAGGCGACTGCAGTAGCCCAGGTGGACAGTGTAGCCCAGAGTGGTGGTGGCAGAGATGAGAGGATCAATCCAGCAGATCTTCTGCAAGTACAGCCAACAGGACTTGCTAACGCTTCAACATGGATGTGAGGAGAGAACAGAGTATGTCAAGGTTACTGAGGTTTTTGGCCTAGAACAGCTGGAAAGATCAGATGGAATGGGAAAAGTGGGGTAAGGAGAGAGGTTTGAGCAGAAAGGTCAGGAGTCTGGTCTTGGACATGCTGAGTCTGAGATGTCCAGTCTGATCTGTGAGTCAGGTGCTCAGAGGAGCAGTCTGGGTTGGAGGTAAGAAATAATAATAATGATACTTGTATATAAGGTGGTTTGGAAAATTAGAATGAGTTCCTAAGGGTTCAGAGCCCAGAACACGCATCCAGTTGGCAGGTGGTAATTTGCGTGCAGAACCTCAGTAGGAGGAGAGCCTGGGAAATGGTTGTAGCATCCTGACCTGTCTGGGATGAGGAGATAGCCAGAACCGGCTGGCCCTCCTAACACTGTTCTTCTTGCTGCAGTAACTGGCCTCCATGATGTTGATGAATATATGCAGGCCCAGCTCCTCCTAGCCGTGAGTAACCTTGGCCACCCCTGCCTCAGTTTGGACCCCTCATGCCTGTCTCCACCTCAGCCTTAGCCATTTGTCCTGCCCACAGGCTCTGAATATTGCTACACATGTCTTGAAGCCAGGGGGATGCTTTGTAGCCAAGGTGAGCATTGGAGGACCTGGTGAGGGCAAAATAAGGGTCCTCCAGGGCCGCCCTTGTGCCTTCATCCCGTCTCCTTGCCCTACAGATCTTCCGAGGCCGGGATGTGACCCTGATCTACAGCCAGCTGCGAGTCTTCTTCTCTAATGTGCTCTGTGCTAAGCCCAGGAGCAGCCGCAACTCCAGCATAGGTCAGTGGGGTGCAACGGACAGGCAGGCAGACACGAATCTTGGGGATGCATCTTGTGTGGGGTGGAGGTAGCAGTCACCCCTCGCTCTACCTTCCACCCACAGAGGCCTTCGCTGTCTGTCAGGGTTATGACCCCCCTGAAGGCTTCCTTCCAGACCTGACCAAACCCCTGCTGGACCATTCGTACGGTGAGAGCCAGAGTTCTGGGCCCCCTCCCTGGGGAGACTCTACCCCCTTATGGAATGTATGTCTTAGGAGGGCCCTCAGCCCCACCCCTGTATGGATGTTTTGTCCCAGGAGGATCTTCATCCCAGTCTTCTCATGGTTACTCTTGGGTCCCAAGTCCTGCCCCAGTGGAGATTACGCCCACCTAAGTTTCTAGCCTAAGAAGACTGGGTCACGCACCCAGGTGGATACTCCACCCCTGCATGGGAATTTGGCCTCGAGAGAGTCTTTAGCCTGGTCCCTAGAGGGAAAAGGCACAGAGCCTGCTCTTAAGGTGAACACACTTGAGTGAGACAGGGTTCAGGCAGCGTATGGTAGAATGGCAGGTGAACATAAGGCGCAGTGTGAGAAGAGCAGGAGAGGGGGATGCTCTAGAATAGGTGATCTTGGAGGGGCTCCCTGAGGTGATCTGAACAAAATGAAGGATTTCTGGTGGAGTGTGAGAGTAGCTGGTAGGTACATAGGAAGGATTCTGTACCCTTGCTGTAGAAGGAGTCCCAACTGGTCCCAGGCATCCCAGTCCTGTCCTGTCTTATTTCTCCCTGCTTGTCAGATCCAGATTTCAACCAATTAGATGGTCCCACTCGCATCATTGTGCCATTTGTGACCTGTGGAGACCTGAGCTCCTATGATTCAGACCGCAGTTACCCACTGGACGTGAGTGCCCAACCAATAGTAGGCAGGGGATGGCGGGGTAGAGGGGCTCTCCTGGGTTCTCATATCCTCACCATCTTCCCCCAATGTGTCCCTGCAGCTAGAGGACGGCTCAGAATATAAGTACACTCCACCCACGCAGCCCCCCATCTCGCCACCGTACCAGGAGGCCTGCACGTTGAAGAAGAAGGGGCGGCTGGCCAAGGAGCTCCGCCCCCAGGACTGCCCCATCAGCACAGTGGACACGCTGTCCCAGCCCCTGGCGGCCCCACAGCGCCACACCCTGCTGGCCCCTGAGGTCCGGAAACCTGTGGCCCAGGGCCCTCTGTGCCCTTTCTCTGAGCCCACAGTGAGCCCCTCTTAGTGTACCTCTCTCTGTCCCCAAATGGCGTGGTTCTGGGGCAGGGTGGAATGCTCATCCCTGCCTCCCAGCAACTATAAAAAGTTGATGGGTAAAACCAAGTGTAATGAATGGAAAAGCTTGGCAAGTACCTGAGTCATTTTTCTTTTTCTTGGGTAGGTGGAAGACAGTGAAATGAATTGTTCGCCTTAATACACTCAGGTAAATTTGCCTTTTTAGCTAATAGTTTGAGTGAAGAGCACCTTTAAGAAAAAAAACTCAGGAAATTTTCACCTTTGAAATGTTTATATCAACTGATAAGATTTCAGTCAGCCCACCTTTACTAAGTACCTGATGTCACATGCCAAGAACTGCTTTCAGCGTTTTAGGTATGGAGGCATTCAGCAAACTGTTTCTTTTTTTTTTTTAATTAATTAATTAATTTATTTATGATAGTCACACACACAGAGAGAGAGAGAGAGAGAGAGGCAGAGACATAGGCAGAGGGAGAAGCAGGCTCCATGCACCGGGAGCCCGATGTGGGATTCGATCCCGGGTCTCCAGGATTGCGCCCTGCACCAAAGGCAGGCGCCAAACCGCTGCGCCACCCAGGGATCCCAGCAAACTGTTTCTTAACCACACGCTGTGTGCCAGGCATTGTTCTAGTTTGGGAGATAAAGCAGGGAACAGAACAGGCAAATATTCTGGTGCTGGTGGAGCTTCCAGATTGGGAAAGGGGTAATAAAAACAGCTTATGAATGCAGGAGTTTCTACACACGGCATACACATAGATACATTATATATGCATACTTGTACACATACACATTTCTAGCTTTCATTTCAGTATATATAGCTTAAATTATACTGTAGATATAAAGGTATATTTATATATATATATCATATATATATGTAAAGGTAATAAGGGATATAAAAATTTTTTTTAAAGATTTTATTTATTTATTCATGAGAGACACACAGAGAGGCAGGCTCCATGCGGGGAGCCTGATGTGGGACTTGATCCCGGGTCTCCAGGATCACACCCTGAGCTGAAGGCAGATGCTTAATTGCTGAGCCACCCAGGCATCCCAAGAATTATTTTTAATAAAGTAAGGTAAACAGAATCAGGAATTTCAGGGGTGGCAGTTTTTCAGTTTTTAAATGGGTTATCATGGAAGGGCTTACTGAGGTAATGTTTGAGCCAAGACCTAAAGGAGGTGAGGGAGGAAATGCATGTGTTCATCTAGGGGAAGAATGTTCCACGGAGAGAGAGTAGCAAATGCAAAGATCCTGAGGTAGAACTATGGCTGGTGTGTAAGGGAGTAGCGAGGGGCCAGTTCTGCTCCTAAGAAATAAGTACCAGAATTCTTCACTGGCACTATTTGTACCCTCAGGCTAGATATAGCCCAAACATCTATTAACTGCAGAGTGGATCATTAAATCATGGTATATTCACAGTGGGGAATTACACAGCAATGAGAATGAACATACTACAATTATGAAAACACCTTGTCAGTCCTTAAACTGAACCTATATAAAACATGTAAGTGTGTATTTTTCTGTATGTTACAGTTCACAATAGAAGTGGTAGGGGGGAAGGTCAAAAAATGTTAGTACTGGGGCACCTGGGTGGCTCTGTCAGTTGGGCATCTGCCTTGGGCTCAGGATGATCCCGGGGTCCTAGAATCAAGCCCCACAATCAGGCTTCCTGCTCAAGGCGGAGGCTGCTTCTCACTTTGCCTCTCCCTCTGCTTGTGCTCTCTCTCTGCCTGTCAAATAAATAAATAAAATTTTTTTAAGTTTTTAAAAATTTTTTATTTATTCATGAGAGACACAGAAAGAGAGGCAGAGACGCAGGCAGAGAGAGAAGAAGCAGGTTCCATGAAAGAAGCCTGATATGGGACTCAATCCTGGGACTCCAGGATCACGCCCTGGGCCGAAGGCAGACACTCAACTGCTGAGCCACCCAGGGGTCCCAAGTACTGACATTTCTTTAAAGATTTTATTTATTGGGATGCCTGTCTTCAGCTTAGGGCATGATCCCAGGTCTGGGAATTGAATCCTACATCAGGTTCCCTGTGGGGAACCTGCTCCCTCTGCCATTGTCTCTGCCTCTGTGTGTGTGTGTGTTTCTCATGAATAAATAAATAAAATCTTTAAAAAGAAATGTTAGTAGTTGAGTGAAAAATAATTATGGGAGAATGTATGTTTAAAATTTTCTCTGTCCCTGATTTTAGGTAGCTGGCAGTCTACTACAACCCAGAAGCTGTTTGGCGACAGGAAAACGAAAGAACTTACATTGATGAACTCATTTTCAAATATCTCATCAACGGGTCCTGAACATTCAAGCCCTGAATGGTAACCCACAACAACTAGCAGGAGCCCAGCAAGGAAAGCAACAGCACAGTATGCCTGTCTACACCACAGAGGGGATTTTTGAGCGAGGCCTTGCCTCCTTTCTAAATCTTTCCAGAGGTGTCCTGATTATTTCTAGAGTTTACCCCCAAAGTAGGGGTTCTTCACCGTATAGAAATCAGGGGTATCTGTGAACCTGATGGAGGAAAATCTTACATCTTTATTTTCACTAATATAACTGAAATTTCACTAATATAACTAAAATTTAGCTTTACTCCCCAATAGGAATACTGGCAACAAATCACAATAGTAAAAGCAGTGCCTGTTACCTTTTACCTTCCCACCAATACAAATTAGTTACTTTTTATGTTCCATTACAGTTTTTGCAGGCAACTTAAGATGCTGTTCACGTTTGGCACTACTTTGACTTATAGAAGATCTTATAATTTGATGTACTAATAAAAAAGTCCATATATTACTGTATGCCAGTGTTGTTTCATTTTAATATATATAGTAATATTTGTTCTCATTAACATAAGACATAAATTTAAAGTATACAACCTAATTCAATGTATACTTATTGCAGAATGATTACAGTAAGTTAATATGCATCACCTCACAGAAATTTTTTCCTGTGATAGGAACTTTTAAGATCTCTCTCTCTTCTCTCTTTTTTTAAGATTTTATTTTATTTATTCATGGGAGACACAGAGAGAGAGGCAGAGACATAGTCAGAGGGAGAAGCAGGCCCCCTTGTAGGGAACCTGATGCGGGACTTGATCCGGGGACTCCAGGATCATGCTCTGAGCTGAAGGCAGACACTCAAATGCTGAGCCACCCAAGTGTCCCAAGATCTCTCTCTTTTCTAAATATTTTATTTAGCCATTTGAGAGAGAAAGAGTGCAGGGGTGAGGAGGGGGAGAGAGATAAGAGCAGGCTCCCTGCTGAGCAGGGAGCCCGACACAGTGCTCGATCCCGGGACCACCCCAAGACCACAACCCAAGCCAAAGACAAGCCCATCTGACTGAGATACCCAGGCATCCCCAAGATCTACTCTCTTAGAACCTTTCAAATATATGATCTGGATAATCATAGTCACTATCCAGTACCTTACAGCCCTAAACTTATAACTTGAAGTTTGTACCTTTTGACCACCTTCACCCATTTGACCCCTGCCTCTGGCAACCATCGATTTATTGTCTGTTTCTAGGAGTTTGGGCTTTTTTAGATTACACATACAAGATCTTCACTTCATAGTATTTGTCTTTCTCTAACTTATTGCACTTAGCACAATGGACTTGAGGTCCATCTGTCTCACAAATGGCAGGATTTCCTTTCCATGGCCAAGTAATCTTCTATTGTATATATAAATACATATACCACACTTTATCCATTCATCTGTCGACAGACAAGTAGTTTTTTCTCATATCTCTGCAACAAGAACCCCTATAAGCGATGTCAGAAAGTCTGCCCTGACTGCAGTGCTGAATTTCTACAAGTTAGCCAACAGGAGCTGCCAAGCTCACCAGCTACACAGGCAGAACTAGTTTCTGTAGCTTACACCTGTGTCTAGAAACACATTCTCTTTTTTTTTTTTTTTTGGTTAGAAACACATTCTCTGTGTACACCTCAATTTGGTGACCTCAGGACCACCCACATCCCAGTTGGTGACCCTAGATGTCTCTGTCCTTGACGGTGTGAACCTGGGCGTGTCCATACTGAGTCTATAACGCTGGATGTTGGGGATGGGGCACACTACACAATGTCAAACCAGGAGTCTTCTCACCCAAGCAGTGTGATTCTGGAAATGTATAACAGAAGTATCTGCGCAAAAGCCTACATGGCCATGGCATATCTGTACCTATTACCATGTAAATTCAAAGTGTCCACACTAGAGGCTGAGGCCCCAGGAGTAGCCAACTAAATCTCCAGGAGTATAAACACGCCAGCCCTTGAGACCCAGCAAATACCCACATATCAGGTTTTGTGTCCCTAATCGCATCCAACCCCATCTGTATGATATCTGGCGTATACACACAAGTCCCTGTGATGGGAATAATTTCCAATCCCCAGACTGTGTGACCCAGCAGTGTCCCAAGCCCTGAATGTGTGGCCCAGGAAGGGCCAGCCTAACTCAGTTTCAGTCTCCCAACTTTGGGAGCACCCTGTCTGGCTCTGAGTTTGGATACCATACCCTTGCAACTCCACACCCCTCCATGTGACCCCTGAATTTTCCACACCCAAGTCAATTTGTCTACAGAGGCATGTGTATCCCATACCATGTGTCCCCAGTTGAGCATTTACCATAGTCTGAATGACCCCTTGTGTGTCCTTAGGAGCACACCCCTCATCTGTGTTACCACAGAATTGTTCACACCCTAGTCCATCACCATAGGCCCAGTCGTTGTCCCCTGGGAGTGATCCTTCTTCAGACTTTGAAATGCCAGAAGTGTCCACACCAAGTCTATGTAATCCCAGGAGGGCCCACAGTCAGCCTGTTTCTCCAGAAGTCTCCACACAATAGCTTGTCTGTGTAAACCCAGGATGATCAACTTTCTACGTGACCATGGGAGAAGCCACAACCCGGTCTTTGTGTCCTCAGGGTGGCATACCCTTAGCCACCCTGATTCCTGGGGTTTTTACACCTTAGTCTATGTGATCAAATAAGTCTCCATGCCCCAAGCTCTGACCACCAGGGAGTCACTCCCTAGTCTGCAACTCTAAAGGGCTTTCCACACCTCAATCTCTGTGGCCCCAAGTCCATTCACTACATTGCCTGCGTGGCCATGGGAGTTTCCACTTCCCAGTCTGGGTGACCCTAAGAGCAGCCAAACTCTTGTCTGTATGATCCCAAGAGTGTCTATATCCCAAAGACTGTGAGCAGGGGAGTGTCTACACTTCAGTACAAACACTTTCTCTTCCTTCTCTTCCTTGTCTCTGGGACCACAGATGAGTCCTGGCTGTGTCCACATCCCAGTGTCTGACTACAGAAACGTCCAGAGCCCAGCCCATGAGGATGTGTCCCACGATCAATGTGAGTCCAGAAGTGGCATCAGCCCAGTCATTGTGACCACAGGAGTTTCCATATCACAGTCGGGGGCACCATGAGCTCATGTGTGGCAAACTGTGGTCACAGAGGTGTCCATACTCCAGTCTACGGGACTCCACACATGTCCACGGCTCAGTCTGTGATGTTCTGGGAGTGGTTTACACCAGTCCAGCCACTTCAGGAGTGTCCATTCCCCAGTCTCCATAACCTGTGAGTGTCCACACCTCCATCTTTGTGACAGAAGCAATGTCCAATTCCAACTCCGTTGTCCAAACCCCACCGTGTTGTCTATACCCCAGCCTGTATGGCCTCTCAAGGGTGTAGTCCCATCAGTAAGACCACAGTAGTAGGAAACTCCTGTGCCTGGGAGGCCTGGTAGGTCCATACTCCAGTCTGGGTAACCCAGGGAGGACATTCCCACATCTGTGTGACCAAATAAGTCTCCACACCCCCGTATCTGTGACTCCAGGGTAGACAGTTTCCCATTCCATGTGAAAAGAAGAGTACCCACGCCAAATTCTGTGTGACCACAAGGGTGCCCATTCCCCATCTCGAGACATCTCGAGATGTCTCGAGAGGCATCTTTGTTCCAGTTGGTGCGATTCCAGCAGAGTCGACACCACAAGCCATGTGTGATCACAAGGGTGTCCGTGGCCAAGCCTATGATAGATAACCCAGGAATATCTGTGCCACAGCCACATGACCACAGTAGCATCTACCTCCCAGTTTATGCACCTTCAGTGATGTCCTTGTCCTACTATGTGATCCTAGGCATGTCCAGACCCCAGAATTTGTGACTGAGAGTGTCCCAAAATTGAGCCTATGTAAAACCAGAAGATACCAGATCATAGTCCGTGTGGCCCAAGGTGTTCATGCCCCAAACAAGATGATCCAAGAGGTGTCCAAACTCCGGTCTGTGTGACCCCAATGTTGTCTACATGCCAGTCTGTGTGACACCAAAAGTCCCCACATACCAATCCATAAGGCTCTAAGAAAACACATCTGTGATACTTCAAGAGTGGCCACACCTCATTCCATGTGACCTCAACCATGTCCACATCCCAGTCTGTGTGACCCCTAAAGCCTCTACATCCTACCGTGTGACCCCAGAAGTGTTCCAAAGCAATCTATGTGATCCTGGGCAGTCCATCCCTCAATCAATATGTTCCCTGGATTGCTTATACCGAAATCTAGTGACTTCATGAGTGTCTACACCCTCAACTGTTTGATCCCAGGAGGGGCCACACCTCAGACTGTATGACCCTGGGAGGATCCATACACAAATCAGTGTGACCCCAGAAGGAGTTATGTCTGGAGGAAGAATGATCCAGACAAAGGGAAAAGCCAGTGCAAAGCCCCTGAGGTGGAACAGTGAGGAGACCAGTGTGGTGGGAGCAGAGTGAGCAAGGGGCCAGTGGCAGGTGGTGAAGCCAGAGAGGTGACAAGGGCCTGGTTCTGTAGGGCCTTGCAGGCCACAGAAAGGACTTTGGCTTTTTCTCTGTGAGATGGAACCACACCAGAGGTCTGAACAGAGGAGGACTGAGGGCCGACTTGGGTTGTAACAGAACCCTCTGGCTGCTGCCTTAAGGACAGACCGAAGCACCTGAATCAGATCAGAGAGGCTGATCAGTGCGGGACAGTGGCCCCAGGGCCCAACACTGTAACCACTTGACAGGTTTCCCTAGGAGGCCGTGCATTCTCTCAGGGGTATATGGTAGGGTTCCAGCCTCCTCCTGTCCTCCAGAAATGCAGCACATGTTAGGAGGAAGCCAGGCGATTGAGCGAAGATGCCCTCAGTGTGGGACCTTTGGCCAACTCTAACTTTCCCCGGGTCCTGGGTTCCCCACCTTTGGCAGATGAGTATAATCCCTCCCTGCCACTCTCTCCAGTGTCTCTCCAAGTGCACCAGCCTCCTTGATGTTCCTCAAATACACCAAGCATTATTTCACTCCAGGGCCTTTGCACCCTGGACACCCTTCCACCTGGGCACCCTTCCCAAGATAGATACGTAGTTCAAGGGTTACATGGCTGCCCTCTTCATTTTCTTCTTTTCTCTGCCTAAAGGTCATCTCAGGAAGCCTTCCCTAACTATCCAAAACAGCACCCCCTCCCTCTCTACACCTGCATCCCGCCTTGTTTTCTTCATAGCCCTTAACATTTCCTAATAATACATATCTACTTGTTGGGCGCAGAGTGGGGCCACTGGGAAGACAGAGTACACAAGGCACATGCAGGTGGAATTTGAAGAGATCTTAAAAAAAAGATTTTTTTTTATTTATTCATGAGAGACGCAGAGAGAGGGGCAGAGACATAGGCAGAGGAGAAGCAGGTTTCCTGCAGGGAGCCTGATGGGGGACTTGATCCCAGGACCCCGGGATCAGGACCTGAGCCAAAGGCAGATTCTCAACCACTGAACCACCCAGGTGCCCGACATAGTAGGTTCTTAGTAAATATTTATTGAAAGGATAAATGAGGGATCCCTGGGTGGCGCAGCGGTTTGGCGCCTGCCTTTGGCCCAGGGCGCGATCCTGGAGACCCGGGATCGAATCCCACGTCGGGCTCCCGGTGCATGGAGCCTGCTTCTCCCTCTGCCTGTGTCTCTGCCTCTCTCTCTCTCTCTCTCTCTCTCTCTCTGTGACTATCATAAATAAATAAATAATTAAAAAAAAAGAAAGGATAAATGACACAAAATAATAGATATAAAAGTATAATGCAAAAGTGAAAGGATGGGGTACCTGGGTGGCTCAGTCAGTTAAGCATCTGACTCTTGAAATAAGCATCATGGTCTCAGGGTTGTGAGATCGAGCCCCATGTCAGACTCCATGGGAGTCTGCTTCTTTCCCTCTGCCCCTCCCCCTGTGCTTACTCTCTCTTCTTTTCTCTTTCTCTCTCTCTCTCTCTCAAATAAATATTTTTAAAAAGTGAAAGGATAAATCATAGACATAGAGAAAATATTTTCAAAATGCATTATTTGACAAAGCACCAGTATCCAGAATAAATAATTCCCACAATTTTATAAATGGGTTGCAGCCACAGTGGAAAACTGTATGGAGTTTCCTCAAAAAATTAAAAATAGAAATGCCATACATTCTAGTAATTCCACTACCAGCTATTTACCCAAAGAAAATGAAAACATAAATTCAAAAAAAAATATATGCACCCCTATGTTTACCACAGCATTATTTACAATAGCCAAGAGAGGGAAGCAGCTCAAATGTCCATCTATAGATAAATGGATAAAGAAGATGTGGTATATATACACAATGGAATATTATGCAGCCATGTTAAAGAATGAGATCTTGGGACACCTGGGTGGTTCAGTGGTTGAGTGTCTGCTTTGGCACCTGCCTTCGGCCCAGGACGCAGTCCTGGAGTCCCGGGTCGAGTCCCACATCGGGCTCCCTGCGTGGAGCCTGCTTCTCCCTCTGCCTGTGTCTCTGCTTCTCTCTCTCTCTCTGTGGGTCTCTCATGAATAAATAAATAAATAAAATCTTAAAAAAAAGAATGAGGTCTTGCCAAAACGGATGGGTATTAAGCTAAGTGAAATAAGTCAGAGAAAGAAAAATATCACATACTTTCACTTATATGTGGAATCTTAAAACAAAATAAAACAAATGAACGAACAAACGAAAGGCAGAAGCAGATAACAAACCGGTTGGTTGCCAGAGGGGTAGAGGTGGGAGGATGGACAAAATGGGTGAAGGGTAACGGGAGGTATAGTCTTCTAGTTATGAAATGAAAAAGTTATGGGGATGAGAGGCACAGCATAGGGAATACAGTCAATGGTATTACAATAATGTTGTATGATGACAGATGGCACCTACACTGGTGGCAAGCACAGCACAACACTATCACTATGTTGTACCCCTGAAATTAATGTCTCATTGTGTGTCAACTATACCTCAATATAAAAAATCAATAATAAAAAAAAAGAATTCCCACAATTCAATAAGAAAACCAACAACCCGGGGAAGCCCGGGTGGCTCAGCGATTTAGTGCCACCTTCCACCCAGGGCACGATCCTGGAGACCCGGGATCGAGTCCCACGTCGGGCTCCCTGCATGGAGCCTGCTTCTCCCTCTGCCTGTGTCTCTGCCTCTCTCTCTCTCTGTCTCTCATGAATAAATAAAACCTTAAAAATACAAAAACCAACAATCCAATTAAAAATTTTTTAATTATCAAAAGATGTGATCAGACACTGCACCAAAGAGGAAATATGGATGGCATTAACATGTGAAAAGACATCCTACATCATTAGCCATTAGGAAAATGCAAAGTAAAACCACAGTGAGAGGGATGCCTGGGTGGCTCAGTGGTTGAGCGTCTGCCTTCAGCTCAGGGCGTGATCCTGGGATCCTGGGGTCTTGGAATCGAGTTCCACACCAGGCTCCCCCTGGGAGCCTGCTTCTCCCTCCGCCTAGGTCTCTGCCTCTGTCTCTGTGCTTCTCATGAATAAATAAATATGTACTCACCCATAAAGAACAAACTACTGAAGCATACAACACAGAGGCATCTCAGATGCACTATGCTAAGTGAGGGAGGCCTGAATAATGTTAAATACTATATGATTCCACTTGCATGGTATGCTGGCGAAGGTAGGACTACAGGGATAGGAAACAGATCAGGGGTCGCCAGGGTTTCAGGGTGGAAGGAGGGGCTGACCTCAAAGTGATCCCTTGAGGAACTACTCTGAAGTGAGAGAATGGCTCTGTGTCCTACTTGTGGTGCCAGTCAACTGATGACTTCTGTTTGTCAAGCCTCAGAGACCTGTATGCTACAGAGGGGAAATTTTACTGTATGTAAAATATACCTCAATAAACATAAGTTCTTACGTGCAATATTTTGCAAGCAATAATTCTGTGTCTATAAAAAGGGCACTTGTGATGAGCCCCGGGTGTTGTACATAGGTGCAGAATCTGTATATTGTACACCTGAAACTGATATAATGCTGTATGTTAACTAACTGGAATCAAAATAAAAACTTTGGGAGGGGGGCGCCTGAGTAGCTCAGTCAGTTAAGCGTGGGACTCTTGATTTCTGCTCGGGTCATGATCTCAGGGTCCTGAGATCAAACCCTGCGTCTGGCTCCCTGCTTCCTGCTCGGCAAGAAGTCGGCTTCTCCCTCTCCCTCTGTGGCTCCCACTACTTGTGCTCTCTCCCTCCCTCTCTTGCTCTGTCAAATAAATAACATCTTTCTTTTTTAAGATTTTATTTATTTATTCATGAGAGACACACAGAGAGAGGGGCAGAGAAACAGGCAGAGGGAGAGGCAGGCTCCTCTTGAATATAGGGAGCCCGATGTGGGACTCGATCTCGGGCCTCCAGGATCACGCTCTGGGCTGAAGGCGGTGCTAAACTGCTGAGCCACCCAGGCTGCCCAATAAATAACATCTTTAAGGAAGATGAAGCCAGGAAGAGAAGCTTCACCAGAAACCAACCCCTGTGGCTCCTTGATCTTGGACTTCCAGCCTCCAGATTGTGAGGTTATAAGTGTCTATTGTTTAAGCCCCCCAGTCCGGGACATTTTGTTATAGCAGCCCAAGCAAACCAATGCATGGTTTGTCAGCTTCAGATCTGACTTCAGGAGGCTCATCTTGGCCACGTGTGAGGGCAGCAGGGTGCAAGTGAAAGAAGAAAATTTTGGCGCATCCTCCTAGTCCAGGTGAAGGGGGCACTGCAGCTCAGAGAAGGGACCCACAGCCCAGGGAAACCCGAGGATGAAATCCGCAGCACTCCCTGGGGGCAGCTTCCCGGAGCTGTGTCCACACAACATCCTGTCCCACACTGCAATATGAGTAAGAATGGTTTGGGAGAGTTCAGAACTGCCCCCAAGCCCCACCCAAGCCTGGTTCATGCCAGACTGTTCTCCCATGAACACGTATGCAGTTTTCAAGCCGTCAAGATGCCTTGCTTCAGGAGAGTAGCTGTAATGTATCTCAGGCCCAGTGGCAGCCCAAAGGGAAGGAACAAATGTCTGAGTCTCTCTAGATGACAGGGGCTGGGGAAAGCTGGAGTGAATCATGGGTCACAGGCCACATGTCTTGTGAAACTTCTGCCAGATGCAGGATCTGGGAGTAATTACCAGCCAGGCAGGGTTGGTGAATGAGAGGCTCAAAGGGTAATTGGGTGTATGTGTGCCTGCATGGGCGTGTGTGTGCATGCGTGTGCATATCAGCATGTGTGAAATTATGTGCCTCTGTGCATGCTGTGCTTCTGCCTGTGTGTGCATATTTACAATGCATTCCTACGTGCATGCATATGTGGTACGTGTATGCATTCAGGCTTTGCTAGTTTGGATGCAGGTGTGTATGTGTGATACACAAGTGTAAGAGTGCATTCTCCCAGAGATGCTTGGGGGCAGATGAGCCCAGCAGATACAAAGGGACCCGTACCCTGGCAAGGGTGTTTGTGAAAAGTAATCGTGCATATGTATGAAGGTATGCTTGTGCATGAGATTCCAGTTCAAACCCCTATGGCCGCAGATGCAATCCTGAGTGTTTGTGTCTGGGTGTGTACACATGTACCCCAGGGTGCACGTGCATTGCTGTGTCTAAGTGCACAGGGGCAAGGGAGCCCGTTGGCCCAGGCTTATGTGTTGAGGATCTGAGCACATATACCCCTGAGTGCCCAAGCATGTGCAAGTGTGAGTGAACAGGTACACACATGGTGATGGGAGTGGGTCTTGGCATACATATACCCCTGGGAGCCTGTGCATGGGCATGTGTGTGGTATAGCTGCATGTATTTGTGTTGGCCCAGGTCTAGATCAACAAGTGCAAGTGTGTCCATGGGCTCAGGCACAGGCATCTATGTACATGTACTCTGGGTGCCCATAAACATGTATGTGCATGGGTGCACATGTGTCCATGGGTCTGGGCCTGGGGGTGTGTGCATATGGACCCTGTATAAATGTGCATGTGTGGATGGATGGGTGCAGGTGTGCCCAGGAACCCAGGCAGTAGTATCTGTGCATGTGTAACTCTGGGGGCCCATGCCTGGGTGTGTGCAAGGTTTCAGGTGTGGCCAGAGGTTTGAGTCAGGACATGTGTGTATGTGTATCCCTAGGAGCCCATGCCTGGGTATGCTCACATGTTCAGATGTGCCTATGGCTTGGAGCATGGTGTCTATGTGTGAATCTCCTTGGGGGCCCATGTATGCCATTTGTGCTTGCATATATTATGGCCACGTGGGCTGGATGGGTATGCAGCTTCACTTCCACTTACACCTGGCAGGGGAGGGTAAGGGAAACCAAGGAATGTGCTTTCTGTAGGAATCCAGGTTTTGACAGTCAGGGGAGTGAAATTGAGGGCCATTTTGCTTTTCTTAAACCTTGTCACTTGGGACAAAGCTAGAGCTTGGAAAACACCCCTTCCTTCATTCAGCCCCAGGCTCCAAGTCAGGCACCATGCTGGGCTCTGTGGCAACCCAGAGACAATGTGGCCAGACTCCAGGAAAGATGAGCAAAGCTTATAAGCCCCGTGTATGAAGCAGAAGCACCAAGAAGCCACTCAGGGCAGGGAGAAGAGACTCAGGTAAGGATTCCTAGAGGGTGGGGAAGGAAGGTACAGGAAAGGGGGGCCCAGGCAATGGGGGAGGGTCTGGACGTGCAGGGATGGGAGTAGAGAGATGTCAAGGTCAGGAAAACTCAGAAGGCTAAGAAAGATCTGGGCGTAGAATGGCAATATTTGGGGATGGCTGGGTGGCTCAGTTGGTTAAGTGTCTGCCTTTGGCTCAGGTCATGATTGCAGGGTCCTGGAATCAAGTCCCATATCAGGCTCCCCACAGGGAGCCTGCTTCTCCCTCTGCTTCTGCCCCCCACCTGCACTCTTGCATGCATTCATGCGTGTGTGCATGAGTGTGTGCGTGCACATGCACATGTGCACTCTTTCTCTCTCAAATAAATAAATATTTCTTTAAAAAATAGAATGGCAGTATTTGCTTGGTCAGGAAGCTGCTTCTGGCTCTCTGGTCACTTGGAAACCAAGTGCCCAGGCCTAGGAGGCACCCAGGGATGAAGGAAGATTGGTGGGTTGGGGAGCTATCTATCTGTCTCTGGAACAGGCAGCTTACTCTTAGGAAGCAAGTTAGGGTTCCATGGACCCCTGGAGCCTAGAGTAAGCCAGCTCCCCTTTCTGAGCCTCAGTATCTTTCACTGTCAAATAGCTTGCCCGTCTGCAGCCCAGGCCCAGGGAAGAATTTAGCCTCAAAGAGTAGCCCATGGGTAGAGAGCAGGCAGGTGCTCCCCAGGATTGGGGTACCTGCCTGCTCCTCTGCCATCTCTGAGTCCTTACACTCTGCCCTCAGGGTCAAGGCTTGGAGATTGGCTGCGGAAGCAGCAGGGAGACCAGGCCTGACAGTGCGGCATCTCTGGGCTAGGAAGGAGTATGCATCTACACCACCCTCCCACTCAAACATGTCAGGGGAGGCATTGGGACCCCAACACTCTTAGCTGTGGTTGGATGAGGGACCGCTGCTCCTGAATTCCAACTCTAGTCCAGATGTAGAGCAGGGTCTCCCCTTCTAATCTCAGCCCCTCCCCACCCAACCCTGCCAGCTTCCCCTACAAAAAGCCCCTCAGGTGTGGTGTCAGGACCTTCTTGTGCCCCCATCTCAACCCCAAGCCACTGGCTTTCTTCTAGACCCTCCAGAGGGTCACCGCTACTGACTGTGGAATGTCAGGCAGTGGCAGGGCCACTGTGCAAAGTTATGCAGGCTGTTTGCTAGCAAAAGACACCTGGCCAAGGAGGAAAGTGAGGACAGAAATGCAGCCTGGGCTCCTCTTGCATCCCTGGGTCCTGGCTTGGGGCTGTGTCCACCCAGAGGAAGGAGTGTCCTTCCCTGAAGTTCACAAAGTCACTCTGCGAGCTAGTGGCGCCCCTCAGTGTCCAGGTCTTTAAAGGCAAAGTCGGAAAAAAATAAAAAAATAAAAAATAAAGGCAAAGTCGGGAGATGAGTCTGAATGTGGACACCTCTCCCAGAGCTGGAAATGCCTTAACGCCTGGGGATGCCTCTGAGCTGGAAAACGTCTCAGCTGTTGCTTGGTCCAGCCCCTTACATTGTCAGGAAAAACCTCGAAAGGCTTTTCAATGGACAGAACTATTCCGGAGTGTCCTTTCAATAGACCGCTGGTGTCATCTAGCAGACCTTTAGAGCTTATCTGATCTACAGAGGGCAGCAACCTTGTCTCTGGCTGGGCCATTTCGAAATTCTATAAAGACAGGAGTTAACACGTGCAGGACTGATGATTTCTGTTCGCAAACGTGCACATGGATTTTGTCCTGTCGAATTACGACTGACTGCCTCCCTGATGAAAAGATGAGTCCAAATATAATGATAGATTCTAGTACATCTACTGGCAAATGCTACCTACTAGGATTTGGGAAACCACTACCCCGTTTCCCACCACCCCACCCTGAACACATCAGGGGAGGCATAGGGACGGCAAATTCGTTTCAGTATCCCTGGTAGCCGATATATGTCTATTCTGCAGATTCTCTTTTGAGTGGATTGTAACTTCTCACCAGTTCTCTCCTTCATAAAAGACCTAACTAAAATCTTTGACACATGTTCACTTTATATTTGTATGTGTCATGATCTTACCATTTGGGAAATTACCCTTTAATTGCATCTACCAGCTCATAGCACAGATGAGGTCACCCAGGGGGAAGGGGAGGAACTTGCCTGAAGTGACCCTCAGGGGCTGAGGCTGGAGACAGAGCTGAATCCGGGCCATTCTCAGCTCTGCCCTGCTCCCTGAGTGCGGGTGGAGGAGCATGCTTTACACAGGGTATGGAATGGGGACTGTGACATCTCCGACTGTGGGGATGTAGAATGACCCTCTAGGGTGAGGTCTCCCCCTGTCGGCTCCCATCCTCTATGTCGGGCCCCGATGCAGATCTAAGACAGCTCCCTGACTCCAGGCCATCCTGGCCAGCGGCAGTTGGGGTGGGTTCATTCAGGACACACAGGTGCTGAAATGCCCCCTTGCCATTCTGGGCTGTTGTGCTGGTGACACCTGGGGGAAATGCTTTATGCTTGGGTGGGTTATATTAACTGCTGGGCTTCAGCTTCCTTATCAATAAAATGCAGGTAATTATGGTTCCTGCCTTACAGCCCTGTGGAGATGAAGTGAGATAGCAGATGCGAAGCTCTCCAGATAGTCCTGTGCAGAGTCAGCGCTCAATTAATACCAGCTGTCAGGCATTAGGTCTGTTTGCCTTGCACAACTTCCAGTGGTAGACATTTTGTAAAAGATGCCTGGGGGCAGCCCGGGTGGCTCAGCAGTTTAGCACCCCCTTCAGCCCAAGGCCTGATCCTGGAGACCTAGGATCAAGTCCCCCATCAGGCTCCCTGCATGGAGCCTGCTTCTCCCTCTGCCTGTGTCTCTGCCTCTCTCTCTCTCTCTCTCTCTCTCTCTGCATGTGTGTGTCAAAAATAAAAAAATCTTAAAAAAAAAAAAAGATCCCTGAAACGCCTTCCAGACTCTGGCCTAGCAGGACTTAGTTCCCCCATCCTTAGCTACGATCCCCAGTAAATGCTCCTTGGTGGTAGATGAATGAGTCAGAGCCTGGGCCAGCATGGACATGCCCTGGCTTGCTCTCACTGGCGCCCCCATGCCGCCACCCAGGAGATCCTGGGACCCAGAGGACCTAAGGGGGAAGAGCACAAGAAAAGGTGGCTATCTGCCAGGTAATTATGGGGTGCCCTGGGGCAAGTCCCCTGTTAGGGCCTTGGTTTCCCCATCTGTATGATGGGCACCAGGCAGCCTGGAACTGCTGAGGACCTTCGCAACCACCATTTAGGGAGAAACAGATGGTCTCCAAGGGCAGAACAGCTAGAAGCTAAAGCTTTCCCGGGCCAGAACTTGCTTTGGGTGACAAAGCACAGCACACAAGAAAGGGAAGGCACTCCCACACACACCACAGGAAGTTGCCCAGCAGGTTGAGTGGCAGAGCTGGCTGAGAGCCCAGGTGGCCAAGTTTCTTGGCTAGTGAGGAGGAAAATGTGGTTCAGGTCACTCTTCAGGCCTGCCAGGGGAAATTACAGAGGCCAGGGGATGGACTCAGTGGCCTGAGGGGGTCCAAGGTGGATGTATCCTTCAGTGAATACATTTGGGTGTCAGAAACAACCCAAATCAGCCAAACTGAAGAGACTTGGGCAGAGGGGGAGCAGGGCATGTACCCCGCCTCTCACTGGGAGTGGGCTTGTGTTTTCTTTTAAAGATTTATTTATTTATCTATTTGACAAAGACAGAGAGAACACAAGTAGGAGTAGAAGGAAAGGGAAAAGCAGACTCCCCGCTGAGCAGGGAGCCCTATTCAGGGCTTGATCCCCGGACCTTGGGATCATGACCCGAGCCCAGGGCAGACGCTTCACTGACTGAGCCACCCAGGCAGCCCCGGGCTCTGTGTTTTGATAGCTTCATCCTCAGTGGACTCCCCTCATGTGGTGGTCACCTTGCCTCCACCTGAACGGCTGCGAGCTCTAAGGGACCCAGAGACTTCATTCCTTGAAGTCCCAGCTTTAGGTCACGTGGTCTGGCTTGGGGTACCTGCCCCTTCCCAACTCTGGGGTCAGGAGGGCAGGTTGCTCTGGTGGATCAGGCTAGCATGGGTCTACTCCTAGAGCTTTGGGCAGGGCAGGGCCAGGGGGGAATTAGCCCCATTAATTAGGGAGCCACAGGCTGGCACTGAAATCTTAAATGAGACCACTGGCAGCCTCAGTCCCTCTCTGCCTATTATTTGGAGATCCTCAGGTTTATGCAATAAACTCACCTTGTCTCTCTCAGCCACCAGAAATTCTACCCCCTGTGACAAATGAAAAAGTTGTTTCTTTTTATTTTTTAATTTTATTTATTTATTCATGAGAGACACACACACACAGAGAGAGAAAGAGAGAGGCAGAGACACAGGCAGAGGGAGAAGCAGGCTCCATGTAGGGAGCCCAATATGGGACTCGATCCCGGCACTCCCAGGATCATACCCTGGGCAGAAGGCAGATGCTCAACCGCTGAGCCACCCAGGCATCCTGATTGTTTCTTTTTTAACATATTTTTAAAATGTATTTATTTGAGATAGAGAGAGAGCAGAAGCAAGGGGAGAGGCAGAGAGAGAGGGAGAAGCAGACTCCCCACCGAGCTGGGACCCCGATGCAGAACTCGATCCCAGGACCCAGAGATCATGACCCAAGCTGAAGGCAGAAGTCTAACTGACTGAGCCATCCAGGTGCCCTGAAAGGGTAGTTTCTATTAAAATCTCAGCGCCTTGGGGCGCCTGGATGGCTTGGTTGGTTGGGCAACTGCCTTTGGCTCCAGTCATGGTCCTGGGGTCCTGGGGTCCTGGGATCAAGCCCGGCATTGGGCTCCCTGCTCAGCGGGAAGCCTGCTTCTTCCTCTTCCACTTCCCCTGCTTGTGCTCACTCTGTCAAATAAATAAATAAAATATTAAAAATAAAATAAAATGTCAGCACCTTCCACAGTGTTTTGTGGCAGAGGCTGTCTAAATCACAGGAAAGGATTCCATCTAATGGTGTGATTTAGGGCAGTGTGGTCAAAGGGCAGGGGAGACATCTGGGAAGACTTCCAAGGAGGCAATGGATCCATCAACATGAAGGTGGCCTGGGAAGAAAGAGAAACTTCCTTCCCATCTTAGGCTACCATGCAAGACGGATGGTCCTCTCATGTATGTCAGAGGTCCAGGCTCTTCTGCTCCCTTCCTCTGAGGGATCTGTCTGTCCAGCTATCAGCCTGTCATATCAGCTCTGCTCTAAAGCTGTTAGATTGAGTGTGTATTCATCAAGCATCAGTTTCTAACATGGATGAAGGATCCTTCTCCCTAAAGAGGGAGAAGGTCTGTCCTGGATGATTACAGGTAAATTCTGTATGGGAGGGTCAGACGGGAAGCTCCAGGAAGCAGATAGGATAGGTTAGAACATTAAAATAGTCATCATCTATTCTTCCATCCAGCCACACACTCACCCCATTGCCCAGCCCTTCACCTAGCCTTGCACCAATTCATCCACCAATCAGTGACCCACCTACCCATTCATCTTTTCATTCATCTACCCACCCATACACCTACCCAACTGTCTGCCCATCCATCCACCCACATAATAACCAGTGGCTGCTGTGGATCTATCTTGAGCCATGCATTGGGAACACGGAGATGAGTCATGTCCACCCCCTGCCTTTTAGGCCTCCCAGTGTAGCTGAGAGGCATCCTCAGGCATATCTCACTTCCTGATTCTCTGACCGATGCTGTGGAAATCCCAAGGAGCATTTAGTCATAACGACGACATTTTAGTGGAATGTTGATAGATCCGTTAGTGTTTGCCAAGAGAGAGGAGGAGGAAAGGCATTCCTGGAAGTGGGAACAGCATGGGTGAATTCTGGGAGGTGTAAGAGAGATGAGAGTGTTTGAAACAGGGTGGATGGAGGGCGGAGGCAGAAGTTGAAATTGGAAAACTGACCAGGGACCTCTAATTCCTGGCCCCAGGAAGCCAGGGGTGGCATCTGAGCAAAAGAGCCATCACACAAGAGGGTGTGGCCAAAGACCTGGAAGTGGCCAGGCCATTATTATTGCTCCAGGCTTCGATGAGACACCTGCAAATCCACAATTCAAAGAAACAAAAGAAGGATGCCTGCATGGCTCAGTGGTTGAGTGTCTGCCTTCGGCTCAGGGTGTGATCCCGGGGTCCTGGGATTGAGTTCCGCATCAGGCTCCTGCAGGGAACCTGCTTCTCCCTCTGCCTCTCTCTCTCTGTGTCTCTCATGAATAAATAAATAAAATCTTTTTAAAAAATTAGGAGTCTGTGGACTAGAGGTTCCAAAGAGGCCTTGAACATGTAGCAAACTCCATAGGTGCCACCAAAGCCCTCCAACCAAAGCCCCCCAGGAATATGCCTGTGGTTCAACAAGTTGGATAGTTGGATTGCTTGCTTGTTGCAATAAGAGAAAGAGCACACCGTGGGGAAGCATGGGGTGTCTTGTCTCAGGTGTTAAAGAAGACTTCGTCTAGGATTTGGGCTGGTGTTAGGTGAGTTGGTGGCAGCTCTAAGGAGGCAGGGCTTTACTCTGGATTGGAAGAAGAGCATTCTATGATTGGGTATCTTAATAAATCCTATCTAGAAAGAGGGAAGACTAGAGTGAGGCTAAAGTTGAAATGGTAAAGGGGCACCTGGGTGGCTCAGTCAGTTAAGCTGTCGGTTTCAGCTCATGTCGTGATCTCAGGGTCATGAAACTTAGCCCTATGGCAAGCTCCATGCTCAGCTCAGAGTCTGCTTGAGTTCCTCTCTTTCCCTCTCCCTCTGCCCCTCCTCCCCTACCAGTGTGCTTCCTCTCTCTCCCTCTCAAATAAATAAATAAATCTTTAAAAAAGAAATTGGTAAAGAAACAACCTATTAGGAGACTATTTGGTCACTTTTGTGGCTTGGACAAGGCTCATGTTCCATCTGTGTTCAGATATTATTATGGAGCGGCCTTGTTTTTGTCCTGATCAATTGTAGCTGTAGAATGGCCTTGTCTAAGGCTGATGTTCTAGGAAATTGTTCACATTCAACAGGAGGACACCAGGGGATGGCTCTGAGTGAGAGGCCAACTCCTGGATGTGGGCTTTTTTCCCTCTTTCTCAGTGTGTTCCTTTGATCAGATTTTCTGAAATCTCACAAAGAAACAAATGCTTAATCTCTAAAAATCACCTATAGCCCAGACAGGCTTTGAATCACAGATACCTTATTCATAGATGGGCCCTCACATAGCTTATCACACATGACCTCAGTGGCTGCCTCTATGAAATAGGTGGCTCCTATAACAGCATCAGGTTGTGTGGGGAAGGGCGGAGCTACCCACAGAGGCTTCAACAATGCTGGTGAAATTAAATCCCTCAATCTTAAACCCAACATGGACTATTGAATGGCAGCAAGAAAGACTGTGTGGTTTCTCTTGTGAATAGTAGCTTTTTTCCTCTGTACTTTCTTTAAAAAGATCTTATTTATTTATTTGAGAGAGAGCACGCATGAGCTAGTAGAGGGGGGAAGAGAAGAGGAGGGAATGAAAATCGAATTGGAAGCAGACTCTGCATGGAGAACAGAGCCTGACACGGGGCTCCATCCCACAACCCAGACATCATCAGGTCATGACCTGAGCCAAAACCAAGAGTTGGACGCTTAACCAACTAAGCCACCCAGGCACCTCTCTTCTATGTGCTTTTTAAAATGTCCTTTTTACAACCCAAATGGAGGGGGATTTGGTATCTAACAAAATGCATACATGTTTCTCTTTTGCCCCAGCAATCCCACTTCCAGCAATTTGCCCCTGAAGATATACCTCCAACAGTGTGAAACTGTATAGGCATTGAAATATGGTTAATAATTGCAAAATATTGGCAAAAATATCAGTTCCTATACATAGGCAGTGGTTGAATAAACTGTGGTACATTCGTTCAATGGAGTCCTACAAAGCCGTAGAAAGATCAATGCTATGAAATGATGAGGAGAGATTCCAGGACATATGTTAAGTGAAAAAAGGAAAGTGCACAGAAGTATCTGGCCCTAAAGGGTATTATGCTGAGTGAAATAAGTCCCACAGAAAAAGAGAAATGCGGGATCCCTGGGTGGCGCAGCGGTTTGGCGCCTGCCTTTGGCCCAGGGCGTGATCCTGGAGACTCGGGATCGAATCCCACGTCGGGCTCCCGGTGCATGGAGCCTGCTTCTCCCTCCGCCTGTGTCTCTGCCTCCCTCTCTCTCTCTCTCTCTCTGTGTGTGACTATCATAAATAAATAAAAAATTAAAAAAAAAAAAGAAAAAGAGAAATGCTATATGATGTCACTTTACATGTGGAATCTAAAAAACAAAATAAACAAACACAGAAATAGACTCATAAATACGAAGAACAAACTGGTGGTTGCCAGAGGGGACAGGGATGGGGGATGCGTGAAATAGGTGAAGGGAATTAAAAAGTACAAGCTTCCAGTTATAAAATAAATAAGTCACAGAGATGAAAAGTATAGCATAGGGAACATAGTCAATAATATTGTATGGTGACACATGGTATGTACACTCATCATGGTGAGCATTGTATAATGTATAGAATTGTCAAATTGCTGTGTTGTATACCTGAAACTAATATAACATTGCATGTCAACTACACTTCAGTTACAAAAAGAGAAAAGTGGGGCCTGTGCCTGGCTCAGTCGGTATAACATGAGACTTAATCTTGGGGTTGTGAGTTCAAAGTCCCACACTGGGCATAGAGCTTACTTAAAAAATAAATAAATAATTTTTTTAAAAAAAGAGAAAAGTATCTACAGTATGCGACCCTTCATGTAAGAAATAAGAGGATTTAAGGAAACACATGTATTTGCATATCTTTACAAAAAGAAACATAGGAAGGATAAACCAACAACTATTAAATTTGGTTGCCTAGAGATGCTGGGAGGGAGCAGGCTAGAAAGAATAGAATGGAGAAGTGATACTTCCTTGAGTATACTGGTTGGTATATTTCTGACTTTCGAAACCATGCTAATGTTTTACACACTTAAAAAATAAATAAAATTGGGGCACCTGGGTGATGCAGTCAATTAGGAGTCTGACTCTTGGTTTTGGCTCAGGTTGTGATCTCAGGATCATGAGACTGAGCCTTATGTCCAGCTCCATGATCAGCACAGAGTCTGCTTGATATTCTCTTGCCCTCTGCCCTTCCCCTCTAAAATAAATAAATAAATAACTCTTCTTAAAAATTAAAATAAATAAAATTAACAAGGATGGAGAGGATACTAAAAAGGACAAATTAACCTCCACTGTATTTCATTTTTTAAAAGATTTTATTTATTTATTTGACAAAGAGAGAGCATGCATGCAAGCAGGGGAGGTGGCAGGCAGAGGAAGAAGAAGAAGCAGGCTCCTTCCTGAGCAGGGAGCCTGACTCGGGGCTCAGGGTTTGATTCCAGGACCAATCCCAGGACTCTGGGATCACGACCCGAGCCAAAGGCAGATGCTCAACTGGCTGAACCACCCAGGCACCCCACCTTTACTGTATTTCAAACACAGCCTCACTTAAGGAGAGCAGGAAGAAGAACTAACCCAAGTAACTTTTGAATATGGTATCCATTAGGCTAAAGACAAAAAAGACTGTGACAAATATTGACCTTTAGTTGGTAGACTTGTCTTCCTCAGTAGTATTAGCTAGTGAATCTGAAACTACTAAATGTGTATCTTAGGATTGAGATAAGTAAATTCTTGTGGATAAAGAGAATCAGGATTCTCACTGCTGGAGAAGGGAGTTAAAAATACAGACAAGGAAAAGGCTAGGATGAACATTCTGGTGTTGGATTGTTATTGTAGATGCAGTGGGAACTCGTAGATTTTAATATATAAGCAAAAAGATAGATGTATGTATGGAATTACATACATGTGTGTATGGATTCACTATGTATATGCATCTATATTTACACTCTACCTCTGTCCTCTGAGAGGGCCTAGCATTAGCAACACCATAGAAGCAATGAGCACTTCTAGTACCTAGATCTTGGTTTCCTAAATGCCATTCTCCACTAAAAGGAGAAACAAAAAATGGCTGACCCCAGGGCCATGACTGGGAAAGTACAAGATAAGCCTGAAACATTTCAATGTGCTCTAAAGGAAAGATGTACTCAAAAAAATGATGGAGATACGTCAAAAGGACACAGGAACCAACTGGAGGAGACTCCCATAGCCAAATCTAGAACAATTTGAGCATTAAAATAAATAGAGTTCTGTTCAACAAATGGTGCTGGGCAAACTAGATATCTACATGCAAAAGAATGGATTTGGACTCTTACATCACATCATATACAAAAATTAACTCAAAATAGACCAAACATCTAAATATAAAGGCCTTCTTAGAAGAAAGCTTCATGACATTGAGTTTGGTGATGATTTCTTGGATATGGTACCAAAAGCACAGGCAACAAAAGAAAGAATTGGTAAGTTGGCTATATCAAAATTAAAACCTTCTGGGGGGATCCCTGGGTGGCGCAGCGGTTTGGCGCCTGCCTTTGGCCCAGGGCGCGATCCTGGAGACCCGGGATCGAATCCCACATCAGGCTCCCGGTGCATGGAGCCTGCTTCTCCCTCTGCCTGTGTCTCTGCCTCTCTCTCTCTCTCTCTCTCTCTCTCTCTCTGTGACTATCATAAATAAATTTAAAAAAATTAAAAATAAATAAATAAATAAAACCTTCTGGGGATGGGATGCCTGGGTTGCTCAGTGGTTGGGCGTCTGCCTTCAGCTCAGGGCGTGATCCTAGAGTCTCAGGATCGAGGGCAACATCAGGCTCCCTGCATGGAGCCTGCTTCTCTCTCTACCTATGTTTCTGCCTCCCTGTGTGTGTATCTCTCATAAATAAATAAATAAAATCTTTAAAAAAACCCAAAAACCTCTGAGGTGCCTGGGTGGCACAGTCAGCTGAGCATTCAATTCTTGGTTTTGGCTCAGGTCGTGATCTCAGGATTGTGGAATCAAGCCCTACCTCAGGCTCTGTGCTTGGGATTCTCTCTTTCCCTCTTCCTCTGCCCCTCCCTCTTGTGCTCTCTCTCTCTCTCTCTCTCTCTAAAATAAATAAATACAATCTTTTAAAAACTTAAAAATTTCTGTGCATGAAAGGATACAATCAACAGAGAGAAAAGGCAACCCATGGAATGGAAGACAATATTTACAAAATATATATCTGATAAGAAGCTAATGTGCAGAATATATAAAGAACTTCTACAACTCGACAACAACAAAAAACAAACAACTCCATTTTAAAATGAGCAAAAGACATTTCTCCAAAGAATATATATAAATGGAGCCAATAACCACATGAAAAGATGCTAAACATCACTCATTATTAGGGAAATACCAGTCAAAACCATAGTGAGATACCACCTCACACCCATTAGAATGGCTACTATGAGTAACAAAAAACAAGTGTTGGAGAGGATACCTTTGTTGGAACCCCTGTGAATGGAATGTAGGAATGTAAAATGGTACAGCCACTGTGTAAAACAGTATGGTAGTTCCTCAGAAAGTGAAATATGGAATTACTATAGGATCCAGCAATTCCATTTCTGGATATATACCCAAAAGAATTGAAAGGAGGGACTCAAAGGGGAGCCTGGGCGACTCAGATGGTTGAGCATCTACTTTCGGTTCAATAATCTTAGAGCCCTGGGATCGAGCCCCACTTCAGGCTCCCAGCCCAGTGGGGAGTCTGCTTCTCCCTCCACCTCTCCCTCTGCCTCTCCCTCTGCTTGTGCTCTCTCTGTCTCTCTGTCTCTCTCAAATGAATAAATTAAAAAATCCTTTTAAAAAAATAGGGATTCAGGGATCCCTGGATGGCGCAGCGGTTTGGCGCCTGCCTTTAGCCCAGGGCGCGATCCTGGAGACCTGGGATCGAATCCCACGTCGGGCTCCCGGTGCGTGGAGCCTGCTTCTCCCTCTGCCTGTGTCTCTGACTCTCTCTCTCTCTCTGTGACTATCATAAAAACAAACAAACAAACAAACAAAAAATAAAAATAAAAAAATAAAAAAATAGGGATTCAGAGGTATTTGTATACCCATGTTCATAGTAGCATTATTCACAATAGCCAAAAAGTGGAAGCAACCCAAGCGTTTATGGATGGACGAATGAGTAAACAAAATGTGACATATACATACAATGGAATATTATTCAGTCTTTAAAAGGAAGGAAATTCTGACACATGCCTGAACCTGGAGAACATTAGGCTAAGTGAAATAAGCCAGTCACGAAAGGGCAAATACTATATGATCTCATTTATATGAAGTACTTAAAAGAGTTAAATTTTTAGAAACATAAAGTAGAATGGCAGTTGCCAGGGGCTGGAGGAGGAAATCCTGGTATTTAATGCATAGAGAGTTTAAGTTTGGGAGGATGAAAAATGTTCTGCAGATGAATGGTAGCGTCGGTTGTACAAGAATGTAAATATACTTAATATTACCAAACTGTACACTTAAAAATGGCTAAGACGGTAAACTCTATTGGGGCACCTGGCTGTCTCAGTCAGTGGAGCATGTGACTCTTGATCTCGGGGTTGTGGGTTCAAGCCCCACGTTGGGTGAGGGGTTACTTAAAATGTTTTTAAAACGTTAAAAGAGGGGATCCCTGGGTGGCTCAGCATTTGAGCACCTGCCTTCGGCCCAGGGCATGATCCTGGAGTCCCCGGATCAAGTCCCACATCGGGCTCCCTGCATTGAGCCTGCTTCTCCCTCTGCCTGTGTCTCTCTCTGCCTCTCTCTCTCTCTCTGTGTCTCTCATGAATAAATAAATAAAATCTTAAAAAAATAAATAAAACGTTAAAAGATAGTAAACTTTATGTGTGTTATATCACAATTTTAAAAACTATGCTCGGTGAGAGAAACAAGACACAAAAGATGATGTATCATATGATTTCATTTATATGAAATGTCCAGAATAAGCAAATCTATAGAGACATGAAGAGGTCAATGACATTGTCTAGGGCTGCCAAGGGCAGATGAGGAGTGACTGCTAATGGGCACAAGGTTTCTTTTTGGGGTGATTGAAATGTCCTAAAAATAGATTGTGGTGATCTTTACACCAGTCTATAAATCTATCTACCATTGCATTGTACAACTAACACAGGTGAGTTTTATAGTACTTAAATTATATCTCAATTAAGCTACTTTCATAAAGATAGGAACTGACGTTAATCTTTAAATTAAAAGAACTCATGAGTCTCATACTTTTTTTTAAGATTTTATTTATTTATTCCTGAGAGCCACAGAGAGAGGCAGAGACATAGGCAGAGGGAGAAGCAGGCTCCCTGCAAGGAGCCCAATATGGGACTCAATCCCAGTATGTCGAGATCACACCCTGAGCCGAAGGCATCCCATGAGTCCCATACTAATACAAATAAACAAATTAATAAATAAAGACATGGGAAGGAAGGGAAAACTCTTCCTTACCATAAAATCCCAGCTATACATGTAAAAGAAACCATCACTTGGCCACCATCATAGTAGTAATTGCTTTGGGTAAGAATTACCAATGGATGCTACATTATTTTTTTAATATTTTATTTATTTATTCATGAGAGACACAGAGAGAGAGAGAGAGAGAGAGAGAGAGAGAGAGCAGAGACACAGGCAGAGGGAGGAGCAGGCTCCATGCAGGGAACCTGACGTGGGACTCAATCCCGGGTCTCCAGGATCAGGCCCTGGGCTGAAGGCGGCACTAAACCACTGAGCCACTCAGGCTGCCCCTGGATGCTAAATTATTAAGTAGAAATTTGAGGAACAGTAGGAGAGTTACATAATCTCAAAGTATGTCCTTACAAGGTACTCATTTATTTTTTAAATATTCTTTCTTTCTTATTTTTAAAATTCGCATAGCATATTATTAGTTTCAGAGGTAGAGTTCAGTGATTCATCAGTTGCATATAACACTGAGTGCTCCTCACATCACGTGCCTTCCCTAATGCCTGTCACCCAGTTACCCCATCCCCCCCACGCCCTCCCCTCCAGCAACCTTCAGTTTGTTTCCTATAATTAAGAGTTTCTTATGGTTTATCTCCCTCTCTGATTTCATCTTGTTTTATTTTTTTCCTGCCTTTGCCTATGCTCCTCTATTTTGTTTCTTAAATTTCACATATGAGTGAAATCATATGATAATTGCCTTTCTCTGATTGACTTATTTCACTTACCATAATACCCTCTAGTTCCATCAATGTCATTGTAAATGGCAAGATTTCTTTTTTGATGGTTGAATAATATTCCATTACACACACACACACACACACACACACACACATCTTCTTTATCCATTCATTTGTTGATGAACATCTGGACTCTTTCCATAGTTTGGTTATTATAGACATTGCTGTGATAAATATTGGGGTGCAGGTGCCCCTTTCAATTACTACATTTGTATCTTTGGAATAAATATCTAGTAGTGCAATTGATAGGTCATGGGATAGCTCTATTTTAAACTTTTTGAGGAACCTCCATATTGTTTTCCAGAGTGGCTATACCAGCTTGCATTCCCACCAACAGGGTAAGGTTTCTCTGCATCCTCACCAACATCTGTTGTTTTCTGACTTGTTAATTTTAGCTGTTCTGAGAGGTGTGAGGTGGTATCTCATTGTGGTTTTTTAAAAAGATTTTATTTACTTATTTGACAGAGAGAGAGAGAACAAGCAGGGGGAACAGGAGAAGCAGGCTCCCTGCTGAGCAAGGAGCCTATATGGGGCTCGAGCCCAGGGCCAAAGGCAGACACTTAACCAACTGAACCACCCAAGCATCCCTCTTTGAGGTTTTGATTTGTATTTCCCTGATGCCAAGTGATGTTGAGCATTTTTTCATGTATCTGTTGGCCATTTGGGGTCTTTTTGGTTTTTTTAAGATTTTATTTATTCATGAGAGACACAGAGAGAGAGGCAGAGACATAGGCAGAGGGAGAAGCAGGCTCTCTACAAGGAGCCCAATGTGGGACTCTATCAAAGGACCCTTGGATCACAACCTGAGCCAAAGCAGATCCTCAACCACTGAGTCACCCAGGTGTGCCCTGTTGGCCATTTCTAAGTCTTCTTTGGAGAAATGTCCGTTCATATCTTCTGCCCATTTCTTGATTGGATTATTTGTTCTTTGGATGTTGAGTTTGATAAGTTCTTTATAGATTTTGGATACTAGTCCTTTATCTGATAAGACATTTGCAAATATCTTCTCCCATTCTGTCTGTCGTCTTTTTTTTTTTTTTTTTTTTACTATTTCCTTTGCTGTGCAGAAGCTTTTTATCTTGATGAAGTCCCAGGAGTTCACTTTTGCCTTTGTTTCTCTTGCCTTTGGAGACATGTCTAACTGGAAGTTGCTGTGGCTGAGGTCACAGAGGTTGCTGCCTCTGTTCTCCTCTAGGATTTTGATAGATTCCTGTCTCACATTTAGGTCTATACAAGATACTCATTTAATTACAAAGGGAAAAAAAAACAAAGGGGAAATAGTACCTTTACAATTGAGAAACCTGGAAGACACCACCTTAATCAAATGATCAAAGCTAACAATTTTGCAATTAACCAATACTTTGAGCTTTCAGATATGCTGAGAAGAACGCAGTCACTGCTGTGGAATTCCTGCCAAAAATGCATAATCCAAATCAAATTCTGAGGAAACATCAGATAAACCCAAATTGAAGGACATTCTTCCAAACTGCCCTGTGCTCTTCACAAACATTAAGATCATGCAAGTTAAGAGAAGACCAAGACATTGTTCCAGATTGAAAGAGATTAAAAAGACCTGATAACAGAATGTATCTTGTGACCTAGGATTTCCTTTAACTATAAAAGGACATGAGTGAAATAGGTGAAGGGGAGTAAGAGGTACAAACTTCCAGTTATAAAATAAATAAGTTACAGGAATGAAAGGTACAGCATAGGGAATAGAGTCAATAGTATTGTAATAACATTGCATGGTGACAGATGATAACTACACTTATAGAATAGTCAGATCACTGTGTGTACACCTGAAATTAACCATAACATTGTATATCAACTATGCTTTTTTGTAAAGGACATTATTGACACATTCACTAGGATGGCTATAATCGAAAAGTCAAATAACAGTGACTGCTGGTAAAGATGCGGATAAATTGGAACATTCATACTTTGCTGGTAGGAACGGAAGAAAATGAACTTGTTCTTAGGAAATTCATATTAAAGTATTCAGTTGAAAGTGTTTCATACCCTCAACTACTCCCAAATAGTTCAGAAAAAAATACAGATAGATATAGGGGCACCTGGGTAGCTCAGTTGGTTAAGCATCTGCCTTCAGCTCAGATCATGATCTCAGGGTCTTGGGATGGAGTCCCACATCAGGCTCACTGCTCAGCACGGAGTCTGCTTCTCCCTCTCCCTCTGTGCTCTCCCTCTCTTGCTCTCTAGTAAATAAATAAATCTTAGATAGATAGATAGATAGATAGATAGATAGATATAGATGATAGATATATAGAAGCAGAGACAGAAAGAAACAGAGATAAATGTGTTATTATTATGAGACTTGGTATTTTTTCCCATCTAATAAGTGAAAAATGGGATCTCGTTGTCTTAATTTGCATCTCTTTAATTATGGGGAGACCATTTAAAATGCCCCAGAATCCATAATCTGGAATGACCACAAAGGCTAAAAGATTTAACAGATATGCCCACCCTCTATAAAGCTCTAGTGATAAAAATATGAAACACCACATCTAGTAGAGGTGAAATGGTATCTGTCGTTTTAATTTTGCATTTCACTGACAACTAAAGAGATCAGGTTATCTTTTCATATATTATACATTTTGGTCACTTCAAGTGTCCTCTGCTGTGCATTACCTATTTGTGTCCACTATCCATTTTTCTAGCGTGTTGTTTGACTTTTTCTTATTGATTTGTAGGTATCCTTTAGATGTCCTAGAGTCTATATGCTAGTTCTTTGTCACACACATCAAAAGACTAGATGGAAACAATCAAGTCTGTGAAGCTCAGGGTCACCTGTAGTGAGGATCTTCCAGTTTAAATGCTAGGTCTTACAACTAACGGAAATATTTCTGGCCTATGCTGTGGGTCATTCTTGACTCTACTCGAGTATGTTTGAAAACTAAGGAAGAAGGGCATCTGGGTGGCTCAGTGGTTGAGCCTCTGCCTTTGGCTCAGGTTGTGATTCCCCCGTCCTGCCGTAGAGTCCCACATCAGGTTCCCTGTAGAGAGCCTGTTTCTCCCTCTGCCTAAGTCTTTTCCTCTCTGTGTGTCTCTCATAAATCAATCAATCAATCTTACAAAAAACTGAGGAAGAAATTACAATGATAATTCAAAAATGCATGGTCTGTATTAAGGGAGAAGAATTAATGTTTGTGCATCTGGACTATAATTATTCATCATATATATATATATATATGTTCTTGCTGTGTTAAACATTTTTCACTTGTAATACATGAATATTAATTTTATGAGTTAAATGTCTATTTAACTTTATGTTAACATCTTTTAAAGAGATAAAGCATCCATTTCTCTTCAACTGCTACTGGTATTTCCAAGCAAAGAAGTGATAATCCCCCTCTTCTGTTTAACAGAAAGGCACACTGAAGCCCAGGGAGTGGCTTGCCCAGCTTCATACTGGCAGGTATTAATCTGATTAGATCCTGTTTTCCTTAGCTCCTCAGGTCACGGTGGGGTCCAGCTTGACATGGGCTTCCTTCTCTCTTGCTACTCATGCTAAACATGCAGTATGTGCCCAATAAATGCCCCTTTGTAATAATAAACCTTTATCAGCCTAGGGACAGAGGGGAGTGTCCAGGCACTGCAGGGTAAGGAAGGTAGACAGCAGGTGTTGCATAAATCCTCAGTGTTGGTGCAGATAGAACCCAGGAGAAATCATTGTTGGGGGCACTGGAAGTGCCTTTTAAACATGCTCTCGGGATCCCTGGGTGGCGCAGCGGTTTGGCGCCTGCCTTTGGCCCAGGGCGCGATCCTGGAGACCCGGGATCGAATCCCACGTCAGGCTCCCGGTGCATGGAGCCTGCTTCTCCCTCTGCCTGTGTCTCTGCCTCTCTCTCTCTCACTGTGTGCCTAGCATAAATAAATAAAAAAAATTTAAAAAAAAATAAACATGCTCTCTCCCGATCTATACCCTGTACTAGCCTCCCAGTTCACAGGAAACACTCTTTGCTGGGGTCACCCTCAGGCCAGGAGTGAGTCCAGTAGGGAGTAATGCAAGCATGTCAGTTCTCAACGACAAGCCAAGTGCTCACGAGGAATCCCTAGGGGAAGCCCAGGCACCTAATTCCCACTCCTAGGTGACACAGTAATTATGCTTCTGGCCCGTCTCTGGGGGGTGGGCAGCCTTGGAGATTCCTTTAATTCCCTCACCGGATGGGGAAGGAGAGATCTCGATTTATTTTCCCATCTGTGAAACCAAGCGGGGGGGGGGGGTGACAAAAGTGGCCAGAAGACCTGCGCGGGTGGGCAGTTTGGCCGGGAGTGGGCTTTCCTTCCTTCTCTCTCCCCATCTTTCCCATCTCAGCTTCCACGGATTATGAATTTGACGATTTGAAAGTTTCTTCCCGGACGGCCAGGAGACCTCGCGGCGCGAACCCTCAAGGGGCTGCGACAGCCCCAAGAGGCCGGATAGGTGCCGGCGCAAACGTTCCGCGCGCCGACGTCCTCCCGCGCCCGGCTGCTCTCAACCTCCCGCTCCTCCTTCCCTCTATCCTCTGGCTCCCCTCCTCCTCCGTCCCCGCCCCTCTCCTGCCCTCTCATTGGCCGAGCTGGCCGGCCGGGCCTCCCCGGGATTTAAAGGGCCCGCTCTCCGCGCCGCCCAGGGAGCCGCAGCTGGTCCCGGCCTTGCGGCCTGCGGGGGAGGCTGCCCGGAGGAGGCGGCGACGGTGGCGGCGGCAGTGCGTCCCCGGCCCCCAGGACCGCGGCTTCCTTCCTGCCAGGTAAGTCGCCGGCAGTGCGCGTGCGGCTGCCCCGCTCCCATCCCGAGCCGGCCTCCCCGCGCGGGTCTGCAGCGCGTGTCCTGGGGCCCCCTCTCCATCACCTTTCCCACTGCTCCAATTGCTTCATCCCCTACTGCCAACTTCACCTTCCTGCAGCTCCCGGGCCTGGGCAGAGCTTTGTTGGCGCCCGCAAGAGGCCAGGTGGGGGTGAGATGGGGCGCTCAGGGGATACAGGACACCCCCCACATCTGTAGAAGAAGAGATGCACACGGCCCCCGAGTGTCACAGGATCTCCCTCTTTGCCTTCCACACAGAGTGACTCTACCTTGGAAACCACGGAGCGCCCCCCCCATTTGATATGTGGGCCTAGAATGTACACCATTCAATTACATCGGACCCGGACTGTTCACAGCATACAAGAGACACAGGTCCTTCCTTCACCACCACAGGTCATGGGCTGTGTGTGTGCACCCAGGACACCCATCCATACACACAGTTCGTGGCTCAGTCTGATGTACCTGACATTCACACCCTCCCTCAGTCCCCTAATACCGTATCTCCACAGGGACAGCCCCAAACTGAAAGATGAGTGTTCAAGTCCATCCTTTGAGCTGGTTCTGCCCCATGGACTTCCTGGCTCCCTCTGTGTCCCCACTTTGACAGGTCTATCCATCTGTCCATCCATCCGTGGGGGTCCGCAATGGCCACCTTCAGCCGCCAGGAATTCTTCCAGCAACTGCTACAGGGCTGTCTCCTGCCTACTGCCCAGCAGGGCCTTGACCAGATCTGGCTGCTCCTTGCCATCTGCCTCGCATGCCGCCTCCTCTGGAGGCTTGGTAAGTGCTTGCCACACTGTATGCCCCCACACCAGGCCATATCATATGTACCACATTCATCCATCCTAAGCCAACATTTTATCCTGCTGCATCTTGCCATGCCAAGCCAGACTCCAACATATCTAGCCCACCACATCCCAGCAGCCCCAGTGCCATTCCACTATACCACATCCTACTATGCCCAGCCACCCCATGCCCCACACCACATCAAGATACAGCCTGCCATGGCAAGCCACATCTTTCAGTATGCCTGGGTTCTGAGATTCTAGAAAGCTGAGGTTCTTGGATCTTGGGATCCTAAAATGTCTACATCCCAAGGTTACAAGATTTGGGGATGCTAATGTCCCAGGGCTATGGAATCCCAAAGTACCATGTTACAGGGCTTGGGCATTCTGACAAATTGAAATCCACACATTCTAGGCTTCCAAAAAGCTGGCATTATGGATTTCCAGAAGCAGGGCATAATGAGATTTCTGGATTGTAGGACTCTGGAATGTTTCCACAATCGTGGCAAGCCTATATCCAAATGACAAGATTCCAAGTTCCAAAGGTTCCCATAGGAGGCTGAGAATTTTGGAAATCTGGGATTCAAAGGTTCTCTACTTTCTTTTCTTTTCTCTTTTTTAAAGTTAATTTTTTTGTCATCTGTACACGCAATATGGAGTTCGAACTCATGACCCGAGATCACGAGTTGCATGCTCCACCCACAGAGCCAGCTAGGCACCCCCCTCCCTATTTTCTTTTATTTTAAGTGGATGGTTTTTTTCCCCCAGGTTCATCATTTTGAAATATTTCAAAGTTACTGAAAAGTTAAGCTGAATCATGTTACGAGCACCCATATATGCACTACCAGATTCTCCAACTGTCAACATCATGACATGTTAGCTCTATCTTTCTATCTACCTATCATCTTCCTGAATCGTGTGAAGAATGTGTTGACACTTCACCCCAAATCTTTCAGTGTGTGCCCCCAAAGAACAAGGACATCCCCCCCAACAAGCACACCCTCAACCATCACCCCTCAAGAAATTTACTCTGGGTCCAGGAATAATTATCTAACATAAGTAGATATTCAGATTTCCCCCACGGTTCCCAAAATGTCCTTTATAGACCTTTCTTCTTAAACCCAGGCCCTGCCACCCCTCCGGCTCCCCAAGCCCCACTTCGGGCCCCCTGCAGTCTCACCACATTCCAGCCTCTAGGCCTTTGTCCATGTTGTGCCCTCTGCAGAGATGCCCTTGCTCCCTACCAGCCCACCCAACTTCCCTTTCTTGTTCTCTCTCTCTCTCTCTCTCTCTGTCACCGGAAGGGTTGCCGTCCTACCTGAAGCATGCGAGCACCGTGGCAGGTGGATTCTTTAGCCTCTACCACTTCTTCCAGCTGCACATGGTTTGGGTCGTGCTGCTCAGCCTCCTGTGCTACCTCGTGCTGTTCCTCTGCCGACATTCCTCCCATCGAGGCGTCTTCCTCTCCGTCACCATCCTCATCTACCTGCTCATGGGGTATGGGTGTGAGTCGTCATCCCCGCGCCCTCGGCAAAAGGGCCAGCGGGACCCCAGGCTACAGCTGGCGAGGCTGTCCAGGACAGGGAGGGCATAGGGTATTCCTGGAGGTGGAGGGGGGCAGGAGTCTGGGAGACTTGTTCTTTCTGGAGGCTGCGCGGGACAGGCTGGGCTTGGGCTCCCCCTGGAGGAGGGAGTCCTGGAGAATTATTCCTCCAGGAGATTGTGCAGGAAAGGTTAGGGAGGGGGATAGAACCATCTCCGCACCTTGGTTTCCCTGCTCCGTGGTCCTGAGACCATGGGAGTCATGAAGCCAAGACCACCTTTTTTTTTTCCTTAGTGAGATGCACATGGTGGATACCGTGACATGGCACAAGATGAGAGGTAGGCAGCCCTGGCCCTCTCACCTGCCCCAGTCCTCCTGTCCTGCTCCACAGCTCCTAATGCCCCAACCCTGTCTTTCCTTCCCCACTTTTCTCCCACATCTGCCCACCCTGGTGGATGTGCAGGCCTCCGATTCCCCTTATATCCATGTCTCTCTCTCCCATGCCTTCCCCCTCCCGTCTGTCTGTCCTTTCTCCTGGCACTTGAGTAAAGGCATCTGCTTGTCCCGGGCCCACCTGCTCACCTGCCTGTCTGACACTGGGCCCACCCATCCACCCTTGTACTCCTCTTTTCCTCCCTGCTCTCCCCTGGTGCGCCCCCCCCCCCCACGCGGACCTGCTCTTCGCCTGTCCACTTGACTGTGGGCCCCACACATAGGGGCCCAGATGATCGTGGCCATGAAGGCGGTGTCTCTGGGCTTCGACCTGGACCGGGGCGAGGTGGGTGCGGTGCCCTCGCCCATGGAGTTCATGGGCTACCTCTACTTCGTGGGCACCATCGTCTTTGGGCCCTGGATATCCTTCCACAGCTACCTGCAGGCTGTCCAAGGCCGCCCACTGGTGAGGTCCTGGGTGGACAGGTGGGCAGGGACTGCGGGAGCCACCACGGGGCAGTGTTCATGGAGCCTTGATCCCCACAGAGCCGCCGCTGGCTGCAGAAGGTGGCCCGGAGCCTGGCGCTGGCCCTGCTGTGCCTTGTGCTGTCCACCTGTGTGGGCCCCTACCTCTTCCCATACTTCATCCCCCTCGACGGTGACCGCCTCCTTCGCAAGTGAGCACAGCCTTCAAGGCCTTTACCCAACGGTGCGGGGGTTGGGTAGGGACCTGGGGTCACCCCAGCTCTGAGCCGGTCTCTTAATTCTTCTATCTGTCTTCTGTTACTACAGCAAGAAACGCAAAGCCAGGTAAATGAGGGCAGGTGCTAAGGGCAAGTGGGGCTGACTGGGGGCTGGGGGCGCAGTCTGTGGCCGGTTTGTTCTGGGAGTCCGAGACTGTCTGACCGTCTATCCCGTGACTAGACAGAAACCGTTTGACCAAGATCGGCTCTGTGACTGTGTGACTGACTCTCCAACACAAAACTGAGTCTGGCTATCCACCCATTCCATTGTTGGGGGGGAAGTCACGTGACTACCGTGGGGAGGGACGAGTATGTATCGGTGGGTGATGCCGACCTGACTGTGACTCTGGCAAGGGGTGTCTATGGGTTGTTTGCCTGTCAGCCACTCACTCTCTTGTGGGACTGGTATTCTGGCTGTCCAGCTGTGCCACTGTCAGTGATGGGATGTGTACCTGTCACTGGATCAGATAAAGTGGGGTCATCTGAGACTGCCTGGGAATGGGTCCGAACTATAGTCTGTTGTGTGCCTATCTATGATGAATTCCGCCTGTGAGTCCACCTTCTCTGGCTGCCTGGTGTTGTCTAGCTGAGGGGCCATGACTAAATGGGTGTCTGTGCCTGTCAGTGGGACTGACCATCCACCTCTAGCATGACTAGGATTTCATCCAAGCTGTTTGAGTTCATGACCCAGTGCCCCACTTGCTGGCCACTGATCATGTCTGATGCTGAATGAGGCTCCCAAAGGGTGGAATGGCTTGCCCAGTGTCACCCAGCTCCACATCCAGGCATTACTCCCAGGCCTGATTCCAGAACTTACACATTTTCCTGGATGCTGGCTGTTTTTCATCATGTCTGATTGTGCAACTGAGAGGATGACTGTCTCGAGGGTAGCAGGGTACTTGGTTTGGTGGTATCTGTGCCTAAATAAAGGACTCTGGTGTGTCTTATGGTCACTGAATCCGACTGGAGAGCTATGAGGCTGGGAGTCTGATGGTGTTTGTGTCTGGCCACGTGGCTGTGTCAGTGTGTAGCACGTTGAGTTCAGGCCTCTGACAGTGTGGCTGCTGGGTCTGGATGTCTGGCCACGTGAGGCTATAGGACCATGTCATTTTTTTAAAAAGGATTTTATTTATTTATTTGAGAGAGAGAGAGAGAGAGAGAGAGGCAGTGCACGTGCACAAGAAGGATGAGGGTAGAGGGAGAAGGAGAAGCAGTCTCCCTGCTGAGCAGGGAGCCCCGCTGATGTGGGCACTCGATCCCAAGACCCCTGGGATTGTGACCTGAATCGAAGGCAGATGCTTAACCGACTGAGCCAACCCAGGTGCCCCAGGACTGTGTCACATTGCAAGGCAGCTCACACATCTGTTTGAGGCATGTGAAACTAACAGACGGTGTATGTATGCGTGTGACTATCATAGTACACCTCTTTTGCTGCCATGTTTGTCTTGTCTTGTCTTGTCTTGTCTACAAACAACTCCGGCAGGCCTCCAGGTCCTCTCTGACTCTCTTTCCTTTCTCCTCTGCTGCCTTTCTGACCCCCGGGGGCCCTAGGGGCACCATGGTAAGGTGAGTCTGCAGAGTGGGGCTGGGGATGCTGACATGAGGTGGGTGTCATGCTGTGGCCTAGAAATGATCCCTCTCTCCCCTACTACTTTCTCCCCAGGTGGCTGCGAGCCTACGAGAGTGCTGTCTCCTTCCACTTCAGCAACTATTTTGTGGGCTTTCTGTCCGAGGCCACGGCCACGTTGGCAGGGGCTGGCTTCACCGAGGAGAAGGATCACCTGGAATGGTGGGGAGGGCTGGGGGGCCCCCTCTCCCACAGGGTGCTGCCTAGAGGAGCTTCAGGGAGGGGGGAGGGAGTCCCAGGGGAGGGAACAGCCAAGACAAAAGTATGGAGGTTCAATGGATGGGTGAGACCCCGAATGAATTTGCATGTCTCTTTTGCCTACAGGGACCTGACGGTATCCAAGCCACTGAACGTGGAGCTGCCCCGGTCCATGGTGGAAGTTGTCACAAGCTGGAACCTACCCATGTCTTATTGGCTAAATAACTGTGAGTCCCCAAGCCATCATTCCAAGAGAGTTGGGAGTCTTCAATCCAGGCCCTTTCCCGTTCATATAACAAACATTTACTGAGAACCTATTGTGTACTAGGCACTGGAGATACTGCAGTGACCAGAAAAAAACAAAAACAAAAACCGAAGTGCCTGCCTCTGGGGAACTGGCATTTTTGTAGGGAGAGCAGACAGTAAGAGAAAAGAAAATACAAAGTTCAAATGGTGTCAGGTGCTATGGTTAAAAAAAAAAAATGAAGCCGATAAAGATGATCTGGGAGTGTTGGCAGGAGTCCAGGGCAGGGGGAGTGTTGCAATTTTAAATAAATTAACCAGAGAAAGTCCCAGAGAGGAGGTGACATTTGAACAAAGACCTGAACAAGATGAAATATTAAGCAGTGCCAATGTGTGGGGGAGGAGTGTAACAGATGGTGGGAACAGCCAGTACAAAGGCCCTGAGGCAGCACACCTGGCACATTTGAGGAATAGGGAGGAGACCAGTGCAGTGGGAGCAGAGTGAGCAAGGGGATCAGTGGCAGGAGGTGAGGTCAGAGAGCTGACAAGGTCCTGTTCCTATAAGGCTTCACTGGCCATGGGGAGGATTTTGGCTTTTTCTCTGAGAAATGGAGCCATAGCAGGGATCTAAGCACAGGAAGACTAAGGCCTGGCTTGGGTTGTAACAGGACTTTCTGGCTGCTATGAGAGCAGATGGGAAGCAGACAAGGGTGGTGGAAGCAGTGAGGAGGCCCCTGCAGTAGTCCAAGCAAGCAATGGCAGTGGTGGCAGTGGATGTGGAGAAGAGAGGTCAGATTCTGGATAAATTCTGAAGGTGGAACTGACAGGCTTTGCCGAGAGTTTGCTTGTGGGGATGGAGGGAGGGCAGCGCAAGGGTGATTCTAGATTTTGTCCCTGAGGAACTGTAAGAGTAGAGTTGACATTGGCTGAACTTGAGGACACTATAGGAGGAGCAGGTTGGGTGGGAAGATCAGGAGGTAAGTTTTGGACATGTGTAGTTTGAGGCCATTATAAAGATTTTTGTTCTGGGGGGCTCCAACAGGTTGTGGGTTCCTTGCTTTGCCCTATAGCCCCCCAGGAAGGGCAGAGGGGATGCCAAGAGACTCTTGACCTGCATCTCCCCCTTCCAGATGTTTTCAAGAATGCTCTACGCCTGGGGACCTTCTCAGCCGTGCTGGTCACCTACGCAGCCAGTGCCCTCCTGCACGTGAGCTGGGCAGAGCGGGACGTGGGGTTGGGAGAGCTGGACAGGGTTGGCAGGGCCTCCTCCTTATTCACCTCCTTGCCCCCTGGGCCTTCCAGGGCTTCAGCTTCCATTTGGCTGCGGTGCTGCTGTCCCTGGCATTTATCACTTATGTGGAACATGGTGAGTGCAGAACGCAACCCAGCAGATGGGATGGAAGGTAGGGGCAGGGCTAGAACCACTATCGCCTGAGGCTAACCTGACCACCCCCTTACCTCCTGGCCCCTGCCCTAGTCCTCCGGAAGCGCCTGGCTCGGATCCTCAGTGCCTGCGTCTTGTCGAAACGATGCCCACCGAACTGTTCGCACCAGCATCGCTTGGTGAGGGTTCAGCCCGGTCAACCTTATGCCCAATACTCCCCCTCAAAAATGTTACTTTGGGGTGCCCAGCTTCCTCTTCTGGTGCCTGAGCCATCCCCGGAACCTCACTTCTATTCACTGGCACCCATTTCTTTCACATTTATCAAGCACCTGCTGTATACACACCTGGCATTTGTTCCCCACCCCACCCCCCGTGAACATTTATTGAGCACCTGCTGGCATCAGGCACTGCTCTAGGCCTCAGAGACACAGTGGTAAACAAAACAGTTTGTCCCTATGGGACAAACATTTTAACAGATGAGACCGTACATGTGTAAAGAGTCAGTAAAGTATAATAGTTTTTTTGGATTGTGATTAATGCCAAGGAGAAAAGACATAAGGGAAAGGGCAGGAAGTATGGAGGGGGGTGAGTGGTTTCAATTTTGAATAGGGAGGTTGACTTTTGAGTTCTTTAACTGAAGGAGATGGGGAAGAGAAGCGTTGCAGGCAAGGAGAGAACAAGCGGTGTAAACGCTCTGAGATGGGAGAGAGCCTGGAATATTTGTCGAACAAGGAGACCAGCATGGCTTTAACAGCCAAGCAAGAAGGGGAGAGTGGTGGGTTCTCTGGGTCATGGTGGGGATTTGTTCTTTTCATTGTCTGCAATGAGAAATCCTGGGCCACCTCAGATAATCTCTCCCACCCAGCAACTGATGTTTATCACCATAAACCCCCAATGCAAGCCACTCCATTCTTCCTCCTCTGCCTGAACATTCACATCTCCCTACCCCAGATGCAGATGCCCTCACGCTAATAGTACCCTCATCCTTGAATACCTCTTGAGCACCCATGGGAAGATCCAAACCATTTTTCCTACCACAGGGGGTGCCCTGTGCCCTGGATGTCCTGATTCCTGGGACCCACTGTGCCTTGTGCATTTACCTGGGCTCCCCTGCCCAGGTGGGGCTGGGGTACAGTGAGCAGATCCAGCTGCCAAGCATATCCATCTGTCCCCCACAGGGCCTGGGGGTACGAGTCTTAAACCTGCTCTTTGGGGCCCTGGCCATCTTCCACCTGGCCTACCTGGGCTCCCTGTTTGATGTCGATGTGGATGACACCACAGAGGAGCAGGTGAGGTGGGACCCTGGGCTGGAGGTTACTTAGGGATGTGCTTCCTGCTCATGGGAACCATGAGAACAAAGGTGAAGAGGCCGAGGCATTGAGGATCTCGTGTCACGTGTCTAGCTTGTGAAACTAGTGTTCCTTGGTCCTTCTTTCCCATGGCCCTTCTGGTTGATTTGTCCTGTTAGGGCTTTTATTAGAGTGAAATGTGCAAACTATGGTTTTTATTTTTACTTATAAAATTTATGTTATAGAGATGGAGTGAAAAATCCAGGTTTTAACTTTTCAAAATATTTTATTTATTTGAGAGAGAGAGAGAGAGAACATGAGTAGGGGGAGGGGCAGTGGGTGAGGGAGAAGCCGGCTCCCTGCCAAGCAAGGAACCCGACTCCACTCTGGGCTCCACTTGGGGCTCCATCCCAGGACCCCAGAATCATGACCTGAGGTGAAGGCAGCCTCTTAACCGATTGAGCCACCCAAAGGGCCCCAGGTTTTACTTTAAAAAAAAATTAATTCTTTCACCATATATTTATTTAGGTAGAATTCACAAAGTTTCTTTCTCCTTTAATTAAAGAAGTATTTTTACTCAGGTCAAGTGTGCAAACTCTGGATTCTGCTTTAAAAATGTACATTAAAATCTATATACTATTTTTATTCATGTGGAGTATGCATATTCTAGATTTTCCTCCTTTCTAAAGGAAAGACAATTTTAAAAATACTGTTTCTTCCTCTGGCTCCTGCAGGATCCAGGTTTTGCTTCTCTTTTAGTTGAATTTTTTATTTTTAATTGAAAATAAAACTTTTATTTCATAGTTTGTCATTAAAAACAATTTTTAATCTTCACTCAGGTTGAGTGTGCAAAATCTGGGTTTTATTTTTATTAAGACATTTAAAAATAGTTAATGCACATATCACAAAGTTCAAAAACAAAACAGTATCCAAGATTTTCAGGGAAAAGTCTTGCTCCTACTATCTACCTCCTGCCCTCTTACTTTTATTCATCTTATTAAAATATCCTTTTAAAGTGTAAGCTCAATAAACAAATATAAATATATATTTTAATTCCCTTCCCCACCCCAGTTTTTATCCTAAGGTGACTCATGAATGGTACTGTTCTGCATGTCACTTTTTTCACATAATAATTCTTGAAAATCTTCCACATAAGTATGTGGCATGTCCTCATTCATTTGTTTCCATTGCGAGGATATGACAACATCACACAGTGTAGTTTGTCCCTTGTCACTGAACACCCAGATGATTTCCAGCCCTTTCCTATTGCAAGTGGTGCTGCAGCAAGTAACAATACCCTTGTACCCATTGTGGATTCACACAGGTGCAGTCAAAACTATAGGATCTATCCTTGATAGTTACAATGGAGAAGTTACCTTTTTGCCTCCCTCCAGCAATGTGTGACCATACCTGTCGCCCTACCGACAGAGTGCCTCTCAGACTTCCTGGATATGTTTGCCGGGTTGAGAGGAAGAAAATTAGGAATGAGGCTAAGTATCTTTTCATATGTTTAAGAGCCACTGGGGTTTTATACTCAGTGAAAATGGCATACTCCCCTCCTTTGCCAGTTTTTTTTATTCTTTTTGAAAAATCAATTCCTAGAAGCTCCTTCTGTATTAGGGAGAATACTGGTCAGAGAGTGGAATTGCCTTGTTTTGTTTTTAAAATAATTTTGAAAGAAAAAGAAAACATGAAAGAAAAAAAAACCCACCTAAATCTGCTTATCTTTCATACGTACCCAGTCTCTTCTCTGGAGCCTCACCTAGGGTGACCATGGAGTCACAGAACTGTCCTTGAGCAAAGGATGGGTTTTCCTGAGGCCTTTTTTTGTTCTTGCCAAGTGGGACTGTCACCTCTTTCTCTCCCACAGGGCTACGGCATGGCATACACTGTCCACAAGTGGTCAGAGCTCAGCTGGGCCAGTCACTGGGTCACTTTTGGATGTTGGATCTTCTATCGTCTCATAGGCTGAGGCACCCCTGTGGACCCACATAGCTTCCTCAAGATTCCTCCTCAGGGTGCCAGCCCTGATGGGAGATGAGGGAAGGCCCTATCTCTAAGTCTTGACCCCTCTCCATCCTTGATCCCCCTGACACCCCTACACACACACACACACACACACACACACACAATTTCCATGCCTGTCGATCCCCACTACACCACAAGGCGGGAAGGGGGTGGTCCCTGCTGGGGCCTAGAGATGGAGGATGCTTGGGGAAGCAGAGAGGGGTAGATCCAGGGCCTCCCCGCCTTCCTTCTCCCTTTTTATATACAGTTTGTTATTGTCAAATAAAAGTAGGAAAGATACAAAAGGCTCTTTCTTCACTGCTCAGTGGGGAATAGGATCGACTGAGGAATGGGCACAGTATGGATAAAGGTTTAGAAATTGGAAATCATTAAGAGGGAGCAGGTTGTGATCACTTCCTGGTTAATTTGTTATTGCTCAGTTTTGGATGATGAGCCTGAGGACTGCACAGCTTGATTTCAGTGGAGCTAGGACAGACTAGATAATTGGATGGGGCGCTGGGAAGCTGATAGTTACTGGCTGAAAAACTGATTGGTTATTCTGACTAGGACGGGGAGGGAGAAAGCAAGACAGATGAAGAGTTCATGCTTATTGGTCCTTAGGACTGAAGCTTGTGGGTTCCTGTTTGTTAGGATAGGTCTGGGTTCTGATTGATTGCCCGGCCTGGGGTGCCTGCTGGCTTAAGAGTTAGGGAGTCGGGATTGCCTCTTCAGAGTTGGCAAAGGCAGACCGGGGGGGGGGGGGGGGGGGGGGTGGGTCTCAATGACAAATGGCCAGCAAGGCTGAGGAGCCTGGGTTTTGACAAGTTCTTCTGACTTTATAAGTCGGGAGAGGTGGAGATGGCCGCAGAGAAGCTCTGAGCGCCGAGGGAGAGGAGAGAGGCAGTGTACAAGATGTGCTCTGCCTGTCGTATTAAGTTTTTTTTTGCTGGTTCGGGCATTAGGATTGAAGACCGGTCCAGGAACTCATTGATTGCTCTGCCTAAAAAACGAGGGCAAAGGTGAGCGAACCCAAAGCAATGCTGACTCAACAGTAGATGAGGAGGATAAACACCCGGTTTCCGATAAGACTGACAATGGGATAGGGGAAATCAAAGCCACGACTCGCAGCAGACCCGGCTCAGCCCGAAAACGCCCACCAACCTCGGCGGGTCCCACCCTTCCTGCAGCTCCTGACTGGGCTTCAACCAACAGCGAAAATGGCACCACGCACGGGGGTGGGGCCGGCGGCACACAGGGAGCTCCTATTGGTTAGGAACGGCACTGGCCGCCTTCTCAGCCCCTCCATTGGCCAGCTCCGTAAGGTGAGGAACCTGTGAGGGGGTGAGTCGGGACGAGGGATTTTACGCAGCCAGCAAGCTAACTTAGATCCGGGAGTGTGTGAGAGAGGCTGCCGCGACCGCGCCGCCGGGTGAGTGTCCTCCGCTCAGCCTACCACTCCGTCCCCTAGCTCGCTACTGCTCAACAGCCGGCCCTCGGCGCCTGTGCGAGACCCTTCCCGCCGCCCCCCAAACGCGGGCGCGCCACACACACTCCCACACTCCCAGTCTCCCACCGCCCACCGAACGCGCCTGCGTGAGACACCCCCCCCACCCCCGCCAACCGCGCGGTTGCCCAGACGACAGAAGATCTGCCTTCTCATTGGACAGCTAGCCTAGAGGCTTCTAGTCCTAATTGGTGGTCTCTGTGTTTGACCCTCGTTTTCCTGTTTAGACCTATGCACGGGACCCCTGCCTTCCGCTTCCCTCTTCCTCGCAGGTTGGTGGCCTTACGGGCGATTTCAGGAAGGGTCTGGCTCTCCATACACTGAACTCGGGGGTTGTAATTCTGATTACTTTTCTCTCTTCTGTCCTGCAGTTTCCAGGACTATGGGGAGGGGATAGATTTCTGTTGAAAGATGCTAAACCCTGACCCCTGCAGTGTAGCCCAGCCTGATCTCTGTGTCTCCCCCAGCCGACTGTGACCCCGGAGGGCGGGGACCACGCCAGGCTCCTTTGTCCCCTCTATCAGGGTATGACCAATGAGGGCAGGGACCAGGCCTGGTACCTTTATATTCTCCAGCAAACTATGACCCCCGAGGGCTAGAATGTGGCCTGGTTCCTGTGTCTTCCATATCACAGGACTCCTAGAGGACTGAAACAGCCTTATGGTGATGATTTTAAAACTGCATATAATTGGACTATTTTTAATACAGTGTATTCACTGATAATTTTAGTCCATTTACATTTATTGCGATAATAAACTATTTGGATTTGATTTTATGATCTCATTGTGTGCTTTCTATATTTGTTCAAGTTCTCTATTTTTTTTTCTCCTTTCTGCTTATCCACACACAGCCATCAGCCTACAAAGACATGACCACCAATGCCAGCCCCTTGCACCCATATTGGCCTCGGCACTTGAGGCTGGACAACTTTGTGCCTAACGACTGCCCCACGTGGCATCTCCTGGCCGGCCTCTTCTCTGTCTCTGGGGTCTTGGTTGTGACCACATGGCTGTTGTCAGGTCGTGCTGCGGTCATCCCCCTGGGGACTTGGCGGCGATTGTCCCTGTGCTGGTTTGCAGTGTGTGGGTTCATTCACATGGTGATTGAGGGCTGGTTCAGCCTTTATCACGAAGATCTTCTTGGAGACCAAGCTTTCTTGTCCCAACTCTGTGAGTCCTGAGTTCTTTGATGTGCTGTGGGAGGGGTTTTTCTGGACAGGGATTGGCTTAGATATTCATCCACCCACCAACTCTAACATTAATTTATTTTACAAATTTATTTAACTTTTTTGTTGGATGTATATTCACATGGGTCAAAAAAACAAACCATTTAAAGAGATGTGCAGTGAAAATCTACCTTCTGTCCACCAAGTTTCTGTAGTTATTAATCAATGTTAATAATAGTGTATGTTTTCTTCCAGGGTTTATTTACACAAAAATTATACAGATAAGCCTCAGTTTGCTATTGTAAAAGAGGGATAACAGTAATACCCAAATATATGTAAGTCACTTAGAACAGTGTTGGCAGGGGTGTCTGGGTGGCACAGTTGGTTAAGTGTCTGACTCTTGGTTTCGGCTCAGGTCGAGATCTTGGGGTCACAGGAGATCAAGCCCTGCATCAGGCTCTGAGCTCAACACAGAGTCCGCTTGAGATTCCTGATGCACAACGTGCTTGCTCTCTTTCTCTCTCCTTCAAATAAATAAATAAATAAATAAATCTTAAAAAGAAAGACTTTCAGAACAGTGTTGGCAGACAGTAGATGCAATAACTGTTTATCATCATCGTCATCATCGTTTTTCCCCCTGCTGTATAAACATATGGTAATATGGTATATACACTTCTGAATTTTGCTTTTTTAAAATGAGGTCATGCCTCATCAGCTCACAAAAGGCTTTCAAAGCATAGATGTTACAGAATTATTTGACTTGTCCAGTATTTATGAGTATTTCCCACCAGTCTTTTGCTATTGCAAATTTATTCCCTTTTGGCCTCATGAGTAAAACTGCCATTCTTATATAACACCTTGATCTAACACAAGTCTGTGTGGAGACCTGCTTTCATTTCTCTTGGGTAAATATGGAAGAGAATAATGGTAGATGTGTGTCTAACTTTATGAAAAACTGCCAAACTATTTTTAAAATTGGCGGCACCGTGTTATTCTCCCAACAACAGCATGTGGGAGTTCTAGTTCCTTCACATCCTTGCGGACACTTGGTATGGTCAGGTGTTTTCTCAGTTTTAGTCCTAGTGGATGCGAGTGATATCTCGTTATGGTTTCATTTTGCTTTTTCTTTTTTTTAAGATTTTTATTTATTTATTTGAGAGAGAGAGAGCAAGCATAAGCGGGGGAGGAGGAGAGGGAGAAACAGACTCCAGCTGAGCAGGGAGCCCAATGCAGGGCTTCATCCTGGGACCCTGGAATCATGACCTGAGCTGAAGGCAGACACTCAACCAACTGAGCCACCCAGGCTCCCCTTAATTTGCTTTTTCTTAATGACTAATCAAAGTTTTGAGCATGTTTCATGTTTATTGACCATTTGGGAATCCTTTTTTGTGAAGAACCCATTCTTGTCTCTTGCCTATTTTTATATTGGGTGGTCTTTTTATTAATTCTCTGCTCATTCTTTCATTCACTCATCTGTTCACCTTTGTGCTTGCTCACTCACTTGCTTGTGCGTGCTCTCTCTTATACTCACTGACTCACTCACTCATTGGCTACTTCACACACCCCATCACCTACACTTCCCTTCTTTTATTCCACATTTATTGAACACCAGACAATCATAGCATTACTTATTGTTCTGTGAGGTTTGTACACATTATCTTGAGTACATCTGTCCACCTTAGAATCCAGACAGCTACCCCATTTCACAGATGAGGACACTGAGGCATGGAGAGGTTATAAAGCCCACCTTACATGGGCCCTCAGCTCTCACAAGTCTGAGTTCCTTTTCTTACCTTTATTCCTCATGTATGTCTCTTATCTTTTTCAGGGAAAGAGTATGCCAAGGGAGACAGCCGATACATCCTGTAAGTGTTTGCCTCCATCAAGGAAGACCTGCACTGATTTAGGGTGGTTGTGAGTCAGGGAACACTAATGGGGTGCCCTGTGGGTAGAGCACAGTGATGCCAGTGTCCCCCAATCCTTTCTCCCACAGGAGTGACAACTTTACGATATGCATGGAGACCATCACAGCTTGCCTTTGGGGACCACTTAGCCTGTGGGTGGTGATTGCCTTTCTCCGCCAGCAGCCCCTGCGCTTCATCTTACAACTTGTGGTCTCTGTGGGTGAGGAGAGGGCCCACACTGGGTGCTGGAGGGCCTGATGAGGGAATCCACATATACAGGGGCATCCCTGCAGGGTACATCTCTCAATTGTGCCTATCTGGGGCTGAGTCAGGCTGAAAGATGTCCTCCTAAGGTTTTGGAAAGCCATGACCATCTCAGTCTGTGTTCTCAAGTGGGAAGGGTTCATTTCTCCTCCTTCATCACAGCATTCCCTGTGAAGGTTATATGAGGTGGCAGGGAGCCCCTGGATCCTCCAGGATTAGGATTCTGAGCTCAATCTGATAATCAGTCCTTTTGTGTTCTTAAATTGCTAGCTTTCTTTTAGTTCTGGAATCCTGAGCTGTCTTGAATTAAGGATTTGGGGTTTCCTTAAGTTCTGGAGGTAGGACCTCTCCTGAGTTCAGAAATTTTTGGCTTCTGATTTCTGGAATTCTCACTTTTCTAGTTCTTCAAATTTTCAGCTATGTGATTTCAGAATTCTTAGCTCTTGAAATTTGAGAATCCTGAGCTCTGAGACCTTAACAATGATGATGACTTAGAAAATGCCTTGGAATAGCTTTTCCTCCTCACTGGGTTTCTCCTTCCCCTTCTGCCTCCCACAGGTCAGATCTATGGGGATGTGCTCTATTTCCTAACAGAGCACCGGGACGGATTCCAGCATGGGGAGGTGGGCCACCCGCTCTACTTCTGGTTTTACTTTGTCTTCATGAACGGCTTGTGGCTGGTGCTACCTGGAATCCTCGTGCTAGATTCTGTAAAGCAGCTTGCTCATGCCCAGAGCGTGCTGGATGCCAAAGGCACAAAAGCCAAGAGCAAGTAGAACTAATCAGTAGTAAGCTGGGCTTGAACATTGGCTGATGAGGAACCCTCCACCAGGAAGAAGAATCCAGTCCATACTCCCACAGGTCGGAGGAACAAAGCAAATTGATCTGTCAAACTCAAGCTAATGGGTAAGGACCAGAAGGACCAAAGGCAGGGGCAAGAAAGGAGTTGTGTGGAGCTACTGCCAGGAGCCACTGGGACAAAGGTGCAGAAGAACCTAGGAGGGCCATGATGGTGGCAGTTTTTAAAATCAGGAAATAAAAGATCTTGACCCTAACACTGACAAATTTGTAATTACTAACCCCAGAGATGCCCTATGACTGACCTCACAAGCCCTTCCCTCACTCATTTCACAGACCACCATTCTCTCAGCCATAGACCACCCCCATTACCATTACTTAGACCTCCAATCTATAACATCACAAACCCCCTATCACTGACCCCGTAGATTCCCGTGATGACCAATTAGATCCATGAGACACCCATTATCTCTTTTAAGAAGTGATGATCCACTTGGTGTTCTCTCCAGAACACACTTTCATTTTTTGCAATATGGGCAGGCTGAGAACTTTCCAAATCTAAGTTTTTCAATTTATTCAGCCTCTCGTGTCCTGATCAGGCACCCCACAGATACCCCATCAAGAACTCCACAGATCTTTCCTCACTCACCTCAGACTTCCCCATTACTCATTCCAAAACTCCACCATCACTCACCTCAGAGACCCCACAAAACTCACACAAGACTGATCACTCACTTCACATACCCCAGTCACATACCCTACAACCCCCTGACTCACCCCATAGACCCCCACATCATGTATCACACAGACCCTCCCACTCTTCCCACAAATCCCCCATCATTGACCTCATAGGCTGTCATTACCTAACCTATAGACCCCCATAACTCACCTTGCAGAATTTATTACCTCATACCCCACAGGTCCCCAATTATCCCATAGCTCTTCCATTGTTCCCATTGCTCACCTACATCCTGTCATCCCACTGACCTCCTATCATGTAGCCACAGATTCCCATCATTTACCCAATAGATAACTCTCTCTCTATAGACCCACCCCATCACTCTTCCCAAAGTCTCTCTGTCATTAACCTCATAGACCTTGAGTCATAAGACAAATGGGCACTTGAGGAATTTTGAGGAGATGACAAAGAATGAAAACACTGTAGATACCTGTAGACTGCCTGCAGTATAGCTTTTGAGAAATGCTTCACTGTTCAAGCCAAAGCCAGGCACAGCCCATCTTCTGTCCATTACACTTACTCTCCATGCCACTTACTATCCCTTTGACCTTGAGCATGTTTCTCCCTGACCTTCAGTGCTCTCCTCTGTAAAATTCTTTTCTTTTATTTTTTTTAAGATCTTATTTATTCATTCATGAGAGACACAGAGACAGAGGGGCAGAGACACAGGCAGAGAGAGAAGCAGGCTCCATGCAGAGAGCCCGATGTGGGACTTGATCCTGTGCCCCAGGATCACACCCTGGGCGGAAGGCAGGCACTAAACTGCTGAACCACCCAGGCATCCCTCATCTGTAAAATTCTAATAATAGTACCTACCTCATTGGGTTTTTATGCAGATTCAATGAATTAATATATGTAGACTATCTGGCATACACTTTGTATTTGTTGAATGGAAGAATAAATAAATGAAAGAGAAAGTTTTCCCAGGACTATGAAAAGGACCTCTTTTTTTTATCTCCTTGCTTCCAGTAGTATCTTTCCATCCAAGGCTCTCTCCACAACCAAGACAGGCATCTGACCACATCATACCCCCATTTAAAACCTGTGCTCATAAAATAAAATAAAATAAAATAAAATAAAATAAAATAAAATAAAATAAAATAAAATAAAATAAAATAAAATAATAAAATAAAATAAAACCTGTGCTCTTGGGACGCCTGGGTGGCTCAGCGGTTGAGCATCTGCCTTCGGCTCAGGGTGTGATTCTGGGGTCTGGGATTAAGTCCCGTATTGGGTTCCTTTCGGGGAGCCTGCTTCTCCCTCTGCCTGTGTCTCTGCCTCTCTGTGTATCTCTCACGAATAAATAAAATATTTTTTAAAAATAAACAAAACCTCTGCTCCAATGCCATCAGGATTGAACTCCAGAATCCAGACTACTGTTTTACTCATCCCACCCTATGATAATTTTAATGAGAAGCACATTCTCAAATTCCTTATTTCAGAAAATCCAGCAGAGCCATAAGAAGTAAAGATTTTTACTCAAGCGCATGGGTCAAAAGATATGTGCCAAAAACCTTTCTTTGGTTTTCAAAAAAAAAAAAACTCCATTATTTATACCTTCTAGGAAATTGACAACTATCTAATATTAAAACCAAGGAAACTATTTATTTAAGAAGATAGCAAAATAGGGATGGCTGGGTGGCTCAGCAGTTGAGCATCTGCCTTTGGCTCAGGGCGTGATCCTGGGGTCCTGGGATCGAATCCCACATCAGGCTCCCTGCATGGAGCCTGCTTCTCCCTCTGCCTGTGTCTCTGCCACTCTCTGTTCCTCTCATGAACAAAGTCTTTAGGAAAAAAAAAGAAGATACCAAAATAGGGGCGCCTGGGTGGTTCAGTGGGTTAAGTGTCTACCTTCAGCTCAGGTCCTAATCCCTGCGTCCTGGAATCAAGCCCCACATGGGGCTCCTTGCTCACTGGAGAGTCTGCTTCTCCCTCTCCCTCTGCCCCTCCACTCCCTTCGTTCTCTCTCTCTCTCTCTCTCTCTCAAATAAATAAATAAAATCTTTTTTTAAAAAGATACCACAATAGAATTGCAGACTTTTCTAAAAAGTTAAGAGTAGCATTCATACAACACTGCAACAATAACAAGTCCAGGCATCTTACAGGACTTCTTTGTTAGAAATTACACTGGTAAGGGCAGTCTGTATTTTGTCCAAACCAGATGGATGTGCAATGAAGTGAAAAGAATGCCTTCATGTATTTTGATTTGAGGAGTCTAAAATATGTTCATTCAGCAGATATTAGTGGACACACACTGTTTAATAACAGGACTGACTTCAACGTGTTGCGAGGATTAAATAAAATGAAGGCAAACTTAAAAAGCTAGGACCTCCAGAGAGTGTAAAAACAGCTTTTTTGGTAAGTTATTTATTGAAATATGCAGATAAAAACTGCATAAGTCACAAATGAACAGCTCCATGAATTTTCACATGGTGTAAACTATTTTAAAAAGATTCTGGAAAAAGGATTATTTTTCCATTCAGCCGACTTGAAGCGAGGCCTACAGGCGGTTTGAAATACATGACATCACCTGCTAAGCAGATGCGCGAGGCGAGTGGGGCGGGGCGTGGAGACTGACGTCACCGCACAGCAGCTTCTTTTCCCCGCCCACTTCTCTCGCCAGAATAGATTGTCTCTGTTACATGCGAACGAATCCGGAAGTGAACTGCCCAAAAAACCGAACCGTAGGCGGGGGGAGGTGGGACCTCAGAAGGCGCCTGCGCACGGCTGAAAATGAGGCACAATGCTCAGGTTTTGGAGGCGGGACACTTGGCAACAGCATCTGAAGCGCATGCGTAGAGGCCATCTCCACCCTGTGCTTGGTGGGAGGGGCAGTGGCGGGGCAGGATCGCACGGCGGCCTCTGCGCCTGCGCCAGGGCGCAAGGTGGGGCCGCCGGCGCCGGGACTCCGGAGTGCGCACAGTGGTGGGGGGCAACGGTCAACCGTCGCCCTGAGGCGGCTGGCGGCGAGATGGCGTCGGCCTCTGGATCCTCGGACTTGGCCGGCTCTGGAGCGCCCCCACCTGGTGGGGGAGCCCAGGCGGCGGCGGCTGAGGAGGAGGAGCGAGAGGTGGTACGGGTCCGAGTCAAGGTGAGGCTGACAGCTGGTCGGCCTGCCTGCCTGGGGTGCCCAGGGGAGGGGAAGGCGGTGACTCTCCTAGGTTGGAAGGCGGGGCCCGAGATTTGGGGTGTTAACCTGAGGGGCGAGGCTTGAGGGCAGAGTGATGGTGATGGGGACGGGCGAGGGGGGAGGCTGGACCTGGAAATGTTGGGCAGGGCCTGAGAACGTAGGGATTGAAAATGGAGGGATAGGGGCCTAAGGAGATAGGTGGAGATAATGGGTAGAGAGGAGGGACCATAGGACTGGAGGAGGGGCCTTAGTAGTCGAGGCGCGAGGGGGGCTGTTGGTGTCTGAAAAGGAGGTGCTGAAGTGAATTAACATGTATGTTGAGACTGCACTTTTGTGCCAATTTACAATCTCACCCTGGATGAGCTTACTAATGCTTCTCGGGAAGACCGCTAAATAAGTGAGATGCTTTGGACAGTGGTGAATGTCGTGAGGAAGTAACTAAAAAGCTTCTGAACTAGGGAGTTACTTTGGCCACAGTTGTAGCGGGAAGTCCCTAGAGAGGTTCTGAAAGAGCAGAGACACCCCCCTTAAAAGGAATCGTCCATGTGCCTATAGGAGGATGAGTGGAAGCAGAGAGACCAGCAAGGGCAACGGCTGGGAAGTGGGGATGAGCTTGGCATGTTCCCTTAGGTTCCCATATTGCTGGAACAGGTAGGGAGTAAAACGAAGAGGTATAAGGGAGGCAGATTGTGAAGGGCCTTTGACATGTATTCTAAGTAATAAAGCTGTTGCCATAGCTGCAGGAAATGAAAACAGTGGCTAGGACTAGGGTGGTGGGACTGGTGTTGATGAAAAGAAAGTAGATTCTGGAAAGAAGTAAATGGATCACCTCAGGGTAATACAGGAGGCTCTAATGTAGAGGTTTGGGAATTCAGAAAAGAGATGATGCCTGAGCTGTGTCTAGCTGGTTGGAAGAAAGTGGGAAGGACTTTCCAGACAGGGGGATCCACACAAGCAAAGTCTTGAAGCCAGGATGTGTTCAAAATAACTTCCAAGCAGTTTGGTAGTACCAGATTGTGGAGTTCAAAAGAGCTGACTGAAGACAGGCTGGCCAGAGTCCTATAGGCTTACCTTCTGGGAACCCTGGGGTTGCCTTTGATGAGATTTAAGCAGGGTAGTATGTATTGTAGATAGATGAGCTAAATTGGTGCAGCATGGAGTATTGATTTAATGGGGGCCAGACTGGACATGGTGATCCTGACAGCCATCGTTGCAGGGGACAAAGAAGGATTGGGTGCTTAGACTATTGCAGTGGCCTCCTCCTCACTGGACTGCTGCTTTCTCCCTTGCCCCCCACAATCTGTTCTTCTAAGAGCAGTCAGAAGGATCCTGTTAAAAATCCTAAGTCAGATCACATCCCTCCTCTGCACAGAACCCTCCAAGTCTTCCCCCTTATTCAGAGCAACAACCAAAGCCCTCACCAAGGCCCGGAACCCCTGCCTCCATCTGACCCCCGCCCACCACTTGTCTGACCTTGCCTCCTATCCCTCCACTTCAGCCTGGTGATGCGTGGCCCCTGGTGGCCCACCCTGTGTCTTCTCTCCCCAGAAGTGTGACAGCTTCTTGCCACCGGAGTTCCGCTCTTTTGCCGTCGACCCCCAGATCACCTCACTCGATGTATTGCAGCACATCCTCATCCGAGCCTTTGATTTGAATGGGTGAGTTATGGGTTACTGGGGGACCGACCATGGGGCCACCCACCTCAACAGTGGTTGTTTGGCGTTTTTTTTGTTGTTGTTGTTTGGTAGGGTTTTTTTGTTTGCATATCCTGGAATATTTGAGGAAATCTAGTCATAGGATAAATTCCTAACAGTCATATTACTGGGCTAAGGGTGTATGCTTTTTAAAATTTTCAGAGTGTTTCCAAAATGCATCCTGGACAGGTTTTTGCCAATTTATAATCTCACCAGCAGCATATAAAATGCCTGTTTCCCTTGGAAACATTGCTTATTAGAAAACACTGGAAAATTTGCTGACCTGATAGATGAAAAGTGGTGTCTCTTGGGGACAGGTATGATGGTTATTTTGTTGTGGTTGTTATTTTGGAGAAGTACATGTACGTGGTAACAAATTCAAGGAGTACAAAAGTGATGTGTACTTAGGATGTTTCCATGGTTACAGTAGTTACCAACATACTTCATTGCATAGTTGCACAAGTGTATCTGAAGAACAAGTACTTAGTTGTTTTTTTTATCTTTCTTCTTAAACATTTTTTTGTTGTCAAAGGTAACAGACAGATTGCTTTATTTTTTATGCAATAGGAAGGCTGTTTTCTTCCCACTTCTATCCCTTAACTACCCTGTTACCCTCCCTAGAAGGGACCAACATTTTAAGTTTTCAGTGTACCCTGTAGATACAAGCAGGTGTGTATCTGTTATCTGTGTTTGTATAACAAAGTGGAGATAAACTGTCTGACCTCAGACTTCCCACCATCCTTGGCACAGTACCCAATACATAGTAGGGAGTTGTTTGACTTCATCTCTGCCTTCCCTGGCTTTTTGTGGAAACTGGCCCTCAGGCTTCCAGGGCACAGGGGGCACTTGAGAGCTGCCACACCTCCTCTGTCCAGGAAGAAGAACTTTGGCATCAGCTACCTGGGTCGGGATCGGCTAGGGCAGGAAACTTACCTCTCACTCCTGTCTGACTGGGACCTCAGCACAGCCTTCGCCACAGCCTCCAAACCTTATCTGCAGCTTCGGGTGGATATTCGGCCCACCGAGGACAGTGAGTACCTGGCCCCCTGGGGCCACTGCTCTGGGACCCACCCTTTCCCCATAGGATGACTCCACTCCTTCCAATACACTCCCTCACAATGAGCTTGAGAAAAAGGTATCCTAAGTCCATATCCTGGCTTGGCCACTGGGCCTCAGTTGCCTCACCTGTAAAGTAGAAATAATGATATCTTAGGGCCATCATGAGGATTAAACAGGGAAACTCACGTAAAATGCCTGGAACAATGCATGGCAACAAGGAGAGTGCTCAAAAAATATTAGTTCTAGGTGGCCCAGTTGGTTGAGCATCCAACTCTTGGTTTCAGCTCAGGTCATGATCTCAGGGTCATGAGATGGAGCCTGTGTCAGGTTCTGCACTCACTGTGGAGTCTGCTTGAAATTCCCCCCTTTCCCTCCCCCCTCTCTGAAATAAAATAAATAAAAGTATTTTTAAAATATTAGCTCCATGGGACGCCTGGATGGCTGAGTGATTGAACGTCTGCCTTCGGCTCAGGGCATGATCCTGGAGTTCTGGGATTGAGTCCCGCGTCGGGTTCCCTGCAAGGAGCCTGCTTCTCCCTCTGCCTATGTCTTTGCCTCTCTTTCTCTCTCTCTCTCTCTCATGAATAAATAAATAAATCTTTAAAAAATAAAAAATAAAAATAAAATATTAGCTTCAGGGGTGCCTGGGTGGCTCAGTTAAGCGTCTCCCTTTGGCTCAGATCATGATCCCAGGGCTCTGAGATCAAGCCCTGCATCTGGCTTCCTGTTCAGCAGAGTCTGCTTTTCCATCTCCCACTGCCCCTCCTCACTACTCCTGTATGCGTGCATGCGTGCACGCTCTCTCTCTCTCTCAAGTAAATAAAATCTTATATATATATATATATATATTAGTTCTAACAATAAGTATCCTATTATGTTTCCTATTATAACATATAATCTAGTAATATAGGTAATAATTATATAATGCAGCATAACAATAGAGATGTAATATTGTATGTTTCCGTTATAATAACACATAATTAGGGACGCCTGGGTGGCTCAGTGGTTGGTTCAGGTCATTATTCTGAAATCCAGGATCGAGTCCTACATCGGGCTCCCTGCATGGAGCCTGCTTCTCCCTCTGCCTGTGTCTCTGCCTCTCTATCAGTCTGTGTATCTCATGAATAAATAAATAAATATTTAAAAATAATAATAACACATAATTATAACAATGCTGATTATGATAATGATGATTGTATTTATCCATTCATTCATCCTGCACTCATGTTCACCCATTCATTGTTCCTTTGATCTCTCAGCCACTTCCTCTCTTCTCATATTCGTTCCCTGACTCTTACATGTGTTGGTCCCTGGGAATGCACAGATAAATTAAGACATGGGCCCAAAAAATTTGATTATGAACCATATATTAGATGATAATATTGTATCAATGTTAAATGTCCTGGGTATGGTAATAGCATTATGGTTATTCAAGGAAAATGTCCTTGTTCTCAGGAAAAACACAGTTAAGCATTAAGGGGTAAAGTGTCATGATGTCTGCAAATAATTCAGCAAAAAATAATATGCATTGGAAAAAAAAATATATGTATTGGAGTGCCTGGGTGGTTCAGTTGGTTAAGGGGCTAACTCTTGATTTCAGTTCAGGTCATGATCTCACAGTCCTGGGATTGAGCCTCCTGTTTGGCTCTGCACTGGTATGGAGTCTACTCAAGCATTCTCTCTCCCTCTGCCCCTCCCCTCCGCGCATTCTCTCTCATTTCTCTCTCTGAAATAAGTAAATCTTTTTTTTTTTTTTAATAAATAAATCTTTAGGGGATCCCTGGGTGGCGCAGCGGTTTAGCGCCTGCCTTTGGCCCAGGGCGCGATCCTGGAGACCCGGGATCGAATCCCACGTCAGGCTCCCTGCATGGAGCATGCTTCTCCCTCTGCCTGTGTCTCTGCCTCTCTCTCTCTGTCTCTCTCTGTGACTATCATAAATAAATAAAATTTAAAAAAAATAAATAAATCTTTAAAAGAAAACCACTATGTAGAGGTGGATGGGTGGCTTACCTGCCCCGCATCATCGGGCAGCCTGCTCATCAGGAAGTCTGATTCTCCGTCTCCCTGGCCCCTCCCCGCTGCTATTGCTCACATGCTCTCTCTCTATTGCTCTCTCTCAAATAAATAAAATCTTTTAAAAATTAAGATAAAAGAGGGACACCTGGGTGGCTCAGTGGTTGGATGTCTGCCTTTGGCTCAGGGCATGATCTTGGAGTCCCAGGATCAAGTCCTACATCGGGCTCCCTGCATTCTCCCTCTGCCTATGTCTCTGCCTTTCACTCTGTGTGTCTCTCATGAATAAATAAATAAAAATATTTTTTAAAAAGATGAAAGAATAATAAACAATATGTGTCTATATGGAGAAAACAAGAAGAAGCAAATGTGGCAAAAAATGAACAGTTAGGGGAGCTAGATGAAGGATGTATGGGTTTAACTTTATTGTAGATTTGAAATTTTTTAAAATAAAAACTTGGTGCCTCGATGGCTCAGTCAGTTAAGCATCTGTCTGACTTTGACTCAGTTTGTGATCTTGGGGTCCTGGCATCGAGCCCTGCCTTGGGCTCTGTGTTCAGCAAGGAGTCTGCTTTTCTCTCTCTCTCCCTCTGCACCTTCCCCCACTCGTGCTTGCTTGCTCTCTCTCTCTCTCTCTTTCAAGCAAATAAATAAACTATTGGGGCTCCTAGGTGGCTCAGTCAGTTGATTTTCCAACTCTTGGTTTTGCCTTGGGTAATGGTCTCATGGGTCACGGGATCGGGCCCCACATCCGTCTCCACGCTCAGCAGGGAGTCTGCTGGAAGATTTTTCTCCCACTGACCCTCCCTCCACTCTGTCTCTGTCTCTGTCTCTGTCTCTCTCTCTCTCTCTCTTTAAAATGAATAAATAAATCTTTTTTAAAAATAATAAATAGGGCAGCGCAGGTGGCTCAGCGGTTTAGCACCACCTTCAGCCCAGGGGCTGATCCTGGAGACCCGGGATCGAGTCCCATGTCAGGCTCCCTGTGTGGAGCCTGCTTCTCCCTTTGCCTGTGTCTCTACCTCTCTCTCTCTCTGTCTCTCTCATGAATGAATAAAATCTTTTAAAAAAATAAAAATAAAAAAATAATAAATAATAAATAAATCTTTAAAGGGACACCTGGGTGGCTCAGTGGTTGAGCATCTGCCTTCAGCTTAGGGCATGATCCCAGTCCAGAGATCAACTCCCACATTGGGCTCCCTGCAAGGATCCTGCTTCTCCCTCTGTCTTTGTCTCTGCATCTCTCTCTGTGTGTCTCGTGAATAAATAAATAAAATCTTTTTATTTATAAGATTTTATTTATTCATGAGAGACACACACAGAGAGAGAAAGGCAGAGAACACAGGCAGACAGAAAAGCAGGCTCCATTCCATGCAGGGAGCCTGCTATGGGACTGGATCCTGGGTCCCCAGGACCACACCCTGGGCTGAAGGCAGCGCTAAACTGCTGAGCCACCTGGGCTGCCCTAAAATCTTTAAAAATAATAATAAAATTAAATTAAAAAGTTGGAGAGTGAAAGTCATGGTTCCCAGCCTCAGGGAATTTACATGCCCATTTGGGATGAGAGGTAACATATAAATAGCTAACATGTGTTGAACACTCAGGACCATTCTACACACATAATATTTATTCATTAGATTGTCAAAACAATCCTACAGGGTAGGCATGATGGTCATCCCTACATTATAGATGAGGAAACAGGCTCAGAGAGGGGAACAGGACTTGTGCATGTCACACAGTCAGTGGAAGAGCAGGATTTGAACTCAAGTGGTGGCTGAACTAGTCCAGAGTCTTTGCTCTTAACCATTTGATTCTATGAAATTGTGGGCTTATTAAGATTAGCAGCCTAGAGAAAAAGAGAGAGAGGTGGAAAGAGAGGAAAAAACTGGAGTCAGAGAGAAAGATAGTGACAAAGATGGGCAGAGACAAACTGAAAAAGACAGGTAGCTGGAGACAGGAACTTCTGCCAGAGTAGCCCTGTGTGCTTGGATTACTCACTTAACTAATTCCCCAAGCTTTGGTTTCCTCACCTATAAAATAGACACAGTGACACTCCTTTGGTAAAGAAATCAAATCTGTACAGCTAATAACATGAAGAAAACCCCAACTGTATAAGAACTGAGAGGAATGCAAATAAAGCAGAGAGACAGACACTTATCAATTTGACAAAAAGACATTTAAATATTCTTTTTAGAGGATTGACTTTATTTTTTTTAAAGATTTTATTCATTTATTCATGAGAGGCAGAGACATAGGCAGAGGGAGAAGCAGGCTCCCTGCAGGCAGCCTGATGCAGGACTCGATTCCAGGACTCTGGGATCACAACGTGAGCCAAAGGCAGACGCTTAGACACTCAGCCACCCAGATGCCCCTGACTTTCTTTTTTTGAGATTTTTTTTTTAATTTATTAGAGTACGAGCAGAGGGAAGGGGCAAAGGCAGAGGGAGAAGCAGGCTCCCCACTGAGCAGGGAGCCCCATATGGGGCTTGACCCCAGTACCCCGGGATCATGACCTGAGCCAAAGGCAGACACTTAACTGACTGAGCCACCCAGGCACCTTGAGAATCAACTTTCCAGTTATTGATGAGTCCATTCTTTTCCTACCATTGTCTTATCTACCAGATTCCTGCCTGCATTTGGGAAACAAACCTGTTTCTGAACTCCTGGTCGTCTTATATTGATCTCTTTGTTAAATCCAAACCAGTTCCATGTTGTTTTAATCACAAAGCTTTATGACATGTTTTAAAGTTTTCCTTTTTAAAAATGTTTCTTAAATATTCTTGTGCACTTACTGTTCTTCTCATTTAATAGAATTAGCTTATCAGTCCATTAAAATTCTAATGGGAATTTGATTGAAGTTGCATTTTTTTAAAGGAATTAATTTTTAGGGATGCCTGGGTGGCTCAGTGGTTAAGCATTTGCCTTTGGCTCAGGACATGATTCCGGATTGAGTCCCACATCGGGCTCCCTGCGAGGAGGGCTTCTCCCTCTGCCTATGTCTCTGCCTCTCTGTCTGTGCCTCTCATGAATGAATAAATAAAATCTTTTTAAAAAGAAAGAAATTAAAAATTAATTTTTAATTAATTAATTTTAATTCCCCAGTAAATACATTTTCCTTATGAAAAATGAAAACATTTCAAATAATGCTGAAGTCTCCTGGAACCACTGTGCCAAATCTTGATTACCCTACCCTTTTGCCCTACAGGAACCACTATGATTAGCTTGATGAGTAATATTGCAGCTCCTTACTCATACACATACACATGTTTATCTACATATAAACATAAATATATTCATATCATATTTGTATATAACCACAAATGGTATATGTTTAACATAAATGGTCTCAAACTATATAAGTATCCAATAGATAGGGCTGTTATTATAAATATTATTAATGATGTTCCTGTGATCATGTTCATGACTATGAAAGCACCAGGCATGTTGTGACACCTTGGATGGCCAGTCCTCTTTCTGGGAAGAAGTCAGTTTCTGTCACCTCTACAAACAGAAGATTACCAAGCCTAGATCTTCAACCAATTTGTGCTATTGTGATCCAAATCCTCTTTGTCATATTGTCATATGTACTGCCAATATTTTTTCCCAGCTTATCTTTTGTTTTATGGCTTTGCTTATAGTGTCTTTTTCTTTTGTCCTATTGAAAACTGAAATTTACATGCAGTCTTTTTTTAAGATTTTATTTATTTATTCATGAGAGACACAGAGAGAGAGGCAGAGACACAGGCAGAGGGAGAAGCAGGCTCCATGCAGGAAGCCTGATGTGGGACTTGATCTTGGGACTCCAGGATCAGGCCCTGGGCCGAAGGCAGGCTCTAAACTGCTGAGCCATCCAGGCGTCCCTGCATGCTAGTCTTATACATAATATCTATCTCTTCCTTTATGACTTCTGAGTATCTCCCCTTACTTTGGAACATCTTTCCATCCACAAGTTTATACAGATATTCTCCTATGTTTTCTTCTAATATGCTTATTATTTTATTTTTTTACATATAAATCTCTACTCTGTGAACATTGTGATAAGTACACCTAGTTGTTTTCAAAAAATTCCAGAAAAAGTTATGCCAGCATCATTTATTAAAGAACCACCTTGTTTACACTGATTTGGAATGACACTTTTATTATACACTGAGTTGCCATATGTACTTGGATTTACTTCTGGGCTCTCTATTACATTCCACCCATTGGCTCCGTTTGTCTATTTCTGTGCTGACATCATATTTTTATCACACTGGTTTTGTGGTTAATTTTAATAAGGCAAGCATTGCCATCCTCCCACTGTTCTTTTTCTTGGCTCTTCTTTTTCTTAACTATTCTTATTTTTTTAAGATTTATTTATTTATTCATTCAGAGAGAGCGAGAGAGGCAGAGACACAGGCAGAGGGAGAAGCAGGCTCCATGCAGGAAGCCCGATGTGGGACTCGATCCAGGGTCTCCAGGATCACACCCCGGGCTGCAGGCAGCGCTAAACCGCTGCACCACCAGCGCTGCCCTTAACTATTCTTAAATGTGAATTCTTCCATATGATCCTTAAAGTAATTTTTATCCAGTTCCAGGAAAAACCCAATTAGATTTCTGATTGGCATTACACAGAATTTATATATTAATTTAGGGTTTGGGAAGTTTGACAATTTTATAGGAAAATGTAGTATGTATAGCATATATCATGTAATACCACAAGTAGGGCCTGGGACAGCACTCCATAGTGAAACATTTGGATGATTCTTCAGGGAAATATGTACACATTCACACTTAGTAGGTTATATAAAGACTATATATAGTTCAGATCAGGCTTTGCCACTGGATGAGATTGTGCTTATAGAAATCCTTTGCCCATTCTATTAATGGCTTCTTTCTTTTCTTAAGCAATATAGAATGTCTCTCTTTTCCTGTAATACTTTTGCCCTTGAGCAGTGCTTTTTCTGACATTCACATGGCTGTGCTTGCCTCTGTTGGTGTTTGCCAAGAATACCTTGGGTTTCTTCAGTTTTCAACCATTCTTTGTCACATAATTTTAGGTGTGTCTCTCACAAAAACCCCATACCAGGATTTATGCTTTTTTTACTCAATTGACAGTTAAACTGTTTTCCCTCCAGTCTCTCCCACCCTCCCAGGCCTTGAAATGGAAGCTTTGAAACACTTTTGTTTTTTTTATTTTTTTTAAGTTTTTATTTATTTATTCATGGGAGACACACAGAGGGAGGCAGAGACATAGGCAGAGGGAGAAGCAAGCTCCCATGGGGAGCCCGAAGCAGGACTCAATCCCAGGACCCTGGGATCATGACCCGAGCCAAAGGCCGACTCTCAACCACTGAGCCACCCAGGCATCCCATGAAACACTTTTAATTCTTACTTTTACTCTGATCCCTAACCTTTAACTTCTGGGTTTGGTTTAGATAGTAATTTCTATATATACATATATACATACATACATATACACACGTGTGTGTGTGTGTGTGTATTTTTTGTAATGATTTCTTTTTCAATTCCAGGCTATCATTGTATTTTCTTTATAGTAGATCACTTATGTTTCAGTAATCCTAATGTAATGCTTAATATTATAAACTCCCAATAACAGTACCTTTGTCATTTCATGTTTAACTACACATATTAAAAACTTGTAGCCTGTCGCCATTTACCTTCCCTTTTGCCTTCCCCCACTTGGAGCCTGCATTGTGATTCGGGAGTCATTGGCTTAAAGAACTTCTTGTTCTCCAATAAGGTGCAAGGGTTGGATGTACTCCAGTGACGAAAAACGTCTTTCTCTGGCCAAGATAGATATGTACTGTCTTGGCTGGGTGGGTGGAGCCCTTGCATCTCAAGGCTTTCTTCTCAGCGCTCCGTGGGTGCTGCAAACCACTGTCTTCTTGCTTTCAGAGTCGAGGAGCAGAACTACTTGCATCTTGCATCTCCTGGACTTGTCCTCTCCTCGTTTTCACTCAAATCATCAAGCTGTAGCTCTGCACCTTGAAGGGGTTCTTCTATTTGGTCTTTCAGACCATTAGTTTGACCTTCTTCATTTTATCTGTTAAGTGTTTTCATGTTTTGGGGGCGCTTGGGTGGCCCAGTCGGTTAAGTGTCTGCCTTCGGCTTAGGTCATGATCTCAGGGTCCTGGGGTCAAGCCCTGCGTCAAGCCCCCTACTCAGTGGGGAGCCTGGTTCTCCCTCTCCCCATTCCACACCCCTGCTCATGCTTGCTCTCTCTTTCTGTCAGATAAATAAATAAAATATTTTTTTAAAAAGTGTTTTCATACTTTGGAAAGACCACTCTGGCAGCTGTTGGGAGGGAGTGGAGAGGAGCAAAGAGGCAGTCTCAAGTGAAAGATGTGGTGGCTCAGACAGGTGACAAGGTAGAGATGAGAGAAGAGGTAGAATTGAAGTATGTTCTGCATGCAGAAGCCACAGGGCTTAGTGACAGTTTGGCCCTGAGAGTTGAGAGAGTGGGAGGCAGTAAGGATGTCTCTCAGGTTTCGGGCTCAAGCAGATGAACAGATAGAGACACTGTTTACTCCCATGAGTAGCAGAGGAGGAGGCTGTGTCCAGAGTGGATCTTGGGCTCTCCTTTTGTTCTTGTTGTTTTGTTTTAAAGATTTTATTTTTATTTTTTTCATGAGAGAGAGAGAGAGGCAGAGACACAGGCAGAGGGTGAAGCATGATCCTGCAGGAAGCCTGATGCAGGATTCAATCCCAGGACCCTGGGATCACAACCTGAGCTGAAGACAGATGCTCAGCCACTAAGCCACCCAGGTGCCCTGGGCTCTCCTTTTGGACCCCTTGCATTTTCTGTGCTCTGTGAGACATCCAGAGAGAGGCAATAACATCCAAATATGGCCTAGGGTTTGCTTCTCCTTCAGCTCTGTGGGAGAAGGTATAGTGGACTCCATCGACAGGCTGCTTAGGAATAGCATTTGCCTGCAAATGACAATGGCTTAAATCAAAGTTGACTTGTTTCGTAGAGTTTGAAGTCCATTGGACAGGGGTACCTAGGTGGCTTAGTCAGTTAAGTACCTTCCTTTGGCTCAGGTCATGAAACAGAGTCCTAGGATGGAGCCCACCCAGTGGGCTGTCTGCTCAGTGGGGAGCCTGCTTCTCCCTGTCCCTCTGCCTGCCTCTCTGCCTGTTTCTGCGCTCTCTTTCTCTCTGTCAAATAAATCAAATCTTTAAAAAAAGAAACCTGTTGGACACTGCTGTGGTCAGATTAGCAGCTCTGTGGCACCAGGGCTGACATCTTTCCAGCGTCTCAAATTTCCCTTCACATGGCCACTGCTACTTCAGCCATCACATCACATTTGAGGTGGGAAGAAAAGATGCAAGGGCAAGGAAAGGAGAGGGACTGGTGTTTCAAGGGCCAGAACTGGGTAGAGCCAGTATAACACTATTTCCTCTGTGTATTATCTATGACATTCCTGTTCCACAAATACTTCTAAAGTCTGTCTAGGCTCTGGAACAAGGTTCATATTCAGCCCTACCATTTCCTGGCTGGAGAATTTTGGCCAGTTGTTAATCGTTCCAGCCTTTTTTGTCATCATCTACTAAATGAGAATGATCATGGTAATCTATAGCAATTGTGGGATGGAGACTAGTGTGAATATAAGATTAAGAGTTTGGGCTCTCAAGCTTTGGGTCTGGGCTTCAAATTTAGTTCTTTCACTCACTAGCTGTGAGGTCTTGGGCAACTATCTTATAAAGACTGTGCCTGTTTCATCATAGAAAGAATGGTGTTAATAATAGCCTAACTGGGGGTGCCTGGCTGGCTCAGTCAGTAGAGCCTGCAACTCTTGATCTTGGGGTCCTGGGATTGAGCCCCATGTTGGGTATAGCTGTTACTTAGAGATAAAAATCTTTTTAAAATATTTGAAACAATAATAATAATAGTGCCGAGTGCTTAGGTGGCTTAGTCGGTTAAGTGGCTGCCTCCAGCTCAGGTCATGATCTCAGGATCCTGTGATTGAGCCCTGCATCAGGCTACCTGCTGGGTGGGGAGTCTGCTTCTCCCTCTCCCTCTGCCCCTCCCCTCCCCCCTGCTCATGCATATTCTCTCTTTCTCTCTCTCTCTCTCTCTCTCTCACAAACAAATAAAACCTTTTTAAAAAAATAAAAGCGGGGATCCCTGGGTGGCGCAGCGGTTTGGCGCCTGCCTTTGGCCCAGGGCGCGATCCTGGAGACCCCGGATCGAATCCCACGTCGGGCTCCCGGTGCATGGAGCCTGCTTCTCCCTCTGCCTGTGTCTCTGCCTCTCTCTCTCTCTATCATAAATAAATAAAAAGAAAAAAGAAAAAGAAAAAAAAATAAAAAATGTTTTTTTAAAAAAAAATTAATAAATAAAAAATAAAAGCACCGGGATCCCTGGGTGGCGCAGCGGTTTGGCGCCTGCCTTTGGCCCAGGGCGCGATCCTGGAGACCCGGGATCAAATCCCACATCGGGCTCCCGGTGCCTGGAGCCTGACTTCTCCCTCTGCCTATGTCTCTGCCTCTGTGTGTGTGTGTGTGTGACTATCATAAATAAATAAAAATTAAAAAAAAATAACAGCACCTAACTCATGGGAAGGATATGAATATTAAATGAATCAATATTTGTAAAAGGCTCAGAACACTTCTTGGCATAAAGTGGAGCCCTTTTCATAATGGTTGGCACATAGCAAGTGCCCCAAAACTATTAATTTATACCATTAAAATACTGCTTAGAGTCTGCTGAGCCATTCTGTGGGACAGTTAACCACCAAAGAATTATTATTCATGGTTTTATGTTTTTCCTGATTTAGATGACATGGGAAGAGAGGGTGGGAGTCATTCATTGCCCGATGGGTGGCCTGGCTTTGGTAGGAGAGGAACCCAGCCCTGACGTGTGGGACTCTAACGCCCATTCTTGTATTGCGTCATTCTGTGTACCTAGGCCCTCTCCTGGAAGACTGGGACATAATCAGCCCCAAGGATGTCATTGGTTCTGACGTGCTACTGGCTGAGAAAAGGTCATCGCTGACAACAGCTGCCTTGCCCTTCACGCAGTCTATCCTCTCTCAGGTGATTTCAGGGACCCCTGTGGCCAGGTGTAGGGGGAGGGCAGGCCTACCCAGCACCCCAGATTCGACCAATCTAGGTGGTTGGCACCTTCCTCTAGCCTGCCCAGCTGATTGGTGGTGTTTCTCCCTCCTTCTGTCACAGGTGGGCCGCACCTTGTCTAAGGTCCAACAGGTGCTGAGCTGGTCATATGGAGAAGATGTCAAGCCCTTCAAGCCACCCCTGAGCGATGCTGAGTTTCACACATACCTGAACCATGAGGGCCAGCTCTCCCGCCCTGAGGAGTTGCGCCTGCGGATCTATCATGGTGGTGTTGAGCCCTCTCTACGAAAGGTGAGCCTCCTTGGTCACTCATTGGATCCATCACTCCTGCAGTCATGCATAGCTCATGAGATGCATGCGGTGGACCACACTGTCATGGGATGGCTTGGAGATGTTCCAGGGCAGCAAGCTCTCCTTCAGGAGGGGCTAGGAGGCCAAGGTGGGAAGGCAGACTTTTCTGAAGGAAGACAAAAGCCCCAAGGCAGCAGGGTGGGTGGTAGCAGATATACACTGAGATGTGGTGGCTCATTTGTAGAACCTCAGCCTTATCTCTTTTGCCCCTGGCCAGGTGGTATGGCGGTACCTATTGAACGTATACCCCGATGGGCTGACAGGCCGTGAGCGGATGGACTACATGAAACGCAAGAGTCGCGAGTATGAACAGCTCAAGAGTGAGTGGGCACAACGAGCAAGCCCTGAAGACTTGGAATTCATCCGCAGCACAGTCCTCAAGGATGTGCTGCGTACAGACCGGGCCCACCCCTACTATGCGGGGCCTGAGGATGGCCCACACCTGCGGGCACTGCACGACTTGCTTACCACCTATGCTGTTACCCACCCACAGGTGTCCTACTGTCAGGGCATGAGTGACCTTGCCTCACCCATCCTCGCTGTCATGGACCACGAAGGCCATGCCTTCGTCTGCTTCTGTGGCATCATGAAACGCCTGGCCGCAAACTTCCATCCTGACGGCCGCGCCATGGCCACCAAGTTTGCCCATCTCAAGTTGCTGCTGCGGCATGCCGATCCTGACTTTTACCAGTACTTACAGGAAGCTGGTGCCGACGACTTATTCTTCTGTTACCGCTGGCTGCTGCTTGAACTCAAGCGTGAGTTTGCCTTTGATGATGCCCTCCGCATGCTTGAGGTCACCTGGAGTTCGCTGCCCCCTGATCCTCCAGAACATGAGGTAGAGCTCGTCGGACCCCCCAGCCAAGTGGCAGACGCTGGCTTCAGTGGCCACAGGGGGCGGCCCGTACGACAGAGGCACATGCTGAGGCCTGCTGGTGGAGGAGGCAGTGCTTTTGAAGATGCTGTTGACCACTTGGTCACGACCAGCCAGGGGCCTGGTGGCGGGGGGCGTCTCCTGAGACAAGCCAGTCTGAATGACCTCCAGCAACTCAGGGATAACACAGGCTCCAAGAGGGACCCTCTGGTTCAGCTGCCCCCACCAGCTGCCCTCATCAGCTCCAAGTCCCTCTCCGAGCCTTTATTGAACTCCTCAGACCCACTATTCTCCTCCTCTTCCCGCCCTGACTCCCCATCCTCCTCATCTCCACCATCCACCCAGGAGGCCTCTCCCGCTGGTGATGTGGCTGCAGGATCCCCCTTGATGCCAGAGCTGGGCTCCCCACAAGAACCTGGGAAGTCCCTGCCACCCCCGCCCCCACTGGGCCTGCCCCCACCCCAGGAATTTGGCCGGGGGAACCCATTTATGCTCTTCCTCTGCCTTGCCATCCTGCTGGAGCACCGCGACCACATCATGCGCAATGGGCTAGATTACAATGAGCTGGCCATGCACTTTGACCGCCTTGTGCGAAAACACCACCTGGGGCGCGTCCTTCGCCGGGCCAAGGCTCTCTTTGCTGATTACCTGCAGTCAGAGGTGTGGGACTCAGAGGAGGGGGCTGAGGCCACAGCCCCATCTTGATCAGGCTCCTTCCAGCCCACCATCAGCCCCACCAGATCTCTGTTCTTTGCCATGAGAGCCTATACATGAGACCCCAGCTCCCTGCCTGCCAGCCCTAGACCCGTTGGGAGGGCAGGACCCTTTCTCCCCAGGTCTGAGAGTATGGGGCTCTGCTTTGGCACTGCCCCATGGAGGCCATGGCCTCCTTTCTCAATTTATGTTGTTTTGTTTTTAACAACTGTACTTTGCACACATGAAGGTCATTTGGTCTGTGTATTTCTCTGTGCTTTCTCTGGTTTTTGTTATAGATGGCATCCCCAGGAGCTCCTAACCTGATGGAGCTGAAACACTTCACTTGGTGGAGGGTGGCCCCTGCTTCCCCAGTGGCAGGAGAGTAGGTGCTAAGAATTGGTTCTAGGAAGTGAGCCCAGGTCGAGGGCTGCTTAAGGAAGGCCTAAGGCTGTTTTGTGGTACATCTGTCTGCCGGTAAAAGTCTAGATCATAGCGGTGAATGTACATTTTCAGGATAGGCCCCCAAATGAGGGATAAGAGAGGGAGTTCCTGAGTCCAAAAGGACAAGTCTCATTACACAGACTAGACAGTACAGGCTACTTATGTTGGGCCAGCCACTTCTCCCATTCCACATGTCACCATTTCTAGGATCCAGACCCTCCCCTGTGAGTCTTATGCACTAATTCTGGCAGTCCTGGGCAGGGGTCTGAGGCTTCTAATTCTTGTCACTTGTTGTGGGACCAGATTGAGAGACTGGATCTGCCCTGCCTAGGGCTCTAAGCCCTAAATTGGGTTTGCCGCTCATGATTGGCCTGTCTTAAACCATGTTAGCAACAGAAACCACCATAAGTGGTTTCTGTTCTCCAGCCCACTTATGTAGACACACAAACCAAGCACTGATAAAACGCAGGCCCTAAAATAAGTCACTTACTTATTTGGAAGATAATGGTCAAAAGAAGGCCCTTTTCCCACTTACCTTCTCAGAAGGTAGACTCTTTCGTGGGCCAGGTGCTGTCCTCCACAAAGGACATGGCAGATAATGGGTTAGGTAACTGGGTTCCTTCGGGTTATGGCCTGGCTATGCCAAATTCTGGCCAGAAGTTGCTGCTGCACTAGGCACAGAGATGAGAAGCATTGGGGCAGCCATCCTCTCATCCGTCTCCCCCAAGAATGCCATATGAAGCTGGAGATAACCCTTAAAACGTTCCCATCATGCCCCAGTACCAGAGGGGAAGCTGACCATTCCTCCAGTGAGAGCTCGCTTTATAAGAGCGGGACAAGGCCATTCTGTGTCTAGGGTACTCCCAAGACAATGGGTCTAACACGTGCAGATAAGACACACACATCCCGTCTAAGGGCCATACAAGATATGAGGGTATCTGGCCCTCTGAGGACCCAAAATGTCCCCCTCATCAGCCACCGGCTGACACCCTCTGGGTACATTCTGTGATTAACAAGCTCAGATATTTGAGGAGCCAAACAAGTCAATTCTGGGTATGTCAGCTTTGGACCTCAGTCCTTTCTGTGAATAGGAAGCTCGGATCCACTGAAGGGCAGAAACCTCTATTAGTCCCTGAGGATACTTGGGGTTTCTGGTTCCTGCCACAGTGGAAAACAGCACGAGTCACTGACTTGCCCAAAAGCAACCCTGGAGAAACTACAGAGGGAAATGTGAATTCCAGAAACTGCGGCACAGCTATGAAGACCTATGGCAAAAAGGAAGGCCTATGTTTTGAGTAGCAATGGCTGAAGGCAGCAAATACAGGATAGGTTTAAATTCTAGCTCTTACCTCTCCCCTGTGTTGTTTTGGGAAGGTTCTTGTCTGCCCCTCAATGCAGACATCATCCAAACCACTTGAAGTTGTTGGGGGAGGGGGCTGATAGTATCAGGGCATCAAGAACCCTGTTGAGGGGAGGAAATGAGCAGCCAGAGGCAATCATTTCCTCCACCCATCCCCCTCCAGACACCAGAGCTGGTGGTGACACCTAGGGAGATGGCCTCCTCTATGGTTTAAAGATGAAACCTCTATCAGAGGAATTGTCATGTGGTGTGCTAGCAGAGGGCGTGATAGCTCTACTCTTGTGCCTGGGGCTGCCCGCCCTCTGGCTCATCTCCCCACATGTCTTTTTACCCTTTGAACTCCGGGTGATTTTTTTTTTTTTAAAGATTTTATTTATTTATTCATGATAGTCACACACAGAGAGAGAGAGAGAGGCAGAAACACAGGCAGAGGGAGAAGCAGGCTCCATGCACCAGGAGCCCGATGTGGGACTCGATCCCAGGTCTCCAGGATCACGCCCTGGGCCAAAGGCAGGCGCCAAACCGCTGCGCCACCCAGGGATCCCCATGAACTCCGGGTGATTAAGCAGAGTCATATCTGGCCTTCAGCCTTCCCGCAATACATTGTATATGCCAGAACAGCTGCTCCCATCAGGGGAACATGAGCTCACCACCAAAACAACTAGACACTGGGGCCCCATAACTGCCTCCAGACCAAAAAAAAAAAAAAAAGGTGGAAGTATTAGTAATCTATTGCTGTATAATAAATTACCCCCAAACTTAGCAGCTTAAAACAACAAACGTTGATTTTCTCTGTTTCTGAGTGTCAGGAATCCGGGAGCCACTTAGCTGGGTGGTTTTGACTCGGTCTCATCTGAGGTTTCAGTCAAGTTGTCAGGACTGAAGCTATGACTTAGATGAATGACCCACTTCCAACATGGCCCACTCATGAGGCCGTTGGGAGGAGGCTTCAGTTTTTCACCATCCGAGCCTCTCCACAGAGCTCCTTGCAACACGTGGTCCCAACAAGCAGGTGAGAAACCATGAGCAAGACAGAACTGGAGTATCTATTATCACTTAACCTCAGAAATGACATATCATCACTTCTGCTATATTTTCTTGGTCACACAGACCAACCCTAGTGCAGCATAGGAGGGAACTACACAGGATGTAAATACCAGCAGGCAGGGATTATTAAGGGCTATATTGAAGGCTGGCTACCATACTGCATGACATAAATATCCAAAGCAGAAGTATTGAGACGGGATCCCCAGGTGGCTCAGCGGTTTAGCACCTGCCTTCAACCCAGGGCGTGATCCTGGAGTCCCAGGATCGAGTCCTACATCAGGCTCCCTGCATGGAGCCTGCTTCTCCCTCTGCCTGTGTCTGCCTCTCTCTCTGTGTCTTTCATGAATAAATAAAATCTTAAAAAAAGAAGTATTGGGATAGGCATGAAGAATTTTAAGTAACTGCAATAAATAAGAGATAAAAGTAGAATATAAAACCAGAACAAGTGATGTAAAAGAACCCAAAGAAAATAGTAGGTGTGAGGATGATAGAAAAAAAGGAATAGAAAAGTACTACAAATAGAGAACAGGAAATGGGATGTCAGAGATTTTACTATAATAGCAGTCACAAAAATATCTAAAACACAGACCTTCATTGGATTAAAAAAAAAGGTCCAACAATACACACACACACATTGAGAAATATTGGAAATGAAGGATGAAGAGAGGATATATAGCACACTAATCAAAGTCCAAAGAAAGCTGGGATAGCCATCCCAATAGTTGTTAATAAAATTTAAGATCACAAAAGACAAGTTATATCTACCATAAACACATATACACACCAAAGGAGCGCTGAACAATACATTTTTTTAAAGATTTTATCAGTGTGCCACAAGGGGGTGGGGCAGAGAGAGGGAGAAGCAGACTCCCTGCTGAGCACTGAGCCTGACGTGGGCTCAATCCCAGGACCCTGGGATCATGACTTGAGCCCAAGGCAGACACTTAACCAACAGCCACCCAGGCACCCCTGAACAATACATTTTTAAGCTTGATATGTGTGTGTGTGTTTATACACATATATACATATAAAATGAAGAAGGCTCCTTTTTTGCTTACATTTAACAATTACAAAAATAGACCACATTAGGGCACAAAGCCTCGATGAATTCAAAAGTATCACTATTAAGCATTATCTCTGACCATAATACAATAAATTTAGCAACAGCAAAAAAGCTAAAAAAGCACCCCATTTTTGGAAACTAATATTACTAGGGACACCTGGGTGGCTCAGCAGTTAAGTGTCTGCCTTCAGCTCAGAGCGTGATCCTGGAGTCCCGGGATCGAGTTCCACATCAGGCTACCTCCCTGCATGGAGCCTGCTTCTCCCTCTGCCTATGTCTCTGCCTCTCTCTCTCTGTGTCTCCCATGAATAAATAAATAAAATCTTGTAAAAAAAAAAAAAAGGAAACTAACATTACTAAATAACCCTTAGATGGGGGATCCCTGGGTGGCGCAGCGGTTTGGCGCCTGCCTTTGGCCCAGGGCGCGATCCTGGAGACCCGGGATCGAATCCCACGTTGGGCTTCCGGTGCATGGAGCCTGCTTCTCCCTCTGCCTGTGTCTGTGCCTCTCTCTCTCTCTCTCTCTCTCTCTGTGTGTGACTATCATAAATTAAAAAAAAAATTTAAATAACCCTTAGATGAAAGAAGAAATCATAAAGGAACTTTAGAAATATTTATAACTAGGAGCACCTGGCTGGCTCATTTGGTAGAGCATGTGAGTCTTGATTTTGCAGTCAAGAGTTCAAGCCCCACGTTGGGCATAGAGCTTACTTAAAAATATATAGGGGATCCCTGGGTGGCTCAGAGGTTTAGTGCCTGCCTTCGGCCCAGGGCCTGATCCTGGAGTGCCAGGATCCAGTCCCGCATTGGGCTCCCGGCATGGGGCCTGCTTCTCCCTCTGCCTGTGTCTCTGCCTCTCTATCATGAATAAATAAATAAAATCATATATATTTTTTTTTCTCTGTTTCTGAGTGTCAGGAATTCGGGAGCCACTTAGCTGGGTGGTATATATATATATATATATATATATATATATATATATATATATACATACACACACACACACACACACAGAGAGGGAGAGAGTGAGTCGCCTGGGTGGCTCAGTCAGTTAAGCATCTGAACAGATTTCAACTCTGGTCATGATCTCAAGGTCCAGGATCTAGTCCCGCATTAGGCTCCATGCTCAGTGGGGACTCTCCTTGGAATTCTCTCTCTCCCTTTTCCTCTGCCCCTCCCCTCCCCACGCTTTCTCCCTCAAATAAATAAATAAATATCTTTTTTTAAGATTTTATTTATTCACTTATGAGACACACAGAGAGAGAGAGAGAGAGAGGCAGAGGGAGAAGCAGGCTCCATGCAGGGAGACAGACATGGGACTTGTCTCCGGGATTACACCCTGGGCGGAAGGTGGCACTAAACCGCTGAGCTACCTGGGCTGCCCCAATAAAAATCTTTAAAAAATAAAATGCTAAAAAAATATTTACAACTAAATATAAAAACACTACATGCAACATTTGTAGGACACAGCCAAATCAGCTAATATAAGAAACCTATAGCCTTAAATACATTTATCAGGAAAAAAAGATTGAAAAGATACACTTTAAATCCAAAAACAGTGGTTAACTGTGGGAGGAAGAGAACAATAGTTGGGTGCAGGATTAAAAGAGAATAAAATGAGGAGCTTTTCATGGAACAATGAAGATGTGTCATGAACTGTAGAATACGATCAGAGCTCAGACACCTTGAAAGGCAAACGGGTACTTTTTTGCATGGGGGCTGATTATTTGAGGGCTACCTAAGACCATTATGTATATGCACAATGTGAAATCTATTCATGTCCATCCTGGGCATAGGAGGTCTGGATATGGCAAAAGCCAGACAAGTCCATTTTGTGGATGCATATCATTCTGTACTCTGAAAATTAACAAATCTAGTATCTATTTGGAGGGCTGACCCTCAGAAAAAGGCTAGACAGGTCCATTCTATGGATAAGAAATGTAGAGTTTTTGAGATCAGACTAACCCAGTCTTCCTTGACCGGAAACACAGACACCCTGAAAGCTGGACAAGACCAAATCGTGGGCAGTGAGTTCAGCCACTCCTTGCTCTGGATAAGTCCACATTGTGTGCTGTGAAAGTACTTTCTGTGGATCAAAGGCTCAGGAACTCTGAGTGACAACAAAAATTGTTCTATGGATTGGGATATACTCCGTCTAAAAATTGGAGCATCCTGTTTTTGTAGAAAGCACCTCAGGCAGTCTACTGGCAGGAAAATCAAGAGACACTTTAGGAGGCTGTAGATAAGGAGGAGGGCTGAAGTCAGAAATGAGAGGAATGACACCAGGAAAAAAGGATCCCATGACAGGCGGCTAGGTGTTGAGCACGGAAAAACAAAAACAAAAACAAAAACGTAGGGATCAGCATCAGACACGGAGAAAACGCAGAATCTGACATTATGGATTGTGAAGGGTTAGGATAACAGGGAAAGTGGGGAATAAAACATCGGGCCCTTGAGGGATATGAGAGGACCGGGAGGTGAAGGAGGTTACAGTAATTACGTCTGAGACCCATGGAAGACAACTGAGATGGTGAAGAAGACGTCAAAACCAATGGGGGATAGACGTCAAGGACGGCGAGGGTGATGTCAGGGACAGAAAGGGGTGTGAGAACGAAGTTTCATGTGCATAAGTGATGAAGACCATAGGGCCGGGCAGCGCGGATGGCTCAGCGGTTTGGCGCTGCCTTCAGCCCAGGGCATGATCCTGGAGACCCAGGATCGAGTCCCACGTTGGGCTCCCTGCATGGAGCCTGCTTCTCCCTCTGCCTGTGTCTCTCATGAATAAATAAATAAATCCTTAAAAATAAATACATAAAATCTCTTAAAAAACTGTACATAGCAGGCTACCATTTTTCTAAGGAAAGAAATATATGTTTATATACACTCATCATGGAAACAATGGAAGAATATACCTTTCAATTTTAATGAATGATTACCTACAGAAGGAAGGAAAAGAATGAAACGAAGGGAAAGAAGCTGAACTGCTTCAAATACACCTTGTTTTCTAGACTCGACTTTGGAACCAAGTATTTTATATAATCATAAAGCAAAACTGAATTTAAAAGTATTCCACAGGGATCCCTGGGTGGCGCTGCGGTTTAGCGCCTGCCTTTGGCCCAGGGCGCGATCCTGGAGACCCAGGATCGAATCCCACGTCGGGCTCCCTGCATGGAGCCTGCTTCTCCCTCTGCCTGTGTCTCTGCCTCTCTCTCTCTCTCTGTGTGACTATCATAAATAAATAAAAATTAAAAACAAAATAAATAAATAAAAGTATTCCACAATAATAGTATATCCTCATCTGTATTTCTAAACCATTTCCAACCATGAAGTCTTGATTATCAATGATACCAACGTGATTACCTCAATTGGTTCAAACCTCTATAGACAGCAGTCTCAGAATAATATTAACAATATTACCATCAGATTTAAGATTAACAGGGCAGCCCAGGTGGCTCAGCGGTTTAGCACCAGCTTCAGCCCAGGGCGTGATCCTGGAGACCCGGGATCGAGTCCCACGTCGGGCTCCCTGCATGGAGCCTGCTTCTCCCTCTGCCTGTGTTTCTGCCTCTTTCTCTATGTGTCTCTCATGAATAAATAAATAAAATCTTAAAAAAAAAATAAAGACCGTAGGACCAGTGAACGGATACAGACCCCAGGGTACGCTAATCGCACTAAACTCGCCTCCATTTCCGGAAGCGTGCTGACCTTATAGGTCCGTTTGCAGTACCGTCCCTTCCTCCCACGCCCTTGCGGGCTTCAGCCAATGAACATGAACGCTGGCACATGCGAGGGACGCTCCGTGACGTACACGCTGCGTAAGCTTTATCAAGCGACTTCCCGCGCTGTAATCTTCCCACTCTCTCTGCTTCTCGGCGGTTGCTGTTGCATTGAGCTTTTTGTTTGATTTGCAGGTAAGCAGCACAGGTTTTGTGGGCCGGCTGCTCCTCGCTTCACTGATGTGCGCTGCGCCAGCCTGGAGCTAGGTGCGCGAGTGGGGAGAGCAGCGGCTCCTGACACGTACGCTTGGGCTTTTCTCAAGTGGGCGGGCCCCGTGCTCAGAGGTGAAACTTTTCGGTTGGTGGGAGGCTGGCGCGTTCTATCTAAGTGCGAGGAATGCTGGGAGGGACTGGCGACGTCGGTGGCGGCAGTGACAGCGCGACAGCCGAGTTGTGCGGGCGCCCTTCCCCCACCCCGCGCCCCCACGTGACCGCCGCCATCTTGTTCTGCGGGCGCGGAGAGAACGGGAGCGTGTTCTGGACCTGTGCAGCGCCACAAAATGACGGGCGTGGTGGTTGGTGGAGGACGATACGGGCATGCGTGAAGGCCGCCCCCAAGTGGCTGTCTCCCTGATGGAGCACCGCCGAATCCAGCCTTTTCGGCTTTTGTTTCTGGTCTGTCTTTAGTCGCCTTTTCGTTTTCTGTGGTTTCTCTTTTTTTCGTCCTTTTTTAATCTTTTTTCCTTTCTCATCTCCATGGTTTCTCCCACCCTTTTTCATACTCTCTCCGTAGTACTCGAGTTCACTGCCATGTCTTCTGAAGAAGGGAAGCTTTTCGTGGGAGGGCTGAACTTCAACACCGATGAGCAGGCTCTGGAAGACCACTTCAGCAGCTTCGGTCCTATCTCTGAGGGTGAGACATGGGCCAGGTGAATGATGAGCGGAGTGTTTGTGAAAGTCCGGGGCCCTTGCGTTTCAAGAAAGATAAGGAGAGGGACACCTGGTTGGCTTACTTGGCTAATAAGCTTCTGCCTTCGGCTCAGGACTTGATCCCAGTAAAATACAAGAAAATCCCTTGTATTTTCTTTGTCAAAAGTTTTTTTAACCTGTATTTAAAAAAAAAACATAACTAGAGAAATTAGGAACCTAGGCTTACACATACTCCTTTCTCTTTTTTTAGGCCTAAGGCATAGTCTTATGAGAACCCCATAACTTCCAATTGATGATTGGTAGGAGGGGTCCATCCTCTACCTGACACCTTTTGTTGCTTATGTTTCTTCTTACATGCATTCTCTTTTATCCCCAGTGGTTGTTGTCAAGGACCGGGAGACTCAGCGATCCCGGGGTTTTGGTTTCATCACCTTCACCAATCCAGAGCATGCCTCAGATGCCATGAGAGCCATGAATGGAGAGGTGAGGTCTCCTACCTGCATAGGGGCCCTGCCCCCATCTGCCACTTCCACCATTCTTTCTGTTTTTCCCTCTGTGTCTGCTAGGGGCAGCGCGGCCAACAAACCCCGCAGTGCCCACTCACAGGAGCGTGACTGCCTTCTGTTCTAGGGGGTGGAGGGCAGCGGCAGACAGAGCCGGGCTGCCTGGGAGGCGACGACTGGTCCTGCATGAGGCCGAGAAGCCACCTGTGGATGGTTGACCTGCCCTGGGCTTAGGTAGTAGAGTCTGCAGACCTGCGGGCCTGGCCCGGAGAGGACCTCGTGAGTCTTCTGGGATGGACTCTGAAGTCTCAAACCAAGAGAGGTGTCTATCTAGCCCCTAATAGTGGGGCAGCTTATAGGAGTGGGGAGGAGAACTCAGCCTGAGTTCAGTCAAGATGTAAGTAGTAGCAGGGGGAACACGGTGGATTCAGGTCATTTTGTGGGATTCTACGGCTCCTGATAAAAGCCATTCTGGTTAAAGGAGCTTGTTCTGGAACATGGCACCCAGAACCTGGTGCCCACCAAGAGTTTCTGGGCACTTTTGCCCACCTGCCCTACCCATTTTTCCTCACCACTGCCCTATTTGACCACCAACCCATCCTCCTTATGTCTCCCCACACCTAGTCTCTGGATGGTCGCCAGATCCGTGTGGATCACGCGGGCAAGTCGGCCAGGGGAACTAGAGGGGGTGCCTTTGGGGCCCATGGGCGTGGTCGCAGCTACTCTAGAGGTAAGTTTGAATATGGGGGAGAGCTGCTTAAGTGACCTACGTCTGGATGGCTACCTGACTTTTTCTTGATCTGCTGTAGGTGGTGGGGACCAGGGCTATGGGAGTGGCAGATATGACAGTCGACCTGGAGGATATGGATATGGATATGGATATGGAAGGTCCAGAGACTATGGTGGCAGGTGGGTAGCCAAGGGATTGGAGTACTCTGGTGGGGTTGCCTACATCTTAAGAGCTCAGCTGCCTGAGGGTTCATATATAACTTCATTTTGGTGTTACTAGTGTTTGCTTTTACAAATTATAGTGAAACTGTAAGTATGGTACTTAACATGTTTTTGAGTTCTACATGATGCACTAATTATGATGTAATATGATAGATGGTGTTAACACGTTTATCATGTCACGTTAGTTGTAAGTTTAAATTAATGTTTATTATGCTGTGTGCAAGTTACATGTCACATAATATGATTTCTGTACAGTATATGTTTGATTTGCATTCTAAATTGCATATGATGGTATATGTAAAACAGGATGTGTAAATATGTGTGGTTTTTAATACCAAGGTATGCATATGATACATTCTCATTAACTGCCATGTATGTTTTTTCTCAGAAGCCAGGGTGGTTATGACCGCTACTCAGGAGGAAATTACAGAGACAATTATGACAACTGAGATGAGGCATGTGCACCTAAAGTAGGTGAGGTTTATATGTTGCCACTGAGTGGACCTCTGTCCACCAGCCCTGTCATGTTTGACTCAACTTTTCCTCCTGCCTACACTTAATTCACCAGGTCCACATGACCCCTCCTTCGTTCTCCAGGTGCCTGTCAGGACTAGTCTGCTGTGGGGTGGGGGGAGCGGTATCTAAAAGTCTGTCTCCCTTGTAATCTCTTGCTGGGCATGGAGGAGATGAAGCGGCATTGCTGTCATCCAGCCTTCAGCAATCTTTATCAACCCAGGGAGGTGAGCATGTGTGCCTGTGCCTTCCCAACATTATAATTCTCCCCCTTTTTACCGTTCTCAGATACACAAGGAATAAAACTTCTGATCCAGGATCATCCTTCCAAATGGCTGTATTTATAAAGATTTTTGGAGCTGCACTGACACATCTGTTCTAGTACATCAAGTTCTATTTTTTAACTGAGCTCCAGAGGTAGTTTGTTACAGAGACCTTTTAGAGAAAGCTCCATGTGATTTCCAAAATTTTCTCCCATTTAAATACTAATCCTGGGACATTGCAGATGCTGGGTATTTTCCAGTTTTTCAGTTTGGGCTCTCAGGATTACTGATTGTGGCAAAAAAGTGTTTAGACTGCTTTAAAAACAGTGTGCATTTAGGGACATTTAAAAGCCTATCTGCAATGTTTATCAAGATTAGGAAGCAATTTCCAAATGCAAATACAAGAAATCATTGATATGATTAGAGGTGGGTTTTTTTTATTATTATTATTCAAGGTTACCACCCTGAGTATACAGCAGTTTATTAAAAATATTTGTGAATGTATTTTTTAGTACTGGAAGAAAAAATATTCTGTTGTCTCGTTTAGCATTTTAGGATGTTCTTCACGGAGCTGATTAAAAAGTTGAAACATGAAAAACTGATACGTGTTGTTTTCCTCGTTAACCCAGTTTTTCTTATTAAAGATTTGATTCATTTATTCATGAGAGAGACAGAAGCAAAGCAAAGACACAGGCAGAGGGAGAAGTAGGTTCCATGCAGGGAGGCTGATGTGGAACTCGATCCCGGGACCCCAGGGTCACGCCCTGGGCCAAAGGCAGGCGCTAGACCACTGAGCCACCCAGAGATCCCTTGAACCCAGTTTTCAAACTAAAAATGGAAGATCAGGAAGGGAGGGTTTTAGGAAAGAATTTAGTTGGAGGGGAGTGGGTAGGCAAAAGAGTAGAACTCTCCAGTTTATTTTTTTTTTTGAACTCTCCAGTTTAAAGTTGAGTTTGAGTACAAGTGTGGGGGTGGTGGGAGTTACAGAGGAAATATTCTTGTTGGAATTAGGTTTTCTGAGATGGCCTCTTGGTCTTTTTTTTTTTTTTTTTTTTTTGTCAGCTTGAGAATCAGACTGCTAGGGTTTGAGTCTCCTTAGCTTCTCTGAGCATCAGTGGGTGTCCTCACAGGATTGTTCTGAGAATGTAAGCACCTGGTGGGAGTTAAACCATGTTATAAAAAGCATTTCCATTTTCTTTGAAATGTTGGGAGGTGGAAGAAATCTATTAAACTCAACCTTGTCTGAGGAACGTGGAAAAATCCTGATTTGAAAACCAGTTTCTAAGGGCTCAGACTGGACTCAGATTCCAGGACACAAATGCAGTGTCTGCTGCCTTCCAGCTATTTGACCTTGGGTAGGACACTTAACCTGTGGGCCTCAACCTCATGAGCATGTCACATTTCTTCATGAGGTTTAAGTACGTTTAATAGGCATGTACAGTCCTTGAGACAGCTCTTTGTCATAGGGATTCAGTCTTCGGTGGTATGAGTCTGGTGGTGAGGTGGTGGCAATGGTTTTGCACTTAGAGCTAATCTTAGTTCCTCAGTCCTACTGCCAGTCCCTTCAGTCCTGGTTTGAGTGGCTACATTGGGAGTCCTGTTGGCTTTTATCCCTTCCTTTGGAATTTCTAAATCAGTTGTGTCCATGGCTTCCACCTAGTTGATGCAAAGTCGGTACCACTTGATCACCAGTTCCAGGACATCGTTAACGCCTCATTTCCTCATTCATGGAGTGAATGAATTCAGTGTGTTCCCTCAAAAGTCCTATGGAAACCCTCCTTTCCCCAATATGATGGTCTTGGGTGATTATCATTAAATAAGGTCATGAAGAGTGGGTAGTGCCCTCACAAGTCCCAAGAAGGCTTTCCTCTGTTCTCAGCCACATGAGGATACAAGAAATTGGTAGTTTGGAAAAGGGATCTCCCTAGAGCTCAGCCCTGCTGGCACCTTGATGGACTTCCAGGCTCCAGAATTGAGAAGTTGATAAGCTGCCCACTCTGGTATTTTTAGTTCCCTGAACTGAGATTATAGGTCTGTTGGAAGAGTTCCAGTATTGGAGGTCTGCCTCCCTGGCTCCAGTTAGTTGGAAAGGCCCCATAGACCCTTCTACCCAACCAGTCATGAATCTACTTTGGCAAGTGGATGGAGGCTAGGGAACTTCTCACACCTCTTGATTGGCTCACTGAACCAGGAAAATAGGCCTTGTGGCTGCCACCACTGGTTGATGTTGGGTACTTGGTATGAGGAAGCATTCTGAGCCTTTGGGGACCCAAGGCAGTGGGAGCTGGCAGGAAGAACGCCATTCCTGCCTTGCAGGTAGGCCCCAGTGAGGGGGCATCTGCTGCCTGCCTGTCAGGAAGTGAAATGTCATCCTGGCTTTAGGCAAGATTGCATAATCAACTGTGAAATTCCTGCAACAAAGTGATTCCTAAGTGACATCAACAAAGACTACAGCCTCTTACACCTGTTCTGCTCTCCTGATGTAGAAAGTTCCTTGTAGGGACACCTGGGTGGCTCAGCAGTTGAGCATCTGACTGGCTCAGAGTGTGATCCTGGGATCCCCGGATCGAGTCCCACATCGGGCTCCCTGCATGGAGCCTGCTTCCCCCTCTGCCTGTGTCTCTGCCTCTCTCTGTCTCTCATGAATAAATGAATAAAAAAATCTTTAAAAAGTTTCCTGTAGGGGCGCCTGGCTGGCTCAGTTGGCAGAGTATGTGATCCTTGATTCTTAGGGTTGTGTGTTCAAGCCCCATGTTATCCAGCCCAGGAAGGCTCAGTCTCTTGCTGTTTATTTTCTCTAAGGAAAAGGGCTTAGAGGACTCGGTTTTCTCAGTGTGATTGCTGATCAATAAAATTTCCAGATCTAGGACATTTTTAAAATTTATTTATTCATGAGAGACAGAGGGGGAAGCAGGCTCCCTGCGGGGAGCCTGACGTGGGACTAGATCCCAGGTCTCCAGGATCACACCCTGGACTGAAGGCAGGTGCTAAACCACTGAGCCACCCAGGCTGCCCCAGATACAGGACTTTAAAACTCCCTTAAAATGCTTATTAGTTTTCTGCTTCCATTTGACCAGAATTTCATTAGTGTGCATGTTCCTCAAGAACCCACGGAGATCAGAAACTCCTGTGCAGAGGTTCCTTGAAAACCTCTGTCCCAAGGCCTGTGAAGACCCTTGGGGCAGCCTGGGTGGCTCAGCTGTTTAGCGCCACCTCTGGACCGGAGCGTGATTCTGGAGACCAGAGATCATGTCCCACATCAGGCTCCCTGCATGGAGCCTGCTTCTCCCTCTGCCTGTATCTCTGCCTCTCTCTCGGTCTCGGTCTTGGGATCTCATGAATAAATAAAATATTTTTTTAAAAAATAGACCAGGTCCATGGTCTGCAAATACTTGTATTTTCAAGCCCTGTATCTTTCCTAGACCAAAAACTTTGATGCAAACCTCTTTTAGACCCCTTACCTCTGTCCATTTCAAGAATAAATCCAAGGCCCTGCCCTTCCCACCTCATGTGGGCTGCTTCACAGCCTAATTCCTCTGCCTCAGGTTCAACAAGTGTAAGATGTAAATAACAGTGCCCTCAAGATGGGCATCTTAGGACATGGCAAATTACTGATAGTGCACCCACACCCTTGTCCCATGCACTCCTGGATTTGGGGTTATATGAAACTTTCAAAAGGCTTTTCAAAATAAGTTGCTGTGAATATTTAAGGTATTGGGACGCGTGGGTAGCTCAGCAGTTAGGCGCACCTGCCTTCAGCTCAGAGCATGATCCTGGAGTACCGGGGTCGAGTTCCACATCAGGCTCCCTGCTTGCATCTGCCTCTGCCTCTGCCTCTGCCTATGTCTGCCTCTCTGTGTCTCATGAACAAATAAGATCTTTAAAAAAATATTTAAGGTATTGGAAGAAGGCATATTGGGTAATGATCAGTAGCCAGTGTTCTACCACTTTGCTTCTCAGGATGAAATCTGTCCTCCAGCTGCATTCTTCCACCTCCCCCACCTTTCCTCAGACTGAGATAGAGGCCATGATCATTTTTCTAATTCAGAGTGCACAAAGACCTGAGAAACTAGAAGTGGGTTTTTTTTTCAAATTTGATACGAGACCTGACACGGAGCTTTTCATAATTTTTTGCTTGTTTTTAAGTCATCTACACCTAATGGGCTCAAACTCAACCCCAAGATAGAGTCCTATGCTCTTCGAGCCAAACACCCCAAAGCTTTTCATAATCTCTTTTTTTCCTCTTAGTATGAATATGCATATAACATACTACAGAAAATGTTCGGTTATAGAGCGCTGCCCCGGAGCCTGTTGAGCAGTCTTAACAGTGAATGTACCAAGGAAGTTCAGCCTTATAAATTGTCCAAAACCGTCCATGGCATTCTGTATAAACATTCCTAGTACAACTTTGAGTCAAATTTTTGGACTCAATTTTAAGCCTAAGTGAAACTCTTCTTTGGAATTTTCCTTTGTTTTTTCTAGTTTTTAGTAATTATCTGGACACATGATTTGTGGTCTGGGTTTTAACCCTTATGATTGTAATCCATAGTAACAGGTATGTTTTTATTCATTGGAGTCCAGTCTACCCACTTGTCTCCATAAGGGAAGAAAGGCTTAATGAAAGAAATGTGCCAAGTGCCCTGGTGTTTCCCACTTCGTTGTGTCTTAACAGCTGGCCCAAACCACTCCAATGCTTGTGAAGCCCGCAGCTTAAAAAAAACAAACAAAAAAACGCTGTGTCTGTAATTTTTGAATCTCTGTGATAGATACGTGAAAGTTCATTATATCAACACTGCTGTAAGCTTGAAATTTTCCATAACAAAAACTCAGCTGTTATGGGTGTGGCTTGTTAGACCTCAGTGTTGGCACGGGAGGTTGGGTAGCTGTCAGCTCTTTTCTGCTGGCCTGGCCTGTTCCCTAAAGTTAGTTCCCTAACTTCTCCGTAGTTACAGGTTTTCAACTCAAAAGCCTCAAAAAATTCCATTCTATAAATACTAACCTCTCTTTGTTGGTGTCTGATGTTGTTTTCCAGATACTGGCCCTGAAACCCCATCCTGCTTCCCCTCTCCAGTCACGGATCTCAGGATCCTTCTGGCTTTTCCAGACAAAAGGGCTCTTCCTTTGCCCAGTACCGGAGGTCCTGCCTTCCAACCTCCATAGCCACAACCTCTTAAAACCTTTCTCTTGGCTTAGAAAAGAGAGATAATAAAGGTAGCCCATTATATGAGCTGAGACCTAGGAAGCAGCTAGATCAGTGGTAGTTACATGTGGTCAATAAATGTTGGCAATTTTTTTTTGGCATTTGTTTTTTTAAAGAAGAAAGACTCAGCACAAGTGGGGAGGGGGGCAGGAGGAAGGGGCAGAGGGAGAAGGAGAAGTAGACTCTTCACTGAGCAAGGAGCCAAATGCCTCCTGTCCCAGGACCCTGAGACCATGACTTGAGCCAAGGTCAGATGCTCAACGAACTAAGCCACCCAAGCGCCCAAAATTTAGCATTTGTTACATGTGACAGATAATTGTAGGGATACAGCAATGGATACAACATTTCTTTCCCTCAGGAATCACATCATGGTGGGATTTAAAGACAGTATAGTAATAAATCAGTGTGTAATGTAGTGTTAGGGAGTGGCGAGAATTAAAGCTGGGGATGTGGAGAGAGATGGGATTTGCTACTTCAAGGTAGTCAGGGAAGGCTACTTGGGAGGTGGCCTCTTAACAAAGACGAAGATAGCGGGGGAGAGCTAGCAAGGAAGACTTGATGCGGAAGAATGGTTCCGCCATAGCACTCCAACGGCCTTGCACGGCTCTACATAGGCCATGTAGACAGGCTGACCTAAGTATTGGCAGAACGCCCTGTGATCCTCAGAGCACAAGAGGCTTGTGAGGCCATTCCTCATTCCTTGTCTACCAAGGAGGCCATCATGAGGCGGTTTTGCATCACCAATGGATCTGGTCAGGTATGAGGCTTTCTGTCCCTTTCCTCCCCTGACTTATGGCTATAGAACTGCCTAGCATGGCATTAGTTCCTTGGCTACAGGGTGTCCTACCATCTGTGCTGCAGTGGTCTGGTCCTTTTTGTTTTGGTGTTACCCAGCATGTGGGACATGGGCTAGCATCTGTGGCTAGTCCTGCTTTTGCTGTCTATACGTAACCTCTCAATCAAATGAGGGCTTGTTTCCTTACTGGCCATATCTGTCAGTATAGCCTTGCCTTGACATCTGGGAGAGAATTATAGGCAGAAGGAAAAGCAAGCAAGTGCAAAGGCCCCGAGGTGGGAGCTTGTTTGGTGTGTGTGTGAGGAATGGCAAGAAGGTCAGTGTGGCAGGAGCAGGGTGAGCAAGGGTGCCAGTGGCAGGAGGCAAGGTTGGAGAAGTCACAGGGGCCTGGTCCTAGAAGGCCTCACTGGCCACAGGGAGGACTTTGGCCTTTTCTCTGAGAGATGGAGGCTGGACAGGGTTGTGAGCAGAGGAGTTCTGAGAGTTGACTTGGGTTGTGACAGGATCCTCTGGCTGCTATGAGAGCAGACAGGGAGGCCTGGGGGCAGAAGCTGTGAGAAGGCCACTGCAGGAGTTGAAGCCAGCAATGGTGGTGGTAGCAGTGGACAGGAACAGGAGAGGTTGCATTTTGGATAAATTCTGAAGGTGGAACTAACGGAATTTGCTGACAGGTCAAACGAGTTGTGGGATGAAAGTACTAATGAAGTTATGAATATACACTGGAGGAACTTACACAAGGTAATTTGGGAGTCAGTGTTAAACAATGTAGTGGTTAAGAGCAAGGATTCCCAGAGCCGCGTGGCCTTGGTGCAAACCCAGCCCCAGCACTTATTGACTGACTTTGGGCAGGTCACTTCAGCTCTTTCCCATTTCCCCATCTCTAACATGGCATAACAGTACCAATTTCACAGGGTTGCTGTGAGCATTAAAGGTTTTCTAGGTCTGTAACGTGCTTAGGACAGTACCTGGCACAGAGCACTTATTAATATCACCATTGAATGAATAGAAGTATTTGCTGAGAGCGCACAGGAGAGAACATTCGAGCCCAAAAATAGTTTGTGCAGTTTTGAAGGATGTGTGAGAAAGCCAGCATGGCTGGAACCTAACCTGATTGAGTAAGAGCAACAAGGGGCAAAATTGGAGAGGAGGCCAGAGAGCTTCTCCTCACAGTAGCTGGGAGCCATTTTGGATTTCTGGGTGGACCTGCCAGTGCTAGAGGCCAAAGAGAAGTGGAATTGATTTGACATTTGATGCTGGCGATGTACAGAGAAGAGAGATGGAGCACTGTTGTCAACACTGCTGGCTGGATACCAGGAGTTGGTGGTTTCTGGCGTCTAGGATGATAAAATGAGTCTAGTCCAATTCCTTCTCTGAGTCCAAATGCTAGTTCTTAGGTCTTCTACTTCTGTGACCATAGGCGGTAAACCCCTCCAGGGCTCAGTTTCCTCATCTTCACAGCAGGGCTACGTGTCACACCTACCTCATTAGGGTGGTTTGTGACCATTCACAGAAGATGGATGTAGTGAGAGCTTGGTAAATTCAGGTTGTCACCGAAAGCAGGCGAGGCTGATCTCAGGAAAGGATTGGTGCCTTAACATTTGAAAAGCAGTGAGATACAGTCCAGTGTATTGGCAGAAAAAAATGGGAAGGATCAAGGACTGTGCCCATTTATCTAAATTGCTAGGGTCTGAGGTACCAAACCCAGGGTCCAGTCTTTCCCAGGCCCACAATCTGGCCCTAATTGTTCACCAAGCAAATGGAATTGAGATCTTAAGAGCAGAGCTACCCCAGTTCTAGTGCTGTAAAGGGATTTCTCCCTTTCTCTGACTCAGGCACTGATCAGCTTCACTGGCTTAGTCACACATTTAGTGTCCAGAGCTGTGTGTAGCTGGCTCCTTTTCATTCAGGTTCCGCCTTAAATTTGTTTCTCCCTCCTGCCTTCTCACAGCTCAGCAACACTAACCCAGCTTCTGTTTTAATGATTGTAAGTACCAGTTTTTTACTGTTTATCTTTCCCATTACAATGGCAGCTCCATGAAAGCAGGAGCTGTTTGTCTCAATAACTACTATTTTCCCAGTGCCTGGCACCTAGTAGGGGCTTGACGAATGCTGGTTGAAAGGCTGGCTCTCTGTTTCAGTTTTCTGGGCGCTGCTCAAGTGGTCTGTGAGTCTTCTCCCAGCTGCAGGAATCTTGTTTCTGACTCAGACCATGGAGAATTATTACCATTAAGACTTTGGAGATTAGGAGAACTTTGGCTTCAGAGCCAAATATTTTCCCAACAGGAAACGGTAAAATTTAAGTTATGACCTCATGTCCGAATCCTCACTTGTCTCATTTAGGAAGAAACTTCAGGGATAAAATAAGTGAATAAGAACTCAGCATCTACAAATATGTGAATAAGAACTCCGGTTACACTTCAGCTCCACATCTCTCATTTTGCTCTTTGGTCTTGATTCTCAGCATACCCTTGTCACCCCAAGCCACTCAGGCTTTCCCTCAAATTACGCTGCTTTTTGTTCCTGAGGATGAGGACAACTTCAGGTTTTGTGTTAGCCTATCTTAGTAATGAAAAGTGGGCACAGCCAGTGTGTCCATTGCTTGCCTTTGCTTTTTTTAAAAAAAGATCTTATTTATTCATGAGAGACACACAGAGGCAGAGACGTAGGTAGAGGGAGAAGCAGGTTCCCTGTGGGGAGCCCGATGAGGGACTCGATCCCAGAACCCTGGGATCACGCCCTGAGCCAAAGGCAGACACTCAACCACTGAGCCACGCAGGCATCCCTTGCCTTTGTATTTTTAAACTAGGTGGGGACCTACTGGGCAGGAGGTACATGAAGGGGAGAGGAGTCCAGAAAAGACATCGCCCCTGTTTCTACCACTGGAGTTGCTGTTTGACATGGTGTTATCTTCAAACAGTTCTGGCTTACTGTTTTTTCCGTTCCAATCTGTTCATTTGGCTAGGACCTTAACCATCAATCTGACAGTAAAATAGCCCCAGATCCTGTTTGAGTAGAATTTGTTGGGTTTTTTAAAAAGATTTTTCTATTGGGCAGCCCAGGTGGCTCAGCGGTTTAGCGCCGCCTTCAGCCCAGGGTGTGGTCCTGGAGACCCGGGGTCGAGTCCCGAGTCAGGCTCCCTGCGTGGAGCCTGCTCCCTCTGCCTGTGTCTGTCTCTCACGAATAAATAAGATCTTTTTAAAAAATCAGCTTATTCCACGCTTTTATCTTTTTTTTAAAGATTTTATTTATTTATTCATGAAAGACAGAGAGAGAGGCCCAACGTGGGACTCAATCATGGGTCTCCGGGATCACGCCCTGGGCTGAAGGCGGCGCTAAGCCGCTGAACCACCCGGGCTGCCCTATTCCGCGCTTTTAAAAGAAAGTATTCCTAATTTTTAGTGAGTGATTCACATAGTCGCCCCTGTCTCTCTGGGCCTTGTACGTTATTCTTGTGTATACATAAAGTGCCATTAGGGACTGGAGTGAGTAGAATTTAAGGGGTGGAGCCTCCATCCTGTGCCGGAAGCTACTGTCCCTTAGAGCGCTTGCGTGGTTTTCCCACGCCCTGGGAAGGATTCCTATCCATTCGCTCTGCGCTTGGCAACTCTTCCTGACAGCAGGCGGCCATCTTGCCTGGAGCCTGAGAGAGGAAGACAGGCAGAAGGAAAGGGCGACACTGGTCTCAGGGCCGCCCCGGGGGCCTCAAGAGCCGGAGGCAGCCCCGGAGGTGGTCTCTGATCCCGGGCCCTGCTCTTGAACCGGAGAAGGGAAGGCGGGGGGCGGGGGGGAAAGAAGATGGATGGGAAATGCCTAGAAAGATTGCTAGGCGGGAGGAGGGGCGTCGCTATGGTGACCGGGGGGTGGGGTGGGATGAGATCTGAATCGCTGTTGTCAGTCTTCCGGGAGCTGCCCGGGAAGGGCAGAGCTGGGGTGATGACCATGCTAACTGCTGGGTATTTCGCGACATCCGGGCGTCGAGGGACTCGGTGTCTACGGCAACGATCATCTGGCGGAAGGGGCGGAACTAAATCCCTTCACTTGAAACACTGACATTCCAGGCCCTTATCCTGCAGGCTCCCGCGGGCGGACACGCCAGAAGAGGAGGTCGGGGAATGGCCGCGGTGTGGCAGCAGGTCTTAGCAGTAGACGCGAGGTGAGGAATGGGGTCGAAGCCCTTGGGAGCGGGTTACTGCGGTGCATGCGCAATGGCGTTAAGTGAGACTGGGCGGAGAACTTGCCTTATGCGGCTGCGTGAGCATACTGGAAGTGAGCATGCGCTGTAGCAGGGTGTGGTGGCTTACCCGCAGAGAAGGGCTGGCCAGATGGTCAGAAAGAGCATGCTTGGAAAATGCAGTCAGGTTTGGGCATGCGTAAAGAGGCTGTGCTGCCAGAGCCTTTGGGAAGGGGTGATGGAGCTCAGGCTGGTGACTTCCTATTCCCCACCATTGCCCCCACCCCATCCCGCAGACTTCTCTTAACCATCATCACTTCCCCAATCTGACCCCATCACCATCCCGTACTGACTTCCAGCATTGCCCCACACTAACCCCCATCACCATGTCACGCTGACTTACTGTTGTCAACACTGATTTAGTCACTCTATACCAACTCCAGCAAAGCTGCAGACGGCCTCCATTGTCCCCACAGTGACCTCATCCGCCATGCCCTTTATTACTGTAGACCCACCCTCATCACAGCGTCAGAGGGACCCCCATCATCACTGCTGATCACTTGCCATCCTGACCCCTCACAGCCACACCCCTCATTCTCTTTCCCTGTCCCCTGAGCTGATTGATTCCCTCTATCCTGTGCCTGCTGCCTGCCCTGCCTCCTGCCATCATAGGTACAACGCGTACCGCACGCCAACGTTTCCACAGTTTCGGACACAGTATATCCGTCGGCGCAGCCAGCTACTACGGGAGAATGCCAAGGCTGGGCACCCCCCAGCACTGCGGCGGCAGTACCTGAGGCTGCGTGGGCAGCTTTTGGGCCAGCGATACGGGCCCCTCTCCGAACCAGGCAGTGCCCGCGCCTATAGCAACAGCATCGTTCGCAGCAGCCGCACTACCCTAGACCGCATGGAGGTGAGCTCCTCCCCACATTGCCTGCCATGCACACCACCTGCCTCCATATGCATTCCCTTAGCAGACTTGTCAGGCACCTGCTGTGTGCAAGGTACTGATCCAGGCTCTTAGGATGATCAGAGGGTAAAAAGAGATAACACATGATAAGTCAATAAATGGACAACAAGCAAGATAAACGCATGTAAACAGGCAATAAACAAAATAGGTAAGTAGACATACGAAACCAGACAAGTCAATAGTTAACATGGCTTATAGTGAGGATGGCTAAGATGGAAAAGTAAAGCTGACTTGGGGGATAAAGTGAGACTCAGATGGGGGACAGAGGGATGCTCTTTCTAATGGGGACGATCAAGAAAGGTCTCTTGGAGGAGGTGACAGTTGAGCTGAAACTTGAATGAAGCAAGAGACTCTGCTGAGTGGTTTTCTGGGGGAAAGTGTCCATTCTTTCTTCACAGAACATTTACTGATTATCCACTAAGTGGGGCAAGGGAACAAGCAGGGGAGCTAGTGCAGAGGCAACCGCAGTAGCCCAGGCCTTGGTGGCAGCTGCGGTGGGTAGGGTGAGAAGGGATCTGGTTCTGGGTATATTTCTAAGACTCCAGACTTCATAGATTCTTGAAGGCTTGTTTCAAGATGTGCCCATCCTGGCTCTCTGTTTGCAGGACTTTGAGGATGATCCTCGGGCCCTGGGGGCCCGTGGGCACCGCCGTTCTGTCAGCCGAGGCTCCTACCAACTACAGGCACAGATGAACCGTGCTGTCTACGAGGACAGGTATGCAGCGGGGGCAGCTGCAAGCTGGGGGTTTGTGAGGGGAAGAGGGACCATTGGGCAACAGCAGACTGAATGCTAGCACCTACCTCCTGTTATCCCCTGCTCTTGTTGGGGCCCAGGCCACCTGGCAGCGTGGTACCCACATCAGTAGCAGAAGCAAGTCGAGCCATGGCTGGGGACACATCGCTGAGCGAGAACTATGCCTTTGCAGGCATGTACCATGTTTTCGACCAGCACGTGGATGAGGCAGGTAAGCCAACAGGTAGCGGGTCCCATCACCACTCATTTGCCTAAACTGTGACCACTACTCAGCGTATCTTTCTCTGGAACACAGAGTCTCTGGCCCACCTCTGAAGAAGTTACCATCCATAAACCTTTCCACAAACCTACAAGCCTTCTGCAAAGTAAAGTGGTCTGCAAAATCTCAAGCACTTTGTCTGTTTTAAAAGGGCTCAGTAACTTAAAAGAGGACTTTGCAGAAGGCCTCTGAGGTTATGAGTTGCTTAGAAGAGTTCAAAGCCTTTGGTGGAAACTTTTGGCAGAGGGCCTTCTAGGGTTCCAGCTCCCTTTCTCAGCCAAGCAAAGCCCTTTGCTGAAGCCATTGTGCTTGGTGCAGTGGGTCCCAGCCCCCAGCCCTGTGTCAGAACCTTTTATAAACGAAAGCACCTGGGGAGTGTGCCGAGTCCCACAAATAGCTTCTTGGCATTGCAGTCCCAAGGGTGCGCTTCGCCAATGATGACCGGCACCGCCTGGCCTGCTGCTCACTCGACGGCAGCATCTCTCTGTGCCAGCTGGTGCCTGCCCCGCCCACCGTTCTCCGTGTCCTGCGGGGCCATACCCGCGGTGTCTCCGACTTCGCCTGGTCCCTCTCCAATGACATCCTCGTGTCCACCTCGCTTGATGCTACCATGCGCATCTGGGCCTCTGAGGATGGCCGCTGCATCCGGGAGATTCCTGACCCAGACAGTGCCGAATTGCTCTGCTGCACCTTCCAGCCAGTCAACAACAACCTCACTGTGGTCAGGCTTCAGGGTGCCCGCTCGCCAAGGGTGGGGCTGCTGGGCCAGGAGAGCTGTCCTCGGGAGTCAGTGTGGGTGGCAAGGGGGTGTCCCCTCTAGTCCATCACCACAGTCCTCCTGTGGTCAGACTCAGAGGGACAGGTCTGGGCAGAAAAATGACACCGGTGTTGGTGTGGGGTAACCTTGCTGTGACAGACTCCAAGGGGGTACCGGTCAGGAGGCAGAGTCCCAGCCCTGGTACCCCTTCAGTCTTATCAACAGCAGTGCAGCCACTTTACAACCACCAGGGCTGCTGGCTGTGGGGCAGGCTTACTAGTCAGAAGGCTTGTTTCCTCCTAGTGGCACAGCTCCACTGTGATCCAAACCCAGGATTGAGAATGAGAGGGCAGGGGAAGGAAGTGAAAATTTGGCCTGGCCTCGAGGGGCAGAGAGGGGACCGGCTGAGTGAGCCTGTGCACTGGGATCCCTTCAGCTGCAGCACCAGCCCCAGTGTAGTCAGGTCTCCAGTAAGGGCCAATCTGGAAGCAGGTCACTATGGCCCTGTAGTTTGCCTGTCACGGTGGTGGTGGTGGGAGTGCTGGCTAAGGAGCAGTGGGCTGGCTGTCCTGGTTAGATTGCAAGGGGCTGGCTCTGAAGGATTGCAGGCCCTGGTCACCTCCCAGTCTACCTGCCACAGGCCTACTGGGATTAGACTCCTGTAGGAACCAGCCAGTTCCGTCGACAGCAGCTCCATTATGGTCAGACTCAAGGAGAGACTGGCTGAGAGCAGGATAATGGTATGTGCGGGTCTCCTCCACAGGTGGGGAATGCCAAGCAGAACGTGCATGTCATGAACATCTCCACAGGCAAGAAAGTGAAGGGTGGCTCCAGCAAGCTGACAGGCCGGGTCCTTGCTCTGTCCTTTGACGCCCCTGGCCGGCTGCTCTGGGCAGGCGATGACCGTGGCAGTGTTTTCTCCTTCCTCTTCGACATGGCCACAGGTAGGCAGGCCTGAGGCCTGCATCTGGGTGTTCACATTGCCACCATCCCAGCACACAGCTGTGTCCCCCCGCCTTGACTTTTGCCTCCTCTCCCTCCATTGTTGCAGGAAAACTGACCAAAGCCAAGCGTCTGGTGGTGCATGAGGGTAGCCCTGTGACCAGCATCTCTGCCCGCTCCTGGGTCAGCCGCGAGGCCCGGGACCCCTCGCTGCTCATCAATGCTTGCCTCAACAAGCTGCTGCTCTACAGGTGGGTCTTCCCTGTCCAGGCCACCTCCATCAGACTGGGATGGGAGCACTGTCTGCTCGGCAGAGGAAAACAGGCATCGGGTTAGTTGGAGTGAACGAGGAAGTTGAGTCTTCATATGATAATGACAGTAGCAGTGGGAGGAGGAGTAGCAGAAGTGCTAGTGCTAGCATAGCAGTTGCCGGCCCCAGGCCCTGTTGAGGTGCCTCATACATAGCACTCCATTTTCTCCTCGAGACAGCCCTGTGAGGAGGGTGCTCTTACCATGCCCATTTTACAGATGAGCAACCTGAGCCAGAAAATAGACTAGGGTCCCCTGAGAGCAGTGGTCTGTACCCCTTCCTTCCTTCCTTCCTTTCGTTTTCGTTTTTTTTTTTTTTTTTTTTTTTTTTTGGAGCGGGAGAGTTTACTGTCCTTGCTCACATATGACATGTTACCCAAGTGCAGTTCTCAGCCTGGGCTGCATGCCGGAATGACCTGAAGGGCTTCGCAGAATCATGACCAGGCCCCACTGTAAGCCAGTGATTTTGGAAGCTCTGCGGCAGGACTGGGCGCACTGGTCTATTGAAAGGTTCCCTTAAGCACTGTCTAGCTGGGCCTGAAAACCACTGCCTGGCAGGATGATTTCTGTTTTACTATTTTGTTTTTTGACTCTTTAAAAAAAAGAAAATCATGTACACACATACATGTATCTGTAATTCTAAATTTAGATGTAGCCCCACATTTGGGACTCATTTCCCCATCCTCCCCCTTCCCCACCTTCCTCTTCCTACCACCTTGGCCGCCCCCCTGCCGCAGTAAAACCTGTTAACTACTCTGTACTACCTTCCTGTATCTTGTTCTCTACCCTGTAACCCTAAGCGTGAATACCCACCCCTCCCCTTTTGGAGGGAGGATCATTGTTTTACAGAGGTGGGCTCCTTCTACATCCTTCACATCTCGCTTTCTTTACCAGATGATGCCCGCGGAAGTGCCCCCAAGTCCCCTGCAGTGCTATTGGTTCATTGGTTCTTTTGTGGGGTTTTATTTAGATTTTATTTATTTATTTGAGAGAAAGAGAGCATGAGAAAAAGTGCATGTGCGAGCAGGGGGAGGGGGAGAGGGAGATGGAGAAGCAGACTCTGCTGAGTAGGAAGCCAGGATGCAGGACTCAATCCCATAACCCTGGGATCAGGACCTGAGCCTAAGGCAGATGCCCAACCAACTGAGCCACTCAGGGCCCCCACTCTGTTTTTTCTTTTGAGTGGACTTATCATATTCCACAGCACAGAGGAGTCCAGATTGGTCATCCCTTTCCTCTCCTTGTGCCCTGTCTTCACACCAAGATCTCTTGAAGAGCCCTAGAAAGAGAAACTAGTGAATCCCACTGCCGAGCCTTCCAATTTCCACCAGTGGGCAGTTTCCAGACTGTCACGAACTCACGTGTCAGCCTATGCTTTATAGGAATATGCAGCTGTCTCAAAACTGGATTCTGTGAACCTTCAAATGAACCTAGGTGCAAGGGTCAGGACACAGAGCCACCCCCCGTCCATCATCGTCTGGAGCTGAGGCGCCGCCCTGACCCACTTTCATCCTCCCCTCAGGGTGGTGGACAACGAGGGGACCCTGCAGCTGAAGAGAAGCTTCCCCATTGAGCAGAGCTCACACCCTGTGCGCAGCATCTTCTGCCCCCTCATGTCCTTCCGCCAAGGGGCCTGTGTGGGTGAGTCCCACAGAGTTGGGGTGTCTGGGTGGCTCGAGAGGGGCAGGGCCCAGGGCGGGTGCTGATCCAGCCCAGACACCACGACCCCATGATGCCCAGACTTTAAGGGCCTCGAGAACTCCCACATTCCAACAGCCTCCCACTTTGAACAAAGGCCCCGAAGAGTCCAGAAACCTCACAATGTGAGACACAACCCCACCCCCCAGACAGTTCAGAGGCCTCACACCCGGGACACAGGGCTAAAATAGCTAAGGTGAGCCTTAAAATGCCTAGGGACCACCACCCCCTAAGACCTCCCCCAAATCATGCCAGGACTTCACAGCCAGGGCCCCTGGCTTCCTCTGGCAACACCTCCCAAGGGCCTCTCTCTTTCTCTCTCTGTCTCTGTCATCCGGGCAGTGACCGGCAGCGAGGACATGTGCGTGCATTTCTTCGATGTGGAGCGAGCAGCCAAGGCTGCCGTCAACAAGCTGCAGGGCCACAGTGCGCCTGTGCTGGATGTCAGCTTCAACTGTGATGAGAGCCTGCTGGCTTCCAGTGACGCCAGCGGCATGGTCATCGTCTGGAGGCGGGAGCAGAAGTAGGTCCTGCCGTGTCCATCTTCCCACCCACCTCCTGCTCCAGCCTTGTGTTTGTAAATAAAGTTCCTGTGGTTGTGCCCGTGGCTGGCTCCCAGGTCTGCTGGGGGTGGGATCAGGGAGAGGGCAGCTCTAGGATCTGAGTTGGAATGGGTTTCACTTCCTCATTGATGCATACAGCCATTGATTGCTTCACTTAGCAATCATTGGTTGAGTGTTTACCCCATCGTAGGCCCCCTATAGGTGTTTTACTCATTCATGCATTGGACAAATGTGATTGAGTGCCCACTGTGTGCCAAGAACTGTTCTAGGCACTGACAGAAGAGCCTGCCTTCCTAGGGCTTGCATTCTATGCAGGTAGACAGCAGACAAAAACATATCTTAGGTCAGCCAGAGATCAGCGTTGTGAGGAAAAATAAGGCGAGGACAGGAGGTAGAGGTGCAAGAGTGGGCAGTTGCACACTTTTTGGTACTACAATCAGGGAAGACATTCCTCATGGTGAAATTTAAACAAAGACCTGAATGAAGTGAGAGGGAGTCGTGGTGTATGGGAGAGAACGTTCTAGGTAGAGAGGAAAAGCAGTGCAAAGGCACTGAGGCTGGAGTGTGCCAAAAGTGTTGAAGAGGCCAGTGTGGCTGGACCAGAGTGTGGTGGGAGGTTGGAGAGGCCTGATCCTGGAGGGATTCGTGGCCATAGCGAGGACTTGGACTTTTCTGAGTGAGCTGTGAGTTGCCTAATTGAGCAAAGGAGGAAAGACACAATCCAGTTTGGTTGTAAGAGGACCCCTCTGGGTGCTGTGAAGAGAACAGACTTGGGGGTGGGGCCATCAGGAGGCCCTGCAGTAGTCAAAGTGAGCAGTGATGCGGACTTGTGCCAGAGTAGTGGCAGTCGGAGAGTTGAAGGGGAATGTTGGCTTCTACCACAGGGGTTTCATGCTGCTAGTCTGCAGTGCTCTGCTGGCTTCCTCAGGAAGGCTGAGGTCCCAGCTCCCCCCAACCCCACGCTCCAAGGCTCTTCCCCACAAACAGGGTGCAGACATGTTGAGGACGTGGAGTATGAAGCCCATGCAGAAACAACCATGGACCCCAACAACCATGGACCCCAAGGTTGAGCTAGCAGCTCCTGCTGGTGGGGGTGGGGAAGGAAGATAGATTCTCCATCCCAAGGGAAACCCCGGACCACCCCTAGCTCCTTCCATATCCCCTTAGGGCCCAAATTCAAGGCCTGGAATAGCTCAGAGTCTGTAAAGTGATGTTCAAATTTGAGGGGAGCCCCAAGTGAGGAGAGAAAGCATGGGATATAGCCAGGGAGCTAGAGAACCAAAATCCCTTGTCGATGACCTGAGTCACTAGGAAGCGTCAAAGTTGCCAGAAATGGCAAGGATGCTCTTGCTCCTCCTTCCCCTCCAGCTCCTCCCTCTCTCCCCTCCAGCTGCATAGGCTGCCATATCCAGATGCATTAGTGGGAACTGTGGCTACCAGTTTGAGACCTCGAGGTCAGTCCACAGAGCCACAGGCATTGCACCCTGGCCCAGTATTATTGAGCTACCAAACGAACACTAGCAGTCTTGTTGGAGGAGGAAAAATAACTGGTTTGTTCAAGCCACTGTTATTTTGACAGTGTGGTTACTTACAGACAGAAGCATTTCTAAACTATACTTCCATCTGACCTTAATGTAAATACCAGAGAGCTGGACGTTCATGATGCAGTTCATGCTTCAGAGGTTTCACAGACCACCCAAACTCCATGATTTGCTGGGAGGACTCTTGGTCTCAACATACAGTTGTATACGTAGTTATGATTTTTTCCAGCAAAAAGATACAGAACACAATCGGCAAAGGGATATGGTACCCGGGGCAAAGTCCCGGGGAGACCAGGTACAAGCTTCTAAGGATTCTCTCCCAGTGAAGTCACAGGACATGCTTAATTCCCCCATCATGGCTCCTGACAGCCCAGAGTAGCTCATTATCAGAGGTTAAATGCCTAGGGTTTTCACTAGGGGGTGGTCACATAGCCCCCCACCCCCAACCTGGTGCATACTCAGCTTCCAGACTGTCCAGGAAGGAGAACAGATGTTCAGCATAAACCAGAGTGCTTGTGTGAACTGCTGAGGCGCAGTGAGACACTCCTGATTTAGAGGATGGTGAGAACCCTCATGAACTCTTAAGTGTCCAGATGCCAGCTAAGGACCATCCTTGAAGCAGGCCTTTCCAAGGAGAGAAGTTCAGGCCTGCTGGGTTAACTCTTTCTGTGCACAATGCAATACCGAAAAGGTGCTCGGTTTCAACCAAGGTCAGTGGATGGGCAAGATCGCTTGGAGGAACCTCGTTTTTCTCTAGCACCTTCATTTCTTCACATTCTTCATGTTGTTTATTGAATCTGGATTCACGAGGGCTAATTGTGGATGTCATGTCATCTGGGGGTTTCCTTCTCAGGAGATTTTGAGGTGGCAGAGTTGACATTCTGCTTTGCTTTATTTTTTTGAAGTAACTCTGTGCCCAGTGTCGGGCTTGAACTCAGGACTCCCAGATCAAGAGTCACATGTGACTGAGCCAGCCAGGCACTCCAGCATTCTGCTTTAAATTCATTTTCATGATACCTTTTCTTGACTTATAACTACGAGGAAATAAGTAATGAGCAAACAATGAAAAGATAATCCTATTGGTCAGATTTGGGCCTCTGTTAACTTGTCCATCATCACTGTGCCTCCAGTTTGACATCTACTGGAACTCTTACCATTCTGCCATCAGTGCCGCACTAGCCTTGCCTCAAATCCAGGCCTCCACTAACTATTCTGTTAGTGGGGTTTAACTTTGAACCCCTGTGTTTGCTCCGAGAGCCTCTCCAGTCTGAGCTTGAAGCGGAGCATATGTTAGTTATTACCTCATCAGTGTACCACCGGTTCACTATCAAACCAGGGTTCCTGTATAATGTTCCACCAGCTGTTGTCTCCTGATCTGACCTTGAATTTGGGATTCTGTTAATTTGTTTTTTTGTTTTTTGTTTTTTTTTATTTTTATTTATCCATGATAGGCACACAGTGAGAGAGAGAGAGGCAGAGACACAGGCAGAGGGAGAAGCAGGCTCCATGCACCGGGAGCCCGATGTGGGACCCAATCTCCAGGTCTCCAGGATCGCGCCCTGGGCCAAAGGCAGGCGCCAAACCGCTGCGCCACCCAGGGATCCCGGATTCTGTTAATTTGTGATCAGTGCCCCTTTGCTTCAGCAAGAATTCCAACCAACCTTTGAGGACCCTTGGTCCTGACCTTGAGTCTGGGCCTCTGTTAGTTATTGCACCATGAATCCCTGTGTGGCCCAAACTTCCATCCAGGCCTCGGCTAACTAACTATTCTACCATCATTGTCTCTGATCTGACCTCAAGTCTGGGCATCTCTTAACGTTTCCTCCACCAGTGCCTCACTGGTGTGACCCATACCTGGCTACTTTTAACTTTACCACCATTGGCATCCTCCTGGTGTACCCTCAGACCTGGGCTTCTGTTAATGTTTGCACCATCAAGACCCCTGGTTTTCCTTTGAACTCGAGTCTTTTTAACTCTTCCACCATCAGGGCTGTAGCAGTTTAAACTCCAGCCTGAGACTCTATTTATAATTCCACCATCAAGAAGTCTTTGCCCTTGAATCCAAGCTTCAGGTAACTCATTACCAATGCACCTTGGGCCTGAAACCTGAGTGTCTGCAAACTTTTCCACACTCAGTGCTCCTCTGGCTTGACCCCAAGAAACTATTCCATTCTCTACTGCTATGATCTCACTTCAAACCGTAGCCTCTATTTACTATTTTTCTATGATTGCTTCTTTGATCTGACCTTGAACTTAGGACACTGGTAAGACTTGTAGTACACAGACCTCAGAACCTGTGTGCCTGCGAACTATTCCATTATCATTCCTCTTCTAATCTCATTTTGAACCTGAGCTGCTGCAAACTATTCCACTATCAGTACCCCTCCAATCCTATTTGGAATTGAAATTCTGCTGAATATTCTTTGGTCCAACTGAGTCTGGGCCTCTGATTAATACCCACTGTTGCTGGTTTTTTGCTCTGACTGGGCCTTTTTTTAAAAAAATATTTTTATTTATTTATTCATAAGAGACACACAGAGAGGCAGAGACATAGTCAGAGGGAGGAGAAACAGGTTCCATGCAGGGAGCCCAATGTGAGACTTGATGCCAGGACTCCAGGATCATGCCCTGAGCTGAAGGCAGACACTTAACTGCTGAGCCATCCAGGCGTCTCATGACTGGGCCTTTTTGAACTCTAGAACCATCAAGGCATCTCCGATCTGACTTCAAATCCAGACTCTTAGCTTTTACTCCATCAAGACCTCCATCTTTTTTAAAGATTTTATTTCTGTTTTTTAAAGATTTTTATTTATTTATTCACGACAGACACACAGAGAGAGGCAGAGACACAGAAGGAGAAGCAGGCTAAGATTTTATTTATTTAAAGTAATCTTTATGGGGCACCTAGGTGGCTCAGTGGTTGAGTGTCTACCTTCAGCTCAGGGTGTGATCCTGAAATTCCCAAGTCCGGCATCGGGCTCCCCACGGGGAGCCTGCTTCTCCCTCTGCCTGTGTCTCTGCCTCTTTCTGTGTGTCTCTCATGAGTGAATAAAATCTTTTAAAATAAAGTAATCTAAAAAAAAAATAAAAAAAAATAATAAAATAAAGTAATCTTTACATCCATCATGGGGCTCAAACTTAACAACCCCGAGATCAAGAGTTGCTTGCTCTACTGACTGAGCCAGACAGGTGCCCCAAGACCACCTTTGATCTAAATTCTCACATGGAAAATAAAATAAAATAAATTCTCACATGGGTGTCTCTTAACTAATCCAACATGAAAGGCCTCTCAATCAACCAAAACCCAGAGGTTTTTTTTTTTAAAGATTTTATTTATTCATGAGAGACACAGAGAGAAGCCAGAAACATAGGCAGAGGGGAAAATTAGGCTCCCTGCTAGGAGCCTGATGTGGGACTCAATCCCGGAATTCGAGGATTACGCCCTGAGCTGAAGGCAGACATTCAACCACTGAGTCACCTAGGCATCCCAAAACCCAGAGCTTTTATTTTTTTTAAAGATTTTATTTATTTATTCATAGACACACAGAGAGAGAGGCAGAGACACAGGCAGAGGGAGAAGCAGGCTCCATGCAGGGAGCCCGATGCGAGACAGGATCACGCCCTGGGCTAAAGGCGGCGCTAAACCACTGAGCCACTGGGGCTGCCCGAGGTTGCTTTCCATAGACACACTTAATGATGTAGCAGAGTTACTACGCAGCTTGGTGGATAAGGCAGAGCTATGAGATGTCAGGAGCTAGGATCCCTGAGTCAAGGATTGGAGGAGAGCCACTTCCCCATTAAGAATCCTCATTTTAGGGGGGCACTTGAGTGACTCAGTGGTTGAGTGTCTGCCTTTGGCTCAGGTTGTGATGCTGGGGTCCTAGGATCGAGTCCCCCATCAGGATCCCTACGGGGAGCCTGCTTCTCCCTCTGTCTGTGTCTCTGCCTCTCTTGTGTGTGTCTTATGAATAGATAAATAAAATCTTTTCAAAAATAAAAATAAAATTATTTTTTAAGGGCTGCCTGGGTGGCACAGTGGTTGAGCGTCTGCCTTCGGCCCAGGGCCTGATCCTGGAGACCTGGGATCGAGTCTCACATTGGGCTCCCTGCATGGAGCCTGCTTCTCCCTCTGCCTCTCTCTCTGTGTCTTTCATGAATGAATAAATAAAATCTTAAAAAAAAAGAGAGAGAGACATGGAGACATACATGGAAAGAGTGTCACATGATGATGGAGGCAGAAATCAGCACTGCTAGGAAGCACCAAAGATTGCTGGGAGTTACCAGAAGCTGGAAGAGGCAAGAAAGAATCCCCTCTTAGAGCATTCAGAGAGAGCTTCGCCTTTCCAACACCTTGATTTCAGACTTCTAACTTTCAGAACCATTAAATAATACATTTCTGTCTTTTGAAGAAAAAAAAGACTCAGCAGACATTTACTGGGAGCCTCCTCTGTGCCAGGCACTGGAAATAAGATGGTAAACTAGGGTAAGGACACTGCCCCTGAGGAGCTGACAGCAATACAGGCAGCAAAGCAATAAAGGGAGGGGTTTTGAGAATGATGGTGTGGTACTATGTAGAAGATGCTTTGTGTCCAGGGACCCCAAGACCACCCCCAGGTCCGATGATTCACTCTGAGCGACTCCATGTATTTGTACTCATGGCTACAGCAAAAGGACACAAAGCACAATCAGCAAAGAAAGGGCGCATGGGGCCTGGTCTAGAGGGAGCCAGGAACAGCTTCTAAGATCCCTCTCCCATTGGAGTCACACGAGACATGCTTAATTCTTCCAGCAATGGGGGCGCCTGGGGGACTCAGTCGGTTAAGCATCTGCCTTCAGCTCACATCATGATCCCAGGGTCCTGGGACCGAGCCCCATGTCAGGCTCCCTCCCTGCTGCTCCCCCTGCTCATACTCACTCTGTGTCAAATAAAATCTTAAAAAAAAATTCTTCCAGCAATGAATTGTGACAACAAATCTGATATATTGTTTGTAGGGAAACTCACCTGAGCCTAATAGTCCAAGATTTTTATCAGGAGCCAGTTAGGGGGATCCCTGGGTGGCGCAGCGGTTTAGCACTTGCCTTTGGCCCAGGGCACGATCCTGGAGACCCGGGATCGAATCCCACATCGGGCTCCCGGTGCATGGAGCCTGCTTCTCCCTCTCCCTCTGCCTATGTCTCTGCCTCTCTCTCTCTCTCTCTGTAACTATCATAAATAAATTTAAAAAAAATTTAAAAAAAAAGGAGCCAGTTAGGTAGGCACCCTCGGCTAGCATGTACAAAAATCCCAGGTCCCAAGAAGGAAAGCAGGTGTTCAGCATAAACCACAGTGTTTGTATAGTTTAGGCATGGGGAGCCACTCATCATTTCGACAATGATGGGAACCCTCCTGAAATCTGAGTTCCCAGATGCCACCTGTGTTAGCTCACACTGCAATACAGGGACTGGAAATAACTTAAGCAACAGAATATTTTTTTAAGATTTTATTTATTTGAGAGAGAGAGAACGAGCAGAGGTGAGGGGCAGAGAGAGAGGGAAAAGCAGATTCCCCAAAGAGTAGGGAGCTCCATGAGGGACTCAATCCCAGGGCCCAGGGATCACGACCTGACACGAAGGCGAACACTTAACTGACTGAGCCACCCAGGTGCCCCAACAGAAATTTATTTCATCACAGTTCTGGAGGCTAGAAGTCCAAGACCAAGGTGTCATCAAAGTTGGTTTCTGGGGCAGACTCTCTTCTTGGCTTATAAACAACCATCTTCTTGCTATGTTCTCATGTGATCTTTCTTCTGTGTGTGTATGGAAGAGAGAGATCTCTGGGAGAGATCTTTTAAAAAGTTTTTTTAACAAAAAATAAAAGTTTTTTAAAAAAGATGTTATTCATTTATTCATGAGAGACACAGAGAGAGGCAGAGACACAGGAAGAGGGAGAAGCAGGCTCTCTGCAGGGAGCCTGGTGCAGGACTCGATCCCAGGACCCTGGGATCATGACCTGAGCCAAAGGCAGACACTCAACTACTGAGCCACCCAAGTGCCCTAAGATTTTTTTAATTTATTATTTATTCATGAGAGAGAGACACACACACACAGAGGCAGAGACACAGGCAGAGTGAGAAGCTGGATCCCCACAGGGAGCCCGATGTGTGACTTGATCCTGGATCCTAGGATCACACCCTGAGCCAAAGGCAGTTGCTCAACCACTGAGCCACCCAGGCATCCCAACCTCAAGATTTTTTAAAAAGATTTGTTATTTATTTATTTGAGAGAGAGAATGAGCAGGGGAGGAGCAGAGAGAGAGGGAAGCAGACACCTCACTGAGCAAGAATCCTGATGTGGGGTTTGATCCCAGGACCCAGACATTAAGATCTGAGCCAAAGGCAGATGCTTAACTGACTGAGCCATCCAGGCACCCAATAAAGATGTCTTTTTTTTTTAAAGATGTCTTTTAAAGTAATCTCTACATCCTATGTGGGGCCCAAACTCACAACCCCAAGATCAAGAGTCTCATGCTCCACCAACTGAGCCAGCTAGGCATCCTGGTGCTTGTAATCTACATTATAACAGCTCTTTCCCTGTATGTTGGGAACCTTTCTGCCACCTTGGCCACATGTGGCCTGGATGTGTGAGCAGAAGGCAGCCCTACATGGACACAACCTAACAATTCACCCCAATAGGGACATGCGTATTGAGGTGGCAGTGATCAAAACCTCCCTTGGAGAAGTGACAGGAGAGGAAGGCATGGTAGACAGCAGTTGATGACGTGAACTTTGGAGTAAGACAGTGAAGTTCAAGCTGGATTGGACTTCTGGCTCTTTTGACATGACCCATGCTGCTATTTAACAAGTATTTGAAGAAAGATTTATATATGCTTTAAGATTTTATTTATTTAGTTTGATAGAGCACAAGCAGGGGGAGTGGCAGGCAGAGGGAGAAGCAGACTCCCGGCTCCGCAGGGACCCAGATGCCATGTGGGGCTTGATCTTGGGACTCTGAGATTATGACCTGAGCCAAAGGCAGATGCTTAACCGACTGAGCCACCCAGGTGCCCCAGAAAGCTTTATTTTAAAAAATATGTTACGTTAAAAAAATAAATGTGTATATGTTATGTTATTTTATTTTTAAAGATTTTATTTATTTATTCATGGGAGACAGAGAGAGGCAGAGACACAGACAGAGGGAGAAGCAGGTTCTCCCCAGGGAGCCCAATGTAGGACTCCATCTCGGGACCTGAGCCAAAGGCAGACGCTCAACCGCAGAGCCACCCAAGCATCCCTAATATTTTATTTTTAAGTAACCCCTACACCCAATATTTGAAGAATGCTTTATTTTTTTAAAGATTTTTATTTATTTATTCATGATAGACATAGAGAGAGAGAGGCAGAGACACAGGAGGAGGAAGAAGCAGGCTCCTTACCGGAAGCCTGACGCAGGACTCGATCCCGGGACTCTGGGATCGCGCCCTGGGCCAAAAGCAGGCGCTAAACCGCTGAGCCACCCACCCGGGGATCCCCCTGAAGAATGCTTTAAATGAATGTTTATCCTTGGTGAAGTTAATTTGTCAAGTCTCAGTTTCATCATCTGTAAAACTTATGATGATAATATTCTTACAAAACTGTTGAGTACATTCAAGGATTAAAAGCACTTCTGATTCCTGACTCAGAGTAAGTTTTGAAAAAAAAGACAACTAGTATTAAATATAATCAGGGGACAAAGAACCATGAACCATGGGTCAGATGAATGCTGGTGATTTCCCAATGATGCTGAGCTGTTCTGGAGTGCACTAAGCCATTGGTTTGGAGGTGATGGAAGGGTGGTGATGAGACAGTAAGAATGTTCCCGACCTTACCATATGTTCTCATGAATCCTTGTAAAAAATCTCCAGCACTAACCACATGTTTAGATTTGTAGTAGTTGGATTCTTGGAAGCCCAAAGAAAAGGAGCGCATAGGGGCACCTGGGTGGCTCAGTGGGACTTGATCCCAGGTCTCCAGGATCACGCCCTGGGCTGAAGGCAGACGCTTAAACCCTGAGCCACCCAGGTATCCCAATAATTTTTTTTTAATTTTTTTTAAATTTTTATTTATTTATGATAGTCACATAGAGAGAGAGAGAGAGAGAGAGGCAGAGACACAGGCAGAGGGAGAAGCAGGCTCCATGCATCGGGAGCCCGATGTGGGATTCGATCCCGGGTCTCCAGGATCGCGCCCTGGGCCAAAGGCAGGCGCTAAACCTCTGCGCCACCCAGGGATCCCCCAATAATTTTTTTTTAAGGAGTGCACAAATAAATACTAACTGACAACATATCGAATGGCCAGAAAGCAAAAAAATGACATAATTCAGAATTTAGCACTGGAAAGCAGAGTGACTCCAGAAGCACTTACAATACTAAATGGGATAGTTCACAATAATTCTCTGTCACAAATCTGTATGTATAAATAGCAGGATGGAAAGATGTATAAAATTTATAACTTCCAGGAAATGCAAGAAATAAATGATAGAACCACAACAGCAGCAGAAGACTTTATATTTATCAGCCTAGGATAAATGTAGTAGACAGAGCAAAAATAGTATAATCAGGGACAGTTGGCTGGCTCAGTTGGAAGAATGTGCGACTCTTGATCTCAGGGTTGTGAGTTTGAGCCCCACGTTGGAGGTAGAGATTGCTATATATATATAATTAATAAAGCTATATCAAGTTTATTCTCTTATAATTATGTCTTTTGGTCAGTGACCGTGAAACATTAATAATTATTGACTCTCTTATTAGGCCACAAAGAAAATTTCGGTAAATTCCAAAAAATGGAATGGATACACACCACATTCTCTGATCATAATGCAATCGACTTCGATTCTTTTTTATTTATTTATTTTAAGATTTTATTTATTTATTCATGAGAGACACACACAGAGAGAGAGAGAGAGAGAGAGAGAGAGAGAGAGGCACAGATACAGGCAGAGGGAGAAGCAGGCTCCATGCAGGGAGCCCGACATGGGACTTGATTCTTTTTTAGTAGCTTGGGAAAAGCTTTAAAAAATATCTCTCTTGGGGCCGCTGGGTGGCTCAGTCAGTTAAGGGTCTGCTTTTGGCTTGGGTCATGATCTCAGGGTCCTGGGATTTTAAAGAATGAAATCTTTAAAAATATATATATACATATGTATGTATACATATATATGTATATATATTAACTCTTGCACCAATGTATCAATAAATCAAAATTTGCAAGAAATTTAGAATAATAAAAATTTAAATGTCTCTGAAATGAGAAAATTACATATCAAAATGTACAGGGTATAGCTAAATGTGATCTCAGAGCAAAATTCGCAGATTAAGATATACTATATCAGATATTGTTGAAAGGTTCCTAAAACACTAAATATACCAAACTCCAAGTCAATTGACAAGTGATAAGCTGGGAGAAACCCTTGCAGTACAGGAAAGATGACAAAGGGTGTGATATTGTGATTTATAAGGGATTTGGTCATTCATTTCTTTTTTTTAATATTTTATTTATTTATTCATGAGAAACAGAGAGAGAGGCAGAAGCAGAGACACAGTCAGAGTGGGGAAGTATGCTCCTTGCAGGGAGCCCGATGTGGGACTCCATCCCGGGACTCCAGGATCACGCCCTGGGCCAAAGGTGGGCGCTAAACCGCTGAGCCACACAGGCGTCCCTTGGTCATTCATTTCTCACATGCATTTGGTCTTTGTCCATGGTCCCTGGCTCACAGCTCCCCAGAGCCTTGGAATTTCCTAAGGGGAGGAAGTGATCAAGATGTCTTTTGTTACGTTAATGGGGGGACTTTGGAAAACACCTTAGGATGGGGGGTGGTTGCCAGGGGAACTAAACCTGTATTTTGAGGGTTGGAAATTTCAGCCTCTTTCCCCTCTCCCCACAGCTTCCGGGGTGGGGAGGGGCTGGAGATTTCCTGCCCCAACACCAGATATCAGATATTTAATCCATCCTACCTATGTGATGAAACCTCCATAAAAACTTAAAAGAACGGGGTTTAGAGAGCTTCTGGATTGGTGAATATGTAGGAATTTGGGGAGAGTGGCATGCTCAGAGAAGGCTTAGGAAGCTGTGAGCCTTTGCTTCATACCTCGCCCTATATATGTCCTCCATCTAGCTATTCCCAAATTATATGCTTCTGTAATAAACCAGTGATCTAGTGAGTAAAATGTTTCTGAGTTCTGTGAGCCACTCTAGCAAAGTAACGGAACCCAAGGAGGAAGTGGTGGGAACGTCCAATTTGTAGCCAGTTGGTCGAAGCACAGGTGATTCTGGACTTCTGACTGGTATTGAAGTTGGGGGTGGGGTGTGGTCTCCTGGCACTGAGGCCTGAACCTGTGGAATCTGATGCTATCTCTGGGTAGTGTCAAAATTGAGTTGAAATTGTGGGACGGGGCACCTGGGTGGCTCAGTGGTTGAGTGTCTGCCTTTGGCTCTGGTCGTGGTCCCAAGGGTCCTTGGATGGAGTCTCGCATTGGGCTCCCTGCATGGAGCCTGCTTCTCCCTCTGCCTATGTCTCTGCCTCTCTCTGTGTGTCTCTCATGAATAAATAGAATCTTAAAAAAAAAGAGAGAGAGAAATTGTGGGACACTCAGCTGGTTTCCGGAGAATTGCCTGTTGGGTGTGTGAAACACCCTTCTTCCTACAGTGGATTTGGGTCCAGCAGCACCCAAAAGAATGAACTGCCTTTGTTAATTTATAAATCAATAAGAGAAGACAAAACGTGAATAAAAATGGACAAAAGATATGAATGGAAAGTTTTTTTTTTTTTTTTTGTTTTTTTTTTTTTTTTTTTTATTTATGATAGTTACAGAGAGAGAGAGAGGCAGAGACACAGGCAGAGGGAGAAGCAGGCTCCATGCACCGGGAGCCCGACGTGGGATTCGATCCCGGGTCTCCAGGATCGCGCCCTGGGCCAAAGGCAGGCGCCAAACCGCTGCGCCACCCAGGGATCCCGAATGGAAAGTTTTTTTTTAATTTTTATTTATTTATGATAGTCTCACAGAGAGAGAGAGAGAGGCAGAGACACAGGCAGAGGGAGAAGCAGGCTCCATGCACCGGGAGCCCGATGTGGGATTCGATCCCGGGCCTCCAGGATCGCGCCCTGGGCCAAAGGCAGGCGCCAAACCGCTGCGCCACCCAGGGATCCCATAAATGGAAAGTTCACAAAAAAAAATAAAAAGGAATAACCAAAAACATGTGAAAATATGCTCAATTTCATTCGTAAGTGAAGAAACGCCAACCATGTTGTTTTCATGTATCAGATTGATAAAAATATATATGTTTCATAATATTCAGCATGGACAAGGGTATGAGGAAATGTGACAAGCATAGTAGGCAGAAGTATAGACTTGAACAAGTGTTTTGGAGGAAGTTTGGCAATATTTATCAAAGTTTTCAATTTGTGTACATTATGATCCAAGAATTCCATTGCTAGAAAGTTACTTTTTATTTTTATTTTTAAATTTTTTCTTTATTTGACAGAGAGAGAGAGAGAGAGAGAGAGAGAGAGAGAGAGAAAGCACAAACTGGGAGAAGGGGCAGAGGGAGAGGAAGAAGCAGACTCCCCGCTGAGCAGGGAGCTCCAGGCAGGCTTAATCCCAGGACCCTGGGATCAAGACCTGAGCAGAAGGCAGATACTTAAACCACTAAACCACTCAGGTGCCCCAGGAATTACTTTTTAAACTTACTTTTTAAAAAGTAGCTGTCTCTATATTTTTAATAGGGTTAACCAAAAATATATAAATAGCTGTTTTTTAAAAAATTCAATAGAGTGCTCACTACGGCAGCACACATACTAAAATTGGAATGATACAGAAATCAGCATGGCCCCTGTGCAATGAAGACACATGAATCCATGAAGCATTCCATATGTATTGTTGAAAAGAAAACCACAGGCCCAAAATGGTGTCACTTATGTTAAGGCGCCACCAGTAAACCAAGACTTCATATCTAATCAACTGCAGTTTCAACCACCCCTCTCCAGAAATTACACTTTTAACCAGTCAATATGGGAATTTCTTGGTCAGTGATAGGAAATTTACTGATAGACCTCTTCCATTCCCCTAAGGAGGGTGACCTTTCCTAAAACAGTAGATTCTTTGCTAATAATTTATTTTTCTCCGTTCCCTTTCTGCCTTTAAAAACATTTCCCTTGGGGCAGCTGGGCAGCTCAGTGGTTGAGTGTCTGCCTTCGGCTCAGGGCCTGATCCCAGGGTTCTGGGATGGAGTCCCACATCAGGCTCCCCACGGGGACCCTGCTTCTCCCTCTGCCTATGTCTCTGCCTCTCTCTCTGTGTCTCTCATTAATAAATAAATAAAATCTTTTTTTAAAAATGGAAAAAAAAAGATTTATCATACTCCAAAGTGAGGAAGTTATCAAAGACTTCTGCGGTCATATCAACCAAGTTTAAAAGGTTCCCCACTAGGGGTGCCTGGGTGGCTCAGTCCATTAAGCCTCCATCTCTTGATTTCAGCTCAGATCATGATCTCAGGGGCATGATCATAGGGTCATGGGTTTGCCTTAGGCTCCACACAGAGTCTGTTTGAGATTCTCTCCCTCCCTCTTCCTCTGCCCCTCCCCTAGCTAACTCTCTCTCTTTCTCTCTCTCTCTCTCTCTCAAATAAATAAATAAAAGTCTTTTTTAAAAAATAGAAGTATGGGACGCCTGGATAGCTCAGTGGTTGAGCATCTGCCTTTGGCTCAGTTCCTGATCCCGGGATCCGATATTGAGTCCTGCATCAGGCTCCTTGTGGGGAGCCTACTTCTCCCTTTGCCTGTGGCTCTGCCACTCTCTCTCTCTCTCTCTCTCTCTCTCTGTCTGTCTCTCATGAATAAATAATTAAAATCTTTTAAAAAATAGAAGTAATAAAAGGCTCCCACTGGCCAAAGATGGGTCAATCTGAACACCAAGAAGAAAAGTAACTGCAATGAATTTAAATACATGAACTGGCCACGAGATCATAATGGTGCTAATTGTCATTGGCCACCTTTGGAAGATGCTAGTGAACCACTGCAGTATTGTGAAAACTGATAAATAAAGACACAGAGAGAAAGTATCTGACTAGGTAATTGATGATATTGAAGAATTATTATTGTTTAATTGTTGAGATAGGACAATGATGTACAGCTAACTTGTCCAAAAGAGTTATCACTTATAGCAACATCTTGAAATATCTATGGATAAGATGAAATGATATCTGGGTTTGTTTCAAAGTAAATATAATTCTATAAGGAAACAAAGGTGTAATCAGTGGTCTACACCTATATTGAGAGCCTGACTTGGGCCCACATAGCTAACTATGATGTCTTAAATCATTTGTTTTGTTTTGTTATAAAAAACAAGAAAGAGAGGAAAGTCATGAAGTTTTTGTCTGCCTAGGGACAGAACCAGGACTGCTACAGAGAGAAGGGGACATTTAAGTAATATCTTTCAAAAAAAAATGACTAAGGGGGCATTTGGGTGGCTCAGTAAATTAAGTGTCTGCCTTTGACTCAGGTCATGATTCCAGGACCCTGAATTCGAGTCTCGCATCAGGCTCCTAACTCAGCAGGTAGCCTGCTTCTCCCTCTGTGTCTATCTGCCATTCCCCCATTGTGCTCTCTCTCTCTCTCTGTCAAATAAATAAAATCTTGAAAAAATGAGTAAGTTTTTGCCTACAGTTCCTAGTGAAAGGTGGAGTGTGAGCAAATGCATGGTGACCTAGAATCCTTTTCTTTTAAAATTTTATTTATTTATTTATTTATTTATCTATTTATTTATCTATTTGTTTATTTGAGAGAGAAGGAGGAGCAGAGGGAGAGGGACAAGCAAACTATGTGCTGCACATGGAGCCTGATGTGGGGCTCAATCTCACAGCCCTGAAATCACGACGTGAGCCAAAATCAAGTGTTGGACACTATTCAACCGACTGAGCCACCCAGAGACCCCAGCATGGTGACCTATAATTCTATGTCATTTCTCGAAGAACTGAAAGGAGTTTCTGAAGCCAGATAGCCTGGGTTCAAATCTTGATTTTGCCACTTACTGTGTGGCTCTGAGCAAGTTACTCAACCTCTTGGTGCTTCAGTTTCTTCATCTGTAAGATGAGAATAATAATACCTACCTCATGGGTTGTTGTGAGGATTAATGAATTAACATGGGCAAAGTATTTACAGCAATGAGTGCCTGGCACATAGTAGGCACTTGCTAAGTGTTGGTTATTGTGATTGTAGTTGTTGTTGGGGTGTATCCTACAAGGAAGACATAACAATGGCTTAGGCAGGAGAAGTGGATAGGATTGTAGGCTAAGGGAAGGAGTGTGGCTTTTATTTGGCAGGCAGTCATTAAAGGTTAAAACCCTTCAATGCTACACTCCCAGCTAACACTGGGACTTGAGGACAGAAGCTTCATGTCTTGGGGCACCTGGGGGGCTTGGTGGTTGAATGTCTGCCTTTGGTTCAGGTCATGATCCTGGGGTCCTGGGATCGAGTCCTGCATCAGGCTTCTGCATGAGGAGCCTGGTTCTCCCTCTGCTTAGGTCTCTGCCTCTCTCTCTGTGTCTGTCATGAATAAATAAATAAAATCTTTTTCTAAAAAAAAGAACCTTCATGTTTCACAAGTGGTTGAAACATGAATTTCCTATATGTGCAATTAACAACTGCCAAATGCTTCAGGGCAAATTGAGAACCTGCAACTGTGTTTATTAGAACCCTAATAATTCCACATAACATACAAAATGCAGTACTGCACAAATCCTAGTCTGTCTCTGCTAGAAAAAAGAGAGCTAGACGTGGGCCGAGTTGCTATTTCCTTAACAGGAAGGAGGTGCCAGGGACTTGGGAAATGACTCATAAGGGGTGACATGACTCAGGATCCTATGAAACTGGGACATGTAAAACTTCATTAAGTCACATTTGGTGCAAGCAGTATGTATATTGATTATATAACTAAAGTATGCTCTAAGAATGTGTTCAAAGCTAGCTCTGATGAAGGACACTGTGCTTCTAAAAGGAATAATTCCAGGGGTGCCAGGCTGGCTCAGCAGTTGAGTGTCTGCCTTCAGTTCAGGGTGTGATCCTGGAGTCCCAGGATCGAGTCCCACATGAGGCTCCCTGCATAGAGCCTGCTTCTCCCTCTGCCTGTGTCTCTGCCTCTCTCTCTCTCTCTCATGAATAAATAAATAAAATCTTTAAAAAGTTAAATAAATAAATGGCATGATTCCAGGGGTGCCTGGCTGGCTGTCAGTGGAACAGGTGACTCTTGATTTCGAGGTCATGAGTTCAAGCCCCAGATTGGGTGCAGAGATTATTTAAATAAATAACTTTAAAAAGAAAAAAAAAGAAGAAAAAGAAACATTCTACAAGTCTAGAGAACAGCAAAAATGGACATTCTATACTCATCACACAACTTGGACCCTTCTGTACTCATGGCCAATCTTATGTCATCTATATCTCACCTACTATGCACCCCTCAGATTATTTGAAGTCCAGACATTTTTTAAATAAGGAATCTTTATTATTTTTTTTAAAGATTTTATTTGGGGACGCCTGGGTGGCTCAGCTTGAGCATCTGCCTACGGCTCAGGGCGTGAACCCGGGGTCCTGGGATCGAGTCCCACATTGGGCTCCTTGCAGGGAGCCTGCTTCTCCCTCTGCCCATGTCTCTGCCTCTCTCTGTGTGTCTCTCATGAATAAATAAATAAAATATTTAAAAAATAAAGAAAAAAAATAAAGATAAAGGCGCTAAACCGCTGAACCATCCAGGAATCCCCACCCCTCAGATTATTTTGAAGCAAATTCCAGACATCATATTATTTCATCTAGAATGTCAGTGTTTTTGAAAGATAAGGAGTCTTTAGAAAATCTAACCTCAGTATCATTTTCTCATCTAAAAAATTAATAATAGGGGCACCTGGGTGGCACAGTCAGTTAAGTGTATGCCTTCAGCTCAGGTCAAGATCCCGGGGTCCTACTCAGCGGGGAGCCTGCTTCCCCCTCTCCCTTTGCCTGGCTGCTCCCCTTGCTTGTGCTCTCTTTTTCTGTTAAATTAATAAATAAAATGTTAAAAAAAGAAACTTAAAAAAACAAGTAAAAAATTAATAATAATTTGGGGCACGTGGGTGGCTTAGTTAGTTAAGGGTCTAACTTTGGCTCAAGTCATGATCTAATGGGTTCTGGGATCCATTCCCCCCCACTTTGACTCCCTGCTCAGCATGGAGTCTGCTTCTCCCTTTGTCCCTCTCCTGCTTGTGCTCTCTCTCTCTCACTCCCTTGCTCTCTCAAATAAATAAAATCTTAAAAAATGATTTATAAATATCATCAAATACCCAGCTTTCACATTCCCCTAATTTTGTATATATATTAAGGAAGGCTTCATAAGGATGCTGTGTACCTCCATAATTAGGCATGTAACTGTTGGTTATTGTTTTTCTGTGATATTGTCAATCACTGATGAGCAGTGCCTGTATCATTTATTCACAAGGGGTGACAAAAGGGAATGTTCTGATTCCCTCCTTCCTTCTTCATTTATTAGCCCAAATATATCTATAAAGGAGAACTTCCCCTGGCCAACTCTGGCATATATAAGAAAAACAGGATAGTTGCTGATTCTTGCCTGATATTTACCAGTTTTCAATATCCAGAGTTGTTTCCCTGAGCATCCTCTCAAGATAAACAGTGAGCTGTTTTTACTTAATGAGCTATTACTAATTCGTAAACTTGTGGATTCCATATTAACTTTTATTTATTTATTTATTTATTTATTTATTTATTTATTTTTTTGATCTTGCTCTTCAGGGAGCAATAGATATTTTAATCTTTTCTTTTTTTTTTTTATTGGTGTTCAATTTACTAACATACAGAATAACACCCAGTGCCCGTCACCCATTCACTCCCACCCCCCGCCCTCCTCCCCTTCTACCACCCCTAGTTCGTTTCCCAGAGTTAGCAGTCTTTACGTTCTGTCTCCCTTTCTGATATTTCCCACACATTTCTTCTCCCTTCCCTTATTTTCCCTTTCACTATTATTTATATTCCCCAAATGAATGAGAACATATAATGTTTGTCCTTCTCCGACTGACTTACTTCACTCAGCATAATACCCTCCAGTTCCATCCACGTTGAAGCAAATGGTGGGTATTTGTCATTTCTAATAGCTGAGTAATATTCCATTGTATACATAAACCACATCTTCTTTATCCATTCATCTTTCGTTGGACACCGAGGCTCCTTCCACAGTTTGGCTATCGTGGCCATTGCTGCTAGAAACATCGGGGTGCAGGTGTCCCGGCGTTTCATTGCATTTGTATCTTTGGGGTAAATCCCCAACAGTGCAATTGCTGGGTCGTAGGGCAGGTATATTTTTAACTGTTTGAGGAACCTCCACACAGTTTTCCAGAGTGGCTGCACCAGTTCATATCAGATAAAGGGCTAGTTTCCAAGATCTATAACTTTTAAATTTTAATTCCAGTATAGTTAATCTACAGTGTTATATTAGTTTCAGGTGTACAATATAGTGATTTAATAATTCTATATATTTCTTTTAATCTCCTTCACCTATTTCACTCACCCCTCCACCCACGTCCCCTTTTGTAGCTATTTGTTTGTTCTCCATAGTTAATTAAGAGTCTAACTTGTGGGACGCCTGGGTGGCTCAGTGGTTGAGCGTCTGTCTTCCACTCAGGGTGTGATCCCAGTTTAGGGATTGAGTCCCACATCAGGGTCCTTGTGAGGAGCCTGCTTCTCCCTCTGCCTGTGTCTCTGCCTCTCTATGTCTCTCATGAATAAATAAATCATTTTTAAAGATTTCATTTATTCATGAGAGACACGCAGAGAGAGAGAGAGGCAGAAACACAGGCAGAGGGAGAAGGAGCCCGTCGTGGGACTCGATCCCAGGTCTCCAGGATCACACCCTGGGCTGAAAGCGGTGCTAAACCGCTGAGCCACCTGGGCTGCCCAATCTTTTTTTATTTTTAAGTCTAACTTGTGAATTTTACTTTATTTATTTTTCTTTGGAGTTTATTTTTAATCATCTCTACACCCAAACGTCAGGCTCGAACTTAACGACAACTGCAGCTCTCTGGGGCGGAGCCAGCAAAGGCGCCCCTAGCTTGTGAATTTCTTTTTTTTTTTTTTTTTTTTTAAGATTTATTTATTTATTTTTTATTTAAGATTTATTTATTTATTTATTCATGAGAAACACACACACACAGAGAGATACAGAGAGACAGAGACACAGGCAGAGGGAGAAACAGGCTCCACGCAGGGAGCCTGATGTGGGACTCGATCCCCAGCCTCCAGGATCACACCCTGAGCTGCAGGCGGCGCTAAACCGCTGCGCCACCGGGGCTGCCCTAGCTTGTGAATTTTAAACACGTTTGTATTTAAGGTGTTTCAACCATCGCAATCCTAATCCCCGTGGACGCTCCAATTGTCCATCTACAGTCAGTGAGATCCTTCTCAGAACCGGCGAATTTTCTGCTCTAACAAAGCATTCCTTTCTTTCTGGTGTTGCTGGCTCATCCGGCTTGCCCACGCGGCTTGAGGCTTTGTCAGTTTCCTCTTGGTGACAGTGTTGCTCCACAAATGCCGGGAAGCCCGCCATCCCTCACCCCACCCCCATCTCCACGGAGTCTCTGCTCCCGCCCTTGGGTCTGAAAAAAAAAAAAAAAGCCAAGGATCCTGAAAACCTCGGGAGAGGAGGCTACCTGCTGCCTGATTTGCCGGAAACCTGCAGGCAGCTGCGGGGCTTGCCTTTCTTCTTTGACGCTGAAATCAGTCGGAGGTCTAAATGGCAAACTCATCACACATCATTTCTAGGATTCCATTTCTGCTCGTCCTAGGCTCTGGAAGCCCGCCTTGGTAGGCTCCACCTAGGATCGCCCGCAAGGTAGTGGTGTTGCCAAGGAGGGCTGGAAGCTAAAGGCTTGGAGGAAAGAAAGCCTCCCTGGCCACCTCGCCCGGAGGTCGGGGCCTCACAAACCTTCCAGGCCCCGGGCGTCCGCCTCCAGGTGCGGATCCAGACACCCAGGCCCGGGGTCTCACAGTGCGTTGGGTGGAGAGCAGCGTCTGCGTCTCTGGGAGCTTAGTAGAAATGCAAATTCCCCGACCCCAACCCCCCAGATCCGTTGAATGGGAAACTAGGGAGCCTGTGCTTAAGCAAACCCTCCAGGAGATTCGGAGTCCGTGCACCAGGCCAGGTGTGCTCAGTGGGGAGTAGCTATCTGGGACAAGCCTTCGGAGGACCGCTCAGACGGTCCCGATCGCCTAGGCTGTGGGCACCGGGCGCTCCACGCGGAGGAGAAGGACAGTTTTGCCTGGTGCTTTTATCGCTGATGTTGGAACCCGAACCCTTTCTCATGCCCTTAAATAGCCTTCTATTGGCTCCCATTTCCTTTACTTTCATTTCAGGAAGAGCGTTTAATAGCATCGTTAGAAAAGCGCACGCCCGTAGAGCCTGGCTATCTCAGCCGGTGGAGCCTGGGATTTTCATCTCGCCCCCAGTTCGAGCCCCACCTTGGGGGATAGAGATTGCTTTAAAAAAGGAAAGTTAGGGGAAAAAAAAAAAAGGAAAGTTAGGGCACCTGGGTGGCTCAGTGGTTGAGCGTCTGCCTTTGGTTCAGGGCGTGATCCCGGGGTCCCGGGATTGAGTCTTTTTTTTTTTTTTAAGATTTTATTTACTTATTCATGAAAGACACAGAGAGAGGCAGAGACAGGAGAAGCAGGCTCCACGTGGGGAGCCCCATCCGGGACCAATCCCGGGATCACGCCCTGAGCCAAAGGCAGACGCTCAACCGCTGAGCCACCCAGGCGTCCCTGGAATTGAGTCTTGCATCAGGTTCCCAGCAGGGACCCTGCTTCTCCCCCTGCCTTTGTCTCTGCCTCTCTGTGTCTCTCATGAATAAATAAATAAGATCTTAAAAAGAAAAGAAAGTCCATGCTGCTCAAAAGCTTTTCAGAAAAGAAAGGACTATATTGTAGAAATAAATGGCAAACATGAACCCAACATCCCAGGAATCCTAGGAATTTCTCGTTTCTTTACATGTTCGTGCAAACTTTAATGTTTACTTATTTCTACATTTCTATGTTTATATTTACATAAATATGTTTTTATAAAATTGGATTTGCGTCTCCATATTATTTTAAATTCGTGTTTATCATTGAAGTATTTTTTCAGCTGTACAATAGAGTCATCAATAATTCTATACATTACTCCGTGTTCATCAGGGTAAGTGTAATCACCATCTGTCACCAAACCACATTGTTACAGTAATATTGACTTTATTCCCTATGCTGTACTTTTCGTCTCTTATTTATTTTGTAACTGGAAGTTTGTACCTCTTAATCCCCCTTATCTATTTATACATATCATTTTTAAAAAACATTTTACTTATTCATGACAGACACACAGAGAGAGAGGCAGAAACATAGGCAGAGGGAGAAGCAGGCTCCATGCAGGGAGCCCGACGTGGGACTTGATCCCAGGACAACGGCCTGAGCCAAAGGTAGACACTCAACCACTGAGCCACCCGGTATTCCTGTATGTATCATTTTGGATACTACTTTTTCACTTCTGTTTGTATTGTTACATAATACACAGTTTTCCACTAACAATAACTTGTGAAGAGATATTTTACAATTTTAAAATAAAAATGTATTAATCATAGTAAAAAAATGAGAAACAATGTATTTCATTTAAAAAAAAATATTTTATTTATTTACTTAATGAGAGATACAGAGACAGAGGTAGAGACATGGGCAGAGGGAGATGCAGGACTCAATCCCAGGACCCTGGGATCATGACCTGAGCCAAAGGCAGACACTCAACCATTGAGCCACTCAGGTGCCCTAAAAGCAAGTATTTCAAATCTCAACTTTCTAGAACTATATCCAGTATTGTTGTCTTGGTTTGCATAATTTCAGAATCTACTTATATGCAAGCATTCAATTACATCTGCTATATATGAGCAGGATTACAAAATACACAGGGTTCATCTGTACAATCTATATAATCATCACTCAGCTTGTAAGATATATTTAAGTATGTATGTAAGCATGCTTATAAACAATACACATTTTTTCTTTTATACAGTTAAGACCATGTCACATACAGTGTTCATGCCCTGAATTCATCATTTACCCCCACATTATGACAATGTCCCTTATAGCTATTGTCAAAGTGCCTGCAATTTATTTTCTATAGATTAAAAAGTAGTGTTTATTCTAACTGGAAATTCAACACCTCCATTGGCGAAGTTTAGAAAAGTTAGAAATGATTTCATAAGCAAATTGTTTACTTTTATCCCCCATATAAAATTACACATTTAAAAATTTTAGGCTAGGGAATCCCTGGGGGGCTCAGTGGTTTAGCACCTACCTTCCACCCAGGGTGTGATCCTGGGGTCCCAGGATTGAGTCCCTGCATGGACCCTGCTTTTCCCTCTGCCTGTGTCTCCACCTCTCTCTCTCTCTGTGTCTCTCATGAATAAATAAATAAAATCTTAAAAAAAAATTTAGGCTCGGGGATCCCTGGGTGGCTCAGCAGTTTAGCACCTGCCTTTGGCCCAGGGCGCGATCCTGGAGTCCCGGGATCGAGTCCCACGTTGGGCTCCCGGCATGGAGCCTGCTTCTCTCTCTGCCTATGTCTCTGCCTCTCAATCTCTCTCTTAAAAAAATAAATTAATCTTAAAAAAAAAACCATTAGAACACCTTTAAAAAAATAAAAAATAATAAAAAAATTAAAAAATTTAGGCTCAAGGGGCACCTGGCTGGCTCAGTCAGTGGAGAGATCCACTCCACTCTTGATCTCAGGGTTGTGAGTTTGAGCTCCCAGTTGGGTGTAGATGTTACTTAAAAATAAAATCTCGAGGGGTGCTGGAGTGGCTCAGTAGCAGATCTCAGGGTTGAAAGATCCAGCTCAAGTCTGGCTCTGAGCTCAGGCTTGAGATTCTTTCCCCCTACCCCTCCTTCCTCACTTTCTCTCTAAAATAAACAAATCCTTAAAATAAAATCTTTAAAAAATAAATACACAGGGACACCTGGCTGGCTCAGTCGGTGGAATATGCAACTCTTGATCTCAGGGTTGTGAGTTCAAGCCCCATATTGGGTGTGGAGACTACTTTAAAAAATAAAATAAAATAATAAATAAATAAAATTATAAGTTCCTTTCATTATAGGCTTTTATATATGTATTTCACATAAAAGTGGAATTATTTTCTACTGTTTTATAGAATATTTCTCTATCATGTTATGATCATTACTTATAAGTTTGTATTCCCAAAATTATCCAAAAAATAAAGCCGATGGGATCCCTGGGTGGCTCAGTGGTTTAGAGCCTGCCTTTGACCTAGGACGTGATCCTGGGGTCCCGGGATCAAGTCCCACATCGGGCTCCCTGCATGGAGCCTGCTTCTCCCTCTGCCTGTGTCTCTGCCTCTCTCTCTCTCTGTATGTGTGTCTCTCATGAATAAATAAATAAAATCTTTAAAAAAATAAAAAAAGATAAAGCCAAAACAAGCTAATCCTATTCTTCACACCTAATGACTTTTTAAGTTAATCAGCAGCATGATTTAATTTAATTAGTAGTACAACCCCTAATTTTAATATATCCATATATAGCTATAAATATTTTTACAATAAAATATCCATCTATTTGTACATTTGTTTCACTTCCTGGATTGATTTAGGGGTTTTTATTCCCTTTTTTCTCCCAATGGCTTGGAAGTTATATTTTCTATTCCTATTATTTTAATCTTTTTTTAAAAAGATTTTATTTATTTATTCATGAGACACAGAGAAAGAGAGGCAGAGACACAGGCAGAAGAAGAAACAGGCTCCCTGCAGGGAGCCCGATGCAAGACTGGATCCCAGGACACCAGGATATCAAACTGAGCCAAAGACAGATGCTCAACCACTGAGCCGCCCAGGTGCCCCTATTGTTTGCTTTTTATATTTTTTATCTTTATTTTTTAAAGAGATTTTATTTATTTGAGAAAGAGAGTGAGCACGAGAATGGTGGGGAGGGACAGAGGGAGAAGCCGATTCTAAGCTGAGCAGGGAGCCTGACTCAGGGCTGGATCCCAGGACCCTGAGATCATCACCTGAACCCAAGGCAGATACTCAATTGACTGAGCCACCCAGGCACCCCATCTGCTTTTTTTGTTTTTTACTTTTTTTTTAAAAAAAGATTTTGTTTATTTAATCATGAGAGACACACAGAGAGACAGGCAGAGACACAGGCAGAGGGAGAAGCAGACTCCATGCAGGGAGCCCGACATGGGACTCTACCCCAGGTCTCCAGGATCACTCCCTGGGCTGAAGGCGGGCACTCAACCACTGAGCCACCCAGGCATCCCCTATCTCCTTTTTTAAAAAAGGTAATCTCTACACCTGATTTTCTGCCCCAATCACCATCTTTCAGTAATTCGCCAAAATGATCAACACAAGGGGAAAGGGGAGAGGTACCGGCTACATGTTCTCTAGGCCTTTTTGAAAACATGGAATTGTTCCTTTGGCCACATACACGTGAATGTACAATAAAGGTGATATTGTGGACATCAAGGGAATGGGCAGTGTTCCAACAGGAATGCCCTGCAAATGTTACTAGGGCAAAGCTGGAAGAGTCTACAGGGCTACTCAGCATGCTGTTGGCATGGTTATCAACAGACAAGAGCCAGATTCTTGCCAAGGAAATTAATGTACGTAATGAGCATATTAAGCACCCAAAGAGCCGAGATAGCTTTCTGCAGCACGGGAAGGAAAATGACCAGAGAAAGAAGGAAGCTGGGACACCTCAGTGGCTCAGTGGTTGAGCATCTGCCTTTGGCACAGGTTGTGATCCCCGGATCCTGGAATCGAGTCCTGAATGAGGTTCCCCACAGGAGCCTGCTTCTCCCTCTGCCTGTGTCTCTGCTTATCTCTGTCTCATGAATAAATAAATAAAATCTTTAAAAAAAAGAAGGAAGCCAAAGAGAAAGGGGCTTCAGTTGAACTGAAGCTCCAGCCTGCCCCACCCAGAGAAGCACACTTTGTGTGAACCAATGGAAAGGAGCCTGAGCTGCTGGAACCCAGTTCCTATGAATTCATGGCAGGATAAATATTTAAAAGCAAAACAAAAATCTCAAGACTATGAAAAAAAAAAAGTAATCTCTACACCAAACATAGGGCTTGAACTCATGACCCTGAAATCAAGAGTCACATGTACTTCCAACTGAGCCAGCCAGGTGCTCCTCTTTTTTCTTTTTAATTGGAGTATAGTTGACATATTTGCTTCAGGTGTACAACATAGTGATTCAACAACTATATACACCATGAAATGCTCACCACAGTAAGTATAATCACCAGGCATTACTACATGAAGTTATTATTATTATTTTTTAAGTATTTATTCATTTATTTAAGTAATCTCTACACCCAACATGGGGTCCAAATTCAGGATCCCTGATCAAGAGTCACATGCCCCAACAACTGAGTCAGCCAGGTGCCCCTATTTCCTGCTTTTTATTTTTTATGTATTTATTTAATTATTATTTTTTTATTTATTTGTGAGAGACACACAGAGAGGCAGAGACACAGGCACAGGGAGAAGCAGGCTCTCTGTGGGAAGTCCAATGCAGGACTTGATCCCAGGATCCCGGGATCACGACCTGAGCCAAAGGCAGATGCTCAACCACAGAGCCACCCAGGTGCCCCTAAAACTATTTTTTTAAGATTTTATTTATTTATTCATGAGAGACACATAGAGAGAGAAAGAGGCAGAGACACAGGCAGAGGGAGAAACAGGCTCCATGCAGGGAGCCCGACGTGGGACTCGATCCCAGGTCTCTAGGATCACACCCTGGGCTGAAGGTGGCGCTAAACCGCTGAGCCACCAGGGCTGCCCCCCATGAGAGGTTTAAGATCAACAAAAATGTCTACTCTTTTTCTTTCTCAAAAATACATTTTTTTTAAAAGGGGGATCCCTCAGCGGTTTAGCGCCTGCCTTCGGCCCTGGGCATGATCCTGGAGTCCGCGGATCGAGTCCCCGGATCGAGTCCCGCATCGAGCTCCCTGCATGAAGCCTGCTTCTCCCTCTGCCTGTGTCTCTGCCTCTCTCTGTGTCTCTAATGAATAAATAAATAAAATATTTTTAAAAATACATTTGTTTGGCTCTTCAAAAAAAGATCTTGTTTATTTATTTGAAAGAAAGAGAGATAGCAAGAGAGAGCATGAGCAGTGGGAGGGAGGGAAAAGCAGGCTTCCCACTGAGCAGGGAGCCTGACATGGGTCTCAATCCCCCGACCCTGGAATCATGACATGAGCTGAAGGCAGGTGCTTAACCAGCTGAGCTGCCCAGGAGCCCCCTAAAATTATTTTTACCACAAAATTTATTACACACAAAAATAAAAGGGAGGGATCCCTGGGTGGCGCAGCGGTTTGGCGCCTGCCTTTGGCCCAGGGCGCGATCCTGGAGACCTGGGATCGAGTCCCACGTCGGGCTCCCGGTGCATGGAGCCTGCTTCTCCCTCTGCCTATGTCTCTGCCTCTCTCTCTCTCTGTGTGACTATCATAAATAAATAAAAATTAAAAAAAAATAAATGGGAAGTCTTTTTAAAAGATTTTGTTTATCTGTTTAAGAGAGAGCACAGGGCAGCTCCGGTGGCGCAGCGGTTTAGCGCCGCCTGCAGCCCAAGGTGTGATCCTGGAGATCCGGGATCGAATCCCACATCGGGCTCCCGGTGCATGGAGCCTGCTTCTCCCTCTGCCTATGTCTCTGCCTCTCTCTCTCTCTCTCTGTGACTATCATAAATAAATTTAAAAAATAAAAATTAAAAAAAAAAATAAAAGGGAAATAACTGGAAAAGTGTACAGAAATAAAAGCCAAAGGGTCAGTATCCTTAATACATAAAGAGTTCTTACAAACAAACAAAAACATTCAAAAAATTTTTTTTCATTCAAAATTTTTAAATGGGCATTGGATGACAAATTATTTTTTAAAAAACACAAGTGGCCAAAACACACATGAAGATATATTCAACAGCGGCCTAATAATCAAAGACCTGTTACTTCTCTGTGATGCCTTCCTTGATTCACCCTCCCCCAAGTGATAATCTCTTCCTTACTCTGTGCTCTCACAGTACTCTACACATAGCTGACTTATGTATTGTATATGTCTTCACCTCCCACTTCCTGACTGATCTGAATACTGTTTAGGGCAAGGGTTGTGTCTTTTATTTTAGTTACCATACCACAGAATTGACACTTTGTCTTTTACTGTACAGTTCTATGAATTTTACTACATAGAGATATTCATGTGAGCACCACCACAATCAGGATATAGACATCTCCATCACCTCAAGAAACTCCTTCATACTACCCCTTTTTTCATCATGCCCCCTCCCCTACTCGCTATAAACCACTGATCTGCTTCTATCATTCCTTTTGTCCATTCAAGAATGTCACATAAGTGGAATCATAAAGTTTGTGACATTTTCAGACAGATTTCTTTCATTCCCCATAATGACACTGAGATTTATCCAAGTCATGCTATATATCAATAGTTTGGAGTAATACTCCATTATATGAATATAGTACAACCACAATGTGTCTATCCAGTTATATATCCATGGTTATTCAGATTATTTCCAGCTTTGGGAAACTATGGTTAGAGCTGCTATAAACGTTCATGTACAGGTTTTTGTATGAAAAGATTTCATTTCTCTAGGGTAAATACCCAGGAGTGAGATTGCTGAGTCACAAGGTAAGTATATGTTTAACTTTATTTTTATTTATTTATTTTTTTAAAGATTTTATTTATTCATGAGAGGCACAGGCAGAGGGAGGAGCAGGCTCCATGCAGGGAGCCCGATGCAGGACTCGATCCTGGGGCTCCAGGATCACACCCTGGGCCGAAGGCAGGCACCAAACTGCTGAGCCACCCAGGGATCCCGTGTTTAACTTTACAAGAAATTGCAAACCACTTTCCAGAGGGGCTGTGCCATTTTGCTTTCCTACCAGCAATGTACCAGCAATCTAGTTTCTCCACATCCTTGCCCACATTAGGTGTTGTCAGTGTTATTCATTTTAGTTATTTTAAACTTGCACATATCTCATCATGTTGGGAATCTGCATTTCCCTGATGGCTTCACCAGTTTTCATTCCCACTGACTGGGTAAGAGGGTTCCTTTTTCTCCACATCCTCGCCAATACTTGTTGTTTCTTGTGTTTTTGGTTTTAGTCATTCTGACAGGTGTGGGGTGATATCTCATTGTAGTTTTGATTTGCAATTCCCTGATAATAAGTGACGTTGAACATCTTTTCATGTGTCTATTGGCCATCTGGATGTCTTCTTTGGAGAAATGTCTGTTCATGTCTTCTGCCCACTTTTTAAATTGGATTATTTGGTTTTTAGTGTTGAGTTGTATAAGTTCTTTATATATTTAGATATGAACCCTTTATTGGGTATATCATTTGCAAATGTCTTCTCCCATTCCATAGGCTGCCTTTTAGTTTTGTTGATTGTTTCCTTTGCTATGCAGAAGCAATGGTTTCAACACTTTGTTGAAAAGAATCTCCTGGCTCCATTGAATTTCTTTTGCATCTTTGTCAAAAATCAAATGTCAGTATTTGTGTGAATCTATTTCTGGGTTCTTCTGCTCCATTGATCTACATGTCTGTTCTTTGCCAATACCACATTGTCTTGGGTACTGTAGTTTTGTTTTGTTTTGTTTTGTTTTGTTTTGTTTTAAGTAGGCTCCACACCCAACATGGGGCTTGAACTCATGATCCTGAGATCAAGAACTACATGCTCTGCCAACTGAGCCAGGGAGGCGCCCCTTGGTTACCATCACTTTACCATAATTTAAAAAATTGAGTAGTGTGATTCCTCCAACTTTATTCTTGCTTCTCAAAATTACTTTAGCTACTCTAGTTCCTTTATCCTTCAGTATAAATTTTGGAATCTATTTGTCTATCTTTACACAAACTCCTGCTGGGATTTTGATTGGTATTGCATTAAATATTTAGACCAATTTTGGGGAAAACTGGCATCTTTCTTGTGTAGAGTCTTCTAGTCACTAAACACAACATGCCTCTTCATTTATTGAGCTATAGTTGATTTCTTTGCCAACATTTTGTGGTTTATAGTACCCAGTCCCAGTACGTGCTTTATTAGGTTTATAACTATTTCATTTTTATTGAAGCCATTGTTCATTTCTTTGGTTTCCAATGTGATTGAATTTCCTTTGTTGACCTTGTACACTGTGACCATGCTAATAAGCTTACTCATTAGTTCCAGGAGGGGTTTTTTGCTTGTTTTTCTTTTGTAGATTCCTTGAGACTTTCTACATAGACAATCTTGCCTGTGAATAGAAGTAGTTTAATTTCTTCTTTTCCAGTCTGTATGTCTTTTATCTTTTTTTGTAAGTTCTATGCCCAATGTGGGGCTGGAACACTCAGAACTCCCAAATCAGGAGTCACATGCTCCACTGAATACCAGGCACCCCTTACCTTTTTTTAAAGATTTTATTTATTTATTCACGAGAGACAGAGAGAGAGAGACAGAGAGAGAGAGAGGCAGAGACACAGGCAGAGGGAGATGCAGGCTCCATGCACACAGCCCGATGTGGGACTCTATCCCAGGACTCGAAGATCATGCCCTGAGCCAAAGGCAGACGCTCATTAGCCACCCAGGCATCCCTATTTACCTTTTTTTTTTTAAGAGACGGTAGGGAGAAGCAGAGGGAGAGGGATAAACTTAAGAAGGCTGCATGCCCAGCCATGGGGCTCAATCTCACAACGCTGAGATCATGACCTGAGCTGAAATCAAGAGTAGGATACTTAATTGCCTGAGCCACTCAGGTGCCCCAAGGTCTTTGTTTTCCCAAGAAGTTCCTGAGTGGTCCTTGATTGCTTCTGATCTGAATATGCCTTTTTAAAAATATTTTATTTATTTATTTATTCATGAGAGAGAGAGAGAGAGAGAGAGAGAGAGGCAGAGATATAGGCAGAGGGAGAAGCAGGCTCCTTGCAGGGAGCTCCATGCTGGACTCCATCCTGGGACTCCATGATCACGCCCTGAGCCAAAGGCAGACACTCAACTGCTGAGCCACCCAGGCATTCCTGAATATGACTTTAGAAGGAAACAAGACTTTACCAAGCAGTTTCTTTTTTGTGCTCCGATTCAATCATACTAAAGATCAGATGATTTGGAGAAAAATTAATTTGTGCAAAACATAACCAAGGGAAGTTTAGTTAAATTATAGGCTTTCTTTTTGTAAAAAAAAAAAAAAAATCTATTAATTTGAGAGAGCGCGCAAGCTAGAGGGGCAGAAGGAGAAGAAAAGAGAATCTCAAGCAGACTCCGAGCTGAGTGCAGAGCCCAACACAGGGCTCGATCCCATGACCCCAAGATCACAACCTATGCCAAAACTAAGAGTCAGAAACCCAATTGACTGCACCACTCAGGTGTCTCTATAGGCTTTATTTCTGCACTCTTGGTTGACAAGCATAAAATTCATAAGCAATGCAAGTACCATCCAGAGGCCTCTAAGTATTTAATGATTAGAGATCAAACCTATTTGTGGTAGATTGTAAAACTGGCCCTAAGGGATCCCTGGGTGGCGCAGCGGTTTGGCGCCTGCCTTTGGCCCAGGGCGCGATCCTGGAGACCCGGGATCGAATCCCACATCGGGCTCCCGGTGCATGGAGCCTGCTTCTCCCTCTGCCTGTGTCTCTGCCTCTCTCTCTCTCTCTCTCTGTGACTATCATAAATAAATAAAAAATTAAAAAAAAGGACTAGATGTTCAAAAAAAAAAAAAAAAAAAAAAAGAACTGGCCCTAATTCTCCACTCTTCCCTGTATCCATGACCCTGTACACTGTGACTTCACAGTTTCTCCCATCAAAGGTAGAGTCTACTTCTTCAACCTTTTTTTAAAAAGATTTTATTTATTTATTCATGTGAGAGACAGAGAGAGAGTCAGAGACATAGGCAGAGGAGATCCTGATGCAGGACTCCATTCCAGGAACCCAGGATCACGACTGGAGCCAAAGGCAGACACTCATCCACTGAGTCACCCAGGCTCTCCTTCTTCAACCTTTGAATCTAAGCTGGCCTTGGACTTGCTTCGGCCTATATGACAATAGCAATGTGATCTAAGCAGAGGCTTGAGACATGCTTACATGTGCTGCTCTTGGGAACTCTAAGCAAGCCTAGGCTAGTCGGCTGGAGCAGGGTTGAGCCAAGCCAGTAGAGGCCCCTCTTAGATTCATCAGCTTGCCATCTGGCAGATATGTGAGCAAGGCCACTCTTTACTCTCTAGCCCCAACTGAGTTGGCCCATATCCAAACTACCCAGCTAACCCACAGAATCATAAGAAAAATTTTAATGTTTATTGTTTTAAGTCACTACGTTTGGGGACTGTTTATTATACAGCAAAAGCCAACTAATAGACAATTCTTAGAATGATTTATATAACACCAACATAAAAATGGAAAAAGATATTTAAATTTTAAGTAACTCCTTGATGTAATTTGAGCATTATCAAAAAATTTCTTGGGATCCCTGGGTGGCGCAGCGGTTTAGCGCCTGCCTTTGGCCCAGGGCGCGATCCTGGAGACCCAGGATCGAATCCCACGTCGGGCTCCCGGTGCATGGAGCCTGCTTCTCCCTCTGCCTGTGTCTCTGCCTCTCTCTCTCTCTCTGTGTGTGTGACTATCATAAATAAATAAAAATTTAAAAAAAATTTCTTTGCATAGAGTTTCTTATTGGAAGTAAAGGAAAAGTTTATTTCATCGGTTTCAGTAACAAGGCAAGGGTGTCTGTTCTTGACATTTCTATTCAACACTGTAATGGAGGTTCTAGCCAGTGCAATCAGCCAAAAAAAAAAAAAATGAAGTGGGGATTAAAAGCATGCACATTGGAAAGGAAGAAGCAAAACTTGTCTTTATTCACAAACAACATGATCCTATATGTAAAAAATCCTGTCCTAAAGAATCTGTTAAAAAAATCACTAGTTTAGCAAGGTTTCAGGATACAAGATCAACAAATGAAATCAATTGCAGTTCTATATACTAGCAGTGAACAGTCCAAAAGTAAAATTAAAAAAACAATTGCATTGACAATTGTATCCAAAAGAATAAAATACTTTGGAATAAATTTAACTAAGGAAACCCATGATTTGTGCACTAAAAACTAAAACATCACAGATAGAAATTAAGGATCTTAATAAATGGAGAAACTATTTATGTTAATGGGAAAGACTCAAAATTGTGAAGACGCAATTCTCCCAAAATTAATCTATAGATCCAAAGAAATCTCTAGGAAAATTCGAGAAGACTTTGTTGTAGAAATTGACAAGCTAGGGCAGCCCGGGGGGCTCAGCAGTTTAGCGCCATCTTTGGCCCAGGGTGTGATCTTCAAGACCTGGGATCGAGTCCCACGTCAGGCTCCCTGCATGGAGCCTGCTTCTCCCTCTGCCTGTCTCTCTCTCTCTCTCTCTCTCTCTCTCTCTTTCTCTCTCTCTCATGAATAAATAAATAAAATCTTTTAAAAAAGAAATTGACAAACTATGTCTTAAATTTATACATAAGTACAAAGGAATAGCCAAAACAATTTTGAAAAAGAACAAAGCTGGACAACTTCTACTACCCAATTTCAAAACTTTTCAGAAACCTGCAGTAATCAAGTCAGTGTAGTACTGGTAGATAGGCATACAGATTGGTATAGAATAGAACTGAGAGTCTAGAAATAACCCCTATGTTTATGGCTGATTTTGACAAGTTGCTGTGAGAATTCAGTGAGGGAAAAGAGAGTCTTTTCAACAAATGGTACCAGAACAATTGGCTATCCTTATGCAAAAAGTCAATTTAGACTGTTAATTTACACCATACAGAAAAATTAAATCAAATGGATCATATACCTATATATAAACCTATAAAATGTTTATTTATTTATTTTTTAATTTATGATAGTCACAGAGAGAGAGAGAGAGAGGCAGAGACACAGGCAGAGGGAGAAGCAGGCTCCATGCACCGGGAGCCTGATGTGGGACTCGATCCCAGGTCTCCAGGATCGCGCCCTGGGCCAAAGGCAGGCGCCAAACCGCTGCGCCACCCAGGGATCCCCCTATAAAATGTTTAGAAGAAAACATAGGAGAAAATCTTTGCAATCTTGAGGCAAAGAGTTCTTTAAAAAGACATCAAAAAGGGACGCCTGGATGGCTCGGCAATTGAGCATCTGCCTTCGGCTCAGGCCATGATCCTGGAGTCCTGTGATGGAGTCCCACATCTGGCTCCCTATGGGGAGCCTGCTTCTCTCTCTGCCTATGTCTCTGCCTCTCTCTCTTTGTGTCTCTCATGAATACATAAATAAATAAAATCTTTAAAAAAAGACATCCAAAAGAGGAGCACCTGGCTGACTTATTCAGAAGAGCATGTAACTCTTGATCTCAGAGTTGTGAGTTTGAACCATGTTGGGTGTAGAGATCGGTGAAAAAAAAAACAGAAAAAAAATTTAAAGACACCAAAAGGAACCTCTAAAAGAATAAAAGTTGATAAGTTGAACTTCATTAGAATTAAAAGTCTTTGAACTTCAAAAGATACCACTAAGAGGGGCACTTGGGTGGCTCAGTGGTTGAACATCTGCCTTCGGCTCAGGGCATGATCCCCTGATCTGGGATCGAATCCCACGTTGGGCTCCTTGCAGGGAGCCCGCTTCTCCCTCTGCCTGTGTCACTGCCTCTCTCTTTGCATCGCTCATGAATAAATAAATAAAATCTTTTAAAAAAGGATGTGGAAAAGCTAGAACACTTATACATTATTGTTAGAAATTAAAAATGGCATAGCCATTTTGGAAAGGAGTTTGACAGGTTTCTTGAAAATGTATTCATAACCTAATCATGTGACCCAGCAATTTCACTCTTAGGAATCTATTCAAGAGAATAAAAGCATGTGCACAGAAAAACTCATATGCCTATATTCATAGGAGTGTTATTCATAAGAACAAAAATCCAGAAACTGTCCATATGTCCATTACTGATGAATGGATAAACAAAATATGGTGTATGCAGGGGCTCCTGGGTGGCTCAGTCAATTAAGCATCTCCCTCTGCCTGCCGCTCCCCCTGCTTGTGCTCTCTCTCTGTCAAATAAATAAATAAAATCTTTTTTAAAAATGTGGTGTATCCAATACACAATGGATACTATCAGCAATAAAAAGAAACAGAATACTGACAACATGGATGAACCTCAAAAACATTACACTAAGTGAAAGAAGCTAGATACAAAGTTCCATATGTTGTATGATTCCATTTCTGTGCAATGTCCATAAAAGGCAAATCCATAGAGACAGAATGGTCAGTGGTTGCCCAGGACCGGGGGGTCGGGAGCACACAGTGACTGCAAGTGGGCTCTCGGAAAATTGTGGAGGTGATGGAAAAGTTCTGAAACGGGCTTGTGATGATGTTTGCATGCAGCTGTAAATGTCCACTAATCATTGAAATGTACACTGACAACGGGTGAACTTTATGATATGTAAACTCTACCTTGATAAAACTGTAAAAATGTGCCCAGCACCAGGAAAAACGCACAGGTTTTATCTTGCTCCAGCAGTCACAGCAACGCCAGCCCACTGTGTGTGCCCGGAAACCAAGACCAGGGTTCACCCTTGCGCCACAGATGAGAGAGGGAGCTGGGGAATGCTGTAGCCACCACTGTTCTCCTGACCAGAGACTGCCAACTTCCCCCAAAGACCTGCCATTAGAAATGTGAGAAGCAGGGGACCCGGGTGGCTCAGTCAGTTAAGCGTCTGCCTTCAGCTCAGGTCATGACCTCAGGGTCCTGGGAGTCCCATGTCAGGCTCCGTGCTCAGTGGGGAGTCTGCTTCTCCCTCTCCCTCTGTGCTCTCTCTTTAAAAAAAAAAATTTTATTTATTTATTCATGAGAGACACACACAGAGAGAGAGGCAGAGACACAGGCAGAGGGAGAGGGAGAAGCAGGCTCCATGCGGGGAGCCCGACGTGGGACTCGATCCCGGGTCTCCAGGATCACACCTTGGGCTGCAGGCGGCGCTAAACCGCTGCGCCACCGGAGCTGCCCTGTGCTCTCTCTTAAACAGATAAACAAAATCTTTTAAAAAGACTTCCCATTTATTTTTTTTTTAATTTTTATTTATTTATGATAGTCACACAGAGAGAGAGAGAGGCAGAGACATAGGCAGAGGGAGAAGCAGGCTCCATGCACCGGGAGCCCGACGTGGGACTCGATCCCAGGTCTCCAGGATCGCGCCCTGGGCCAAAGGCAGGCGCTAAACCGCTGCGCCACCCAGGGATCCCAAGGCTTCCCATTTAAAAAAAAAAAAAAGGAAGAAAGAAATGTGAGAAGCTTTTCCAGAAGTCTTTGCAACAAAATATTTCTTTTTCTTGGCTTGAAATCAGACTTTTCCAGGCTTCCACAAATAGACCATGGTTTCTATGCTATCTCCCCATTTCTCCCCAAATCATTATTGATGACAAGTGGGATACGGCCACACCAATTTCTTAAACCAAGAAGGGATCACAGGTACTGCTGGGCCTTAACACCACCAAAAAGACCCTTCATTTGCCTTTGGCAAGAAATTCCCATTTCTCCCAAAAGGTCTTCTGAAGTTTTACCAGTACCCCCAAATTTCCTTAGCCCCTCAGCATATGTCCCATTTTATGTTATGGAAAGGTGGAAGTTACCTTCTCTCCTTCCTGCTCAGTCTGTAATATTTTCACACCCATTTTTTTTTTTAACTAGAAGTTTGTTCCTCTTTATCTTTTTCACCTATACTACCCATCCCTCCACCCTCCTCTCCTCTGGCAACCACCAGTTTGTTTTCTTTATTTATGAGTCTGTTTTGTTTTGTTTTGTTTTTCTTTTGTTCCTTTTTGTTTTTTAGATTCCACATGTAAATGAAATCATATGGTATCTGCCTTTTTCTATTTAATTTCACTTAGCATTATATCCTGTAGGCCCATCTATGTTTCGCAAATGGCAAGATCTCATTCTTTTTTTTTAATTAAAGATTTTTATGTATTTATTCATGAGGGACACACACACACAGAGAGAGAGAGAGAGAGAGAGAGAGAGAGGCAGAGACATAGTCAGAGGGAGACACAAGTTCCCTGCGGGAAGACCAAGGTGGGACTCAGTCCCGGGACTCCGGAATCACGACCAGAGCCAAAGGCCAGACGCTCAACCACTGAGCCACCTAGGCGTCCCAATAAATAAAATCTTTAAAAAAAAAAAGAGCTGTTCTGACAGGTGTGAAGTGAGATCTCATTGTGGGTTTGATTTGCACTTCCCTTATGATGAGTGATGCTGAGCATCTTTCCATGTCTGTTCTTCTCACCCATTCCTGCTTCCTTCTCTGGATCTCTGGAGCCCCAGAGGATGACATGGCTATATTCTGAGATTTTGGCCTTCCTACTTTTTTTATGTGAAAAGAAAAAGTGTTCTTTCATTCATAAAATGATGGTGAAAATAGTTAGAAGTTGAGGCTTTGTTAGTTTTTTTTTTTTAAGATTGTATTTATTTATTCCTGAGACACACATACACACAGACAGAGAGAAGCAGAAACACAGGTGAGGGAGAAGCAGGCTCCACGCAGGGAGCCCGATGCGGGACTCGATTCCGAGTCTCCAGGATCCCGCCCTGGGCTGAAGGGGGCGCTAAACCGCTGCGCCACCCGGGCTGCCCAGCTCTGATTTTAAAGGACCATTTGTCTTCCTTCCACGGTCAGACCAAAAGATGGAGGAAGGTGTAGGATAGGTGCCTGATGGATAATGTCTTGCTTTCCTATAAATGTGGAGTGCTCCGCGTGTGTCTCGCACGTAGACCCTAATTCAGATTTTCCTGCTCTGGCAGTTGGGGGGTCTCACTCCAGTAGGCGGCAGGGGTTTGTCTCTGCCCAAGGCATCATGAACTTCAGCCTCAGGCCAAGCAGCACAGCTCTTATCACAGACTGAGAAGCCTCTGTCTCTAATGGTATTTGTTTGACACCATTAATTCTTGTCCTCCGAGATGGGTTTTTTTTCCCCTTTTGGTTCTGGCATGGGAAAACAGGTGGAACAAAGAGAGCCTTCTCGCCTTCTGATAAATCGCTGGCTTTCTAACTGGGTGACAGCTGGAAGGAGATCCCAGCTCCCCCTGCTCCCCTAGTGCCTCCTGCTCGCCCTTCTCCCCACGGCTCCCCCAGGCGCCACCCTTCACACTCCTATAAGAAAGAAGAAATCAGTGCCTTGGAGCTGAGGCCCAGGCTTGGGTTGTTTTGTTTTTAGTATTTTATTTATTTATTCATGAGAGACATAGAGAGAGAGGCAGAGACACAGGCAGAAGAGGAAGCAAGCTCCCTACTGGGAGCCCCATACCGGGACTCGATCCCAGGACCCCAAGATCAGACCTAAGCCAAAGGCAGATGCTCAACCACTGAGCCACCCAGGCGTCCCCAGGCTTGGGTTCTTTAATGGCGAAACTGCACCTACTACCCCCCGGTCACAGAGTGACCTCCTGAGGGCCGCCTCTTGGCAATGCCACGGCAAAGAAGACATTCCCGCTGCCACCCTCTGGAAAAACTGAGTAACCAAAGTCGATGTTTGATTGGAATCAAAGGGGAAAAGACATTGGGATCTTGCCGAAGACTAGTCCCTTTAATTAATGCCTTTACTAATCAGTTGACGCGTGTCTGAAATCTTCCCCGTAAAAATCACCCGAGTCCTACCACCTTTGCTCCGTTGCCATTCTCCAGTGTTTCCAAAGAGGTTAGAAATTGCTTTGGGGGGCAGCCCTGGTGGCTCAGCGGTTAAGCGCCCCCTTCAGCCCACGGCCTGATCCTGGAGACCAGGGATCGAGTCCCACGTCGGGCTCCCTGCGTGGAGACTGCTTCTCCCTCTGCCTGTGTCTCTGCATCTCATAAATAAATAAGTAAAACATTTAAAAAGAAAAGAAAAAAGAAAGAAAAGAAGAAAGAAAGAAAGAAAGAAAGAAAGAAAGAAAGAAAGGAAGGAAGGAAGGAAGAAAGAAGAAAAAGAAAGAAATTGCTTTGGGGGCAGCCCGGGTGGCGCAGCGGTTTAGCGCCCCCTTCAGCCCAGGGCGGGATCCTGGAGACTCGGAATCGAGTCCCGCATCGGGCTCCCTGCGTGGAGCCTGCTTCTCCCTCACCTGTGTCTCTGCCTCTCTCTGTGCCTCTCATGAATAAATAAATAAAATCTTTTTTAAAATAAATTTATTTAGGGGATCCCTGGGTGGCGCAGCGGTTTGGCGCCTGCCTTTGGCCCGGGGCGCGATCCTGGAGACCCGGGATCAAATCCCACGTCGGGCTCCCGGTGCATGGGGCCTGCTTCTCCCTCTGCCTGTGTCTCTGCCTCTCTCTCTCTCTCTCTCTCTCTCTCTCTCTGTGACCATCATAAATAAATAAAAATAAAAAAAAAATAAATTTATTTAGGGGATCCCTGGGTGGCTCAGCGGTTTAGCACCTGCCTTTGGCCCAGGGCACGATCCTGAAGTCCCGGGATCGAGTCCCACATCGGGCTCACGGCATGGAGCCTGCTTCTCCCTCTGCCTGTGTCTCTGCCTCTCTCTCTCTCTCTCTCTCTGTCTATCATAAATAAATAAATAAATAAATAAATAAATAAATAAATAAATAAATCTATCTTTAAAAAAATAAAATATATTTATTTATTTATTTATTTGAGAGAGAGCATCCATGAGTAGGGGGAGGGGCAGAGGGAGAGGGAGAAGCCGACTCTTCACTGAGCAGGGAGCCAAAGCACAGGGCTTGATATCAGGACCCCAGGATCATGATCTCATCTTAAAAAAAAAGACACAATTCTGGGGTGCCTGGCTGGTTCAGGTGGAGGAGCATGCAACTCTTGATCTCCAGGTCATGAGTTCAAGCTCCACATTGGGTGTAGACTTTACATAAATAGATAAATATTTTTTTAAAAAGACAATGCTGTAATGATGCCTTTTTAAAAGATTTTATTTATTTTTAAAGATTTTATTTATTCATGATAGACATGGAGAGAGAGAGAGGCAGAGACACAGGCAGAGGGAGAAGCAGGCTCCATGCAGAGAGCCCGACGTGGGACTCGATCCTGGGTCTCCAGGATCATGCCCTGGGCTGAAGGCAGGCACTGAACCACTGAGCCACCCAGGAATCCCCCTGAAAGATTTTACAGTAATCTCTACACCCAGCATGGACCTTGGGCCCACAACCATGAGATCAAGAGTCACATGGTCCACCCACTGAGCCAGCTGGACGCCCCTGTAATGATGTCTTGAGAATGAGATTGTAGTTGCCAGGAGCTAGCAGGAGGGCAGAGGTGGAGGAAATGGGAAGATGATGGTCAAAGGGTACAAACTTCCAATTATAAGATGAGTGAGTTCTGGAAATCCAATGTACAGCAAGGTGACTCTACCTAACAATACTGCATTGCATACTTGACATTTGCTAAGAGAATAGAACTGTTTTCTACACACACACGTTCAAAGTAGCTTTATGAGGTGATAGGATGTGTTAGTAACTTTTTAAAAAAGATTTTTAATTATTATTTTTATTTATTCATGAGAGACAGGCACAAGCAGAGGGAGAAGCAGGCTCCATGCAGGGAACCTGATGTGGGACTCAATCCCTGGTCTCCAGGATTATGCCCTGGGCTGAAGGTGGCGTTAAACCGCTGAGCCACCGGGGCTGCCCTGGATGTATTAGTAACTTGATTGTGGTCAACATTTGACAAATAAAAATCATATACATTTAGGGCATACAATGGGATGATTTGATATACAATACATTGTGGAATGTTTTTCATTTGTCAATTCTTTTTTTTAAGATTTTATTTATTTATTCACGAGAGACACAGAAAGCGAGGCAGAGACATAGGCAGAGGGAGAAGCAGGCTCCCCGCGGGGAGCCCAATGTGGGACTCGATCCAAGGACCCTGGGATCACGACTTGAGCCAAAGGCAGACACTCAATCACTAAGCCTTCTAGATGCCCCTGTTTATCAATTCTATCTCAGTAAAGCTGGAAAAAAAAGAATGAGAGATCATTTATTCACTTAACTAATCATGAATTCCTCATTTAGAGCCAAACAATCAATAATTGTCTGGTGACCTATCTTCCTCTCTAAATGGCGGCTTTGTGAGGGCAGCAGCTCTGCCCAGGTTGTTTACCATTGGGCTGAACACAGTGCCTGGGATAGAGCTGGCACTCACAAATACTTGTTGAATGTTGGAGTGCCTGGGTGGCTTAGTCAGCTGAGCATCCAGCTCTTGATTTCAGCTCAGGTCATTATCGCAGAGTAATGAGATGGAGCCCCACATTGGGCTCCATGCTCCGTGCAGAGTCTGCTTGAGACACAGGCAGAGGGAAAAGCAGGCCCCCTGCAGGGAGCCCAATGTGGGATTCGATTCCAGGACCTCAGGATCACGTCCTGAGCTGGAGGCAGACACTCAACCACTGAGCCACCCAGGCGTCCCTAAAAGATCTTTTTATAACATTGCATTAGAGAATGTCTTTGAAAGTCTTCAGCAGAAATCATATGTCTTTGGGGGCACCTGGGTGGCTCAGTTGGTTAAGATTCTGCCTCTGGCTCAGGTCATGATCCTGGAGCCCAGGATCAAGCCCTGCATCATTCTCCCTGCTCACCGGGGAGTCTGCTTCTTCCTCTGTGCACACCCCCCACCCCAGCACCACTTGTGTTCTCTCTCTCCAAATAAATAAAATCTTAAAAAAGAGAAATCACATGTCTTTGTGCAAAGAGGGATTTCCCCTCGCCCAATGCTAACAAGTTGCTGATGGAAATTATGATGCATTTTAATGTTATGGATTTGGTTTGAAACCAAGCAAAAATTCCGACTACTCTTTGGCAGTAAAAAGAGCTCTGTAATACACTGAGTGTATGTATTCAAATAATCAGGCGATTTCAATACTTTTCTCTCTAGATCTTGAAGAATGCTGCTTCCACATTTAAAATTATACAGCACTTTCATCTTGGTTATTCAGAATAATAACTAGGTATTCAAATGATATACTATCACTTCCAATAATATACCTTGTAGTGAACATTTCCTGGGTGAAGACTCATAATTGCTTAAAGAAATTTTTTTTTTTTGCTTCAGAGAGTTGGAACAAATCATCTTAAGATTTGTGTAGAATCAGGGGGGGATCCCTGGGTGGCGCAGTGGTTTGGCGCCTGCCTTTGGCCCAGGGCGCGATCCTGGAGACCCGGGATCTAATCCCACGTCGGGCTCCCGGTGCATGGAGCCTGCTTCTCCCTCTGCCTGTGTCTCTGCCTTTCTCTCTCTCTCTGTGTGACTATCATAAATAAATAAAGAAAAAACTATTAAAAAAAAGATTTGTGTGGAATCAGAAAAGACCCCGAATAGCCAGGGGAATATTGAAAAAGAAAACCATATCTGGGGGCATCACAATGCCAGATTTCAGGTTATACTACAAAGCTGTGGTCATCAAGACAGTGTGGTACTGGCCCAAAAACAGACACATAGATCAATGGAACAGAATAGAGAATCCAGAAGTGGACCCTCAACTCTATAGTCAACTAATATTTGACAAAGCAGGAAAGACTATCCACTGGAAAAAGGACAGTATCTTCAATAAATGGTGCTGGGAAAATTGGACAGCCACGTGCAGAAGAATGAAACAGACCATTCTCTTACCCCATACACAAAGATAAACTGAAAATGGAGGAAAGATCTAAATGTGAGACAAGAATCCATCAAAATCCTAGAGGAGAACACAGGCAACACCCTTTTTGAACTCAGCCACAGTAACTTCTTACAAGATACATCCACGAAGGCAAGAGAAACAAAAGCAAAATGAACTATTGGGACTTCATCAAGAAAAGAAGCTTCTGCACAGCAAAAGAAACAGTCAACATAACTCAAAGACAACCTACAGAATGGGAGAAGATATTTGCAAATGACCTATCAGATAAAGGGCTAGTTTCCAAGATCTATAAAGAACTTATTCAACTCAACAGCAATGAAACAAACAACCCAATCATGAAATGGGCAAAAGACATGAACAGAAATCTCACAGAGGAAGACATAGACATGGCCAACAAGCACAGGAGAAAATGCTCCGCATCACTTGCCATCAGGGAAATACAAATCAAAACCACAATGAGATACCACCTCACACCAGTGAGAATGGGGAAAATTAACAAGACAGAAAACAACAGATGTTGGAGAGGATGTGGAGAAAGGGGAACCCTCTTGCACTGTTGGTGGGAATGTGAACTGGTGCAGCCACTCTGGAAAACTGTGTGGAGGTTCCTCAAAGAGTTAAAAATAGACCTGCCCTACGACCCAGCAATTGCACTGCTGGGGATTTACCCCAAAGATACAGATGCAGTGGAACGCGGAGACACCTGCACCCCGATGTTTCTAGCAGCAATGTCCATAATAGCCAAACTGTGGAAGGAGCCTCGGTGTCCATCGGCAGATGAACGGATAAAGAAGCTGTGGTCTATGTATACAATGGAATATTCCTCAGCCATTAGAAACGACAAATACCCACCATTTGCTTCGACGTGGATGGAAGTGGAGGGTATTATGCTGAGTGAAGTAAGTCAATCAGAGAAGGACAAACATTATATGTTCTCATTCATTCGGGGAGTATAAAAAATAGTGAAAGGGAATAAAGGGGAAAGGAGAGAAAATGAGTGGGAAATATCAGTGAGGGTGACAGAACACGAGAGACTCCTAACTCTGGGAATGAACAAGAGGTGGTGGAAAGGGAGGTGGGCAGGGGGTTGGGGTGACTGGGTGATGGGTACTGAGTGGGACACTTAGTGGGATGAGCACTGGGTGTTATGCTGTATGTTGGCAAATTGAACTCCAATAAAAAAAGAAACCTTTTTGGGGGAGCCTGGGTGGCTCTGTGGTTAAGTGTCTGCCTTCAGCTTAGGTCATGATCCCTAGGTCCTGGGTTCGAGCCCCAGCATCTCATCACATTGGGCTCCTTGCTCAGGATGAATGATAAATAAATCATTTATTTGGCAGAAAGAGAGAGAGCAGTGTGAGCCTACAAGCAGGGGGAGCGGGAGAGGGAGAAGCAGACTCCCCATTGAGCAGGGAGCCCTACGCAGGGATCAATCCCAGGACTCCGGGATCATGACCCGAGCCCCAAACAGATGCTCAACTGACTGAGCCACCCAGGTGCCCCAAATAAACACCTTTCTTTGTTTTTGGACTTTCCAGTGGTCATCACCACATTTTCAGAGACAGCAAAGGCTACTACTGACTCCAAATCTGGGGAAAGAGAATTGAAGCAGACAAGTGCTGAGCGTCACACCGAGGCTCCTAGCCCTGGGGGGACTGGCGGTCTGTCTGCTTGCGCTAGTTGCTGGCCTGCCAAGGACTGGTCCTCTGGCTGCCAAAACAAGATCTGCCCTTTGGGAACATTGTCAGGTTCACTCAGCCCTGTTCAGGGAGAGGAGAATGCTGTGCCAGTTCATTTCCTGTTGCAATGTAACTGCAAAACTTCGTGGCTTTGTGTCACAAAAGGGGATTTGCTCCCAATCCTGTAGGTAGGGAATTTTGGAGCTGGGATCAGCTGGTGATGCCTCTCTTAGATTTTCCTCTGCTCTATCCCGTGGGAGGGTCTGGCGATTTGGTGCTGGCTGTCATTGGGAGTGTCTTGGTTCTCTGCCACCCTTCCTCTCAATCTCCAGATTCCTCACATGGAGGGCACAGGGCTGTGCTCCTCCATGGCCAAGGCAGAAGTTGCATGCCTCTTTTAAGATTTTATTATTTATTCATGAGAGACACACAGAGAGATAGGCAGAGACATAGGCAGACGGAGAAGCAGGCTCCCTGTGGGGATCCTGATGTGGGACTGGATCCTAGGGTCCCAGGATCACCACCTGAGCTGAAGGCAGATGGCTCAACCACTGAGCCACCCAGGCATTATTTTATTATTTTTTAAATAATTTTTAAAAAAGATCTTATTTATTTATTTGAGAGAGCAGGTTGCTGGATGTGGGCCTTGATCCCAGGATTCCGGGATCGTGACCTGAGCCAAAGGCCAACACTTAACCGAGCCACCCAGGTGCCCTGAAGCTGCATGCCTCTTGAGGGCTAGGCTCTGGGTCTCACATAATGACATGCTGTTGGCCAGAGCAAGTCACAATGCCAGCCTGAGTTCAAAGGCTGAGGAAATACGCTCCACCTCTGGATATGGGAGCCACAAAAATCACAGTGCTAAGGCATGACTACATATCTGGAGGACTGTTGGTGGCCATCTGTATGAATAAGCTAGGGCTGCCCCTATAGAACACCACAGGCCGGTTGGCATAAGCAAGAGAACTCTTTTTCTTCACAGTTCTAGAGGCTGCAAGTCCAAGATCAAGGTGTAGGCAAGTTTGGTTTCTTCTGCACTCTCTCCTTGGCTTGCAGATAGCCTTTTCTCTACACACACATCTCCGGTGTCTCTCTCTCTTTTTGAAAGATTTTATTTATTTATTCATGAGACAGACAGAGAGAGAGGCAGAGATAAAAGCAGAGGGAGAAGCAGACTCCCTGTGGGGAGCCCAATGTGGGACTCGATCTCAGGACCCTAGGATCACGACCTGAGCCGAAGGCAGATGCTCGATCACTGAGCTATCCAGGTGCCCCTTTTCTGGTATCTCTTCTTCTACTTCTAAGGACACCACTCCTCTTGGATAAGGGTCCCCACCCTTGTGACCTCATTTGACCTTAGTTATCTCCTTAAAGTCCCTATCTCCAATACAGTCACATTAGGGGTGAGGGCCTCAACATACGATTTCCAGGGATACAATTCAGTCTATCACATCATCTTCACAAACAATCTACCCAAATACATTTAGTTATAAATCGATTTCGAGGTATTTTATTCTGGTTAGTTGTTTTGATTTCAACACATGGTTTCTTACTTCTGGGAAAACTTTATCTTTGGAGTGAGGCTCAGAAGCTGCCTGGCCACTCACTGCACTGTATCCTGGCACCTACTTTTACTGTCTTTGAAATCCCAATAGCTAGGGCATTCAGGGATTTCACAGTAGATATTCAGAGCCTTAAGGAGGGAGGAGAGATTCTGTTTGGTACCTGGCCTCACCCAGTGCCAAATACCATGCACCACTATAATTCGTAATTCTTAATTTTACAGTTTTATATATTTTATAATTCAAATTTTACACAGAAGTTCATCTATCTTTGATAAGACTATTACTAATTAATCGGGAAAATTTTTTGAAAGGAGGATTTTTTTTCTTTTTTTTTTTAATCCCTGCCCCCCAAATGTCCTGGCTGCGCAGCCCTGCCCCACTCCCCCCATCCCACTCTGTGGCTAGCCCCCAAGCTCAGCCTCCTGAGTATTTGTAAACATTCACAAAATATCTTTCAGTCACAAATTTTAAAAAAATCAAAAGTGAAAAAATAGTTTTACGAGATTTTGCTTTGATTTTCTTTTTTAAAGATTTTATTTATTTATTCATGAGAGAGAGAAAGAGAGAGGCAGACACAGGTGGAGGGAGAAGCAGGCTCCATGCAGGGAGCCCGATGTGGGACTCGATTCAGGGTCTCCAGGATCATGCCCTGGGCTGAAGTCCGCGCTAAACCACTGAGCCACCCAGGCTGCCCTGCTTTGATTTTAAAGGACCATTGTTGGTCAAAAATAAATACATTTTTAAAGCTTCCTGACTCTCTTGGAGGACTCATGCAAATTATGCTAATACTATGTATTTGTACATATTTATCACCCAATTTCCTGAAAGCTCCATTGATCATAAGATTCTAAACACACATGCATTGTATTTTCCCATAGTTGCCAAACCTAGCAAATAAACACAAAACAACTTTTCTCAAGTTGCTTGTAATCTAGATCTAACCTGGGGCTGCTGATGAAGAAATTCGTGTAATTGAAAGGGCTACCAGCATACGATGCAAGCTCCATTCATTGGATGTTTTCTTTCAGCATTTTATTTTTTTCAAATAGGCTCATTCTTTTATTTATAAGTTGAACATTTTCTTTTGTTTCCCTCTGTCTTCTTCAATTGTGTCACTTTTGGGTGTATTTCTGGAAAGACACTGTAGAGCTATTGCATGTTGGGTTACACCATACTACAATCATTAGGGCAAGATCCCAAACAAAAACAATTTACCAGAAAAAATAATACCAATTTACCTCTCACTAACAATTGCCCCTAGGTGAAGATACTAAACTAACGCATGTTATAAACCCAGCCACCATCAGAAACATTCAGTGATGACAAAGTACCCACGCTGTAACGGAACCTTTGATTTGTTCTACCCAACACCCCAAGCACCCATGCACACACTCAAAATAACAATCTTCCTGGGATCAGAGCTGATGAAAAGTCCAGATGGGTTTTTAGCAGTGGAGGCAGTGCTGGGCATAGATTTGGAGTTTCCAAGCAAATTAAGGGAAATGTCCCCAACCTGGTAAAGGCAGGGGGCTCAGGACTCAGACTTCCTAAAATTGAGAGCACCATGTGAAATTATCAAGTTATTTGGCTTTCAGCATGTGACTGACCCAGGACAGTGAACGGAGGCCCCACTCCTCTATCTACATAGTCTATATCCCTAGGACTTATCTATTTATAGTTATTTATATGTATTTTACAATGCACACCATATATACTTATATGTTTTTTGCATACATATAATGTGAAAATCGCAAACTTCAAAGCAGGTAACTGGCTATAACACCTACGATGTATATTAAATAACATGTTAATTGCAACAATCCTGTCCCCTCTGGCCAGGCCTAAAGCTCCAAAACCATCACTTTGTGCATCAAAAACTGGGGAAAGTATTTATTCTCTTAAGCATACTTCGTCAAATCCCTCGCCATGACAAACTTTGTACCCGCTCTCAGAGGAGTAAAAGTAATAATTTTAGTACACTGAATCCAAAGACCATCAGACGTTCACTCTGCAATTTATGGTATTGGGAGAGCCAGACACCCTACCTGTGCCCATCCTAATGCGGCTTAATTTTATCATAGTAACTTCTAAGAGTATTTTCTAGAACCGAAACTCAACACCCTTTATTTCGTGTTAACCAGGTAATGAGTGAACGCAAGAACCCTTGTGTGCAGGCATGAAAACCCTACCGGATTTGTTAAGAGTTTACAATCTGGAGCTTACACGGGGCGCCGCGGCCCCCTACGTAATTTCCCTCACCGCCCACGGGAAGCACCACCTTCTGCCCCTTCTTACAGTTGAGCCCCTCTCACTCCCCCGCCAGGCGGTACTCGAACCCAACACCGGAAATCTCCAAAGCCTAGTTTCAGCGGCGCGCGCCGGGGCTGGCAGCCACTGCACACGCCCGAGTGCGTGACCAATGGGCGCCCGGCGCGCGAGCGGAGGCGGGCTAAGTTAGTCTTCCGCACCCAGGACGAATTCGGCCGTCGTCCAATCAGAGCCCACGACAGTCTCCGATCCGCTCGTCCGCGCCCTGAGCCAATTGGGGACTCGGGTATAATGACAGCGGCTTCTAAGAAATCGAGGGGGGCAGGGAGGCTAAGGTGGCGGATGGGAAAGAGGTTGGGGCGCGATCGGAGCGTGAGGCGCGCCTGAGGCGGGTGGGAGTCGGGAGTTCGGGACGTGTTCTTGGGATAAGCAAGATTGCGACGTGCCGCTCTCCATTAGGGATTGAGGCAGCTGTCGTGATCCGCCCCCACAAACAAATGGTGTGCTGCAAGGTGGCCGTCCCCTTCCTAGTGGCACGGTCCGGGGCGGACTGTTCCGTTTTGCGTTCCTCCCCACGCCCGCTGGGGTCCATTCCAGGCTGCACCGTTAACACTCAGAGGGGTTTACACGGTCAAGGATGTGGGCTGCCCTTGGGACACACAGACCGGGAAGTGGATACTCCCGGTTTTGGACCCGCATGGGGGTCATACACACTCGGGTGTGCGCAATTCTGGTGTCACAGACACTGCGGTGCAGGGAGGTAGTGAGCACCGATCTAGGGAGAGTTGGTGAATTTGAGGGTGTGGGCAGTGGAGGGACTAGGACTAGAAGGGGACCTTTGGCTTCCCGGCTGGTCCGAGGTTAGCAGCCACAAACCCAGAAGGGTAGGGGAGGGCTGTTTTCCTGTGCAGGTTGGAGAGCAGGGCAGGAAACAAGTGGTGGGTGGTACGTCCAAGATTGGCAAGGAGGGCTCCAGGACCGTGTCAGGGTCCTGGAGGAGTCCGGCTGGGGCCCACGGAATGGATCTCAGATGGTCTTTGCAGCGAGGGAGAGTAGAGAAAGGGCAGCGGAAGGTGGTCAGGTGTTCTGGGTCTCTGGCCATCCACCAAGGGCGGTGGGACCTGAAAGTGCTATGGAGGAGGGTGAGGAGAGGATTGGGGCGAGGGTGTGAGAATGCTAGGCTGAGGCTTGATAGTTCATTCATCTAATAGCTGAACTCAGCTATTTCAGTTAAAACAACAATAATGCATAATTATAACGTCCTAATCACTTTGCATGAATTATCTCATTTAGTCTTCCCAATAATCTCAACTGCTATTCTCTTCACTTTATGGATGAGCGAGGTGAGGCACTGAGAGGTTCCCAGACCTTTAAACAGTTCCTAAGTGGGGTCACCTGGGTGGCTGAGTAGGTGAAGCGTCTGCTTTCAGCTCAGGTCATGATCCCAGAGTCCTGGGATCCCGCCCCATGTGGTGCTCTCTGCTCTGGGGAGTCTGCTTCTCCCTTTCCCTCTGCTCCTCCCTGCCCTCCTTGTTCTCTCAATCTCTCTGTCTCTCTCTCTCTTTCTCTCTCTCTCTCTCTGTCTCTCTCATAAATAAAATCTAAAAACAAACAAAAATAGCTCGTAAGTGGCACAGCCAGAGCCAGGCTGTGGGGTTCTAGAACCTGTGGTTCTAACCGCATTTTTTCTTTCTTATTAAAGTAAACTCTACGCCCAACATGGGGCTTGAACTCATGACCCTGAAGTCAAAAGTCACATGCTCTACCCACTGAGCCAGCCAGGGGCCCCACCACTGAACCATTCTTATCTTTCCAGGTGTCTCTGCTTTTCTGTGCACCCCCATCCTCATTCCACCCCCACCAGAACTAGAAATCAGCCCCTCTCCTTAGGACCCCTATAAAAGCACTCTTGCCCATAGCATCCATGAACAGTTTGGACACCTCTGTGGGAGAGGCTGGCCCCTGCACTGAGTTTTCTTCCCCCTTTCCCCTGAAGAGCAGGCAGGGGAGCCGTGTGGAAAGAGGGCAGTAAATCACAGCACAGATAACTTGACTATATGATAATTATTCCACAAAGAGTGATTGAACTGCATGCAGGGTCTTGTGCCAGGATGGTGGGCATAAGGCAATGAACAAGGCAGAGAAGAGTCATGTTCCTTCCTGCCCTGGGGGTGTATTTATGGAATTTCTGGTTGGTAGACTTTGGTTGTCACAATGATGGGGGTGCGTCGGCATTGAATGGGAGGGGGTCTGGGGGGACAGTCCCATACCACTGAGTCTTATAATGTATCTGAATGTCATTCCAGGATGGTCAAAGGATTGGGTCAGAGGGTTGGGAACTGCTGTTTCCTTAGGCCTGACCCTAGGAAGGACCCCTTACCCTCAGTCAGAGGCCAGAGGACCACGGGAGACAGGGACGTAAGGGGAGGAGAAAGATGGCGTGGCAAAGGAAATTTTGCCATCTTGGCCTCAGTTTGGTCTTAGAGGACAACAGTAGGAACCTTACCTGTGCCTACATCTCCTCCATGGACTCAGTTGTGTGGTAGGGCCAAAGCATGGAAGACACCCCACCCCCATTTCTCATCACTGGCTGTGTCTTATTTCCTACTCAGGGCTTGAGGTGTGGCAGCCAGGATCTTGTAGGCAATATCCTTTCAGAATAAAGCAAAATAAGCACAGGATATAAACAGGAAATGGTTCTCCATCTGGTAACCCTGGTGGGGAGTGCAGTGGCAGGAGGAGGTGGCAGAGGGACATCAGGATGGTCTAAGTTATTGGGTATATCCTGGTTCTTGGGGGTTTCTGGGGATTTGCTGGCTTACTAAGAAATTTTTTAAAAAGATTTTATTTATTTATTCATGAGAGACAGGCAGAGAGGGAGAGGGAGGGAGACAGAGACACAGGCAGAGGGAGAAGCAGGCTCCATGGAGGGACCCTGATGCAGGACTCGATTCTGGGGACTCCAGGATCATGCCCTGGGCCAAAGGCAGGTGCTAAACGACTGAGCCACCCAGGGATCCCCCTAAGAAGTAAATTTGAACTGCTGCTCCTGGCTGTGGTAGACTGACTCATATTGGACCCACCCTCCTGCTGAGAACCATAGAAGCTAAATTAAGATTTTTTTTTAAATTAAGATTTTTTTAAAAGATTTTATTTATTTATTCATAGACACACAGAGAGAGAGGCAGAGACACAGGCAGAGGGAGAGGGAGAAGCAGGCTCCATGCAGGGAGCCCGACATGGGACTCGATCCCCCGTCTCCAGGATCACACCCCAGGCTGCAGGCGGCGCCAAACCGCTGCGCCACCAGGGCTGCCCTAAATTAAGATTTTTGTTCTTTCTTTTAAGATTTTATTTATTTATTCATGAGAGAGAGAGAGAGAGGCAGAGACACAGGTAGAGGGAGAAGAAAGCTCCATGCAGGGAGCCTGATGTGGGACTTGATCCCGGGTCTCCAGGATCATGCCCTGGGCCAAGGGAGGCACTAAACCACTGAGCCACCAGGGCTGCCTTGTTCTTGTTTTTAAATCTCTGTGAAGGTCCTGGAGAGCAAATTACCTTTGAGGTTACCTCATCAGCAAATACTGTCATCCAGTGCAGAAAAGCAAGAATCAATGGGGCTACATAAAAGTGAAATAAGCTAGCTCCCAAGTATTTATGCAGGTCAACAAAGTGATTCAAGAATCTGGATAATAGGGCAGCCCCGGTGGCCCAGCGGTTTAGTGCCGCCTTCAGCCTGGGGCGTGATCCTGGAGACCCGGGATCAAGTCCCACATCAGGCTCCCTGCGTGGAGCCTGCTTCTCCCTCTGCCTGTGTCTCTGCTTCTCTCTCTGTGTGTCTGTCATGAATAAAGAAATAAAATCTTGAAAAAAAAATCTGGATAATATGAAAAATTATTACAAAATCGCTATATTCCAGGGTGGGGAAACTCATTCCGTTAGGGACTAAAACAACAAAACCCTACTTTAGGTTTTTTTACTTAGAGAAAAATATAAATTTTAAAGCTGTCTGATACTTAGAAGAACAGGAAATATATAACTTTTTAAAAGATTTTATTTATTTATTTGAGTGAGAGAGCATGAGCAGGGGGAGGGACAGAGGGAAAGGAAAAGCAGACTCCCAGCTGAGCGGGGAGACCAATGTGGGGCTCCATCCCAAGACCCTGAGATCATGACCTTAGCTGAAGGCAGATGCTTAACTGACTGAGCCACCCAGGCACCCTTTGTATTTTTTATTTTTTTTAAAGATTTTATTTATTCATTCATGAGAGACACAGAGAAGCAGAGACAGAGGGAGAGGGAGAAGCAGGCTCCATGCAGGGAGACAGACGTGGGACTCGATCCCTGGACCCCAGGATCATGACCTGGGCTGAAGGCAGGCGCCAAACACCCAGCCACCCAGGAGTCCCAGGAGCCCTTTTTAAAAGAGATTTCTTTATTTATTTGAGGGGAGGGCAGAGGGAGAGAGAAACTTAAGCAGACCTCCCACTGAGCTGGAAGCCACTCAATTCCATGACCCTAAGATCATGACCTGAACTGAAACAAGAGTCAGATGCTCAACTGAGGTGCCCTGGAAATATAGAACTTTTAAATGTTAATTTAAAACACAACTAGTGAGGATTCTGGGTGGCTTAGCTAGTTATGTGTCTGCCTTTGGCTCAGATCATGGAATGGAGCTCTGCAAGGGGCTCTCCTGCTCAGCGGGGTGTCTGCTCCTCCCTCTCCCTCTGCCCCTTCCCCCCTGCTCCTGTTCTCTCTCACTCATTCTCTCACTCAAATAAATAAATAAAAATATTTTAAAAAATAAATAGCCAGCAAATGTAGCAGAGGCTTAAGGCCCACTGGTATAGACTTAAGGGAGACAGATCTAGGGGCAGAGAAAGAAGGAGGAGGAAGGTGGAGAACAAAAGACACAGAAGGAGCAGAAGAATTTTTCTCTCTACCCCCATGTGGCACTTGACAGATTAGGAATCATTTGTCACTTATTTGGCCTCAGCACCACCATTTACGAGCTGGGTGATCTTGGGCAAGTTAGCTAATTTCTCTGGGCCTCAGCTTCCCTATCAGTAAAATGGGGATAAGAGTAGTGCTTACCTCATGGGGTCACCTGTGAATATGAAATGAGTTAATAAACATAAAGCCCTTAGAAAAAGCTCAGAAAACACTGAATCAAATTAGACACTAAGCCCTCACTGATTCCTTCAGTAAACATTTATTGAGTGTCTTGTTTGTGCCAGATACCGGAGATAGGCTTTGCACTTGGCAAGAGCACGATGAGCAGTATTAAAATGAATGCAATGGCTTTTTAAGGAATAAAGCAGGGTCTTGCCCCAAGAACAGGCTGGAAGGCACTCCAGGCTTGGAGGTACAAAATTGCCTGGTGAATTGTGGGTGCCAAAAGGTAAGTTGTGAGGAGGGGAAGGGAGGGGGGGGAGGGGAGGGGAGGGGAGTGGGGGAGGGGAGGGGAGGGGAGGGAGGTGGGAATTGCCACACCAGAAGGAAACTTCAAGCCAGGTTTCCTGGCAGGACTGTGGGTGCCATCTTTCTAAGTGCTGTTTCCCTTCAGGTACCCAGAAATGTCAGTCACACCCCAGGGAGATGTTAGCTCCCCTGGACTGCTGTATGAAGCTGAGAGCTTCATGTCTGCAAATGGTAAAGCAACTGAGGCCTAGGGAGGTATGAGGACTGAGCTAGCATCCATTTGGGGGAACAATCTGGAATGATCTGGTCATTCTGGAGATGGGCAAACCCTATAGGTCCCCCAATTCCCCTCCCAAGTGTATGTGTGCGCCCATGTGGATCAGGAGATGTGTACAGGAGTACCCACAGCAGTGTAGCTACTCACAGCAAAAGCCAAAAATGGCCTAAATATCTGTTAACAGGAGAATATGAATAAACAGATCATACAGTCAAACAAAAGAATATCGTGTAGCAGCAAAAAGGAGTGGCCACTGTTATAGGCAGATCCAGATTTTACCAGAGAGAAGGCCTTGGAGCCCAGTAATGGGAAGTGTGCACTCTGGACCCAGCCTACCTGGTGTGGGATCCATGGGGCCCCATCACTTGCTAACTGAGAGCTACTGGGAAAATCAGTGTGCCTCTGTTTCCTTGTTTCCCACTATCAAATGGACATGGTAAGAGTGTATGTCCCATAGGGGGATTTAGATGGGTCAGTATTTACAGAGGTCAGAACCCTGTCTGGCACACACGAATGTTGGATCAAAGTAGATGTTGCATGGGAAAAAAGCAAGACTCTGGAGATTACAGATTTTTAAAAGTTCAAAAGTGATGAGGATTAAACAAGACGTTGCCAAGGTGTACATATATGCTATCAAGGGATGATAAACAGAAAGTGATCTGGGAACTACTGGGAGGCAGGGGTGAGGGATGGGGAAGTGAGCTGGGTCTATGTGAGTTGTTGGGAGTCTCAGGAGAGGGGTGGGATCCCAGGCACTCACAGTGTCAGAGGAAAATTTCTTTCTTTCTTTCTTTTCTTTCTTTCTTTCTTTCTTTCTTTCTTTCTTTCTTTCTTTCTTTCTTTCTTTCTTTTTCTTTCTTTCTTTTTCTTTCTTTCTTTCTTTTTCTTTCTTTCTTCTTTCTTTCTTTTCTTTCTCTCGGAAAGAGAGAGTGTGAGCCCGATGAGTGATGAGTGAGGGAAGAGCACAAGAGCAGAGGGAGGGAGAAAGGAAGAAACAGACTACCCGCTGAGCAAGGAATCGACTGGAGGGGTGGGAGTGGTGGGCTCATCTCAGGATGCTGGGATCATGACTTGAGGTGAAGGCAGACGCTTAACCAGCTGAGCCACTCAGGCACCCCAGAGGAAAAGTTTTAACACTGTAACCCTTCAGCATGAGGGGCCTTGGGCTTCAGGCCCAGACCAACTGGATGCTTTGGGGAAGAATGAGACCCCCCACCCCGCTGATTGCTCCCTGCCATGGTGTCCTCAGGCAGAAGTGCAGCAGAGGCCTACCTCTTGCTTGCAGCTAATCAGAGGGAGGAGGATCTGAGCCAGTCAGAGGGAGATGGACCTCAGGGAGTAAAAAAAAGGAGGAGGACATGAGCTGGGCTGGTCCAAAAGATGGGTCTTGACTAGTCAAATGGAGCAGGGCCCCATTCTGAAGGAGGAGGGTCCAAGCCTGTCCTAGGGAGGGAGGAGGCAGCTGGGGCCACCCAGGGGCCCCTGGAGGACTTGTTTCCCTTGTGGTTTTTTGTACTTCCTGTTCCCCTGCACACTGCGGAAGTTCCTCTTCTTACCCTGCACCCAGAGCCTAGCCGGAGAGGACAAGGGCAGGAGGCACCATGAGTGGGGGCCCTGTGGGAGGCAGGTCTGGGGGTCGCGGAGGACCAGGGGTTCAGCAGAACATACCCTCCACACTCCTCCAGGACCACGAGAACCAGCGACTCTTCGAGATGCTGGGTCGGAAATGCTGGGTGAGCTGGAGAATCTCCTGGCCTTCCCTGTCTCCCTCCTTTTCCTCCTCTTCCTCTCCTCTTCTGACTCCTCATCTTTCCCATCCTTCTTCTGTCCTTCTCTCTTCCTCTCCCCCTCTTCCTTCTCTTCTCCATCACCTCCTCTCTGAAAATCCACTTACCCCCATTCACCAGTCCCAGGAAGATCTTGATTTCAGTGTCTGTCTGCTTTCCCTCTGGCTGTGGCTCTTCCTTTGAAATCAGGACAGCCATGGACCCTCTGGCTGACCAGATTCCACTGAGCCCTGCTCTTCCCTCCCAGACACTGGCCACCGCTGTTGTTCAGCTGTACCTGGCACTGCCTCCTGGAGCTGAGCACTGGACCAAGGAGCATTGTGGGGCTGTGTGCTTCGTGAAGGATAACCCCCAGAAGTCCTATTTCATCCGTCTTTATGGCCTTCAGGTGACCCCCGTCCCCCCACTAGACATGCAAACCAGTGTTCAACCTGCAAACCCAGATCTGTGTCCATAGCCCCAAGGCCTTAGACAGATCAGTGAACCCCTGAGTCCCAGGACCAAAGACTTCATCCAGACGTCAAACTGTGGTTTGGCTTTCTTTCTTTTTTTTTTTTTTAAGATTTTATTTGTTTATTCATGAGAGACACACAGAGAGAGGCAGAGACATAGTAAGAGGGAGGAGAAGCAGGCTCCATGCAGGGAGCCCGATGCGGGACTTGATCCCGCGACTCTGGGACCACGCCCTGAGTCAAAGGCAGATGCTCAACCTCTGAGCCACCCAGGCATCCCTGGTTTGGCTTTCTTTGTCTTTGATGACTGACCCCTTGTCAAGATCTATACCCCCCCTACAAAAAAATATTAGTATAGTTCCTAAATCTAGTCTGTTTCATTAACTAAAAAAAAAAAATGTGCACTGTATTTTTACCTGAACCTCAAATCTGTTCTAAACTCCGCATTTTGGGTCCCAGAAATCCCCCATCAAAACTCCTGGACACTAAAGGTTTGCCTAGCTCCTAAGCCATAGTTCTGCTTCACAAACATCAAACTGTATATCCCTTGACTGAATTCTCCACCCCTCAACTTTCAAGTCTGTATGTCTGAATCTCAAATCTCAACCCCAACTCCCAGTACTGGAGCCCCACCTGCCCAAATGAAGGCCCCCATAAAGAAAAGATGTAAGATGGAGTCTATGTATGGTCTCAGTTTCCTAGGATTGGAGTCCTAGATCCTCACATTCAAGCCTAAGTCCCACATCTTGGGCTCTGAACCCCAAATACAAATCTCTCACTGCAATATCTAAGCCTTATACTCCTAAGTCCTAAGTACCCCAACCCTCCACATCTGACATATGGATTCCCAACTCTCTGCTGATAAGCTGGAAATCTCCAATCTGATCCCGGGGCCCCAAATTAGGCCACCATTCTCCTTGTCCAGATACAGAGGCCTGCCACCCAGGGCATGCCTCAGTACCAGTGTGCTTCCCCCCAAATTCTCCAGGCTGGCCGGCTGCTCTGGGAACAGGAGCTGTACTCACAGTTGGTCTATTCCACTCCTACCCCCTTCTTCCACACCTTTGCTGGAGATGTGAGTGACGACTCAACCGTTGGGCCTCAGTTGGGGTGTGGGGATGAAATGGGAAAGGTGGTGGGGGGCTGGAAGGCTACTGAGCCCAAGATGTGTGTAGGACTGCCAAGCAGGGCTGAACTTTGCAGACGAGGGCGAGGCCCAGGCCTTCCGAGCCCTGGTGCAGGAGAAGATACAAAAAAGGAATCAGAGGCAAAGTGGAGGTGAGGAGGCCTTGGGGGAAGAAAGGAAGTGGGGCAGAAGGGTATGTAAGAGAAGCGAGCTGGAAAAGCCCCTCTTGATGGTTCTGGTTCTCAGTCCACCTGTCTCTCCACAGACAGACGCCAGCTACCCTCACCCCCAGCACCAGTCAGTGAAGGTGAGTCCTCAAGTTCAAGGAGGATAAGAAGGGGCTGGTCCGGGAACCTGTGGCAGAGTTGTAATAGTTCTCTACCCATTCCATCTTTCCAGAGAGAAGAGGAGGGCCCCCACCCTTGCCCCCACACCCAGCCGGAGACCAAGGGGGTGAGTGCTGATTCTTCCCTGTGTCTCTGGGTGGACAGATGGATGGGGGAGTAATGAATAGATGGGTGGAGATGGGCGAGTAGTTGGGTGAGTTGGGTGAGTGCAGAGATAAGTGGGCAAATGGATGGGTGGGTGGGTGGATGGATAGATGGGTGGAGGATGAATTGATGGGAAGATGGAAACATAGATGTATAGATGTATAGGTGAGTGTACAGATGTATAGGTGAATGAGTATGTGGATATATGGATGGAAGGATGGATGGATGGATGGATGGATGGATGGATGGATGGTTGACTGACTAAATTAATGAATGAGTGACTGAACAGCAAATAAATGAATAAGTGATGTAACATTTCAATCAGTGAAGAAAGCAATGACTGACTGAATAATTTAACAAATTCTGGTCAATGAGCCAGAATTAATGAATCAATACTTAAGTGATAAGCAGGAGTCAATGAATAAATAAATGAATTGGTGAAGTTAAGACTGGTTTGTGGGACCCACTCATCCACTTTTCCATAAACCCTAATTGGACCCCTCATCTACTCCCTCCATGACCATCAAACACACATGCAGATTCCCCCAACACTCTTCCTGTCTTCTGCCCCTACGCTTTGGTTGGTAGGTAAGTAGGTCAATGGCTCAATCACCCTATTATCCCCACAGGCCCAGCAACTGGCCCACTGTCCCTGGGGCTAGTAACAGTGGACATCCAGAACCCGGACATCACGAGTTCACGGTACCGTGGGCTCCCAGCACTTGGGCCTGGCCCAACTGATAAGAAACGCTCAGGGAAGAAGAAGATCAGCAAGGCTGATATTGGTGCACCCAGTGGATTCAAGTGAGAACCTCTCCCCACTAGTCCCACAGGTCCCTGTTGGTGGGGGGGCAGATGAAAAGTTGGACAGGAAGAGAGCTGGGTGGATGGAAGGTTGGGCAGATGGATGGGTGAGTGGGTAGGCAGATGAGTGGAGAGTTGGGTAGGTGCAAGGCCAGGCCTAGGGAAAGGCAAGTGAGGTTCCAAGGTTGCAAAATGTACAGAGGCAGTTACTCTAAGGGTCCCACAACTGCAATTCATGCCTCTGAGAGTAAGGACCTCCTTAAATTTTGCACCTTAGTCACCTCACTTGGTTCACCTTGGTCCTGCCCTGTGTGGACTGCCCTGTGTGGGCTGGTCCTGCCCTGTGTGGGCTGGTGGGTGAGTGAATGGGTGGGTAGATAGATAAATGGTTGGATGAATGAATGAATAAATGAATGAATGAATGAATGAATGAGTCGGTTGGGGAATGAATGGATAGGTGGTTGGATAGATGGGTAAATGGGAAGTAGGTGGATAGATGGATGGGTGAGTGGATGAGTATGTGGACAGACGAATGGATATCTGGTTGATTCACAGAGAAGGTGGATGGGGATGGATAGGTGGCCAGATATGTGGATGAATGGACAGTTCAGTGGATAAATAGAAGTGTGGTTGAATGGGTAGACAAAAGAGTGGATGGATTGAAAGGTGGGCACATGAGTGGATGGACAAAGGTATGTGAAGACAGATTGGCAGACAACTGGGTAAACAAATATATGTGGGCAGATGAGTGGAAAAACAAATATACAATAGACTGGTGGTCTGACAGGTGAATGCAAATGGCTAGGTGGACAAATGGATGGGTTGATGGATAGTAGAAAAAGGGATGGATGGATAGATGGGCACTACAAGCTATGAACTGTTCTCATTCAGTCACTCATTTATTCACTTATGACTCATCCATTAATTCTGGCCTTTCCGAGTCCCTCTGGGCAGGGGAGGGCAAGTGGGCTTCACTAGAAAAGGAGGGAAGGAAGGGCAGTGGGGCTTCACTGGGATTTCCTCACCTCCCCCAGACATGTCAGCCACGTGGGGTGGGACCCCCAGAATGGATTTGACGTGAGTAATTCCAAAGACCCCTTGACCTGCTTAAATACCCACCTACCCATCCAAAGTCCCCTGGCTCAGACCTACCCACAGACCCCACCCTTTCTACACTCCTCTCAGGTCTCCCTCTGAGATGGACCCAGTGATAATCAGTGCCCCTCCCCTATCCACCTTATTCCCCCACTCCTCCCCTGGCCTTTCTCCTCCTGGGCAGGTAAACAACCTGGACCCGGATCTGCGGAAACTGTTCTCCAAGGCAGGAATCAGTGAGGCCCAGCTCACAGATGCCGAGACCTCTAAACTTATCTATGACTTCATTGAGGACCAGGGTGGGCTGGAGGCTGTGCGGCAAGAGATGAGGCGCCAGGGTGAGCACCCCCCCCCCACCCTCCGTCTTCTCCAGCCCTAGTAGCTGGTTTCTAAGAGATACACTGCTAGTCATTCAGTTCTCATGGAAACCCTTATAGTGCTTGAATCAGGAGTTGGTCAGTTGGGGTGCCATTTTACAAATGAGCAAAACTGAGGCTCTGAAGATAATTATAACAATAGCTATGTTATTTTCCCCCCTCAGAGCCGCTTCCACCACCCCCACCACCATCCAGAGGAGGAAACCAGGCTTCCCGGCCCCCTACTATAGGGAGCAACAAGGGTCGTTCTGGTCCACTGCCCCCTGTTCCTTTGGGAAATGCTCCACCCCCGCCAACTCCCCGGGGACCCCCACCCTCAGGCCGAGGGGGCCCTCCACCACCACCCCCGCCAGCCACTGGACGTTCTGGACCACTGCCCCCTCCACCCCCTGGAGCTGGAGGGCCTCCTGTGCCTCCACCACCACCACCACCACCACCACCACCACCACCCAGCTCTGAGGAGGGGCCAGTCCCTCCCCCTCCTCCTGCTCTGGGGCCTTCTGGGGGCCCGACTCCTGGTGGAGGTCGGGGGGCGCTTTTGGATCAAATCCGGCAGGGAATTCAGCTGAACAAGGTGAAGACGGGCAAGATGGAGGATTGGGGATCTGGGACTTGGGTGTGCTGGGCATGTCTGGATATTAGGGGGCCAGGGCCAAACTGATGGAGGTCCCAGGCTTTTGGGTTTCAGTGATAGGGCTGGGAGGCTGGTGGGGAGAGGCAGGCTGGGAACCTAGAAGGGGACTTGAGAATATGGGAGGGGAAATAATGAGGAAGGGGCAGGGAGGTGTGCTCCTATCATGGGCCCTGAACCCTCTATGCTGGATCCTGCTTGCTCCAGACCCCTGGCGCCCCAGAGAGCTCAGCACTGCAGCCTCCAACTCAGAGCTCAGAAGGGTTGGTGGGAGCCCTGATGCACGTGATGCAGAAGAGAAGCAGAGCCATCCACTCCTCAGGTGAGAGCCTGCCCTTTGCCAGGACAGTGAGCCCAGTTCCTAGGGCTAGTGTTGGCCTAAGAACAACTCTACCGGTTACCATTCATAGTACATTTCTTTTAAAGATTTACTTATTTATTCATGAGAGACACAGAGAGAGGCAGAGACATAGGTAGAGGGAGAAGCCGGCTCCTCGCAGGGAGCCTGATGTGGGACTTGATCCCTGCCCTGATCAGAAGGCAAATGCTCAACCTCTGAGCCACCCAGGTGTCCTGTATCCATAGTAACATTAACCCCATCATGACTCTCACGTTTGTCTTCTTTGTGACAATATTAACACTGTCATTATGGAACAATAATAGAATTCACTCTTTGACAATAACATTAACATTAATGCCAAGGCATGGCCACAATATTAATATTAATCCTGTATGTCCAGTAGTGTATAACATTAGCCCATATGTGATGATATTATAAAGGACCCCACCATAGGCAATAATATTAACTTGAACTCTGTGTCAATAGATGAACATTAGCTTGTAATGTGATAATAATATCATAACCAACCCAATCTATCATAACATTCATCCCCTAATTGTGTCAATAATATTACTATTATATGACAATTAGATGAGGGTAATGTGAACCTCAACAGATTACTGACAGTATTAACATTAATCCCAGAGTAAGCCCACAGATTAATATGAATCCATTATATGACAGTATTATAACAAACTTCCTCTTTTGACAGTGATATCAATAACCCATTATAGGTCAACAATATTAACATTAGCCTGTTATGGAACAGCACTATTGTAATGTACTCCACCTTTGCTTATAATACTTAAAATTCACCCCAGTAAATAACAAGCCTGTTAACATTAACCCTTGTGTGGCAGTAACCACATAGTTGGGCAGTAACCCACCTAACTACATTTCTGACAATGGTATTAACTTTGATTCCAACTTCAACCTACACCCTAACTCTCCCTCCTCTGGGTGGGCCCCTTGCTCATCCAACTGCACAGGCCCCCAGATCTGACTTCCCAGCAGGAGATCTCAGCCCCCTGCCCCAGACCCTGAGTCCTGACCTCTCAGACCCCAAGAACATTACATCACCCACGGCCTTTGAACCCTTCTGCCCATCCTGAGTTCCGCTTTTTCTCTCCCTCTCAGACGAAGGGGAGGACCAGGCCGGCGACGAGGATGACGACGATGAATGGGATGACTGAGTCACCTTCTGCACCTGTTCTGAGCCTCCTCCCCCGGCAGCTGCTGCTTGCTGTCCTCCACTCCTGGCCTCCAGGCCCTCAGGTCCCGTTTCTTCCCCACCAACCCTTCCAATGCAGTTATCTCTGACTGGTCCTCAAACATTCACCCTAGCAGTAGCCAGGGCCCCTTTTTATACAGAATTTCTCAGTGCTTCTCACATAATGAGTTTTAAACCAAAATAAAATAACTGTCTTTTTGTTTCTCTAATCTCAAATTGGTTTATATCCAAATGTGGAAATTTGGGGTCCTTTTCCCCCAAAGTGTCTTTTATTCACCTATCCCATTTCATTTATTTAGCCTTACCTGTGTACATTCACTCATTTGTTCCCTCATTTATTTCTTTGTTTCCTTCTGCCTTTCTTTCCAAAAACATTTGTTGCCCAGCACTACTTTAGGGGTTGGAGCTAAACCAGTGGGAAGAAAACCTAATGAGGCCAACATTCTATTGGAGGAGACAGATACAAAACCAGGAATCAAACAGAAACAACAGATAGTTTCAGATCATGACAAGTGCTGTGATAGGCTGAGGGGGAACAGCTTCAGATGGAAAATTTAGGGAAAGCCACCCGGAGGAGGTGACAGTTGTGAAGAATCTAAAGAGAGAGGAGTCAACCAATAAACCTTTGCGGGGAGGGCATTCCAGGCAGAGGGAACAGCCCGTGCAAAGCCTTGAGGTAGGGAAAGCTTGGAGGTTGAGCATGGTGAATGATCAGGAGTTATTTATTCCTTTACTTACTTATTTAAAAAAAGTCTAATCAACACAATATTAGATCAAGAGAATACTCGATGGTCAGACTTACTCTCCATGTACACAACTCACACACCAGGATCTTGATGGGCAGGATCCCTTTCTCAATTTTAAAATTTGGTTCTGCCTAGTTCTCAGAGCAAACCAAGTCCTGACCAATGGCAACCAAAGAAGCAAAGACTTAGTAATAAGATAGATCTGCTCTAGAACCTGGGAAAGACCCCCCACCTCTGAGCCTGTTTCTTCATTTATACAATGGGCCAGATAACAGTATGTAACTGATTCCCCCCTCCTCTTCTAGGAAATTACTCACCAAAAAAAAAGGAGCAACTCAAAACTGTCCCTGGTGTTTAAAGCTATTTCCAGGGGGAGTGATAGACGCTCTTGCACATCAGAGCCTTGGAAGAGGTATCTCCTCCTTCTCATTTCTGAAATCTGGTGGATAAGGAGATCTCAGGTATCCTAGCTTTAGGGGAGGAAGAGGAGAGTGGGGGAGAAAGAGAACAGTAAGGAGGAATCTGGAGAGATCAGGCTTCATTCATCTGCAAGACCAGTGGATGAATTTCTGAAACATCAGAGGTGCAGGCTGTGGGCTAGGGGAAGGAGCAAAGGAGAGCCACGGTGAGGGTGGAGGTGTGGGAAGTGGGAGCTGACTTTGCTCCTTAAGAACTGCCCTGAAGCCACAGAAGCTGAAGAAGGAGGGAGTCTCAAGTTCCTTTTAATTCTTTCATGGTTCTTCACCTTCCACTCTACTCCCCACCCCACCTCAGCCAGGTGCCAGCTGAGTCTAGGGGCCAGCTGAGTCTAGGAAGGGCCTGTCAGCATCACTCACCTGCCTCCCCACTCCCTGCTAGGAAACTCTAGAAATCCAGTGTGCTGGGACCCCCTCAGCAGGCTTTGTCATGGAGAAGACCTTGTATCATACAACCCCTGAATCCTCAGGAGCACTGCCTACGGCAGGCATGGGCTTGGCAAACCAGTACTGACCATGGGCAAGTTGCTTGACCCTTCTGGGCCTCAGTTTTCCCCATCTTTAATTTGAGACAAAAAAAATGCATACTTTGCAAGGTTGCAGAATTAAAGTGTCTGCAAAGTTCCTGGCTCCTTGAGGCGACTACAAACATTAGATGCCACTGCTGCTATTAATCTTCCTACTACTGGTTGATCCTGAGTCACCACTGATCATAAAATGCACCATTATTGTATGTATCACCAAGGAAGACCAAAAAAGTACTGCGAATTAAGTTATGACTCACCAGTGCTTGGGAGATGCAGCCAGAATTCAGAGATGTTCCAGAATTAAGTGTTCCTGGATCTCTGGCTGGAGATGTTTCTTAACCTTTGTTCTGGTCCCACAGTTATGTTTGCTTGTGAAAACGCATGACACTGATCACCCATGGCCTGTGACCTCTCCTAAATGTGTGGTACACTCAAAGATGGGGTTTGCATTGAAAACAGGTCAAACCTATACAGCTTGGAATGGAGAAGACCTTATTTGGCCCCAGCACTGGGCAAGGCAATATACACAGTTGGCACTAAAGTAGTGCTGAATGAACAGACAAATGGCTGGGATTGGGACACAGTAATAATAGGGTGGCCTCTTCCTTTTGAGGTCTCCTGGACAGATGCTAGTCCAGAAAGATTGATTTCCAGATGAGTGGGAGATACCCACCCCAAAGCCACTCATCTGACATTTTCAGATGAAGAAACTGCCTAAGGTCACACAATTTAGCAAATGCTACCATTTGAATCCAGGTAGCTAGGCTCCAAGATCCATGCCTCTACTCATTACATTATATATACTGTTTGGGGAGGACCACGGTGTGAAAATTAAGAAAGGGAAACCTTACTTAAATGGACTCAGGATGTTAGAAGGGGAGGCTGGTAGAGGAAGCCTACAGCACAATGTCTACTGCAAAAAGTTTCAGCTACACACCCAACAGAAGTATCTCAACAGGAAAGAATGGTCAATTATAGGCCCCCAACAAAGGAAAGATGTACATCCTATCTCCTTTAAGAAACTGACTACTCCTGCAACTCAGCCAATGAGAAACCATCATCGGTATGAACTCTTGCTGTTGTCCAATAGATTTTTGTTCCAAACCCCTCCCAACCTCCTCCTTCTCCATAACATAATGTTCTCCTTTGTTTATTGGACTTGCATATGGTTTTGCCATAACTTGCTTGTTCTGCGTTGCAATTCTCAGCTATTCCTGAATAAACTCATCTTTTGCTGGTAACATAACTGGCAGTTTTATCTTTCAAATTGGCAAAGGGATGTTTGCCCAACACCCACATGCTCCTACATCACCCCCTCCAGATTCAGTCGGGCCTTAAGCCATTCTTATGGGTTGGACTAGGCTCCTGGGAATAGGAGGGTTTTACCTTTTGGGGGAGACTGGGAGCACGCAAGGACCAGCATCTGACTGTGTTCTAGAAGGAATAAGGGAAGGAAGAGGATGCGTGGTGGGACGTATGCTGCTGATTGTTCCAGTCATGGTAAGCAGGAGCTGATGGAACTTCAGACTGACCGTCTATTTCTCCAACAAGCTCAGAGCTAGACTGGCAGGTGGACAGAACAACCATCTGCTTAACTGTAATCATTTGGTTGACCACATAACTCATGTACCAACAGGGAAAGGGGCGCTTTGAGGAACTGACAGTGCAGTTGCCTGATGGTAGGAGGTACTGAATATCTAACTAAATTATGCCCGCCTGGGACTGGCTGGGACTGGTGGTCTGATAGTGTAGAAGACAGGCAGCCTCCCAAGGGACTGACAAGCTGGCTGACTGGTGGTGTGTGCTGTTGCTGCTGCCTGGGCGGCGGGATGTTGTGCGTGGCTGACTATTGCTAGGAGTCACATCTGGCCTGAGGGAGTGTCTGGATGTTACACTGTCTGATGCAGTGTAAAGGAGGGCTACCCTGAAGGAATTTCGGGCTGACTGAGGGACAGATCTGTGACTGCCTGATAGGCAACTGTATCTGGTGAGTGACTGTCCACCCTGACCACATAGACCATGTGTGGTCAGTCAGATGCTGAGAATGGCTGCCTGGCGACTGACAAAACGATGAAGAGCAGTGAACGACTCACAGGCCATCTGACCAGTTGAAATACCAGTGTAGCTGCCTGACTGGATGGCTGTATCAGGTTGGAATCACAGCCGCCTGGAGGGAGCCCCACGGAGACTGACCAAATGACTGACCAATGGTGGGCATACCTCGCTGAGAAGTGACAGACTGCTGACCCACTGTCAGGTGGCATGGAGGCTTTAGTTGCTGTGACTATTTCTTTGAGGGAATAATTGCCTGATCATGGCGTGAATGAGGAGTAACCTGAGGGAATTAAATATTGACCAACACTGGACAGTGTGACTGCCTGAGAGGGCGACATCAGATGACAATGACAGCCTGTCCTCACCTAATCACGGCCCACCTGAGCCACGGCTGGTGGCTGTGAGAGGCTTTCCCAAGGGGGATTCAGGGCTGCCCCCAGAGCAAGAGATGGAGAGACCGGCTGCTTGACTGTGTGAAAAAGGGGCAGCCAGAGGGAATGATAGGCCGGCTAACAGTGTAGTTGTTAGGAATGCGTGTCTGCCTTAAGACTCGCAGCTGGCCACGAACGGATGCTGCCGTTGACTGACAGACCCTGTGAATGGGGGTGGGGGACCGGGGTCTGACTAAACAGTTGTCTGTGGTGATGGACCCATTGTCTGATTTAATTCTGGGGACTGGCTGAGCAGCTGTACGTGGTGACAGTCCATCTTGGGAGTCACGGCCAGCTTGGGGTTAAAATGTGGTGACGACCGAGTGACGGTGGTAATTGGGGGTCTGACAGGACGGAGAATCCCCCGTGCGGCCGGCTGACAACGTGATTGGCTGACAGCGTGACAGACAGACCAGCGTACGGGTAGGGCCTCCGGCAACCTCAGTTGCCGCCGCTGCGGCTGCCGCCCAGACGCACTCTGGGAAAGCGCTGGCGAGCACCCGCCTTCGGGACCGAGCGGGGTAGCGGGGAGGGGTCCGGTCACGGCTCGCCGGTTGGTCCGCGCGGGCTATGCTCGCGGCGCCGTGCGGCCAATAGGCTGCGCGTTCTCGGCCACGCCCGCGCGAGCTCTCTTCTCGCGAGGCCGGTTAGGCCCGAATGTCGTTAGCCGTGGGGAAAGATGGCGGAAAATTTAAAAGGTGAAGCAGTGGCGGTAGCGGCGCCGGCCTGCTGGCCGGGCCGGGTGGGCTAGAGGGGTGGCGTCGCGGGCTTGGGGCCCCGGCGTCTGAGGCCACGGAGCCAGGAGCCGGAAGCTTGGCGCGGAAAGGATGGGGCTCTTGGAACCCGGGCCTGGCGCGCGGGGCTGGGCGGGGCTGAGGGGAGGGGGCGCGTGCCTCCGAACGCGGCGGGCGCGGGGCTAAGTGGGGACGCGGCAGGGGGGCGCGCGCCTCTGATCGCGACCAGTCGGCGCGCGCACGCGCGGGGGCTTGTCGGGGAGGCCGCACCCGCGCGCGGGAAAATCGGCCGCCAGTGACCGTTACCCGGTTGGTGTCCACGCGAGACGCCGGAAGGGGAGGGAAGGGAAGGGGACGGACCTCCTTTTCAGAGTGGGGGACAGAGGACTCTTCGTGGTGAGGGTATCTCCTTTCCGCGTGATGGGGAAAGGGTTTGCTGTAGAGAAGACTCCCCAGGGAAGAGGGGAAAGGGGGCTTCTCTGATAGGAGAGCTGGACTCCCTCGTGTGTAGGGAAAGAGGGGTGACTTTTCCAGTATGTTGGGGAGGGTGGGCTCCTCTGGGTGAGGATAGCTGCGGGGAGGATGGCCTCCACAGTGTGAGGGGGACCTCTGAGAGGTAGGAATCCACCTGTGGCCAGTGCGGAGCCAGCAGCTGGAGAGGTTAGTTTGGGACCACTTTAGTGGGGTTTCAAATGCAAGTTAAGGGGCTTGAAAGGGAGAGGCATCATAGGGAGAGGAAAGCGTGGGCACAGGCTGAGTCTCCACTAGGCCTGCCTCAGTGGAGGGGGGGTTGTGCACACGAAATAATTTTGCAATGCTCTTGTACGTTTTCAGGTTGACGTCTGCAGTATTTCATTAGGAGTTCAAATGTCTGATTTTTTTAACGGGAGGTAGACGATATTAAAAATAGGATGAGTACTGACTGCATTTGGAATTAGTGTTCAATGGAATGATTTGATAAAATGGCTTTAAAGCACATTGTGCCTTGAATCAGAAGTCTTTTTCTTTCCTTTAAATCGGCGTCTTGAAAATTTCTGATAGCACCAGAAACATTCCAGGTATATTTAAAAGAATTGTCAATAACCTATACTGTTTTGCTGGTTCCTGAATTCAGAGCGTACTCCTTTGGGTGAGCTTTACCCTTCACAGAAATGTAGATGAGACGGCAAGCTAAAATGCGGTGTGAAAAAATATACCTTGTAGGTTTAAGGCACCCAGGCTAATCATTCAAGGAAGCTTCCTGAAATCTAATACCATTCCACAGTCTCTCATTCATAATTTTGAAATCTAAAAAGCTCTGAAAACTTAAGTTTGGCGCAATTTAGGGGCAAAACTAGACTATAAAGTGGGACTATCTTGCCTCTTTATTTCTCCTATTTAATATAGAAAATTCAGATTTTTTTGCTGCAGAATTACTAATGTGTTTGATTATGGCTTGATGCCCCTGACCACATAGCGGGTGTTAGGTAGTGCATGGGGTATACCTCGGACTACACTTGTAAAAAAAAAAAAAAATCTGAATTCCTAAACACAAGTAGCCCCAGGAGTTTCAGATAAGGGATTCCAGACCTGTCTTTCCAGTTAAGCCTTTGTTTGGGGCCTACAGGTTGTAATCCCAGCCCCATCAGTTCCCTCAGGGCAATGCACCCTACTGAGATGGGGGTTGTTCTCTTTATTTTGCAAAGTGGGGAGAGGGATGATTAGGTCCTGAACCCAACTGCAGGTTTGCAGGCAGTTTTAGGAATAGTATGGAGGGAGTTGGAAGCTCTAGGAATAGATTCCTTTAGGACAATTCCTGCAGCAGATCTCACTTTGAGGGCTACAGCTGGGGTGGGGGGGATGGCCTTGGAATGAGCACTGGGGCTGAAGGAAGTGGCACATTTTTTTGATGTAGAAGGGTCTCAGCATGGAGAAAGCCTGTGGATTAAATCTCACTGACTCTGAGGCAGTTCTTTGGAAGTCCCAGAAAGGATTTGGGGTCCCCTTTGATCGGTGCCTTCAGCAGGATACCCAGTAAGTTCTTTCTGGCCTCCTTGTTCTAGGCTGCAGTGTGTGTTGCAAGTCGTCTTGGAATCAGCTACAGGACCTGTGCCGTCTGGCCAAGCTCTCCTGCCCTGCCCTCGGCATCTCCAAGAGGAATCTCTATGACTTTGAAGTCGAGTACCTGTGTGATTACAAGAAGATACGCGTGAGTCTGGGGTGCCCATGGCCAGGGCAGGGGTGTCTCAAGGAAGCTGGCTTACTTCCCTCTTCCTCCACCCCCACTTCCTGCATCTGTTTCCAAAGGGAATGTTCTCTGATCTTAAAAAATTAGGTTTAGTAGGACTTCTTATCATCCTCATTGTGCAGGTGAGGAAATTAAGTGGCTTTCTCAGAGGGGCAGGAGCCAGAATGAATCCCCAAATAAGTCTTTCTTCCCACCTCCATAGGAATACAAACCAAGTGCAAAGATTGAGATGTTGAGTGCAGAAATGGAGATGTTGATAGCTAGTGATTATTGAAGGACATTCAGTATGCTGACACTTCCTCTCAGAAACCCATTTAATCCCCCAAACAGCTCTGTGGGGAACTGTTGCCATTGCCAGAGGAGGCAATGGCAGGATAAAGAGAACAGATTGGAGCCAGTATGGTTGGGTTCAAATTTTGGCCCTATAGCCCTGGGATACTTACCCAAATTCTCTGTGGTTCATTTTCCTCATTTATAAAATGGAGACAACCAATAAACAGTATCTAGCTCATAAAGAGTTGTGAGGGTTAGATTAGTTAATAAGATATAGAAGTAGTACATGCTACATCCTGAATGCTACAAAAATGTCAGCTTTTTTTTTTCTTTATGTATAGATGGGGAAACCAAGGGTCAGCAAAGTTAAATAACTTGCCTAAGGCCACATAGCCAGGGAGCCATAGATTCCGAATTTGTACCCAGGGTTTCTACAACCCCGTTAAACTGTATACTATAGCTGCTCTCTGCAAGAAAATATCTCTCTGCCTGCTGAGTGGAGAACAGATTGTAGGGGGCAAGGGTGGAACGGAGGAGACCAGTGAGGAGGCCTACTACCGTAATCCAGGCAAGTGATGATGGTGGTAGCAGTGACGGTGGTTTGAAGTGGTTGGATTCTGGATGTAGTTGAAAGGTGAGGCTGCCAGGATTTGCTGAGGTTAGATGTGGGGAATGAGAAAGAGAAGTCAAGGTTATGACTTCCAAGAGTTCGGGCCTGAACAGCTTAGAAGGAGGGACTGATGAGAGGAAAGAGATAGGAGGGAGTAGATTAAATTAAAACTTGGAATTTAGACTGTAATAAGGGGGAGAGTGAGATTTGAACCTAGGGATCCTCACTCTAGAGCCCATGCTTTTTGTAAAAATAATTTTAAAAAATATTTTATTTGAGAGAAGGAGCTCGGGGTGGGGGGCTGGGGGGCAGAGAGGGAGGGAGAAACAGACTCCCTGCTGAGCAGGGAGCCAGATATGGGGCTTGATCCCAGGATCATAACCTGAGGGTAGATGCTTAACTGACTGAGCCACCCAGGCGCCCTGAAACCAATGCTTTTTTAACCACCACATGGAGTCATTCCAGAAAAGGCGATGGGAATAGTTTGGGTGTTATCCACTAGCTTTGAGATGGAAGTCCCACAAGGGCTGGTCCAAGGGTATCGCCACTTATGGGGCCCCCATCCCCTGGTCCCCCAACAGGAACAAGAGTATTACCTGGTAAAATGGCGTGGATACCCAGACTCAGAGAGCACCTGGGAGCCACGGCAGAATCTCAAGTGTGTACGCATTCTCAAGCAGTTCCACAAGGACTTAGAAAGGGAGCTGCTCCGGCGGCACCAGCGATCAAAGCCCCCCCGGCACCTGGACCCAAGCTTGGCCAACTACCTGGTACAGAAAGCCAAGCAGAGGCGGGCGCTCCGGCGCTGGGAGCAGGAGCTCAATGCCAAGCGCAGCCACCTGGGACGCATCACTGTGGAGAATGAGGTGGACCTGGACGGCCCCCCGCGGGCTTTTGTATACATCAATGAGTACCGTGTTGGTGAGGGCATCACCCTCAACCAGGTGGCGGTGGGCTGTGAGTGCCAGGACTGTCTGTGGGCCCCCGCTGGAGGCTGCTGCCCTGGGGCATCGCTGCACAAGTTTGCCTACAATGACCAGGGTCAGGTGCGGCTGCGTGCCGGGCTGCCCATCTACGAGTGCAACTCCCGCTGCCGCTGTGGCTATGACTGCCCCAACCGTGTGGTACAGAAGGGCATCCGCTATGACCTCTGCATCTTCCGCACGGATGACGGGCGTGGCTGGGGCGTCCGTACGCTGGAGAAGATCCGCAAGAACAGTTTCGTCATGGAGTACGTGGGAGAGGTAGGGAGCCGGGACCCAATGTGTGTGTGTGCGCGCGCGCGCAGCTCTTCCCACCATTGTGTTTCCATTGTGTGCGCCCAGCTCGCCTCACTGTATGCCCGCCATGTCCCTGCTTTTCCTGTTCAGGGAAAGGTGGGGGCGGTTAACCTGAGTGTTGATAGGGACATCCTGGCAGGGGCGCGGATATCCAGCTGGTAGTTGAAAGCATGCTGAAATAGACTTCTGGACTGGTTGACCTCATAAGGGTACCTATTGAATAGGAAAGCAGGAACTGAAATCTAGGGAGTGTTCCTTTTAACAGCCCATGTGGTCTGCATAGGGTTGTGTCACCTGAAAAGGCACTACTTGAAAAGGCACTACTTGTTTTGCAAGGGCTCAGCTTACCACCAAGCAGTGTTTGACCAGGAGGAACATCTTTTACTAATCTGAACATGAACACTCTGGAGTAGGACATAGACATGCCTTATGTTGGCTGCCTCTTCCTCCAGATTTGCAGGACACTGGGGAAAGGCAGGGTATACAGTTGACCCTAGAACAACATGGTGGGGGGGGCAGTTATCCTCCTCTGACATCTCCCTCTTAGTCAAATCTGCATGTAACTTCTGACTCCACAGAAACTTAGCTACTAGTAGTGTACTGTTGACCTTACAATAACATAGTTGATTAATACATATTTTATATGTATTATATATACTATTATACACATTATTTTATATTTGCATTTTAATATATATTATGCATAGCATATGTATTATATTTTGTATTCTTACAAGAAAGTAAGCTAGAGAAAAGAAAGTGTTAATAAGAAAAATCATAAGAAAGAGAAAGTAACATTTACAGTACTATACTGTATTTATCAAAAAAAATGTTCATGTAAGTGGACCCACATAGTTCAATGTGTTGTTCAAGGGTCAGCTGTATTAGGCAGACTAGCCACCTACCATATAACCCCCAGATCTTAGTGGCTTTACACATTAGAAATGTAACAGTCCTACATGGCTATTTGAGTAGTATCCTTCCACACAATGGTGTGGCCACCCAGGCTCCTTCCCTCTTGTGCCTTTGCTGTGCCTTGGAGCCGCTGGCGGTCCTCACTCAGCATTGCTGGCAAGTAGGCTGAGAGTCGTGGTAGAAGGGGAGGTTGCTAATGGGCCAGGCTTGGACACAGTACCCATCACTTCTGCCCATGCTGACTGACTGGAACCGAGTGACTGGCCTTACCTTGGTGCAAGGGAGGCTAGGAAGTGTGATTGAGTCATGTGCCCTGGTGGAAAACAAAATGAGTTTGTGAGAATAACCAGCAAGTGTCTGTAATACAAGTGTCATGTGCTAAGGTGGGATGTGATGTGCATCTGGGGTGGAGCAGTTCTTTTTATGTAGGACCATCTCATGCTTTGGGGGAACATTTAACATCCCTGGACCTTGACCATTTAAATCCAGGAGTGTGCTGTAATGGTGACAACCCCAAATACCTTCATATTTTTAAAGGTCTCTTAGAGGTGTGATATAGTTGGGAAGTGACAGAAATTGGCCAAAGGGACACACACTTGAAGGTGTCCACACTGTAATGACACTGATGGGAGAGGAGAGAGTCCCAGAAATGAACCATAAAGTAGAGAGGGTCATAACCCCAGGGGGCAGAGGTAATCTAGAAGTAGAGCAGTCTGCACTTCAGAGGACCCTGACAGTCTAGACAAGAAGTCTACACTCAGATAATCCTGATGGTCTGGTGGAAGAAATGTCTACACATCGAAGGTCTGGAGGAAGGAAGAGGTGGCCATACCCCAGAGGGCTCCTGACAGTCTGGGGCAGGGGTCCTGATAATTTGTGGGAAGAGGTATCTACGTCCCAGAGTGACCTGGAGGCAGAGAGCAAGCTCTCCACACTCCAGAGGACCCTGGCAGTGCAACTTAGGAAGTGTCCATACCCATACCATCCTGACAGTCCGGAAAAAGAAGTGTCCTCACCCCAGAGGTATTAGGGCAGTCTGAAGGAGATCAGGCCTACACCTAAGAGAACTCTTGACAGCCTGGAGAAAGTGTCCACACCCTCAGGATCCTGACAGTCTGGAGGAGGTGTCTAGATCTGAGAGGGGTGCTAACAGTGGAAGAGATGTTAACAGCCCAGAGGGGTGTCCCCAGTCTGAAGGAGGACATGTGCACACTCCAGAGCCCCTGACAGTCTGGAGGAGGAGGCATCCAGCTCCCACAGGAGCCTGCCAGTTCTAGGGGAGGTCCAGAGAAGGGAGTGTCTTCAGCCTCACTGTACTGACACTCTCGAGGAAAATCTCTTTATAACACAGAGGATCCTGACAAGTAAAGAGGAGGGAGAGTCCACAGCCCCCTAGACCCCCTGGTCAGGATGCTGTTCTGGCTGTTCTTCCTTAGTGTCTGTAGTGTTTCATGCTGTCAACATGAGGGCTTTTGGGGCTTCTCACCCCTGTCTCCAGTCTTCCTTGCTCCACACACATTCTCCTCAAGCTTTTCTCAGCCTCCCTCCTGCCACATTCTGTGACTTCCAGGCCCCCTTCTGACACCATCAGGCCTACGGGGCCTCCTGATGGCACCACAGGCCCCCCAAAACTGCCAGAGCCAAGCTCCTCTTCGTGCATCCCCTATGAGGAGGCAGCGCAGTCAGATGGATGGTTGGGAGGGTGGGCGCTGCAGCCTGACTGCCTGAGGTTGGAGCCTAGCTCCACTGCTCAGCAGCACTTACCCTTTGTGTGTCTGTTTCCCAGTCTGTAGCATAGGAGTGGTGATAGCACCCACACCATTCACTTGTTCTAAGAATTAAATGAGTTGTGATATGTGAAGCAATTGGAAGAAGCACTTAAACAGTACGTTTTTGATAAACATTAGCCATTACAGTCTAAAATTCAGAAAATCCAAAATGCTCAGAAAACCCAGGCTTTTGTAACCCATCTGGCTGTAAAACCTGACCAGACCTGATCCAGGCCTGTTTGTAGCCTACTTGAGATCCTACTTGGGATGAATATTCATAGATTTCATTATAGAAGTATTAATTTATTCAGTTACTGGTGCTGTCCCAGACTCTTCCTGGTGTCACATAATAGAGGGCATGCACTCCATGTCTGGCCGCTGCTGTGCTCTCCTACAATCTGGACATGACATATGCCCTCCTGGCTCTGCACCAGCAGTCCTTCCACGTGAGCTGCCCTTCCTCTCCTTTGCACCCTTCCATGTTCCATCAGAACATCCCCACCTTTGCCCAGCAGAGAACAACAGCCTAGTTTATCCATTCTAAGACAAGCATTTGCTTCATATTTTACCAACACTGAAATGAACATGCATCCCACTTAATTAGTTTAATTAAATGACGGTGTGTCATCATTTAATTAGCATTTCCCTTCTTGGGAAAGGGCACATAAAAACAAGGGAGCATGTTCTACTGGGATAAGACTGGTACTCATAACCATTCCTAACAGTGCTCAGTGTCAAGAACAGAAATCTCTTTCACATCCCTGATTGTGTTGGAGCTTTACAAGGGCTCCTTTTGGGTTGATGTTACTGTCATTGTCATCCCCATTCTACAGATGAGAGCCGAGGCCCAGAGAGGTATAGTAACAGACTCAGAGTCACCAAGCTAATAAAGTGGGTAAAAAAGGGCCCAAGTGTCTAAAACTGGTGTGCTGCCAGACCTGGTAGAAGGTTTTTTGTTTTGTTTTGTTTTGTTTTTGGCTGAAGAAACTGGCAGAAGGAGAGAACATTCAGGATCCCAAATCCAGAATGGGGACAGGGCAGCAGCCTGACCATGAGTCTTCTAAGTCCTGTTCACTGTCAACCCCCTTTCCAGGCTGCCAGCTTCTAGCCCATCTGTCTTCCCCAGTCATTCTGGAGACCTGCTAGGGAGCAGGGACATGGTTTGCTCTGTTCCCAAAATTTCAGGGTAGGCCCGCCCTCACAGTAGGACTGGAAAGAAGACTGGAGAAGGAGCCGTTTATGCCCTGGAGGGCTCACCGTATGACTCACTCTTGGTGAGACTCAGGGAGCAGGTAGAGGCAGAACAGGTGGGAAGATGGAGACTGGGGAGGATGTAGAAAGGAAAAAGCTGGCTTAGATGCTACCCAGCATGCTCATGAGCCAGCAGAGACTGCCCTTCAGTCCAGGCCTTCAGAGAGCTTCAGAAAGGCAGCAGCTTCCTCATAGCCACTGGGGATCAGGAGGGTCAGGAAGGCTGCAGAAAAGTAACATCTGTTGTGCTGACCCCACAAAGAGTATGTGTTTTCGGGAGGTGGAGGGAGACAGACCTTGTTGTACTCCTCCTCAGACCACTTCTGTGGCTCCTGTTGCAACCCTCAGGAGAGAGTCCCCACTCTTCACCTGCTGTCAAAGCCCTTTTATGACCTGTAGCTTGCTTTAGATAGTGTATTGCTCTCTTACTGCCCTGGGAACCCTAAGCAGTGTTTCTGATCAGCATCTTGCATCAGGGTATCCGAGTCCATCTCTCTTTCACCAGGCTGTGACCCAGAGGGCCAGGACCAGGCCTGGTCCCTGTGTCTCCCCCTGCAGACACTGTCCCCTGCATGCTGGGACCAGGCACAGGGTAGGCCTCATAAAAATCCAGTGGATAAATTAACGAATGAACAAGCATGAATTTGGAGTGTGGGGGAGGCCAGGTTCCTCAGTGGAGCCGGAGTCCAGGGCAGTGAGCCTTGTGGCCCGAGGGATAGACCTTGGTCTTGATTAGGATTTGGCCTGGAGCAGAGGGTGGAGGTGCTGGTTTAAGAGGCAGGGAGGAGACAGTGAGGACACTAGTGCAGCTGTCCTGGCTAGAGAAAATGGAGGGTGGCCAGGACTGGAAGTAGGAAGAGCATGGTCGCAGCTGGCATGAGGGTGAGCAAGGAGGGAAGCCAGGGCAGGTTTGGGGTTGTGTCATGTGGCAGGGGTGGTGGTGGCCAATGGGTCTCTGATGAAAGGAGAGGGAAGAAGGGGTGTGGGGGGAAGAGTATTTGAGTTGCCTCTAGGACTATTGAAAGAGAGGTCACTGGGCTAGACGGCAGAGTAAAAATAAAGGGTACTTTGGTGTTTCTTTTCACTGTGTGGGCATTTGTCTCTGAGGGGTGGGCAGAGGTAGCAGGAAGCCCAGGGGTGGAGAATGAGATCTGCCCTGGTCTGGAGGCACTCCAGGCTGAAGAGGGGGCAGTCTCGGGTCCCGTGGGACCCTCCTCCAGAGTAGGGCATGGTTGGCTCCTCTTAGGGATTACCAGAAGGCTGTGGTCGGCCCAAGGAGGAAGAGGGGACATGAGGGGCGGAGAGGCGGGGGCTTTCCAGGACAGCCAGAGATCCAGCTGGGGAGGAGGAAATCTCTACTACTGTCTTAGGTCCCAGTTGCTGGCACTGCTCAGCATTAGGGCCGAGGAAGAGCTCTCACCCCTGCTCTTGCCTCCTTTTGTCTTCTGAGATTTTGGCCTTAGCTTCGTTCTTGCCATCCCAGACTCCCAGCAAGGGTCTTGATCTTCTCTCTGGACCAGGCTCTTTCATAATAAGATTCTGTCTGCTTTTAAGTCTCTGCCTCGAGCTCTCTTGTCTGAGTCTCTTTCCCATTCATTCTGTCTCCCTTTCCCACGGGTCCAGGCTGCTTTCTCCTCTCCGTGTCCTCCTCACCGCCTTGTGTGCAGTCCAGCACTGGTGCCTTCTCTTGTACTGGGTCTCATGGCACCTCAGGCTTTCTTGCACCTCTCTCTTCCTCCCCCTAACACCCACCCCTCCCTGTGAGCTCTGGGTCCTTTTCTTGCCCTTGATCACCTCACTATGTCTCACTATGGATCTCTCTCTCTCTCACTGCTGGACCTTGTGGCCAGCCTCCATCCACCATCGAGGGACGCCATGCCATCAGGAGGCCTGAGGAGGGATGGGTGACAGGCAGCTGAGGCCCAGCCCCTCTCTCAGGGCGCTGAGAGACCCTCTGCATTGCAGATCCCCATGTGTCCATACCTCCTAGCCCCGCTGGGCCTGGGCTCAGGAGCTGTGCTGGTTTTCCTGAGCTTTCTTGGCCATTCTCCCCTCCCCCACGGCCCTCTCCCCAGATCATTACCTCAGAGGAGGCGGAGCGGCGGGGCCAGATCTACGACCGCCAGGGCGCCACCTACCTCTTCGACCTGGACTACGTGGAGGACGTGTACACCGTGGATGCCGCCTATTATGGCAACATCTCCCATTTTGTCAACCACAGTGTGGGTACCCTGCAGGTGGGCGGGGGTCGGGAGGAGCAGGCTGGGGCCCCTCCTCACCTTCCCGCTGTTCTTTTTTGCCTAGTGTGACCCCAACCTCCAGGTGTACAACGTCTTCATAGACAACCTTGATGAGCGACTGCCCCGCATCGCTTTCTTTGCCACAAGAACCATCCGGGCAGGCGAGGAGCTCACCTTTGATTACAACATGCAAGGTGGGGGTGGCAAGGGACTGGGGGCAGGGGCACACAGTGACATGGGACACAAGGACCCCTCCCCAGGGAGCTTTAGGATGCTCTTCCGGATTCCCAGTGTCCCATCTGGACTCCTGGACCTATGCCTGTCTCGAGTCCCCTCATTTCCAGCCCCTGGACCCCAACCCTGAGACACTCACACAGACTTCTCCCAAGACTCCTGGGGGAGGATGTTTGGTTCAAGACTTAAGACACTCCTCCTGACTCTGAATTTCCTTAGTCCTCCCAATTCTCCCCACTCCTAACCCCCTTGGCCTTGCTCATTCCAAGCATCTAGACACTCTTGTGGCCTCCAGCCAGTCCCCTTCTTGACAAACTAGCTACCTCTGACATACTCCAGGTTGGGGGGATCTTTGACAGGAGAGTTTAGATGCCCCTCTGGATGTCTAGGTGACCATTCCTGACTTCTGACTTGGCCCTTCCCCGACCCCTGCCTTCCTCCAGAACCCCCAATTCCTGGCCATCTTCCCAACACCTGAACACCCCTCCAATGCTGATCCCTGGCCCTATCCCCAAACCACCAAGCCCACAACCCCCTCCTGACCTAAATCCCAGATGTACTCCCAGCACCCAAGATTCCTGGGTCTCATGGTGAAAAGGGCAGCGGGACACTTCACCTTGGCCTTCTAACAAGTCCCTTCCCCCTCCTGCCCTCCCTGGCTGTGACTCCACAGTGGACCCCGTGGACATGGAGAGCACCCGCATGGACTCCAACTTTGGCCTGGCCGGGCTCCCCGGCTCCCCCAAGAAGCGGGTCCGTATTGAATGCAAGTGTGGGACTGAATCCTGCCGCAAATACCTCTTCTAGCCCTTTGAAGTCTGAGGCCAGACAGTGGGGGCCTAAAGCCGCCTGCCCCACCCACCCACCCACTGCTGCCCTCCTGTTGAGGAATGACTGCCAGGGCCTCCTGCCTGCCTCTACCTGCCCCCACCTGTTCCCACCTGCCCCGTGCTTGGGGATGTGGGGTTACGGTGAGGACTGACTCTAGGAGTCCCCTTTCCCCATCCCAGCCCTATCTGTGGGTTGCACTTACAAATCCCTACCCACCTTCAAAAGTAATTTTTGAACACCAGGACTTTCTGCGGTTTTTGATTCATGGCCTAATCAAGGAGGTCTAAGGGGTGAACCCCAGCCTGGCCCCAGAACAGAAGAATGTTTGTTTTTGCACCTGCTTCTGCCTGGAGCTTGAGAGGTCTGTTGCAGGCCCTCTCCCTACTGCCCCAAGGGTGTGGGGAAGCAGCCCCAGGGCAGGCTGACATTAGAGCCCTGAGTTCCCAGCCCTCTTGTTTCCCCTACCGCAGAAACTTTGTGCTAGTGAAAGAAAGAGGATCTCCAGGGCTGGGGCTGTGGCTGGTTTTTGCTCATGCTCCTGTGCCGGCTAGTGTTGGGCCTAAGAGCTGTAGGGTCTCTTTTTCAGGGTTGCACATCTGAGAAGTGGACACTCCTATGCCACTGGAAGAGAAGTGGGTGCCCATGGCCCACTGACCAGTGAGAGGAACGTAGTCCAGACTTTGCCAGCCCTTGAGGTGGACTGGGTCTGAACTCTGTCTCTGGTAGTGCATATAAAAAAGGCACCCAGGGCTTTTGAGAGTGGAGGGTACTGGGACCCCTGACCTGGGGCATGATGACTGCTGGGACTTCTTAGTGCTGGAACCAGGACCTAGCTAGGCTGTAGATAGCACTTAGGACAAAAATGTGCATTGATGGGGTGTTGATGAGGTGCCAGGCACTGGGCAGAGCACCTGATCCATGTGGATTGTCTCAGGGAAGCCTTGAAAACTATGGAGGTGGACCCCAGGAAAGGGTGCATGTGGCAGAAGGCAAAGTACAGGCCAAGACTGGTAGGGGGCAGCCATGGTTTACCCATGAGAGTATGGTAAGGTAAGAGGGAAGTCTCTGCCACCTGCTGGCCTCAGCCCCCAAGCCCTCTGCACTCACCTTGGGTCCACTGGTCTCAAAAGTGACCTGTCCACAAATATACACAAGGCAAAGGCTCTGATGGCTGCCTTGCCCCTTGCTTCCCCCATGAGGTCTTCTCTAGGAAGCCTTCCCTGACTACATGTGCTCAGAGTGCCCCTACGTGAGACTGTGCCCTGCCACCAGATGCCAGATCTGTGTGTCTGTCTGTGTCTGTGTCTGTGCTCCCTGCCCCCAGACTGACCTTCAGGCATGGACTGAATCTGATTCTCCTCTTGTATATCCCTTGGCCCTACCTAGCCCAGGGTGGGCATCAATAAAACAAATCATTGAACAAACCAAGGTGTGGGGATTGAAGACCTTAAATAGGTGGGGGTTGGGGGTTCATTGAAAATGGTGGGTGCTGGGGCCCAGGAACATTTTCCTCAGACTGCAGCCATCTGCTCTAATGTTCCCCATAGGGTATCACTTGCACCATCATCTACATAATGTGAGCTAAAATAAGCTTTTTAAACCAAACTTTTAAAGTGTACTGAAAAAGCAAACTAAATCAGGGGCACCTGTGTGGTACAGTCAGTTGAGTGTCCAACTCTTAGACATCAACTCAGGTCGTGATCTCGGGGTCATGAACTTGAGCCCTGCTTTGGGCTCTGTGCTTAGTGCAGAGTCTACTTGAGATTCTCTATCCCTCTTCCTCTGCCCCTCCCCCATGCTCACTGGCGTGTACTTTTGCTCTGTAAAATAAATAAATCTTAAAAAAACTAAATCTTGCTGCCTTAATGGACAAACCATTATCACTTCCCATAAACAAAAATAAGAAATACAGTAGAAATACAGAAATATGATCTGATTAGAGCTGGACCCTCCCTTTTCTTAGAGGCTTTAAACCGAAAGCCTATCTACTGGGCAGCCCAGGTGGCTCAGCGGTTTAGCGCTGCCTCCGGCCCAGGGCGTGATCCTGGAGACCAGAGATTGAGTCCCACCTGGGGCTCCCTGCATGGAGCCTGCTTCTCCTTCTGCCTGTGTCTCTGCCTCTCCCTCTCTATGTCTCTCATGAATAAATAAATAAAATCTAAAAAACAACAATAAAGCCTATCTACTGCATTCAAAGAGAAAAGTCTTTGTATGCCGGGGGTAGCTTTTTCTGCAAATATTGAGTGCCTATATGTGCCAGGGTAGAAAGAGAACAGAGATGACCTTTCCATCTTCTAACTTGATTTCATCACCCCTCCGTTGGAATATGAGCCAGTGCCCTTTGCTTTGCTCAGGAAACCTCACATGCGGCGACCCAGATACCCAACTATTTTGAAGACCTTACAGGTGACAGAATCCTAAGTGGGTCAGGCATTGTGACTTAGGACCAGGCTTCCAAACAGCCCATAGATCTTATACCTGGATGTTGACCCTAGGCCACTGAGACCTCATACTCTGAGATACCTATCTTCAAGCAGCTCAGAGATCTCGCACCTGGACACAGACCCCAACTAACTCATAGGCTGTACTGGAACAATGGGACACAGACTCCCCAAGAGCTCCCAAGTCCTCGAATGTCACCTTATATTCTGGGAGTCAGACCCCACACCACATCAGAGAATGAGCTTTCTGGGATAGAGAGGTACAGACATCTCAGACCTCACAACCTGGGATACTGCCACCCAAGCTATTCAGAGCCTTTACACCATGATTGGCAATTCCCAAACAAGACTTCACATCCTGGGGTAGACACCCCCTTCTCCAGAAGTGAAGATGTGACACCTAGACATAGACTGCCCAAATGCTGAGGCCTCATGCTCTGAGCACCAATCCCTAAATGATCCTGAAATCTCCTACCTTGGACACAGAACCCCAAATTGCTCAGAGATACCCTGGAAAGTAGAGCCCTAAGCATCCCAGAGGCCTCTCCCTAGAACAGAGTGCCACAAACAATTCAGAGACTCAAGTCTTAGACGCAGACTCCCAAAAAGCAGAGAGATCTCACAGCCCAGAAACAGACCTTGTTCAGAGAATACCAAGCCTGGGAAACACCTATATACTGCTCAGTGGCCCTGTACCTTCTTTTTTTAAATATTTTATTTATTCAAGAGAGAGAGAGGCAGAGACACAGGCAGAGGGAGAAGCAGGTTCCATGCAGGGAGCCCGACATGGGACTCAATCCCGGGTCTCCAGGATCAGGCCCTGGGCTGAAGGCGGCGCTAAACCGCTGAGCCACCTGGGCTGCCCATTCCTGTACCTTCTGACACAGACCCCAAAAGAGTTCAGAGTCAGGACAGCTTAGGAAAGACTACCTAACTTCAGAGACCTCCCACTTTGTAACTCACGTACCCAAAGAGCTCAGAGACCTGAAAATCTGATTACAGACCCCTGCAAAGCTTCACAACCAGGGATAAAGACCCACCAGTTTCACAGAGAACTTACAAACTGGGATAAAGATGGACAGACAGACCTCACACCCTCTTCTCTGACCACCAGACCAACTCGGAGACCTCATGCCCTGAACATGATACTAGAGAGCTCCAAAATCCCATAGGCTGAAACACAGGCCTTAAACCAGCTCAGAGATCTTGCACCCTTGACATAGATTCCTGTTCAGAGATGTTATGTACTGGACAGATTTCCCCCAAATAGCTCAGAGCCTTCATACACTGAGATAGATCCCCAAACAGCTCAGAGGCCTTCCACTCTGGTTCACAGAAGAGCTCAGAGACCTGAAAATCCGGACACAAGTCCTTTACATAGCTTAGAGACTGCAAGCCCTGGAATACAGATCACAAATAACTCAGATCACACATCCTGGATGCAGACTCCAAATGGCTTAGAAACCTCATATCATAGGCTCACATCCCCAAATAGCTCAAGGTCTTCCCAAAAGGAAGGGTATACACTCTCAACAGACCTCTGAATGATTCAGAAATACCACACCCTGAACTCAGACCCCTAAACCATTTATGGAACTCCCACTTTGTACCCATATCCAGAAAGATTTCAGACACCTGACGCTCACGGACACGGATCACCAAAGGGCCTAGACACCTCACATTCTGTTCAGTCTGCCACAAACAGAGGAGAGATCCAGTAATGGACACAGACTTACAACAGCTTAGGGATCTCACGTTGTGGACACAGGCTCTCAAACAACCCAAAGAACTTCTAACCAAGTAGGGAGAGAAATACAAAAGAGTTCAGAGACAGCACATGTCGGTGATATATGCCCACATAGCTCGGCACCTCCCATTATGGGACAGAAACCCTCAAAGAGTTTATTAACCTCACAGTCTGGAAAGGAGACCCACAAACAGGCCAGAGACCTCACATATCAGATATACAATGCCAAAATGCTTAAGAGTTAACAAACCTTCCACCCTAGGACACAAACGCACCCTCACCCCCAGCTCAGGGACATAATGCCTGGACAAAGACCTCCAAACACCCAGGAAATGTCATTAGTAATAGAACCCCAAACCACTCAAACCCTGGAAACAAACCCCTGATGGTTCAGAGACCCCATACCCTGGGATGAGACACTCCCAACAGGAGCTACCTCACCCTTGAAAATACACCACAACAGGAATCTCAACACCAAGGGATACAGAGCTCACACTCTGGGTCACAGAGGGTAAAGCACCTCAGAGGCCCCCAAAAGTATAAAGACATCAGTAGAAAGACATCAAACTTGAAACAGATCCTGAAACTGCTCCGATAAATCACACCTGAGGACAAAACCCACATCATAGATAACTCATTCCCTGGGACATGGGCTCAAAACAGAAGAGATTGAACACAGATACTCAAACACACCTGAGTTCTGAGAGTCATAGATCCCAAACAGCCCCGCCACCTCATACCTAAAAGGAGAGAGTTCTGAGTAGTTCAGAGACTCCATACTCAACACAGACCATCACAAAGTGAAGAGATTTCACATACTGAATGAAGACCTCCAAACAGCTCAGGAAACTCACTAACTGGGCACCCTCCTCCTCCCATTTAAAGCTCAGAGACTATGACCCTGGAATAGACCCTTAATGAGTCTGATGTATCACACTCTATGACTGAGACTTCCCAAGAGGAAGAGACTCTGCACCTGAAAATATACCCCAAACATGTTGAGAAACTCTCAAACCAAAAGAGCACAGGGACCATGTATTCTGGGACACAGGGACCAGACAGCTCAGAGGTCATACAGTGTAGACACAGCCACCCAAACAGTTCTGTGAACTCACCCCTGGTATGTAGGACCAGAAAAAACTCAGAGCCCTTGGCTCTAGGATTCAGAAATCCTTCTGAGACTTAGGGTATAGACCTCAAAATATAATTCAGAGAATATGCTGGATGCAGAGCAGCAATCAGAGACTTCATAATCCTGGAACACATAGACCCAAACGGATCAGGGACCTCACATCCTGGAAGTACATACAAAATAGCTCAGAGAATTTAAATTCTAGGAAATATATGCCCCTAAAGAACAGACCTCACATCCTGTGACATACTCACAAAAAGATCAAAAACTATTTTTTATATTCCCCAAATGAATGAGACCTAACTCTGGGAAACAAACTAGGGGTGGTAGAAAGGGAGGTGGGTGGAGGTGGGGGTGACTGGGTGATGGGCACTGAGGGGGGCACTTGGTGGGATGAGCACTGGGTGTTATTCTATATGTTGGCAAATTGAACACCAATACAAAATAAATTTATAAAAAAAGATACCAATCTTACCTATGTTTCAATAATGGAAAAATAGTTTTAGATTATTGACCAAATATACCAGTTATATACTTGCTTAATCTTGAATAAAAATATAAATTCAAAAAAAAAGATCAAAAACTACATGAGTGGAGAGAGACACCCACAGCTATTTCAGAGAAATAGCATCCAGGGATGTATGCCCACAAACAGATTGTAGACCTCAATCCCTTGAGACATCCCCATATAAACATACCAGAGACCTCACATGCCAGGACATATACTCACAAACATTTTTTGAGTACTCATATCCTGGGAAATAAACTAAAGAATGGATCAGAAACTTCATATGTTGGGACCTACACCTACAAAGATACTCAAAGCCTAGGATATAAACCCAAAATCTTACATCCTGAGACAAAGAAAAGGCAAAACAAGATGACCTGGGACAGGGGGATCCCAGGGTGGCTCAGCGGTTTAGTGCAGCCTTCAGCCCAGGGTGTGATCCTGGAGACCCGGGATCGAGTCCCACGTCAGGCTCCCTGCATGGAGCCTGCTTCTCCCTCTGCTTCTCCCTCTCTGCCTGTGTCTCTGTCTCTCTCTCTCTCTTTCTGTGTGTGTGTGTGTGTGTGTGTGTGTGTGTCTCATGAATAAATAAATAAAATCTCTAAAAAAAAAAAAAAAGATGACCTGGGACATAGAGCCACAAACAGATCAGAGACCACATGCTGTTGACACACAGACCAAGAACAGATTCTCCCATCCTGAGACACACAACCACAAAGGGATCAGTCAATTTGTATCTTGATGTGCACCCAACAAACAAATCTGACATCGTGGGGCACAGACCCTCAGAGATGTCATACCCTTGGATGGATATCTGCAGACAGGTAATACACCTTGCAAGCTGGAAATACACGGTGAACTAGATGAAAGACCTCTCATCCTGCAACACAAATCCAAAAAGTGGTCAGAGAACTCATGTCTTAGGACACATACTCACTGTCCTAACAGAGACTTCATATCCGCAAAACATCAGAGGGCATACACCATGGGATGTACACCCACAGGGAGATCAGACACTGCCCACGCGGACATACATAGAAAGAGAGCAGAGAGATGCACATTCTAGGAAATACACTAAAATATCCTGGTGAATACATCCACAGAAAGATAAGAGACCTCAAATGTTTGACAGTACACATAAAGGGATTGGAAATATCACATCCCAGGACACAGAGTGACAAAATGTTCACAGACCTCACATGCTGGGAAATGGGCACAGAAACTTCACATCCTAGGACACACACCCTCAAAGAGTCCAGACATAAAGACCTGCAAAACACACCCCCAGACCATTCACAAACCTTGCATCCTGGAACACACACAACAAACAAATCAGAGACCTTATATCCAGGACTATACCTGCAAAGAATACAGACAACAGATCCTGAGACACACCCTTGGAAACATACTGATGACCTGAAATCCTGGGAAGACAGCCACAAACAGATCAGAGACCTCCTACCAGCAAAATACACAAGGTGGAGAAAGACATACATTCTGAAACACACACTCACAAACAGCTCAGAAGAATCCTGTATGGGGAAATACACTCACAAATACCCTGGAGACTTCACATCCTTGGATATACACCAACAGATCAGATACCTCAAAACTTACAAATCGCACATGGAATCAGATCAGTCCTCACATATAAGGGAATACACCCAAAAACAGATCAAAGGGCTCATATCCTAGGATGTCCATTGACAAAAGGTTACAGAGAGACTTCACAGCCCCACACACATGCATCCACACACAGATCAGAGACCTCCAATCCAGTAACATACGTGGACAAACATCTCAGAGAGCCCATATTCTAGAGCATACAAAATAAAAAGACCAGAGACTTCAAATCCACAATCAAGTTAGACACTCTGCATGCTTAAAAGCATACCCCCAAAATACACCAGATGGTAGATATCTTGCGGCATAACCCACAAGGGGATCAGATGATTCGTTGTTTTAGCTTCACATATCTTTCTTGCTCTCTGACCTCTGCTTCTGCCATCACATTCTGCTTTCTGTGACTCTACTTCCATCATCGCATGCCCCCTACCCGCCAGAATACGCGGTCACTTAGTTTTTTATGGTTTCCAAAGGTCCTACCTCCCTAACATAAAGACCCTTGTGATTAGAATGGGTCCTCCTGGGTAATACAGGATAACTGTTCCATCTCATGGTGCTTAATGAATACACATCTGCAAAATCCCTTTCTCCAAGTAAGACAGCATATTTACAAGGTCCAAGAATGGGGTGAGCCCATATTTGGAGATCCATTATGACAAAACAGAACATATGTGCACAAAGAGAAACCTCACCTCCTGGGACATGTACATGAAGTGCTTGAAGACTATACATCTGGAATTCTACACATCCAAAGAGATCAGAGACCTTCCACCCTGGAGCATACATGCATAATGTGAGCGAGGTACATTCTGAGATAATGTACTAGATAATGCTTAGAGTCTTCACACTCTGGGAGTTAGACCTACAAAACTATAAGAGAACCCACTATCTGGGACATACACACCCAAAGCAAGCAGGAACCTGATGTGCTGTGATATACACCTACGCGAAGATCAGGGACCCACATTCTAGGACCCCCAAACAGACGAGACCTCTAAACATGAGACATACACCCAAAAGAGCAGAAAAGCATCTCACATTCTCTCTCTCTCTCTCTCTCTCTTTCTCTCTCTTTCTCACACACACACACACACAAACATCAGGGACCTCACAAACTGGACACAGAAACAAAAAGAGACCTCAATGCTCTTTACCAATGCATCCAAGGAGATAACACACTCATATATGTGACACACATGCACGATCAGATCAAAGACCTGATCTGAGAAATACAACCAAAACCACACCTTTAATCCTGCAACATGAACCAACAAACAGGTTATGGACCTCACACTGGTAAATGCATCCAGATAAATTTAGATACCTGAAATCTTGGGGCATATAGTCTCAAGGATATCAGAGAGCTTAGATCCTAGGATACATGCCCACAAACGGAGATCCTCCCAATAAAGAGGTGAAAGTCCTCACGTGCACAGAAATACAGCCAGAGGGATCCCTGGGTGGCGCAGCGGTTTGGCGCCTGCCTTTGACCCAGGGCGAAAATACACCTGGAGACCCAGGATCGAGTCCCACGTCGGGCTCCCGGTGCATGGAGCCTGCTTCTCCCTCTGCCTGTCTCTGCTTCTCTCTCTCTCTCTCTCTGTGTGTGTGACTATCATAAATAAATAAAAATTAAAAAAAAGAGAATGAATCTTAAAAAAAAAATGAAATACACCCAGAGATGTCACATCAGAGAGCAGGCAATGTGGGACACATACGCACCACCAGATCAGAGGCCTCACATCTGAAACATACACCTAGAATGAGCTCAGAAGTCTCAAACCCTGGATATATATAGACCTTAACAGATAAGAATTTCACTTCACCACGTATATACCAACAAACAGATCAGAAATGCTCACAATATCCACATACGACATCAGACATCTGACGACCTGAAACATAACACCCACAAACAGCTCAGAGACCTAAAACTCTGGGATGTACATTCACAAAACATCACAGATCTCACATCCTAGGACACGTGCTGAAACTGGCCAAAGAGCTCACCTAGAAAAAAAACCACCAAAAACATCAAATAAGTCAGAGACCTCATACACTATTCATTCATCAGTGAAAAGATCAAACACTTCATGCTATCAGACAAATACCCACAAAAAAGATGAGGGAATTTCCATCACGGGATATACACCCTGCTTCATTCCTGCTTCAGTCACCAGGGGCTTCACACCATGAGACAGAGACAAACAAACAGCTGGAAGTCTCATATTCTAGGACAGAATCCCAGAAACAGATCAGTGTTTTTGAGCAAAAGCAAGTGTACCCACAAAGAAGTCAGAATCCTTACTCCGTGAACACCACCCCCTACAGTTCAGAGAATTCACATCTTGGGAACTGTCTGCAAAATCAGATTCTCCTCTCCTAGGCCATATACCCGAAAACAGCTAGGCCCACAAATTCTGTATTACAGAGATCAGACACCTCACACCCTGGTTCATCCACCCACGCACAGATCAGAGACCTCCCACAATTAGACATACACTCACAAACTGAGGTGTTTACATCCTTGGATGTGTACCAACAACCAGATGGAGACCTCACAGCCTGGGACACTGTAGTCCTTTCTTCCCAACCCCCTCCCTTTTAATTTTTTTTTTTTTAAAGAAAAGAAGGCTACAGGGTGCCTGGCTGTCTTAGCCAAGCAGAGCCTGTGACTGGCCTGGAGCCTACTAAAAAGAAAAAAGAGAAAAGAAAGAAAGAAAAAGAAGGCCACGTTGATCCCATTTCTTGAAGATGCAGGCCTTTTTACCTTCTGAGGGCTCTAGACTCGCTGCTGTTAACAAATCACTCCAATCTTCTTGTGGTAAAACAACACACATTTATTATTTTCTATTTCTGCAGATCAGAAGACTGACAAGGAGTCTAAGAGGGTAAAAGTCAAGGTATTTGCTCCTTCCTGAAGTTCCTGGGGGAGAATCTAGTTCGTATAGGACACTTGCGTTCCTAAACTCGTGGCTTCTTCCTCCACCTTCAAAGGCAGCAGTGTTTCATCTTCAAATCTCTCTCTTTGCATCCATCAATCTCCACCTCTATTTCTCTTTGATCTCTGCTTTTGTCATAATGTCAGTTATTCTGCCTCTGTGTTTCTTCCTACATTGTGTTCTCAGACTCTTGCCTTCGTGTGTCCCTCATAGAATGATTACATTGTGCCTACTTGGATAATCTGGGATAATTTCCCCATCTCAGGGTGCTTAATCCTATCTGCAGAGTCCCCCTCTCCATGTAAATTAACATAATTATAGGTTCCAGGGATTAGGAAGTGGACATCTTCAGGGTATTGTTATTTGGTCACCAGAGACATGTATGCACAAATAGCTCACAGATCTCACATTCAGAGCCATACATTTCTATATAAGTGAGACACCCTCCACCCTCTAACACACATCCAAAAAGAACACACACACACACACACACACACACACACACACACACACACACCTGGGGACACATACTAAAAAAATGCTCTGAGTCCTTAAGCACTTGAAATTAAACTCACAAACCTAAGAGAACCCACCATCTAGGTCATACACACACAAACTGCAAAGAGAAACACATTCTTTTTTTAAGATTTTATTTATTTATTCATGAGAAACACACAGAGAGAGAGAGGCAGAGACACAGGCAGAAAGAAAAGCAGGCTCCACACAGGGAGCCCGATGTGGGACCCAATCCCAGGACTCCAGGACCACGCCTTGGGCCAAAGGCAGACATCCAACCACCGAGCCACCCAGAAACACATTTTTAAAACATAAACCTACACACAGGTCATACCTCACACATTCGGACATGTAACCACAAACCAAATAGGCCTCACATCCTTGATAAGCCCACACAGAGACCAGACACTCATATACCATGATACACACTCACAAACAGATCAGGGACCTCATGCGAGAAATACAACTAAAAAGAGATCACTGGCCTCAAATTTTGCCACATGCAACTACAAACAGGTCAGAGGCCTGACATGTAGGACATACACCCACAGTAAGTGCAGAGGCCTGACACCTTGAGATGTAGACCACACAGATACCAGAGGCCTCACAACCTGAGATAGCTAGCTACCCGCAAACAAATCAGAGATCTCAAATCCTACCATATATATCAACAATCAAGTCAAAGGCCTCAAGGCTGGGAAAACGAGCCAGAAGGCCATCATAGACCTGAGATCTTGCAACATGTACCCATAGAAAGATTGGAGGCACTGTATTCTGGGACATGCTCTCAAACAAGTCAGAGGTTTCAAACCAAGGCAAATGACCCACCAGGAGCTCTATAACCTCACAGCTTAGACATACGCCTTCAGATCAGATATTTATCAACATACAGATATATTGACATATATACATATATATATCAGCAAACAAATCAGAAATCTCTTATTCTTGGAAATATACCCCCCAAAGCTAGAGATTTGAATATGCATGTCCCAGCAGCTCAGAGAACTCCTTTCCTGGGACATACACCCATAACGAGTTCAGAGACCAAACATTTCCTAGGGCATGCTAAAAGCCAGCAGGTAAGAGAACTCAGATCCTGGGAGAATACCCTCAAACAGGTCAGAGGCTTCACACTCTGGTTCACTGACCAGGGCATACATCAGACATTTCATACCATCCGACACTACCCACAAACACATCAGGCAGTTTGCACCTTAGAACATCCACCAACAGAGATTCCAGACCTCACATAGCCACAGACATATCAGAGACTTCAAACGCTGTGAACAGTCCAGAGTCCTCACACCATGTAACATATACCATCCAACAGATCAGGAATCTCAAATCCTGGGATACGTACCCACAAACAGATTAGAGAACTCTCAATCACACAAAGAAAACACAGGCTTCAAACTCTGCAACATGTACCCACAAACAGATCAGAAACCTCAAGCCCTGAGTCATATGTAACAAACAGATCATAAAGCTCACATCCTGGGATATAATCCACAAACAATGCAGAGGCCACATGTACCCAAGGCGCAGACCCACAAATGGATCAGAAATATGAAATCCTGCAATGCAAAACCACAATCAAGTCAGATACCTCAGAGGCTAAGAAAATACTAGAAACAGATTATAGACCTGAAATCTCTCTTTTTTTTAAGACCCAAAATCTTACAATGAAGATCCACAAACACATCAGCAAGCTCATGTGCTGGGACATTTACCAGCAAACAAATCAGAGGCCTCAAGTCAAAGGACATACACCCAGAAAACGCTCAGAAACCTCACATGCTCTGGACGTATGAACCTAAATAAATCAGAGATATAACATGCTGGTGGTATATACATGATCAAACAAATCAGAAACCTATTACCAGAAGCACCCCCAAACAGATCAGAGACCTAACAACTGGCACATAACCCACACACATCTGATGAACCTCACATAATAGAATGTATTCCCCAAATCAGCTCAGACACCTGGCATCCTAGGACATGTGCACACAAACTGATCAGAGACCTCACATTCTAAGGCATATTCCCACAAACAGCTATGAAACCACGAATTCTGGGACATGCCCCCCCCACACACAAACATTCTGAAACCTCTCATTGTGGTTCATCCACCCACACATGGATCAGAGACCTCCTGCCATCAGACACACATTCACAAATGGATAAGGGGGTGCGGGGGGAGTTCACATCCTGAGATACGAACCTACCACCAGATAGACCTCACAACCTGGGCCACTGAATTCATTTCCTATCGCTGCTGTAACAAGTCACTGCAATCTTAGTATTGTAAAACAACACAAATTTACAATTTTACCTTTCCACAGGTCAGAAGCTAAAAATGGGTTTCAAAGGGCTAAAATCAAGTTGTTGGCAGAACTGTATCGCTCCCAGAGGCTCTAGGGAGAGGATCTATTTCCTTGCCTTTTACTTCTCAAGCTGCCTGCAATTCTTGGCTGGTGGCCCCTTCCTTCTGACTTCAAAGCAGTGTTTCATCCTCAAATCTCTCTCTCTGATTTCTATATCTGTCATCTTCTCCGACTGATTGTCCTGCCTCTCTCCTGTAAGGACCCTTGTGATTACATTGGGCTCACCTGGAAAATCCAGGAAAATCTCTCCCAACTCAGGATAATTACTTTATCACATCTGCAAAGGGCTTTTTTTTTCCAAAGGACCTTTTAACATGGAAGGTCCCATAGTCACATGTTCTAGAGATTAGAATACAGACGTCTTTCAGTGACCTTTACCAACCTTAGATATACATACATGAGCAATTAAAAACATCCCATCCTGGGGTGCCTGGCTGGCTCAGTCGATGAGTTCAAGCCCCACACTAGGCATGAAGTTTACTTTAAAAATAAAAAAATAGGGATCCCTGGGTGGCGCAGCGGTTTGGTGCCTGCCTTTGGCCCAGGGCGCGATCCTGGAGACCCGGGATCGAGTCCCACGTCGGGCTCCCGGTGCATGGAGCCTGCTTCTCCCTCTGCCTGTGTCTCTGCCTCTCTCTCTCTCTCTCTGTGTGACTATCATAAATAAATAAAAATTTAAAAAAAAAATTAAAAAAAAAATAAAAATAAAAATAAAAAAATAGGGCAACCCCAGTGGCTCAGCGGTTTAGCACCGCCTTCAGCTCAGGGTGTGATCCTGGAGACCCAGGATCGAGTCCCATGTCAGGCTCCCTGCATGGAGCCTGCTTCTCCCTCTGCCTGTGTCTCTGCCTCTCTCATTAGTAAATAAATAAAATCTTAAAAAAATAAAAACATTCCATCCTGAGACATACACCCATAAGTAGGTCAAAGACCTCACATCCCATGTCATATGATTCCGAAGAGATTAGAGACCTCCCATCCTTGGAAATACATTAAAAAAAAAAAGAACGAGGCACATGTTCTGTGTCATGTACCCACCCACAAGGTAGGGACCTCTCAAACTAGGACACATAACCACAAACAGAAGACACCTCACACCCTTACACACACAAAGAGATAATAAATTAAAATACCGTGATAGAAAGGTCTGAATACAAACCTGTGAAATCTGAGAAATGTACCCACACACAGATGAGAGACCTTACAGCCTGAGAAACATATTCACAGATCAGAGATCTCAAGTCTTGTAACATATACCTACAATCAAGTAAGAGACCTCATAGTCTAAGAAAAATACCTCAAGACTGATTATGCACTTGTCTTTTTCAGAAAACACCCACAAGGAGTTCAGAGTGCTCATATCTTGGGACATAGACCCACAGAAAGATCAGAGACTCGAGCCAAATTAAGGACACCCCCAACCTGCTGTATACCTCACACCTAGATATACACATCCAAACAGATCAGAGGACCTCTCATCCTGGTACATATATAACTAAACGAATCAGAAATCTTGGAAATACCCATGAACTATCAGACCTAACAACCTAGATATAACTCACAACCACCTCAGACCTCATAGAAAGAGACACACAAAATCAGTAGAGGGACCTCACATCCAAGGACATGTACTCACAAAGAGACCAGAGACCATACATCCCAAGATGTACACCCCACAAAATCCACAATTTAGAGATACACACTCTCAAATAGGTCAGAGATCTCTTGCCTTAGTTCATACACCCACACACAGATCAGAGGCCACACACAGATCAGAGGCCTCCACCATCAGACACACTCACAAACACATTCCTAGGATGTGAACAGACAACTGGACAGAAACATCACTGTATTTATTTCTTTAAATATATTTAAGAATATATTAATTAATACTTAAAAAATATTTCTTAAATATTTATTTCTTATTGTTGTTGGAACAAATCACCACAATTTTAGTGTCATGGAAAAACACAAATTTATTTACTATATTACATTTGTGTAGGTTAGAAATCCAAAAATGGGTCTTACAGTATTAAAGTCAGGTGTGAACAGAGCTGTGTTCCTTCTGGAGACTCTAGGGGAGAATTCATTTCCTTGCCTTTTCCAGTTTCCAGAGCTCCTGTATTCTTGGCCCCTGGCCCCTTCACTGGAAAGTCCTCCATGCTTCATCTTCAAATTTCTCTGATTTCTGCCTCCATCATCAATCTCTTCCCTAATTAGGGCTCCCTGGTCACATGTCCTTCACTGGACATCTTTTGAGTCCTATTATTTAGCTAGTACAGGTATATATGCACAATTAGAAATTTCACATCCCAGGACATACCCCCATGAACTGCTCAAGGACTTCACAAGCTGGGACACACACCCACAAACATCTCCATCATCAAATCACTGTATGTGACTTGGCTTGTGTCATTACCTTGTGTCTTGTCCCTCTCATTTCAGGACTCCTTTTTTTTAAAATAAAGATTTCATTTATTTATTCATGAGAGACACAGAGACAGAGAGAGAGGGGCAGAGACACAGGCAGACGGAGAAGCAGGCTCCATGCAGGTAGCCCGACGAGGGACTCGATCCCGGTACTCCAGGATAACGCCCTGGGCCAAAGGCAGGCGCCAAACCACCAAACCACCCAGGGATCATCAGCCACCCAGGGATCCCCTCATTTCAGGTCTCTTGTGATTACATTGGACCCACCTAGAAAATCTAAGAAAATCTTCCCATCTCAAGATGCTTAAATATTTTTTAAGATTTTTAAAAATTTATTTGAGAGAAAGAGAAGAGACAGAAAGAGGGAGAGAGAGTGCATGAGCAGGGGGGAGGGGCAGAGAGAGGGAGAAGCAGACACCCTGCTGAGCAGGGAGCCCGATGTGGGACTCGATCCCACGATCCCCCCAAGATCCCCCCAGGATCATGACCTGAGACAAAGGCAGACGCTTAACCAACTGAGATGTGCAGGCGCCCCTTGAGATGCTTAATTTAATCATGCCTTCAAAGTACCTTTTAACATGTAAGGTTACATCTTCACAGTTTCCAAGGATTAGGACACAAGCATCTTTAGAGGCCTTAAGTCAGTAGAGAAGAGACCTCAAATTACAAAACCCATACCTCCAAGAAGCTCAGAGACCTAAAATCCTGGGATATAGACTAGAAATAGCTCCCATCCCTCGTCTGCAGTCATACATCTAGAAAGTGATCAGAGACCTCCTTCCCTCAGATACACATCTAAAGAGAGCAGAGAAACACACATTCGGGGACATACACCCACAAACAGGTCTGGGACCTCAAAAATCGGAACACATACTCACAGATAGAACAGACCTCATACCATTGGTTTACAAGCAAAAGAGACAACCCCCCCAAAAAAAAACACACTCACATACTGTGATATACCCACACAAATGGATCAGAGACTTCATCTGAGAAATACAACAAAAATGGCTTAGAGATCCCAAACCCTGCAACAAGAACCCATAACACACGGAGTGCTTGGATGGCTCAGTCAGTTTAGCGTCTGTCTTAGACTCAGGTCATAATCCCAGGGTCCTGGGATGGAGCCCCACATTGGGCTCCCTGCTCAGCGGGGAGTCTGCTTCTCCCTCTCCCTCTGACCCTACCCCCACCTGTGCACTCTCTCTCTCTCATAAATAAATAAATAATTTTTTTGATTTAAAAAAATTTAGAAACATTTTAAAAAGATTTTGTTTATTCATGAGAGACAGAGAGAAAGAGAGTCAGAGGGAGAAGCAGGCCCCCCTGGGGAGCCTGAGGCAGGACTCGATCCTAGGACCCCAGGACCATGGCCTGAGCCAAAGGCAGATGCTCAACCACTGAGCCACCCAGGTATCCCTAAAAACATTTTTTTAAAGATTTTATTTATTTGAGAAAGAGAGAGAGAGCACAAGAAGGGAGAGGGGCAGAGGGAGAAGGAGAACCAGACTCCTTCCTTCTCGTGCATGCTCTCTCTCAAATAAATAAAATCTTAAAAAAAAAAAACACAACACATTAGAGACTTCACATCCTGGAGAATACAACCAGAATAATTAAAGATGTTTAACATTGGGGCAGCCTGGGTGGCTCAGCGGTTTAGCGCTACCTTCAGCCCAGGGCGTGATCCTGGGGACCTGGGATCAAGTCCCGCATCGGGCTCCCTGCATGGAGCCTGCTTCTCCCTCTGCCTGTGTCTCTAACTCTGTGTGTGTGTGTGTGTGTGTATGTGTGTGTGTGTGTGTGTGTCTCATGAATAAATAAATAAAATCTATAAAAAAAAAGATGCTTAACATAAGACCCATAAGGAAATGAGAGCTCAAATCCTGGGGCACATACCTGCAAATAGATCAGAAGCCTCAATCCTGAGACATATATCCACAAAGAGCTCAGAAATCTCAGACCTTGAATATACACACTTTAACAAATAAGAAGCTTCACATCCCGTTACACGTTCAAGGATACAAACCAGAAATCTCATATACTTGCATCAGAGGCCTAACAAGCTGGGATGAACACCCTCAATCAGCACAGGGTACTCATGCCTGGGATGTACATTTACAAATAGCGCTAAGACCTGACATCCTGGGACATGCATTCAGAAACCGATCAGGGAATTCACATCTTGGGAAAACCCCCTCAAACATGCTAGCCCTTTTAGCCTGGTTCACTTAGCAGAACACAAACCAGAATCTTCACATCATATACTCTCCCACACACAAATGATCAGAGAGTTCACATCCTGGGGTGTACTTCAACAAACAGAATCAGGAGCTCACAACCTGAACATGTAGCCATGGAGACCACAGACCTCAAACCTGGCAATATATGCCTGCAAAGAGATCAGAGACCTCACACTCTGAGAAATATGCCAACAAACAAATCGGGGGGCTCATCTTGGGATGTACTCCAAAACGCATCAGAGACTGTGTACAACCAGAAGTGCCCATGAATAGATCAGGGACCTCAAATCCTGCAACGTATGCTTCTGAGACCAGATGTGCTATGAAGAAAGATCCACAAAAGACCACAGAACTAATACCTTGTGATATATATCCACAAAGAGATCAGAGAGTTCATATCCTGCGACATATACTTAACAAGAGATCAGAGAATTAAGGGTCAAGGGACATACACTCACACAGCAAGCTCTTTCCAACCTCACATCCTAGACACTCATAACTAAACAGAGTAAAGACCTTATATTCTGGCATATATACCACCAAAGAAAGTAGAAAGTTCATTATCATCAGAAATATATCTGAAACACATTAGAGGCCTAATAATCTAGAAGTTGTATTCTAGATACAAACAGCATAAAGACCTCACATACTGTACTTATACCCCAAATCAGTTCAGATGCCTCACATGCCAGGATAGGCACACACAAACAGATCAGAGACCTCGCATTCTGAGACATACCCCAACAAACAGCTCAGAGACCACAAATGTTGGGACACTCACTCTCAAATAGGTCAGAGACCTCACACCCTGGTTCATCCACCTGCACATAGATCAGAGACCTCCCCCCATCAGACACACACTCACAAACAGATGGGGGAGTTCACATCCTGGGGTGTATGCTGACCACGAGAGAGAGACCTCACGACCTGGGCCACTGTATTCATTTCCTATCGCTGCTGTAACAAGTCACTGCAATCTCAGTGTTGTAAAACAACATGCATTTATTATCTTATATTTCTACAGGCCAGAACGCTGCAAATGAGTCCTAGAGAGATAAAAACAAGTTGTCAGCAGACCTGCCTTCCTCCCGGAGACTCCAAGACAGAATCCATTTCCTTGCCTTTTCCAAGGGCTGCCTACATTCCCTGGCTTGTGGCCCCTTCCCCCACCTTCAAAGCCTGCAGGTTTCATTTTCAAACCTCTCTCTAATCTAATCTCTCTTCTCTTGGCTTCACTTGTCGTATCTCCTTCTTGCAGTTTGTTTCTATCTTTATATCACCATCTTTGATGTGCTTGTATCACTCTCACAAAGCTCCCAGTCTCAAAGTGTTTCACTTCATTACACTGACAAAGTCTTTTTGCCAGAAAGTTAACATAATCACAGGTTCCAGGGATTGGGACATAGGTATCACTGGAGGCCAGTACTTAGTTAAACTGACCACAGATATGACGTACATGGCACAGACAGAGATGTGAAATACACTCACAGACCAATCAGGGAGCTTACACCTCTTATATATACCTACAAATGGATCAGGGACTTAACAGCCTGTAAAGTATAGCCATAAGGAAATCATAGACTGGGGGTGCCTGGCTGGCTCAGTCCATAAAGTGTGACTCTTGATCTCGGGGTCATGAGTGTGAGCCCATGGTAAGCGTAGAGCTTACTTTAAAAAAAAAAAGAAAAGAAATAACAGACTTCAAATCCTGCAACACAAACCTACAAACAGTTCAGAGACCTCTCACAAACTAGGTAGTACATCCAGAAACAGATTCTGGTTCTTGCACCTAGCACATATACTGACTATCACATGAGAGCCCTCGAAGCCTGGAACATACACCCATAAAGAGTTCACATAAGGCACTTGCTGTCATTCACTCCAAAACAGAGCAGAAACCTCATAACCTGGGATATACCCACAAGCCCATTACAGCCCTTACTTCCTAGGATGGACACACACACACACACACATACACGCACAGCTCAGACACCTCACACACTGGGACACTCACTCCCAAGCAGAGCAGAGACTTCACGTCCTAGAATATACAACAAACAGACCAGAGAACTTACATCCTTAACAAAATTCATAACCGGGCAGCACGTACTGAAACATACAAGAAGGAACAGAGAGGAGACCTCACACCCTGAAACAACCACAGAAAAGTCAGAAACCTTATGTTCTGGACATACACACCCTAAAAGATCCACGACTTCACATTCTATGACATATGCCCACAAACAAATCAGAAACCTCAAATCTTGGCAAATAACCCTCCTAGCAAATCATAGAGCCTATACAGCCTGGAACATATACCTGTAAAAAGTAAAGAAAGGCATTCTGGGACATATATCCACAAGTGATCAGAGACCTTATATTCTGGGGCGTATACCCACAAACAACTAGGGTCCTTACATCCTGAGACATATATGCACAACCAGATCAGACTTTACACCTTTGACAAACGCAAATAGATCAGAGACTCCCATTGGGTGATATACACCAACAGAGAGATCAACAACCTCACAGCCTGAGACATACATACATCATACATACATACGTGTATCAGGGAACTCCAATCCTGTAATACATACCACAAACAGCTGAGACTTCACATAGCAGGAAATATACTTAGACACAAAGCAGAGTCCTTTCAAATTGGGACCTACTGCTCAAAAGAGAGGAGAGAGAGGCAGCCCAGGTGGCTCAGCGGTTTAGCGCCGCCTTCAGCCCAGGGAGATCCTGGAGACCTGGGATCGAGTCCCACGTTGGGCTCCCTGCATGGAGTCTGCTTCTCCCTCTGCCTGTGTCTCTGCCTCTCTCTCTCTGTGTGTCTCTCATGAATAAATAAATAAAGTCTTAAAAAAAGAGAGAGGAGAGAGCTCCCATCTTGGGAATAGACCCACAAACAAATAAGAGGCCTCACATGATGGGACATACACTCTCACTCAGGTGAGAGACCTCACATGTTTGGAAACACACAAGGAATAGATGAGATACTTCACACGGTGGGTCATGAACCCTTGAAAAGATCAGAGACCTCACATCACAGGATGCAAATCCAAAAAGACCTCACAGACTTCACACACCGAGACATACACCCACAGACCTCACCCCCACATTCATACAACCACAAACATATCAGAGAACTTACACCCTTGGCATACACTCATGAAAGACACCTCACACACTAATAATTATAGTGACAAACATCACAGACCTCAAATTCTGGCGCTTACATGCACAAACATCAGTGACCTCACGCTCCAGGATATATACCCACAAACATGATCAGAGATCTCCCATTCTGGTGAATGTACTCTCAGAGAGATCAGAGACCTCACGACAGGGACATACTTGCAGAAACAACGTGGACACATAATATTCTAGGGCATACTGCCACAAACAAAACATAGACAAGATACCTGGGAATTATAATCATAGGGATGAAAGACTTCAGGCTCCGGATACAGTTATGAGAAGGTCAGAGATCTTACATGCAGAGACATATCAGGAGCTTCTTACTTTGGAACATATACCTAGAAACAGGTAGGGGACCTTATACACTGAGAAATACACCCACAAACAGACCTTGACGTATACCAGTGAAGACAGATTCACATACTGGTATATAACAACAAACAGATCAGAGACCTCCCTCCTCGGGATGTACGTCAACAAAGAACTCAGAGACTTCAAATAATACACATCCAAAGAGATCAGAGACCTTTACGCTAGGTCATATAGCCACAAACATATTTGAGAACTCACATTATATGAAATTCTCCCACCCCAAACACCTCAGAGGCCTCATTCCCTGGGAAGTACCAATACAAAAGTATCAGAGAACATGTACCCTTGATATACACCCATGAGGAGAGACCTCACATATTGGGACATATATAGGGATAGACAGAACTGAGACCTTACGTTCTGGAACATACAGTCACAAATAGATCACAGATTTCATTTTCTGGTATATACATCCATAAAGAGTTCAGGGAACTTACATCTTGGGAACTGCACCCACAAACATTTTAGAGACCTCACACTCAGACATACACCCACAAACACAGCAGAGACCTCACACTCTGGGACATACACCCTCAGACAGAACAGTCCTTGTATCCTGCAACATACCTCCAACAAATGGGCCAGAGTGCTCAAACCCCCAGAACATATAACCAAAAAAGCTCAGAAACATACCAACCAGGAAAACAGATCCACAAATATGTCAGAGACCTCATATACTGAAAAATATACCCATAAACATGTCAGAGAATATACACATTGGCACATATACCCACAGAGACCAGAGATCTAACATCCAGGGACATAAAACCAAAAACAGATTAGAAAACTCATACCCTTGATATGCATCCAGAAGAGATACCTCACATCCTGAGAAATACAATGATGAACAGATCAGAGACCTCATACTCTGCGACATATACCCACAAGTGGATCAGAAACATTTACACCATTAGACCATACACCCACAGAGCAGAAACACATCCCAAGACATACACATCCAAATAGATTAGGGAACTAACACAATGGAATATACACCCACAAACAAGTAAAACCTCTCTCGTCCTGGGAAACACACACCCAAACAGATCAGAGACCTCATAATCTCATGTACACACATTCAAAAGAGTTCAGATACCTCACACCCTGGTACATATACCTGTGAACAGAGACCTCATATACTGCAACACAGAGCCACGAGCATGTCAGAGACCCCACACATTTGGAACACATACCCACAAACAACTCAGGAAGTTCATATCGTGGGACATATAGCTGTAAACAGTTCAGAGAGCTGACATCCAGAAACACAGATTTCCCCTGCCTTCAAAACCAGAAATACGAATATCTGGACATAGACTTTTGAACACAGCAGAGACTTTATATCTAGAGACTCACTGGCCCAAACTGCTCCATCACCTATCAGCCTGGATACAGATTCCAGTCACCTTCATGATATCTCTTCCTGGGACTTAAAACTCCATACACTTCAAAGAACAGAGAGAGAGAGAGAGAGAGAGAGAGAGAGAGAAAGAGAGAGAGAGAGAGAGAGAGAGAGAAAGTACAAACCTATCTCTCTTATAACCGGATTTTCACAAGAACAATGTTTTTTCTCACTGTGCAGACTTGCCTTATGATGCACAGCCCATTATGTATGTTCTCAAAGGAACAGCTGAAGTAAAACTGTGGGTTAACTAGAGATAGAAACATAATTCTGGAGAATATTTACTCTTTATTGAACCTAACAGACATTTATAGTAAGCAATATGTGCACATGACTCTTATGTTCCAACTGAGACAGTCTCAGACCCATGCTGGCTCCTGGCCAGAAATGTCATTTACCTGTATATCATCCCTTTCCCCAGCCCTGAATTTTGCTTTCAGAAGGGATGTGTGATTAGGGAGAAGGGGGCTGAAATATGGAGAGTACAGGTATGTGGACTGTACATTGCCCTACTGACTCAGAGCAGTCTTGCAAAAACCTCAGTAGGTCAAATTAAGGTTTAGAAAGAGATGCTCCAAAAAGCTGAACTCTCCTACCACCCAACTGGGACTTGGGTTACAGGCTCTGAAACAGGTTCCACTAGGCTGCAAACACCCATGTGTACTGGGTGTGGACGAGGCCTGAGTGGAGAAAGATTCCAACATCCATCTGAGCAATGTCTATCCCAAGACAGGGCTCTCCACTCTGGGGCTGGTATCAGGAAACACAACAACCACCTCTCCACAACACAATCTCCACAAATGGTATCAAGGGAGATTCTGTGACCTCTAGAACAAAGGGAAAGATAGAAGTTCTGAAGGAAGTGGCCACCTGTATTTCCTGGTCCAGACGAGGAAGCTGGGGTGGCTATGAATCCATGTGGAGGAGTTCACTACTTACCACACGACTCTGATTTCTCATTGCCTTTCTCAACTGGCATATAGCCAGGGCACTGTGTGTGTGCCCCAAATGCCTCATGGCTGAATTTTGCCACGTGATGAGATCACTCTTTCTGGATACAGCAACCCAAAGAGCTCAGGGCTCTCAAACATTGGAGCAGAGACCTTGAGATAGACTGGTGACCTCACATCCTGAGAAACAGACCCAAACACTTCTCAGAGAACAAGAACTTCAGACAAACACCCCCAAGCTCCTCAAACACTTCATACCCTGGACCAGTAGCTCTCAACCGAAGGCAACTTGCTCCTCCCTCCCCTCCAGGGAACATCTGGCAATACCTAAGGACATTCTGGTTGTCATAGCTGGGAGGGGAGAGGTGCTACTGGCAACCAGTGGGTAGAGATCAGGGATGCCACTTGACAGTGCTCTTTAGCCAAAGACCCCCCAGGAACATACCTATAGTTGAACAAGTAGGGTTCATTATTCATTTCAGTTCAGTGAGGGAGAATGCACACCTTGGGAGCCAAGAGATGCCTTAGTAAGAGGGTATCAGAAAGAACCAATTAGGGGCACCTGGCTGGCTCTGTCAGAAGAGCATGTGCCTCTTGATCTCAGGGTTGTGAGCTCAGGCCCCATGTTGGGTTACTAAAAAATAGGGGGAGATTACTAAAAAATTATTTAATTAAAAAAAGTGGGGTGCCTGAGTGGCTCAGTCCATTAAGCATCTGCCTTGGGCTTGAGTCATGATCCCAGGATTCTGGGATTGATCTCCGTGTCAGTCTCCCTGGGAGCCTGCTTCTCCCTCTTCCTCTGCCTTCCACTCCCCCTGCTTGTGTTCCCCCTCTCTCTCTGTCAAATAAATAAATGAATAAAATATTTTTAAAAGAAATAAGAACCAATTATAGGATCTGGGTTTCAGTTAAGTGGTTTGGGGGAGGCCATAAAGAAGTGGAGCTCACTCTAGATTGGACAATGCCAGAAAGTGAGAGCAGTTTTATGACTGGGTATCTCAATAAATCTCATCTATAGCAAGGACAGACTAGAGTGAGAACAAAGCTGAAATTGGTATTAAAAAAAAAAAAAAGCAGTCACTCGTTTTAACCAAGAGAGGGGGATGTTTGGTATCTTGTAGGTGGCACAATGACCAGTTTTTGTCTGTGCTGAGACAACATTATGAATTAGCTTTGCTTTGTCTCACCCCATCACGGTCTCAGAGTAACCTTGTCTAAGGTTAGTATTCTGTGAGATTCTGTTTATGTCTAATAGGAGAATAACATGGCCTAACTGTAAGTACAGGGACAACTCTGGATGTTGGGGGCTGCTCCCTTCTTCCCTCCCTCTTTCCTTCCTTTCCCATGCCAAACATCTTTTATGGGTTGACTTATATCCACCTCCCACAAATTCATATGTTGAAGTCCTAACCCATAGGACCCCAGAGTGTGACCTTATTTGGAAATAGGGCCATTGCAGATATAAAACGAGGTCATATTCCTGGAACACAGTGGGCCCCTAATCCACTGTGACTAGTGTGTTTATTAAAAAAGGGGAGGGGGAGTTTGGACACAGGCACACACGCAAAGGACACTGTGTGAAGATGAAGAAATCGGGGTGATGCAGCAGAAGTCAAGGCACATCAAAGACTGCCAGCAAACCACCAGAAGCTAGGAGAGAGGCATGGACAGATTCTCGTTCTCACCCTCAGAAGGAAACAAACCTGCTAACACCTGGATCTCAGACTTCCAGCCTCCGGAACTGTGAGACAATAAATTTCTGTTGCTTAAGCCACTTCCCCCCCACCCTGCCCCAGTTTGTGGTACTTTTTTTTTTTTTACAGCAGCCCTAGCAAACTAGTAAAACATCCTACAATGCCCTCCATATCAAAGAATTTTCCAGTCCAAAATGTCAATAGTGCTGAGGTTGAGAAATCCTGCCCTAGACACAGAATCCAAAAGTATTGAGTGACCTCATAATCTCTGACAGAGACCAACAGAAACTAGCTGAGAGTACACATAGCTTTGAACTTAGACACCCCAAGGTGCTCAGAGACCTCACACCCTGAACACAGAAGCCCAAACAGCTCAGAGAAAATCTGCCCTGAAGAGACCCTAATAGATCAAAGATATCATTTTCTGGCACAGAAACCACCAAGGAAATAAGAGATCTAGCATCTAGAAACATACACCAAGTGCTCAGAGACATCACAGCATAGGACACAGAACCCAAGAGAGCTGTGGGTCCCAAAAGTTCAGATATTTCACACCTTGGTCACAGACATGAAACAGATGAACAATAGTTCACAAACAATAATATTCATTTCCCAGTTTTAAAGTAGTACTATGGTTATGTAAGTTCTTTATATTAGGAAAAGCAGGGCTAAGGGTATACAGGAACTCTCTGTATACAATTTTGCAACTTTCTCTAAGTCTAAAATGATTTTAAAATAAATTTTTTTAAAAAAGGAAAAAAAGATGAAAAGATGTAACAGGGAATTTGTAAAACTTAAAAAACACATTTTGCTGTAAGCTCAGAAAACAGTATTAAGCCCCTCCAGTGGTCAGAGAAATGCCAAAAAAAAAAAAAAACCCAAAATGAAATTCAATTTTAAGGGGGAGGAATCCCTGCACACCCCAAGACAAAGATCCCCCTACAGCTTAGAGCCTTCTCACTCTGAGACAGAAACCAACAAACTCCTGGAAGATCTAAATCTCTGATACAGACCTCCAAACTGGAAACAGCATGTAGTAACTACCTTATAATGAGCTGACTGGCTTCAGAACCACTTTCCTCCTACTTATCTACTCTCAGGCAAACACCTCCCCTGCCTGATGCCTAAAATCCCATCACTTAAAAGTTTATCTTTGCAATTATATTTTGTCCCCTTCAAAATTCCCCTTTTAAATGCCACACACACCTCCATCCTAGAGCATAAAATCATGCATTTATGTTGCTTTTATGTCCCATCTCCTCTCCGTATTCCTCCATACACACACCTCCACACACCCTTAGTCAGGCCTGGTCCAGAGGGGGCAAGAAGCCTCCAAGTCATCCTCTCTCGGGGGAGGAGGGGACGTCTTAGAAGAGGATCCTAAGATCACCTTGAACCTTCTCTGCAGAACTCAGACCTATAGGTACCTTGAAATACAGATGCCAGGAGCCCCAGTGAAGAATTTTTCTCAGTGCTGCTGTGAAGTGAGTGAGTCCTGAAATCAATATAATGGGACACAATAAGCATTGTTTTCAAAAGAGTCAGAACAGATAGAAGAGAATAGAAAAGGTTACCCGACACATTCTGTGCTAGCCAATAATGCCAGCTTCTTTACAGGTGCGCAAACTGGTGTTCCCAGACGGGATTCGAACCTACGGTCTCCAGTAGCCAAATCCCTGCCTCTGCAACTGGGAAGGCTAACGCAGGGGCCATAGCGCCTGCGCCAAGTCAGCAGCCAATAGCAGCACGGAGCCAGACAACCCGCTCGTAGCCTATAAGTGATTCCCGAAAACCTCGGTACCCTGGGAGGGCTTAGGTGGGCAGTCTTACGGTAGCCAATCAGCGCTCAGGACAGGGCTTGATCCCGCCTTGTTCATCGCAGAGCCAATCACAGCTCCGCAGCCTTCCACCCCGCACCACCCCAGCTGTTGATCCGAATCGTCAGAGCCAACCAGACCTAAGATCGTGTGGTGGTGGCTTCCAGATGGGTGGAGGCTTTAGGCCAGAGGTGGGGTCCACCATCCCCCTCCCTGGGGCTCAGTTTGGTCAGGGCGGCCCCACTCTCTTCTCTGTTTGGAGTGCGGCAGATGCACGATGCAAAACAAAACGAGAAAACCTTTCACGTCCCTACGCCTACGGTGGTTTTTTCCAAAACACACGACACCCCCCGCGCCCCCGTGGTACCTCCCGGAGCAGACCGTTCCATCTCCCTGTCACACAATGGTATATCCCAGAGTCGCACCATCTTGTCATTAACTCTTCATTGCCACCCTTCAAGCTCTCCTGTGTGCGGCCTAGGAAGGGCTGTTCCATTTCAATGTCCCAGGAATCATTCAATCTTCCGTTCACACCAACACAACTAAGCAGAGTCTCGTGTCTTCTTCCCTGTGCACCTATTCCATTCCAGGCTCCCCCTCACACACCCCGCAATGGACCGTCCCAGCTCCATACCCTGATGATTTTGCTGAATGCGTCGCCAAGGTGTCCCAACCCCCTTGCTGCAGAGCCCTGGCCCGGAGAAAGGCACTGGCATCTCCTGATGGCAGTGCGAATTTGTGTGGCAGCATCTATCACAATGAAAATGGATAGCCCTTTCCGCTAGTACCACCAGAGTGTATGTGGCTTTCCAGGCCCCCGCGTCTCCACAAGCCCCTACAACTGCCCTGCTCACAGTAGGTACTCACATGGGAGTTTGTTGAATGCATAACTTCTTTGACCTGGCAATTCCACTTCTAAATATGTGTTCTAAGAAAATACACATTCACTGGTCTGTGTGCACGCGTGGAAGGAGCAAACAACTAGAGGGAAAAGGGTAAATTAATCAAGGTGATTCCTGTTATACTACGGAGTACAGGCTGGCCATTTAACAGTAGGAGACCTCGCCACTGAGACCTTGCCACTGAAAGATCGCAGACAGCTCAGGGACGTCATAGCACTGGACACAGGGCACAGAAAACCTTGGAGACCTCACACCATGGGACACAGAGTCCGAAAGAGTTCAGGGGTCTCCCACGGTAGACACAGACCACAGAACAGCCTAGACACCTCACACTCTGGCCAAAGGCTGGCAAAAAGCTCCAAGGACTCACATAACAAGACATAGATAACCAGTTATTTAATAGACCTTATCCTCTGGCCACAGACTACTACGAACATCACAGGAACCTCACACCCTGAAACCCTAAAGTACCTTGGGGACCTTTCACACTGAGACGCAAACCCCAAACAGCTTACATACCTCAGACAGGGACACGGACCCCAAAGCAGCTCAGAGATCTCGCCACCCGGAATAGAACCTAAAACATCTGGGCAGGGGATCCCTGGGTGGCTCATCGGTTTGACGCCTGCCTTCCGCCAGGGGAGTGATCCTGGAATCCCGGGATCGAGTCCTACATCGGGCTCCCTGCATGGAGCCTGCTTCTCCCTCTGCCTGTGTCTCTGCCTCTCTCTCTCTCTCTCTCTGTGTGTGTGTGTCTCTCGTGCATAAATAAATAAAATCTTTAAAAATAATAATAATAAAAATAAAACATCTGGGCAAAGACTTCATACTGTTGACATAGACCATAAAATAATTCAGAGGCCTGGATATAAACAATGAAGGTGAACATCTGTATCTGCTGGAGGGACTATCTAAAGGACATACTGTTAATGGCAAGGGGAGCAAATGGGGGAAAATGCTCAAAGAGATAAGATGAGCATCAGCCCTGCAAAGTATTCTGAGACCTCACACCCAGACAGCTCAAAGAATTAGGATATAAGCCTTGTGACCCACTCCCTGGGATACTGACCCCAAACAGCTCAGAAAGGTGACACTCTGCACATAACTTCTCAAACAACTCAGGAACTTCACACCCCAGGATAAGACACAGCACCCAAAATAATCCAGTGACATCAGACTCTGGAAACATCTCTAAACAGCTTATGAGACTTTATACTTAGAAACACAGACATTCAAATGCTCAGAGATTCCACACCCTGGAAGAAAGTTTCCAAGACAGTGCAGAGACTTAACATCCTATAACAAAGGCCCCAGAACATCTCAGGCACCCCAAAATCTGCAACATGGAGTTCACAACAATAGAGACACCATACCTTAGATGCAGACTTGGAAACATTTTGGAAACATTTCAGAGACCTTATAACTTGGCACATAGTTTAAAAAAATAAATAGATCAAAGACTTCAGACCCTAGAAACAAACCCCAAATATTGTAAGAGACTTCACACTCAAGAACACAGACACTCAAAAACACTAACACCTCACACTTTGGAAAAGAGACATTGAGACGCGCCTGGGTGGCTCAGTCAGTTAAGTGTCTACTTAGGGCAGGATCCTGGGATCCTAGGATTGAGCCTGTATCAGGCTCCCTGCTCAGTGGGGAGTCTGCTTCTCCTTTTTCCCCTGCCCCTACTCAAGTGCCCGTGCTCTCGCTCTCTCTCTCAAATAAATAATTAAAAAAAAAAAGAAAAGAAAAGAGACATTGATTCAGCTAAGTGACCTTGCCACCTGGAAATAGGCCCTAATAGATCACACACATCCCTTGCTGGAACTGAGACCACCAAAAAGATCAGAAACCTCATGCCAGGAAACAAACCCCAAATTACTCAAAAACTTCACATCAATGGAACTTGGGATCCACATGAGCTGGGACAACTTGCCCACTAAGGGCAAGACCCCCAAACTATGCACAGATCTTCAGACACAGATACCCAACACCTCATAGACTTTACAAACTAAACACAGACCTCTAAAGCATTTCAGATATTATATACTATGGGATACAGAATAGAGATATCATACCTTGTGACACATCCCCCCATAAATCATTGAAAATCAGCCCCAAATAAAGCAGGGACATCATAATCAAGAAAGTAATCCCTAATCGGACAAAGACACCACACTCTGGGACTGACATCTCCGAAAGGAGAGAGATTTCACATCCCAAATGGCTCAAGGATAGCACCTCATGGAACTCAGAATCCAAAGAGCTCAGATACGTCACACTCTGAAACACAAAGTCTGAAACAACTCTGGGAACTTGGGCCCCAGACACATACCCCCAAACAGCTCAGAGATCTCACAGGTCAGGACACGGATCCTGAAACCCCTCAGTGGCCCTCCGTGGCCTCATGCCATGTCATACATTCCCATAAAAATACCTCAGAGATATCAGACTCTTGGGAAATATACCCAGAAATAAATCAAAGACCTCATTCTTGTAACCAAGACCCACACGAACATCAAAGACCTCATACCTGGAAACATCTGCCAGATGGCTTCAAGATCTCATGTAATGGGATCTAGACCCACAAGAGCTATGAGGTCTCACATCCTTGATGGAAACTCCCACAAAGTTCGGAAGCCTTAAGACCTGGACCTACGGCCTCAAAGAGTTCAAATATCTCACATGCTGGGAAAAAGACACTCCTGGCAGCTTAGAAAACATTCATTGAGGCAAAAAGAAATATAAACTCCTCATCAATCTCATTCTGTCATAGCTGACCCCAAGACCACAAAAATCTCACACCCTCAGACACAGAACATAACACAATTCTGAGGATGCTGACCCCCAAGGAGCTCAGAGGCTTCAGAGGCTGTAGTGTTTCCAGGTCATTGTTGCAGAAACCTCACACCCCAAGACACGGTGTCTCAAAGAGCTCAGAAATCTCAGACTCTGAGCACAGCACAAAACAAATCTGAGGCCTTAAACTTTGGACACTGACAACTCCATACCACCCCTCCCCCACAACTCCCACCCAACCTTACAGACCTCTAGAGAACAGAAGAACTCAAAAACATAGAGATCTCACATCCTATCACACACCTCAAAGAACTTCAGAGGTGGACACATGCCCAAAACAACTCCAACAATTCTCATCATATGCACACCCCAAAATGGCTCAAAAATTCACCCTAGGGCATAAACAGTAAGTACTTCAGAGATCATATCTCCTGAGAGCTAACCAAAACCACTCAGAGGACATGACATTTTGGACACAACACCCCAAACAGCTCAGAAGTCTCGTGCTCTGGAACCCAGATCCATGAATACACAGTGATCTCACACAGTCATACAGATGGCTAAAGAGCTCAGAGACCCCACTCCTCGGAAACAGAGGTCACAGCCATCATAACCTTGACAGTGACTGTCAATAGGAACAGACTCTTCACACGTGGAAACACATCCCAAATGGCTCAGAATTTCCATCGTGTGGGATGCCTAGATGGCTCAGTGGTTGGGCGTTTGGCCAAGGGCGTGATCCTGGAGACCTGGAATCGAGTCCCGCATCAGGTTCCCCGCGGGGAGCCTGCTTCTCCCTCTGCCTGTGTCTCTGCCTCTCTCTGTATGTCTCTCATGAATAAATAAATAAAATCTTAAAAAAAAAAAGAATTTCCATCATGTGACACAGAACCCAAAACAGCATAGAGACTTCACACCCTGGACACATGCCACAAAACAATTCAGAAATCTCATGCCATGAACAGAGATACCCATGAGCCAAAAGATGTCATGTTTTGGGGTTCAGATCCAGAAAAAAAATCAGACCCCCAAAGAATCCTTACAACCTGCAAACAGTCACCAGTTACTCAAAGAGTTTAGATGCCTCACATCTAGGACACAGACCACAAAACTAATCAGAAATTCCTATCTTGGTAGCAGGTTTTGAACAGGCTACCAAGGAACAGGCTCCTGAATAGCTCACAAACCACATAGAAACCAATCAGCATAGAAACCTCCTATTTGAGCCACAAATATAAAATTCTGAGACCATATACCCTAGGAATAGACCACTAATAGTCCATAGGTGTCACACCCTTATACAGAAACCACAAAAAAATGTGAATGACCTCACACCTTGGAACATACCTCAAATGACAGGGATTTTGTGGCATGGAACACAGACCCAAAAGAACTCAGACACCTCATACCCTTTAGACAGCTCGGGTCCCCAAACAGCTAAGAGACCTCACTCCCTGGACACAGACTGAAAAAATAATTCATAATCTTCATACCATGAACAAACATAATTGAAAGAAACTCAGGAACCTCATATATTAGGACACAAACATGGAACCACCTCCAAGGGATCACACTGTGGAACACACCCAGGGACATAGTAATTCAAAACCACTCAGAGACCTCATACCTTGGAACAGAGCCCTCACTCCCGACACCTCAGAGACTTCATAACCTGGGACCAAATCCTACACAGAGTTCAAATGCCTCAAACCTTTGAGAAGGACACCTGGGTAGCTCAGTGGTTGAGTGTCTACTTCGACTCAGGGTGTGATCCCGGAGTCCTGGGATTGAGTCCTGCATCGGGCTCCCTACAGGGAGTCTGTTTCTCCCTCTGCCTATGTCTCTGCTTCTCTCTGTGTGTCTCTTATGAATAAAATAAATAAAATCTTTTTTTTAAAAAGAGCCTTTGCGAAAAAGAATGCATAAAATTTCAATATCTTATACGCTGGACACATATTGCCAAGGAGCTCAGATAGCACATAAAATGAGGCACAGAGCCAGTAAGTGTGTGTACCCTCACAGCCTGGTACACATAATTTCATACGCCAACAATGGGCAATAGACCCCAAACACGTCAAGTAACCTCATTCGCTGCAACAGCAACCACAAAGCATCCCAGAGACTTCACACCCTGGACACAGACCTCTACAGTGCAGAGGCTTCACACCCCAGATTTACATATATCCCAGAGACCTTATACTCTGATACACAGACCCCAAATGTTCCAGAAACTACATATCCTGTGCCATATAGACTGATGAATGGCCCAGATAACTAATACCCTGCTTAATCACACAGCCCCAAAGTAATCAGAGACATCAGCCCTGGAAGTGAGATTTCCCCAAAAGAACAGAATCATCAGGCCTAAAAGCATACCCCAAATACTTCAGGAACCAACCCCACACCATGCAAGACAGATACCAAAATAGTTCTGAGAATTTAACAAACACCAAAACAGCTCAAAGATTTCGCACACAAGTACACAAACTACAAAAACCTTAGAGATCTCATTTCTTGGGATACTGCCTCATAAATGGCTCAGAAACCATAGTCAGTAGAAACAGTAGAAACAATATCTTTTTCTTTTAAGATTTTATTTATTCATTAGAGACACCGAGAGAGAGGCAGAGACACAGGCAGAGGGAGAAGCAGGCTCCATGCAGAGAGCCTGATGTGGGACTCGATCCCGGGACTCCAGGATCACGCCCTGGGCCAAAGGCAGACGCTCAACCACTGAGCCACCCAGGCATCCTGAAACAATATCTTAATAAGTCAAAAACATCACATGTTGGGACTGATCTCCCCAAAAGGAACAGACTTCACACCTGGAAATATACCCCCAAATAACCTAGGGATCTTAACGTCATGAGACACAGAAATCAAAGGTTATCAGAGACCTTACCCACTAGACACACACACACAGTTCAGAGTTCTCAAACTCTCTGTCACAGGTGCTCAAATAATTAAAATAAATCCTAATTCAGATAAAACCCCCAAAGAGCTGAGAGACCACGTATTCTGGGGAAAGGATCTCCTACCCAGAATGCTTGGCTGGCTCCTTTGGGAGAGCATGTGACTCTTGGTCTCAGGGTTGTGAGTTTGAGCCACATGTTGGGCAGAGAGATTATTTTTTATTTTTATTTTTTTTAAAGATTTATTTAATTTATTTATTTATGATAGTCACACACACACAGAGAGAGAGAGAGAGAGGCAGAGACATATGCAGAGGGAGAAGCAGGCCCCATGCACCAGGAGCCTGACGTGGGATTCGATCCCGGGTCTCCAGGATCGCGCCCTGGGCCAAAGGCAGGCGCTAAACCGCTGCGCCACCCAGGGATCCCTATTTTTATTTTTTTAAAGATCTTATTTATTCATGAAAGACACACAGAGAGAGGCAAAGACACAGGCAGAGGGAGAAGCAGGACCCTCACCAGGAGCCTGATATGGGACTCCATCCTGGGACTCTGGGATCATGCCCTGAGCCAAAGGCAGATGCTCAACCACTGAGCCACCCAGGCGTCCCAAGAGATTATTTTTTAAAAATAAAATAAAATATTGCTGCTGTTGTTTCTTTTAAAAAACCAATTTGAAATTCTAGGACCCAAAATATAACATTTGAAATCAAAAATTAGGGATCCCTAATTATCATAAATAAATAAAATCTTAAAAAAAATTAAATTAAATTATCCAGATGGGCTCAAGAGCAAAATGGATATGACAAAGGAAAATATCCGTGAACTTAGAAAGTAGATCTATTATTTAACCTGAAAAACAAAGAGAAGAATATTGAAAAATGGGAGGAGAACTTCTTCAGGGACCTCTTGGACTATATTAAAACGTCTAATATTTATGATACTGGAGTCTTAGAAAGAGAAGATGATATTGGCATGAAAAAAAAATTGAAGGGATGCTTGGGTGGCTCAGTAGTTGAGTGTCTGCCTTCAGCTCAGGGTGTGATCCCAGGATCCAGGATCGAGTCCCATATTGGGCTCCTTGCTGGGAGCCTGCTTCTCCCTCTGCCAAGGTCTCTACCCACCCCCTTATGAATAAATAAATAAAATCTTTAAAAATAAAAAAAGAAATAAAATTGAAGAAACAATGACCCAAACTCCCCCCAAGTTGGGTGAAAGGCACAAATTAACAGATACAAGAAATGCAGTGATCCCCAAGCAGCACAAACTCAAAGAAAATTATGCCAAGAAATATTATAATCAAATTGCCAAAAAAACCCATATTATGCATAGGAGAAAAACAATACAAATTCCACAGATTTCTCATTAGAAATATAGTGGCCAGGGATGCTTGAATGGCTCAGAGGTTGAATATCTGCCTTTGGCTCAGGGCATGTTTCCAGGGTCCCGAGGTCAAATCCCACATCAGGCTCTGCACAGGGAGTCTGCTTCTCCCTCTGCCTGTGTCTCTGCCTCTCTCTCTATGTCTTTCATGAATAAATAAAATCTAAAAAAAGAAGAAGGAAGAAGAAATATAGTGGCCAGAAAACAGTGGAACATCTTTAAAGTGCTAGGAGTAACAGTCAGCCCAGAATTCCAATCAGTGAAAATCATTTTCATAAATTAATTCAAAATAAAGACATTCTCAGGGTGGCTCAGTTGGTTAAGCATCTGACTGTGGCTCAGGCCCTGAACTCAGGGTCCTGGGATCAAGCCCTGCATTGGGCTCCATGCTCAGCAGGGAGTCTGCTTCTCCCTCTCCCTCTGCTGCTCCCCCTGCTTGTGCTCTGTCTCTCTATATATATATACCTCAAATGAATAAATAAAATCTTTAAAAACAAATAAAGACATTCTCAGATGATGGAAAATTAAGAGAATTTGTCAACAGCTGATGTGCTATGCAAGAAATGATAATGAAAAATAATACCAGAGGGAAACGTGGAACTTCAAGAATGAGGGAAGAACAACAGAAATTGTAAATATCTGGGTAAACATAAAAGACTAAAAAGACTATTTTTCTCCTCTTAAATTCTTCAGAATATGAATGACTGTTCTAAGCAAAAATGTTACCATTGCGTGTTAATGTTTTCATCATATGAAAATGTAATACACACAACAATCATGACAAAAGTGGATAGCGCAAAGGGAATTATATGGCTGCAAGGCTTGTACATTTTACTTGAAGTGGTAAAATGTCAACTCTAAAAAGATTGTGAACTAATATATATTTTGTAATCTCTAGAGCAATTACTAAAAATTACTACAAAGAAATATAGCCAAAAATCCAATTACCAAAAAAAAAAAAAAAAATTCCAATTACCTAAATCAAAATGGAATACTAAAGAATATTCAAACAATCCAAAAGAAAACAAGGGGAACAGCTGAACAAAAGAGAAAAAGGGAAAATAAAAAATAATCAAATGCTGGCCCTAAATCCAGCCATATCAATAATAATGTTAAATGTAAATGATCTACACCAGAAGTCAGCCAATTTTTGCTACAAGGGCCAGAGAGTAAACATTTCAGGCTGGTGGGTCACATAGTCTCTGTCGAAACTACTCAATTCTGCTTCTGTAGTGGAAGAGCAACCATAGACAATAGTAAATGCATAGGCGTTTTATGTGTTCTAATAAAATGTTATTTACAAAAACAGCCAATCAGCTTGCAGGCCTTAGTTTGTGGCTCCTGGCCTAAGCTCATCAATTCAAAGATAGAAGTTTGAGGTGCCTGGGTGGCTCAGTCAGTTAAGCATCTGCCTTTGGCTCAAGTCATAGTCTGAGGTCCTAGAATCAAGGCCCATGTTGGGCTCTCCTCAGTGGGAAACCTGCTTCTCCCTTTTCTTCTGCCTGCCTGCTGTGCTCTCTCTGTCAAATAAATAAATACAATCTTTAAAAAAAAAAACAGGTTGTCTGATTATAAATACATTTTATTATTTTTTTTCTGTTTTGGTCCTTTTTATTTTTTTTAATTTATTTTTTATTGGTGTTCAATTTACTAACATACAGAATAACACCCAGTGCCCGTCATCCATTCACTCCCACCCCCCTCCCTCCTCCCCTTCCACCACCCCTAGTTCGTTTCCCAGAGTTAGCAGTCTTTACGTTCTGTCTCCCTTTCTGATATTTCCCACACATTTCTTCTCTCTTCCCTTATATTCCCTTTCACTATTATTTATATTCCCCAAATGAATGAGAACATATAATGTTTGTCCTTCTCTGACTGACTTACTTCACTCAGCATAATACCCTCCAGTTCCATCCACGTTGAAGCAAATGGTGGGTATTTGTCATTTCTAATGGCTGAGGAATATTCCATTGTGTACATAAACCACATCTTCTTTATCCATTCATCTTTCGATGGACACCGAGGCTCCTTCCACAGTTTGGCTATCGTGGCCATTGCTGCTAGAAACATCGGGGTGCAGGTGTCCCGGTGTTTCATTGCATTTGTATCTTTGGGGTAAATCCCCAACAGTGCAATTGCTGGGTCGTAGGGCAGGTCTATTTTTAACTGTTTGAGGAACCTCCACACAGTTTTCCAGAGTGGCTGCACCAGTTCACATTCCCAACAGTGTAAGAGGGTTCCCTTTTCTCCGCATCCTCTCCAACATTTGTGGTTTCCTGCCTTGTTAATTTTCCCCATTCTCACTGGAGTGAGGTGGTATCTCATTGTGGTTTTGATTTGTATTTCCCTGATGGCAAGTGATGCAGAACATTTTCTCATATGCATGTTGGCCATGTCTATGTCTTCCTCTGTGAGATTTCTGTTCATGTCTGTTGCCCATTTCATGATTGGATTGTTTGTTTCTTTGGTGTTGAGTTTAATAAGTTCTTTATAGATCTTGGAAACTAGCCCTTTATCTGATATGTCATTTGCAAATATCTTCTCCCATTCTGTAGGTTGTCTTTGAGTTTTGTTGACTGTATCCTTTGCTGTGCAAAAGCTTCTTATCTTGATGAAGTCCCAATAGTTCATTTTTGCTTTTGTTTCTTTTGCCTTCGTGGATGTATCTTGCAAGAAGTTACTATGACCGAGTTCAAAAAGGGTGTTGCCCGTGTTCTTCTCTAGGATTTTGATGGAATCTTGTCTCACATTTAGATCTTTCATCCATTTTGAGTTTCTCTTTGTGTATGGTGCAAGAGAGGGGTCTAGTTTCATTCTTCTGCATGTGGATGTCCATTATAAATACATTTTAAAACAATATCTAGTGACATGCTTTCTATAATAAACCTACTTCAAAGGTATAGATAGGTGAAAACTAAAAGAATGAAAAAAAGATGGAGAGACAAAATAAACATCAGAACAAGGAAAATGGAGGCACCTGGGTGGCTCAGTGGTTGAGAATCTGCCTTTGACTCAGGTCATGATCCCGGGGTCTTGGGATGGAGTCCTGCCCGCATCAGGCTCCCGCAGAGAGCCTGCTTCTCCCTCTATCTACGTCTCTGCCTCTCTGTGTGTCTCTCATGAATAAATAAATAAAATCTTAAAAGAAGGAGATTGGGGCAGCCCGGGAAGCTCAGCGGCTTAGCACTGCCCTTGGCCCAGGGTGTGATCCTGGAGACCTGGGATCGAGTCCCACGTCAGGCTCCGGTATGGAGACTGCTTCTCCCTCTGCCTGTGTCTCTGCCTCCTCTCTGTGTGTCTCTCATGAATAAATAAATAAAATCTTAAAAAAAGTAAAAGATTGTTTCATCTTCTTGGTGAATTGACCACTTTATTATTACGTATTGTCCCTCTTTATCCTTGATCATTTTCCTTGTTCCTTTTTTCAGGTTTCTTATTTATTTACTCATGAGAGAGAGAGAGAGAGAGAGGCAGAGACATAGGCAGAGGGACAAGCAGGACCCCTGCGGGGAGCCCGATGTGGGACTCGATCCCAGGACCCCAGGATCGCAACCTGACCTAAAGGCAGACGCTCGACCACTGAGCCATCCACGTGTCCCGAAACAATCTTAAGTATATATATGTACTTCGCAACAAATCTCCAAAGTACGCGAAGCAAAAACTGATCGAAATGTAAGGATAATCAGGTAAATTTGATTATTGTTGGAGACATCAAAATTTTTCTTCTAGGATAAGGTAATAAGAAGTAAGCAGAGGGACGCCTGGGTGGCTCAGTGGTAGGGCATCTGCCTTTGGCTCAGAGCATGATCCCCGGGGTTGGCGATGGAGTTGGGATGGAGTCCTGCGTCAGGCTCCCTGCATGGAGCCTGCTTCTCCCTCTGTCTGTGTCTCTGCCTCTCTTTGTGTGTCTCTCATGAATGAATAAATAAAAAATCTTTTAAAAAAAGTAGGCAGAAAATCAGTAAGGATATAGAAGATCTGAACAATATTAAACAATTTAACCTGACATTTATAGAGTCTTTTGAACAACAGCAGAATACACATTCTTCACAAATGCACATGGAACATTCACCAAATAGACCATATTCCGTGCCATGAAACCATCTTTAACAAACTTAAAAGAATTGAAATCACAGAAAATATGTTCTCTGACCATAATGGAATTAAACTAGAAGTTGGCAACAGAAACATATACATCTCTATGGAAAATCTCAAAATATTTGGAAATTACATAATACACTTCTAAATAATCTGTGAATCAAAGAGGAAATCTGAAAGGAAATCCGAAACTCCTGTAAATTGGATAAAAATAAAAGTACAATGAATCTGGGATGCCTGGGTGGCTCAGTGGTTGAGCATCTGCTTTTGGCTCAGGGCATAATTCCAGGGTCCAGGGATCGAGTCCCACATTGGGCTCCCTGCAAGGAGTCTGCTTCTCCCTCAGCCTATGTCTCTGCCTCTCTCATGAATAAATGAATAAAGTTTTTTAAAAATACAATGAATCAGATTTTCTGGAATGTAGTTAAAGTGGTGACGAGAAGGAAATTAGTAGCAATAAAATGCTTATAAGAGAAAAGAAGAAAGGTCTCAACTCAATTATCTAAATTTCCAACTTAGGAAACTAGAAATTTTATGTCCAAAGGAAGGAAATAATAAAGATACCAACAGAAATCAGTAAAATTGAAAACACAAAAAATAGAGAAAAAATATCAATGGAACCAAATGCCAGTTCTTAGGAAAACATCAATAAAATTGAAAATCTCTTGGGGTGCCTGGGTGGCTCAGGTCATGATCCTGGGGTTCTGGGATCGAGTCCCACATCAGGCTTCCTGCAGGGAGCCTGCTTCTCCCTCTGCCTATGTCTCTGCCTCTCTCTCTGTGTCTCTCATTAATAAATGAATAAAATCCTTTAAAAAAATAAATAATAAATAAATAAATAAAAATAAAATTGAAAGTTTCTAGGGGCACCTGGGTGTCTCAGTAAGTTCAGCTTCTGCCTTTGGCTCAGGACAGGCTTTCAGGGTCCTGGAATCCACTCCCTAGTTGGATTCCCTGCTCAGTAGAGGGCCGCCTTCTTCTTTTCCCTCTGTGCTCTCTCTCAAATAAATAAATAAATCTTTTAAAAAATGGAAAGTCTCTACCACCAAAAGCAGTATAATTTTTTTCATTAACTCCTAAATCAATAAGAGAGTCTCTGTAGAAATTTTCTCATTTCTGAAATCTCAACTAGAAGGGATTTTACTAATTAGCGAGCCTTTTTTTTATTATTATTCATGATAGACACAGAGAGAGAGAGAGAGAGAGAGAGAGAGGCAGAGACACAGGCAGAGGGAGAAGCAGGCTCCATGCAGGGAGCCCAACATGGGACCCGATCCTGGGACTCCAGGATCGCACCCTGGGCCAAAGGCAGGAGCCAAACTGCTGAGCCACCCAGGGATCCCCCTGCAAGCGTTTTTCATGCAAAAAATATTGTATTAAGCAGAGGGAAATTTTTTTCTCTGCATTGTGATTACTTGAATTCACAGTTATATCATGAAAGGTAAGGCATTTAGATTTTTCATGATATCTATAATAGTAAGTGGAGCTATTACATTTTTTATTATCACAGTAGATTTCATCCTGGCACTTAAAAGTTAGTTTGAAGGTTTGGAATCAGAAAATACTCTGGTAGCAATATGTCCAAGCAGTTATTTGAGCTGAAAATTAATGGTGATATAGTGTGGATAGCCATTTACAACGTCTGCTAGGATTAATTTATTTTCTTCTACTGAATTTCTTTTTTTAAGATTTATTTTTAAGTAATCTGTACATTCAAGTGAGGTTCCAAATCACAACCCTGAGATCAAGAGTCGCATGTTCTACCGACTAAGCCAGCCAGGCACCCTTGAATTTCTTAATAAAAATTTTTATCATAAAAAAATTTATCATTTTATTAGTTTCCTTCGTACAAGTTGAGGAAATCATATATCCCTTACACTTAGCTGTACTATGTTGGTTTATATTGGAATTCCTACCATTTTTTAAAGATTTTTTTAAATTTATTTATTCATGAGAGACACAGAGAGAAAGAGAGGCAGAGACACAGGCAGAGGGAGAAGCAGGCTCCATGCAAGGAGCCTGATGCGGGACTCGATCCAATGACTCCAGCATCACGCCCCGGGCCGAAGGCAGGCCCCAAACCACTGAGCCACCCAGGGATCCCCCAATTCCTACCATTTTTGATACTGAATGACTGATTGCATACTGCTCAAAGAACTTCAAAAGGACGTCTCCTCATTTAGTAAGTGTCTATTGTTTAGTAAATTCATCAGGGACAGCCCGGGTGGCTCAGCGGTTTAGCGCCGCCTCCAGTCCAGGGCCTGATCCTGGAGACCCGGGATCGAGTCCCACGTCGGGCTACCTGCATGGAGCCTGCTTCTCCCTCTGCCTGTGTCTTTGCCTCTCTCTCTCAGTGTGTCTCTCATGAATAAATAAATAAAATCTTAAAAAAAAATCTCTATACCCACCGTGGGGATTGAATTTACAACCCAGAGTTCAAGAGTTGCATGTTCTACCAACTGAGCCAGCCATGCGCCCGTGTTTCACATTTATTGAACATTTAGGCATCCTCTTCTGTAATTGTCTGTTGGAATCTTTTGCCCAGTTGTCTATTTTTTTTAAGATTATTTATTTATTAATGAGACACACACACACACACACACACACACACAGAGGCAGAGTCATAGGCAGAAGGAGGAGCAGGTTCCCTGAGAGGAGCCTGATGCAGGACTCCATCCCAGGACCCTGGAATCACCACCTGAGCCAAAGGCAGGTGCTCAACCACTGAGCTACCCAGGTGCCCCTGCCCCATTGTCTGTTGAATTTCACAAGCTTAAAGTTGTGGTTAGTTTTAAACTCTCAGAAGTGTAGCCACTGGAGTGAGGCTATCACTGATTGGATCTGTACACATGCTCTGAAAATCAGCCAAAGTTATCTCTAAACAGCGATTACTTGTTCACAACTTAGGACTTTGGCCATGAAACAGACTTTTCCTTTATTCAATATGTATTTTTAATTCTCAGTCACCGCTCTTGGTTTTCTCTCAACCAAACCTGCAGGAGACACAAGAGACATTCCAGATCTTTATTTGAGGAGGTATATTAAGTAGTATTGCCACTTTAGTAATTTAAGAACCAATAACTGTGGCAGAAAAATAGCTCCCACTGTCAATTTTTTGTAATTCATTTAAAAAATCTAAATACAGGATTTGGGGGCACCCTGCCAAAGGTAATGCAGGTCATAGCATAAAATGATTAAATACAGGAAATGCCCTCTATATATTGGACACCTAGCAGCCCTATGTGCGGCCCTGAGGCGACAGACAGACACACACACACACACACACACACACACACAAATGTGTTTCATAGAATTAATGTACTATAGTATAAAGTGAACACCAACAAAACTGCCTGTCAGGTCAAGAAATACAGAAGATGTCAGGGACACCTGGGTGGCTCTGTGGTTGGGTATCTGCCTTTGGCTCAGGGTGTGATTCTGGGTCTAGGGATTGAGGCCTGCATCCAGCTCCCTGTGGGGAACCTGCTTCTCCCTCTGTCGATGTCTCTGCCTCTCTCTCTCTGTTTCTTTCATGAATAAACAAATAAAATCTTAAAAAAAAAAGAACAGAAGATGTCAGCAAACCTTTTCTGAGATTCTAGTATTTTAGACTTTGGGAGACATTATCTAGTTTCTGTCACAACTAGTCAACCTGCCATTGTTGTGAAGTAGCCATAAACAATACATAAATGAGCAATAGTGGCTGTATTCTAGCAAAACTTTATTTACAGACCCAGAAATTTGAATTTTATATAATTTTTACATCACAAGATATTTTTTGTTCTTTTTAATCATTTTATTTTAGAACTGACTAGTTTTAGAATTTTAATTCCAGTATAGTCAACATATTGTTATATTAGTTTCAGGTGTACAATATAGCAATTCAACAATTGTGTTTTTTAGAGAGACAGTGAGAGAGAGCAAGAGCAAGTGCATGAGAGAGCAGCACAAGAAGACAGAGAGAGAATCTTAAGAAGACTGCATGCCCAGCGAGGAGCCAGATGTGGGGCTCCATCCCATGACCTTGACATCCTGACCTGAGCTGAAATCTAGAATTGGATTCCTATCCAACTGAGCCACTCAAGTCCCCAGTGATTCAACAGTTCTATACATGATTCAGTACTGATCAAGATAAGTGTACTCTTAATTCCCATTCCCTATTTCACCCATCCCCACACTTACCTCTCTGGCAACCACCAGTTTGTTCTCTATAGTTAAGAGTCTGTTTTTTGTTTTGTATCTTTTTTTCTTTGTTCCTTTGCTCTGCATTTCTTAAATTCCACATGTGAGTGAAATCGTATGGTACTTGTCTTTCCCTAACTTATTTTCCTTAGCATTATACTCTGTAGAGCCATCCACATTGTTGCAAATAGAAGGTTTTCATTATTTTTTATGCCCTAGTAATATTTCATATGTGTGTGTGCAAATATACATATATACACACATCACATCTTCTTCATCCATCCATCAATCAATGAACACTTGATCTGCCTCCATAATTCGGCTATTGTAAATAATGTTGCAAAAACACATAGGGGTGCTCGTTAGTGTTTTTGTATACTTTTTTCTTTTTTTAATTGAAGTTAGATTTGCCAACATATAACACCCAGTGCTCATCCTATCAAGTGCTCTCCTCAGTGCCCGTCACCCAGTCCCCCCTTCCCCCTGCCCACCTCCCATGTTTTTGTATACTTTGGGTAAATACTTAGTAGTATAATCACTGGATTAGAGGGTAGTTCTATTTTTTATTTTTTGAGGAACCTCTATACTGTTTTCCACAGCAGCTGCACCAGTTTACATTCCCACCAACAGTGCGGAGGTGTTCCTTTTCCTCCACATCCTTGCCAAGTCCTGTTGTTTCTTGTGTTTTTAAAATAATTTTAGGGACGCCTGGGTGGCTCAGCCAGTTAAGCATCTGCCTTTGGCTCAGGTCATGATCTCAGAGTCCTGGGATCGAGCCCCACATTGGGCTCCCTGCTCAGCAGAGTCTGCCTCTCCCTCTCCCTCTGCTCCCTCTCCACCTCCCCTCGTGCACCCTCTCTGTTTTTCAAATAAATAAATAAAATATTTAAAATTTTTTTGAAAATGAAATTATTTTAAAAAGTAAAAAGTGGGCAGCCCCCGTGGCGCAGCGGTTTAGCGCCGCCTGCAGCCCAAGGTGTGATCCTGGAGACCTAGGATCGAGTCCCACATCGGGCTCCTTGCATGGAGCCTGCTTCTCCCTCTGCCTGTGTCTCTCTCTGTGTCTTTCATGAATAAATAAATAAAATATTTTTTAAAAAAGTAAAAAGGGGATCCCTGGGTGGCGCAGCGGTTTAGCGCCTGCCTTTGGCCCAGGGAGCGATCCTGGAGACCCGGGATCGAATCCCACGTCGGGCTCCCGGTGCATGGAGCCTGCTTCTCCCTCTGCCTACGTCTCTGCCTCTCTCTATCTCTGTGTGACTATCATAAATAAATAAAAATTAAAAAAAAAAGTAAAAAGCTCTGGGGCATGTGGGTGGCTTAGTTGGTTAAATATCCGTCTCTTAATTTCAGCTCACAGTCCTGATCTCAGGGTTGTGAGATTGAGCCCCACGTCAGGCTCCATGCTTAGGATTCTCTCTCTCCCTCTCCTCTGCTACCTCTCGCACTCTCTCTCTCTAAAATAAATATAATCTTAAAAAATAAGGTAAAAAGCTCTTACCTTTCTCAGCTCAAGGCCATGCAGAAATAGGCAACAGGCTAGATCAGGCCCATGGGTTGTAGTTTGCTGGCCCTTGAAACAGAACATGGCCAGAACTACAGAAGTCCTTAGTGGGACCCTTCCCTGGCATACGGTTCTCTCTTCCCAGAGAGAACCACACCCCTGACTTTTGTAGTCATGATTTCCTTGCTCTTTATCACCCACATCTGTGAACCTAAACAGCAGAGTTTAGTTTTGCCTGTTTTGAACAGTTACATAGATGTACTAAAATACATTATGTACATTTTGGGTCTTGCTTTTTTTCCCCTCAACATCATGTCTATGAGATACCTGCGCGTTGTGCGTAGCTGTAATCTGCTCATTCTCATCACTTTGCAGTGCTCCGTTGGTACATATTCCACAATGTGTTTCTCCATTCTCTTAGTGTATCAAGGAGTGTAATTTCTGGGTCATTGAGGATACCTACCTTTATACATTCCTAAGGAATTCCATATGGTTTTCCAAAGTGGTTGCATCAGTTTACACTCACATCAACCGGGTATAGAGTATTATACTAAAAACAAAAAACAAAAAACAAAAAAAAAAAAAAAAGAAAGAAAAAAAAGGAAAAAAAAAGTTTTACCAATACAGTATTATTGTGATGTTCCTCTTTGTCATTTCAATTTTTCTTTTCCTGGATGAATATCCTTCACATGTTTACTGTATATCTGGGCATCCTCTTCTGGAGTGTGCCATTTCAAATATTTGCTCCCTTTTCTACTGGCTGCAAAAGATTTTTTCCAAAAATGTAACTAGTGATCAGCCTTTAAAAAGTAAGTTTCTTGGGGCGCCTGAGTGGCTCAGTCGGTTGAGCATCTGCCTTCAGCTCAGGTCATGATCTGAAGGTCCTGGGATCAAGCCCCACATTGGGCTCTCTGCTCAAAGGGGAGTCTGCTTCTCCCTCTCTCTCTGCCTGCTGCTCCCTCTGCTCATACTAGCTCTCTCTCTCTAATAAATAAATAAAATTTAAAAAAAAGAAAGTAAAAGATTCTCTACTAAATTGCAGTATCGGGGGATCCCTGGGTGGCTCAGCAGTTTGGCGCCTGCCTTCAGCCCAGGGCTTGATCCTGGGGTCCCAGGATCGATTCCCATGTCGGGCTCCTTGCATGGAGCCTGCTTCTCTCTGTCTCTCTCTCTCTCTCTCTTCTCTGTCTCTCATGAATAAATAAATAAAATATTTTAAAAAATAAAAAATAAATTGCGGTATCTAGCTACTGTTGGGATACTAGAAGATCGGGCCCCCCGTACAGCAGCAATGGATGGGGGTTGGGTAGGGTCTTCTCCTCTAGATAAGGCATGGGGTCACCGATGTCCTCTGTGCCCACTGCTAGGATGGCTTCGTTCATAAAAGGTTTTGGGACATGCTGGGGCAGCCACCCCTGATTCTATCTTCACTTTCCCTGCCAACTGGACTATCTGCAAATCTAGAGGGGTCAGGGAGAAATGTTAGCAAGCGTTTCCCAGATGATAGCTAGGTAGGAGGTTGGCACTAACTCCCACATTCCTCACTCCCAATGTAAAGAAATGGCTCCCAAGCTGGTCCTGGAGCCTTTTTCCACGTGGCCTGCTTTCCCCAGACATTCATATCTTCCTCGATGCCCCAGGGTCCTGCATGCCCCCTGGCCTCATCATTGTACAAGGAGTCCTCGTTGGACAGCCAGGGTGTGATTGATAAATATTTTCTCAATTTAAGTAAAAGCCCTAATGGGAATATAGGCAGCTTAGATCCTCATTTAAAAATTGAGCCATATTGGGGGCTCCTGAGTGGTTCAATAGGTTAAGCGTTGGACTCTTGGTTTTGGCTCAGGTCATGATCTCATGGGTCATGAGATTGAGCCATGTGTTGGGCTCTGTGCTCAGTGGGAGTCTGCTTGGGATTCTCTCCCTCTGACCCTCCCTCTCCCAAATCAATCAATCAATCAATCAACCAATCAATCTTTTAAAAAATTGAGCCATATTGAGTGCCTGGGTAGCCTCAATTAAGCATCTCTTAAAAAATAAGATTTTATTTATTGACACAAGAGACACACAGATAGAGAGAGAGGCAGAGACATAGGTAGAGGGAGAAGCAGGCTCCTCGCAGGGAGCTGGATGCGGGACTGGATCCCTGGACCTGGGATCATACCCTGAGCCGAAGGCAGAAGCTCAACCTCTGAGCCAACCAGGCATCCCAAGCATCTGACTCTTGATCTCAGCTTGGGTCTTGATCTCAAGGTTCTGAGTTCAAGCCCCTCATTGGGCTTCATGCTTGGTGTGGAGCCTACTTTAAAAAAATTTTTTTTAAAGACACAGGCCGAGGGAGAAGCAGGCCCCATGCAGGGAGCCTGACATGGGACTCGATCCTGGCCAGGATCAGGCCCCGGGCTGAAGGTGGCGCTAAACCACTGAGCCACCCGGGCTGCCCCCAAAAAACTTTTTTAATTGAGTTATATTCTCATTAATAGAAATGCCTAAAAAAATCCCTTAAAATTTCATAAACGTCAGTTAATGGGAAGAGCCAGGAAGGGTTCAGCTTAGTTTTGTATCCATAAAAGAAATACTAGCAACTTTAAAACAAATGATTAAATGTTTTTTGTTACTTATAAAATACACTCTAGGGGTGCCTGGGTGGCTTCGTGGTTGAGCATCTGCCTTCAGCTCAAGGAGGGTCCTGGGATCGAGTCCCACATCAGTCTCCCCATGGGGAGCCTGCTTCTCCCTCTGCCTATGTCTCTCTCTCTCTCTCTCTCTGTCTCTCATGAATAGATAAATAAAATATTTAAAAATAAATAAAAATAAAAGGCTCTCTGAAGATAGAGAGGGGACATCTTAGAGATGGAGGCCAAAATCAAATGTGAAAACTAATTTGATGCACTTATTCCTAGACAGGAAGATAGAATGCTTGGCCCTCTTTCCACATATCCTGATCTTGGTGCTTCTATGCCATTTCTGGAATGGAACCTGGAGATCTGCATTCTGACTGTGTGACTTTGGCTGAGTCATGTGTCCCCCACAGGCCTCAGTTTTTCCCTTATGTCAAATGAGGAGTCATAAGCACCATTCTGAACGGTCACAGGTTCACAGGTTTGTCAGGAGGTCACAATACAGTGAAAATGAAGTATCTTTAAGGAACTAAATCAGCTCTCCCAGGACATAACACGTTTTAGAATTCTTACCACATAGAACTGGTTTCTTCGGAACAAAGTAGTAGGTGATGCTAGTGTGTTAGCCTGCTTGGGCTGCCATCAGACTACGACAGACCAGGTGGCTTAAACATCAGAGATTAATTTTCTAACAGTTCTGGAGGCTAGAAGTCTGAGATCAAAATGTTAGCCTTGATTTTTCCCCCAACACCTCTTTCTTTGGTTTGCAGATGGCCACCTACTCCTTGGATCCAACTCACATGGTTTTTCTTTTTTTTTTTTTTTTTTTAATTTATTTTTTATTGGTGTTCAATTTACTAACATACAGAATAACACCCAGTGCCCGTCACCCATTCACTCCCACCCCCCGCCCTCCTCCCCTTCCACCACCCCTAGTTCGTTTCCCAGAGTTAGCAGTCTTTACGTTCTGTCTCCCTTTCTGATATTCCCCACACATTTCTTCTCCCTTCCCTTATATTCCCTTTCACTATTATTTATATTCCCCAAATGAATGAGAACATATAATGTTTGTCCTTCTCCGACTGACTTACTTCACTCAGCATAATACCCTCCAGTTCCACCCACGTTGAAGCAAATGGTTAAACTCACATGGTTTTTCTTGTATGTTTTCTGTGTCCTGATCTGCTCTTCTTATAAGGACATCAGTCAGATTGGATTAGGAATCCCCTGAGGACTTCATTTTAACTTGATCACCTCTTTAAAGGCCCCGTCTCCAAATACAGTCATGTTCTGAGACACTGGGAGTTAGGACTTCAACATGTGAATCTAAGGACACTGATCAGCCCATAACAGCCACAGATGAATTCTATGAATTTTATCCATCTGTCTAAGGCAGGGGAAGAAGAGGAAGGAGTAGTCTAGATCTGGGAGTTGTTGGTTTGCTTTGGGGACACCTCATCTAGGATGGACAGAACACTCAAAGGTGGCCATGGGCATTGATTGGCACAGGCTTTCTCAATAAAATGCATAGTCATGACCTTATTGTTTTGGGTATAAAAATAATAATGCTGGGATCCCTGGGTGGCGCAGCGGTTTGGCTCCTGCCTTTGGCCCAGGGCGCGATCCTGGAGACCCGGGATCGAATCCCACATCGGGCTCCCGGTGCATGGAGCCTGCTTCTCCCTCTGCCTGAGTCTCTGCCTCTCTCTCTCTCTCTGTGACTATCATAAATAAATAAAAAAATTAAAAAAATAAAAAATAAAAAAATAAAAATAATAATGCCTGCTCATTACAAAAATAAAAAATGGGAAAAAAGTGCAGAAAAGCATAAAGCCAAAAATGTAAAAAAAGAAAAATCCCTCTGGGGAACCTGGGTGGCTCAGTTAGTTAAGTGTCTGCCTTTATTTTTTTTTAAGGATTTTATTTATTTATTCACGAGAGAGAGAGAGAGGCAGAAACAGAGGGAGAAGCAGGCTCCATGCAGGGAGCCCGACGTGGGACTCACCCCGGTCTCCAGGATCACGCCCCAGGCCGAAGGCGGCACTAAACCACTGAGCCACCTGGGATGCCCCAAGTATCTGCCTTTAGCTCGGGTCATGATCCCAGTATCTTGGAATCAATCTCTGACTGGGGCTCCACTATCGGAGTGGAGTCTGCTCCAGATTCTCTCTTTCTCCCTCTGCCTCTGCCCCACCCCCTCAACTCTCTCAAATAAATAAAATTTTTAAAATAAAAATTTTAAAAAATCCCTCTGAATCCTAATACCAAGAAATAACCAAATAACCATTTTTCTTACCATATTCCTTCTGCACCCGGACAGGGAGGCAGATTGGTGGGTGGAGAGAATCAGCAAAGAGGGAAAGAAACAAAAGCAATTTCTACGAAGGGGCTTGTGCTGTACCTGTTAGCTTAAGTAAAAGGTGTTGAGCTTTTCTTTGATTAAATTAACAGAAGAGGGGCAGCTGTCCTGTGTTTCTCATGAGTAAATAAATAAAATCTTTAAAAAAATAAAAATAAATTAACATAAAACCAAACAGATGTTATATTAGTTTCTTTTTGCTCCTGTAACAAATTACTGCGAACGTAACTGCTCAAGACAACACAGATTCACTACCTTCCCGTTCTGGAAGCCAGAAGTCTGGCACAGGTCTCACTGGGCTCCAGTCAAGGTGTTAGGAGGTCTGGGTTTCCTTCTAAAGGGTTCAGGGGAAACTTGTTTTCTTGCCTTTTCTGGCTTTGAGAGGCCCCTGCATCCCTCCGCTTACAGCCTCCTACCTCCATCTTCAAAGGTAGCAACTTTAGTCAGGTTCTTTTCACATCACAGCACTCCTGCCTTCCTCTTCAACTTTTAAGGACCCTTATAAGTATATTGGCTCCCCTGGATAATCCAGGATATTCGGTTTATCTTAAAGTCAGCTGATGAGCAATTTGAATTCTCTTCTGCAGTGTAACCTAGCAGAGTCACAAGTCCTGGCAATTAGGATGTGACCATCTTTGGGGGTGGGGGCATTATTCTGCCAGCCACACATGCAAAATGTAAAAGCCTGCCAAATCTCAGCTAAAGCTGTCATCACAATATCCTCTACATTTACATTTTTCGTAATTCTCTCAGTAAAAAAAAAAAAAAAAAAGATGATGAAAAACCTTTATCAGCTAAGATGCTTTTGTCTGCAAGTAACAGAAACCAAATGGAATCAGCTTGACCAACAAGGGAATAGATGAACTCACAAAAAGAGGAAATGGCTTCAGGTTGGCTCAAGGGCTGTCTCAGCAGCCTGTTTCCTCCTACTCGTTTCTGCTGCAGTGTCTCGAGGCTGGCTGTATTTCTTGGTGCTTATAACAACTAACCTACTACCTCCAATAGAGGAAAAAGTGGGATGATGGGGGGAGGGAGTTCCAGGGAGGTCAAGTCACTGGCCAAAGGCCATTGTGCTAGCAACTGACAGAGTTGCAATCCCAGGCCAGGCTGTCCAACCATTGCCCGACCAGGCTCTTAACCACCATCAGTCCACACTGGCCTATGCTGGTGGGGGCACTCTGGCTCAGAGGCCTGCCCTCCTGAGTGAGTGGGAGCTGGCCACCCATGTCTCCAGGCCTGGTGAGGGGCCGTATCTTGGGCACAGGCCAGACTTTTCGGCCTGTGCTTCATGCACGACTAGGGAGCTGCATGGCCTGCAAACCACAGGCACGTTGTCACGTTGCCTTTTTCCTTACCTCCCCTCTGCCTGGCTGGGCTAGCCTGGGCCTCTGGAAGCCAGGGTGGTGCTGAGGATTGAGCAGGCTCCACCTGGAACCTTGCCAGGTTCTGGGGCCGAGAGAGGAGCTGGGAGGAAAAGGCTTGTATCCTACTAGGCCTCAATTCAGCATCCCGAGCGACCTCTCCCACCGATGTACGGCCCACTATCCTAAACTGCTCGCCTTTCCCCACAGCACTATTACGATCGCATCTCCAAGTGCTTCACTTCACACATGCTGTTTCTCCTGCTGCCATACTCTGTCCCTTCTGTTTAGTTACCTCCCTCTCCTTCAGATTTCAACTGAGATGTCACCACCCTGAGGACTGCTTCCTGGCCCCCTCCACTGTGGTGGGCCCTCCAAAAGGTATCCAGCTTCCAATCCCTGGAACCTGTGAATGTTCACTTATGTGGCAACAACAACAACAAAAAGCACTTAGCAGGTGTGATTAAGTTAAGGATCCGGGGGCGTCTGGGTGGCTCAGTTGGTTAAGTGACTGACTATTTCGGCTCAGGTCATGATCTCAGGGTCCTGGGATTGAGCCTGCTTAGGATTCTCTCTCTCCCCCTCCCTCTGTTCCCCCTACAAAAAAAGTTAAGAGTCCATGAAGGGGATATTATCTTGATTATCTGGGTGAATCCTAAATGTAACCACAAATGTCTTTGTAAGAGGGAAGCTGGCGTGGGGGGGGTGGTTTAAGATAGAAGATGAGAAGACACACACACAGAGGAGGTGGCAGTGCGATCACAGAGATGGAGATCGGACTGGTGGAGTCTATGGAACCATAAGCCAAGGAATGCCGGCAGCTTCTAGCAGCAGATCTCACCTTTCCCTTCTTTCTTTTTAAAGATTTTATATATTTACGAGAGAGAGAGAGAGAGAGAGAGCACACAAACAGGGGGAGCAGGAGAGGAAGAAGTAGGCTCCCTGTTGAGCAGGGTCCCAGAACCGGACCATGACCTGAACCGAAGGCAGATGCTTCACTGACTGAACCCGCCCAGGAGCCCCTCCCCTCTGTCCTTAAATCCACTCAGCTCAGCAGTTTAGGACTGTAAAGTCCAGCAAAGACCATCTTGTCTAACCTCCTCACTGAACAAATGGGGAAAACTGAGGCACAGAGTGGGCCAGGGACCTGTTCAAACAACTCACCCAGCATGACATCAGCAACAGCACTAAGGCCAGAAACTGGACCCAGATATGGGCCCCTGCTCTTATAAACACTCAGAGTGACCTCTTCAAGGACAATCAAAATGACCCGGATCACACAGGGAAGAGGGATTCTTGCCCCTGCTAGGTGCTAGGAGCCAGATAGTCTCTAGACCTTCCCCCATTCAAGACTCAATGGGCCTTTCCTGTCATGTGGTAGATTCCATAGCCCAGCCCCCATGTCCAGGTCAAGACCATAGGGCCACCAACGCATAGAGTGTCTTTTGAGACCACTGTACTCAACTCCTTTGGTACAGAAGATGAAACTGAGGCCCAGAGAGGGCAAGGGACAGAACCCAAACCACCAGCAGCTCCAATGCAGAATGAGGGCTAGAACTCAGCTCACCTTACCTTCCATTCTGTGGTTCTATAGGCAATGCTTTCCACTGCCTCCCTACAATCCTCACCCACATTTCCTCCCTCTCCACTACTCCTCCCCCATTTTCTTCAGATGGTAGTTGGAGCTCCCCTGTTCCAAAGGAGCATAAATTCCTCCCCCAGACCAAGGGCAGGGATTATGATTGATCTAAACCAGTCATAGGAATTTTGCTTCCTCTGAAGAGTGATAAATGGGGGAGGGGGTGGCATTTGGTGCAGTTTTGGCCAATGAGATGTAAGGGATAATCCATAGGGAGGACTGTCCAGGCCAAATAAAAAGACAATGCCTCATTAGAAGAAAGCCTTTGTTCTGAACCAACCCTTTTTCCTGCATCAGATACAGACGTGAGGTCTAGAAGTACAGCAGCCTTCTTGCAACAATGAGGTAAGAACCATGAAGAAAAAAGTCAGCATGCTTAAAGATGGTCAAGATGCAGAGGGAAGGGAACTTTGACTCTGCTTACAATTATCATTGAGCCTGAGACTGTCAATCTCGAATTTTCTGGTAATGGGAGAAAATAAACCCCTTTCACTAGAAGACACTTTAGCAGAGCTTTCAGTTAGTTACAGGGGAAAGAATGCCTAAGAAAGACCCTCGTCATATAATCTCTTAACCACCCTTTGGGACAGCCAGGCTAGGTCCTAGCACACCCTCCTCATCCAAGGAAATTGAGCCACATAGCCTATGTGGTTTATGTTTTTTAAGATTTTATTTATTTATTCATGAGAGACACAGAGAAAGAGGCAGAGACATAGGCAGAGGGAGAAGCAGTCTCCCTGCAGGGAGCCGGATGCAGGACTCGATCCCAGGCCCCCAGGATCATGACCTGAGCCAAAGACAGACGGGCAACCACTGAGCCACTCAGGTGCCCAGAGCCTATGTGGCTTAAATGTCTTCCTTCAAGTCCTCACAAACTCTGGGTCTGGTGGAAAGGCAGGCGTTCGCTTTGGGGTAGAATATACTCTCAAACAAATGCTGTCCCAGTACATCGCATGGGCCTATGCTTGTAGGAACATCAAATGACCCTGAAAGTGGCCGTGATTTGGGAAGCCCTACCTGCTGCCCACTGGTTCCTCTGGGACTTGTCCTGGGCCAGTGGTGAGCAGGAAGGGAGCGTGTGAGGTTTCAGTCCCTCCACAGCAAGGGCCTCCATTCTAAGGAGGAAAAGAATTCTGCTGTTGGAGCTGTTTAGTGAAGCCAAAGTTATCTTTAATCCATCCGTGGAAAGGAGTAGCTGAATTATACCAACTCTTGATGCACCCTGAGGCCCAGTATTAAAGCCTGGCCCAGCCACAGAGCACCAGAACCTTGTTCACCCGTAGATCTCTGAAGAACGGGGCTCCACATCCAGCCTCCACCCAGGCAATGGAGCCAGTGTCTGACTTGGAAGTACAGATGCCCGCCCAGCCCCCTCCCCCTGGCCAGAGCTCTGCCTACCGTAAAGGAAAGATGAACGGGCACCTGGGTTGCTCAGTGGTCAAGCATCTGCCTTTGGCTCAGTCGTGATCCTGGGATCCTGGGATGTAGTCCTTCATCGGGCTCCCTGCAGGGAGCCTGCTTCTGCCTCTGCCTATGTGTCTGCCTCTCTCTCTGTGTCTCTCATGAATAAAGAAAATCTAAAAAAAAAAAAGGAAGGACGAACAGCTCCTGGAAGCCAGGAAGCCCTCTTGGAGGAAGAGTCCACCCCATCCCCCTCCATGAGCTCCTCAGCTTTCAGAGCCCATTCCAATGGAGGATTCAATCCACGCAGCAACACTGTGTATTTGGGGATTCTGAAATGACAAACGAACCCCACAATGTCAGTGGTTTCACATAGGAATAATCATTTATTTCTTGCTCCCCTCACAGATGAATCTGGCTGTTCCTGGTGGATAGGTGGGCTCCAGTGTGGCAGCTGAGGACCTCACGCTCTTTGTAGTGTGACTTTACTCCCTGCTGGGGCTCTAGCCCTCCAAAAGATGGACAAAGAGCAAATGGAGAAAGCACCATTGCAGACCTCCCAAGCAACAGATTGCAGATGTTTTTCTTTGGGCATCCCCACTACCCCCGAAAAGAGTCAGTCTGTGCAGTCCAGTGCTCGCTTTGGCAGCACGTACACTAAAGGTGAGGCCCACATTTTAGAGCCTGTTCTGTGCTTGGCTCCGGGGTGTTAAAAGACAAACTGGGGGACGCCTGGGTGGCTCAGTGGTTGAGCGTCTGTTTTCGGCTCAGGTTGTGATCCTGGGGTCCTGGGATCGAGTTCTGCATCAGGCTCTCTGCAGAGAGCCTGCTTCTCTTTCTGCCTGTCTCTGCTTCTCTCTCTGTGTCTCTTATGAACAAATAAAATATTTTTTAAAAGATAAACTGAGGCACGTTTAAATCTTCAGGAGTTTGTTGGAGCTTAAGTCAATTGCACTGGGGAGTGCCAAACTGGAAGTGGTTAGGAGAACTTCCAACAGGAGCTGGGGACAGTCTTCCATGGGGCAGGCGGGAGCAAAGGGACGAGATTATTTGATCAGCTATGATTGAAGCAGTTGCCTCACCTGGGAAAGCCCAGTTGGCTGTTTGTGATGGTTGTTCTTAAATTTTGGTGTCTTGGATGCAAGTGCATTGCTCTGGCTTAGGTTTCCATTCACTAACTGAGGCTACTAAGGCATCAGAGTCACCCCAGCCTAATGGTCTCCTTGTTGAATTACTTTTAGCAGGGAGTATTGGAATTTTCCCCTCTTATTCAGGGCCACCAGATGCACACCTCTGGCCTCATTCCCTCCTCATTCTGTGTGACAGCATGAATGGACACACCCCTGTGTGTGATGCCAGAAGCGTTCCCAGCCCTGTGCGTAACTTCAGGAGTGTCCAAAACTCAATCTGAGTGACCACAATTGTGTCCACATACCAGTATGTGTAACCTTGGGAGTGCCACTCCCCCAAGGCGTGTGACACCAACAGTGTCCACACCCTAGCCTATGATAGTGAGTGTTCAAAGCCTTATGTGAGTGACCCCAGAGGTGTGTGAACAGCGTTTGTGACCCCATGACAGTCTGCTCTCCTTTCTATGTGACCCCATTAGTGTCCAAATACCCATTTGTGTGATGCCAGGGATGTCCACACCCAGTCTATGTGACCCAAAAGAATTTGCATCCTGGTTTGTTTGAGCCCAGGGCCACCCACACCGCAGTCTCTGACCTCAGCAGTGTCCACTCCCAAGTCTATACCAGGGAGTGTCCCTCAATGTCTCTGTGTGACCACAGGAGTGTCTATATCTGTTTCTGAACTGAGAGGGGCCAATACATCATTTGTTTGATCAAAGAACTGTCCCCACCTCCGTCACTATGATCCTAGAAGTGTCTACTCCTCAGTCTGTATAACACCATAGATGTTCACCCCCTAATCTGCGTGACACAAGGGGAAACCCAATCCACAATGTGTGTGATTTCAGGAGTCTCCATGCCCCAGTGTGGTTAATGGCAAGAGTGTCCCAAACTCCTTCTGGGTGACCCCAGAGATTTCCACTCTCCAATGTGTGTAATAGACATCTTGGAGTGTTCACAACTCTGAGTGACCCTATGTCTGTCCACACTCCAGCATAAGTGACTCCAGGAATGTCCAAACCCCCATCTTTGTGACTCCATGTCTATCCCCACCCACTGATTCTTGCCTCATAGCTGTCTACACCTTAGGTTGTCTGAGCCCAAGAGTGCCCATATCCCTGTCTGAGTGACCCCCAAAGCTCCCCAATCCAACCTGCTATCTGACCCCTGGGATGTCCACACCCTGATATGTGTGACCCTGTGAATGTCTACTAGCCAGTCTGGGTGACTCCAGAATGTCTCCTCCTTAGCACGCGTGACTCCAGAAGTGTCACACACAAATCATTTTGACCCTAGGACCATCCACATCTGTTTGTTTGACTATGTAGTGTCAACACACTGGTCAATCTGACTCCAGAAATGTCTACAACCCATTCTGTGTCACCCCAAGAGTGTGTAGTCTCCAGTGTGTGCAATTCAAGGAGTATCCACTCCCTAGTGTGTGTGACTTCTGGATTGCCCAGACCCCCATCTGAGTAACCTAAGGCTGTCCGCCCCCAGTTTATATACTACTTCATGTGGTGGCCACACCCCTGTCCATGTAGCCCCGGGAGTATTCACACCCCACTCTGTGTGACCCCAGGTTTAGTCACACCCAAGGGGTGTCCACAAAACAGTCTCACTATAGTATATTCCAAGACAGTACTGGATTCTTCAGTGCTGCTGCACCTGTGCATGTTCTGTGGGTGTGACCTGTGAGGGGCTGTTCATGCCTCATTCAGTGGACCATTGTCCCTAGCTCCCACCCACACCATTAAGTGGCCTCTTCTTTTTTTAAAAAAGATTTTATTTATTTATTCATGACAGACATAGGCAGAGGGAGAAGCAGGCTCCCCGCAATGAGCCTGATGAGGGACTCAATCCCAGGACCCCGGGATCATACCCTGAGCCGAAGGCAGATGCTTAACCACTAGCCATCCAGGTGCCCCTAAGTGGCCTCTTCTAATCCTATTTCCCCTCACCCTCTCCAGATGACCATTGAATTCCCTTATCCTCCTCCCCAGCCACACACACGTATGTCTACATCCCCAAACAGACCGTGCCAGCCCCAGACCTTGAACAAAGGCCAGAGCAGCCAGCCTCCTGCCACAGACCTCACCCCGCAGAGTGGTGGAGAGGGAGCCAATAAAGGCACTGCTGATGGGAATAAAGCCTTCCAGGATGTGAAACATCTACAGAAATCAACTTTTTAACACCCTCTAGCATGTCAGGTCCACGTGGGCAAGGACTTTTGTCCGTCTAGTTCTTTGATGCCGCTCCAGTATCTAGAACAGCACTTGGTGCACAGAACGCGCTCCTTTGGTTTGGTGACTGAATGAACCCTCTGACCCAGCAATTCCACTTCTAACTCCATCTAGCACATACACACCTTCTCAGGGCCGTGTGCACAGGCTGGTAGGAGCAAACAATTGGGATCGACCTTGTAAATCTCCACATATGGCCAATGATGACTGCAGAGGGAAATGAATGCTGGGGGTTTGTGTTCTACCACAGAGCACACACGAGGCTGCACAGGTGGCAGGATGAGTGGGACCCGTGTGTGCCTGTGGAAGTGGGGTGCCTTCCACAGGGACAGAATGTTAACAAGGAAGAGCAGGTGGGAGCTGGTTACCGTGGTTGTGTGTATGTGTGTGTGTGTGTGTGTGTAAACACCAGAAACTGACCTCAGTGGTAATGTTTGGAGCATGGAGGTGGGGATGACCCCGTAGTCCATATACTTAATGTACTGTTGAAACCTTTTATACAAACCTATATTCATGTATTATAAGGAAAAATCATATGCTAAAATCAATACACATAGCACAAGAGAACTTGTGTGTGTGTTGGGGTGGGGTATCTGGGGTGTGCAGAGGAATAAGAATCTCAAACTCACATGCCCCAGGGGCTAGACCAGTAACCCCCAAGGGAAAGAGAACTCAGTGCAGGGTAAGGCAAGCAGCGTTGGGACTAGTGAATGTTCCCTGACTCCCAGCAGTGGAGGGAGAGGGCTTGGTAAGGGATGGGGCAAACCTCAAAGCTCACACCCCAAAAGAATTCAGAAACATTGCACCCTGGGACACAGAACACTTAATAGCTTAAGAGATCTTGCCTCAGAAACAGACCCATAAGTCAGTGGTCATACCTAACTCAGACAACTTCTAACTTCACACCCTGGATACAAACTCTGAATCTCAAATGTATCAGAGATCTCAAACCCCAGGGACACAAGCTTAAACAGACCAGAGGCCTCACACCCTAGAATAAAGAATCCCCTCACCACACTTAGGATGGGTGAATTTTCTGCTATTACAAAGTAATCCCTTACACGTACACCGTGTAATGGGCTGAATGCTTGTGTTCCCCCCAAATTCATATGTTTAAGTCCCAGCCCCCAAAGTGATGGTGTTAGGAGGTGAAGCCTTTGTGTGTGTGTGGGGGGGGGGTTGATTAGGATTTAGATGACGTTATGAGGGTGGGGTGCTCATGATGGGATTAGTGCCCTTCCAAGAGGGGACCAGAGAGCCTGCTCTTTCTCTCCACTGTGTGAAGACACAGAGAGAAGGGGGACATCCTCAAGTCAGGAAGAGAGACCTGACCAGCACATGACCCTGCTGGCACCCTGATCTCAAACTTCCAGCATCCAGAACTGCGAGAAAATTAATTTCAGGCCACCCAGTTTGTGATACTTTGTTATGGCAGCCTGAGCCAACGTCAGACCTCAAGCTTTTACTTTCAAAGCCTTGAGTTTTTTTTTTTTAAGATTTTATTTATTTATTCATGACAGACACAGAGAGAGAGAGGCAGGGACACAGGCAGAGGGAGAAGCAGGCTCCCCGTGGGGAGCCTGATGTGGGACTTAACCCCAGGACCTGGAGACCATGACCTGAGCTGAAGGCCGAAACCCAGCCACTGAGCCACCCAGGTGCCCCTTAAGGCCCTGAGTTTTATTTCAGAATACTTGTACTTGCACCGCCTACCCCTGTCACCACCAGCATTCCTCAGCCCATGGCCCTCCCATTCCTGACCCTTGATCTCCAGGCGCTGAGCCAGAGGGTTATCTGGAGGCTTCAGGGCAAGGACACCTAGCCTGCCATGCTGCACCATCTGCCCTCCAGGCTGGCAGCCAGGATGTGGGGCGGAACTTGCCAGAAGCAGGTGAGTGAGGTGGTCCCAGGGCCCGGGGGCACAGGTGTTCACACCAAGGCCGGGGATGCCCCAGCCCAGGCCCGGTAACCAGCTTCTCTTCTTTGTGGGCTCTCCTAGGGTGCTGACACCCATTTCCCCCGTCCTCCTGTCTCTTCTGCTTTCAAAGACAAGCAGAGGGCAGCAGAGGGACACAGAAAGGCCCTGTTCTAATGTGGCCAGACAGCAACATGTCTTCAAGAATGGACCTGGGCTGAGGGCTGACCGCTCTGCTCCCTTAGGGTGGCTTCAGGGAGCCAGTTGGGTGGGAGTGTCCTGATGGAGCAGTGTGGAGAGGGGCCAGGAAACCTGGCGCTGACCTTGAGGTTGGCCAGAAGAATTCCAGGGGCCCCTGGCACCCTGAAGGAGACCTTGAAGACGATTCTGTAGAAAAATAGGAGGCAGGAGGGAAGGCACGGTGTCCCGGGCACCCTACTATATAGAGATATCTACTGTGAGGAATAAACCATACTTCCTGTCATGCTTAGAACAGGGCTTGGCACAGAGTAAGACTTATATGACTACTATGTCCTGATGATCCTTTTATAAACCACCTCCCTAAACTCACCTTAACAACCTGGAACTATCTGGCCCTGGCTTTCCCCATGTACTCATACCTCACTCACTCTTGGATTCTAAACCACACTGGCCTTTCTTCTGGTTCTTTAAGACTCATCCTTGAATTTGTGAGGCTGGAGCTCCTTGTCTGCAAAATGGTATCTGGGGAGTGAGTCTGAGCTGGTAGGGCATTGAAAAGTGAGAGGAGGGGTACCTGGATGGCTCAGTGGTTGAGCATCTGCCTTTGGCTCAGGTCATGACCCCAGAGTCCTGGGATCAAGTCCCACATCGGGCTCCCCTCAGGGAACCTGCTTCTCCCTCTGCCTATGTCTCTGCCTCTCTCTGTGTGTCTCTCATGAATAAATAAACAAAATCTTAAAAAAAAATAAAAATGGGAGAAATGGGTTGAGTTGATTTCCAATAATACTATCAAAATTGGAGGAGGGTGTGTGTGGCTAAAGTGGCATGTAGGGGGAAATCTATAGTTCTAAATGCATAGATCAGGAAAGTTGAAAACCAGTGACCTGAGCTTCCATATCAAGAAGCTGGAAAAGGAACAGCAAATTGAACCTTTAGAAAGTGGAAGGAAGGGATCCCTGGGTGGCTCAGCGGTTGAGGGTCTGCCTTTGGCTCAGGGCATGATCCTGGAGACCCAGGATCGAATCCCACATCGGGCTCTCTGCAGGGAGCCTGCTTCTCCCTCTGCCTGTGTCTCTGCCTCTCTCTGTGTGTCTCTCATGAATAAATAAAATATTTAAAAAATATATTAGTAATTTCTGTTTTCTCTCAGGCAATTTTTAAAAAGATTTTATTTATTTATTCATAGGGAGGCAGAGAGAGAGAGAGTCAGAGACACAGGCAGAGGGAGAAGCAGGTTCCATGCAGGGACCCTGACATGGGACTCGATCCAGGGTCTCCAGGATCACACCCTGGGCTGCCGGTGGCACTGAACCGCTGCGCCACCGGCGCTGCCCTTTTCTCAGGCAATTAAGGGAAAAATACAAACTACCAATATCAGGAATGAAAAGGGGTGCTATTACAGATCCTACAGACATTAAAAGGTTTTTAACAATAAACTTTATTTTCAGTGGAGCCCAACATACAACTTTCTTTTTAATGGAGTCCAAAGGTCAGTCAATTTCTCATTCTATTGCTTGTGTGTCCCTTTGGATCCGCTGTATCCATGAGGACAGCAGAGCTCAGCAACTTTACTAATGCTTCCTCCACTCAGGAGAATAGAACAGCACAGTATTTTTTTTTAAGCTGGGGCTCAGTGAAATCGGTTGTTTAAAATGTAATGGTTTGAATGGAATTGAAGACAGTGGAACAGAATGAATCAAATAGCATAGGGTGGAATGGAATAGTCAGACTTTGTGCTAGGCACTGGGCCCTAACTGTTGTAGATATCCACTAATTGAGCAAATATTATTGAATATCTACTAGCTGTTTGGGACACAGTGTGGAACAGAGAGAAATCTCTGCCCTAATGTAGCTTATCTTCTAGTCAGAGAGAGAGAGATATCAGCATATGCATAAGGCCCTGAGGCCAAAGATACAAAGATTGCCTTTATGAGGAACAGGCAAAGAACAATGTAGCTTGAAATGGATGAGGCTGTAGAGACTAGGAACCACAGTAGGGAGTCTGAAATTTAACAAGATGATCATGACAACATCATCATCATCACCGTTAACTCTTTTTTTCCCCATTTATTTATTCACGAGAGACACAGAGAGGCAGACATATAAGAAGAAGGAAAAGCAGGCTCCCTGAGGGGAGCCAGATGCAGGACTCAATCCCAGGATGCAGGGATCACAACCTGAGCCAAAGGTAGATGCTCAACCACTGAGCCACCTGAGCCACCCAGGTGCCCCCATCACCGTTAACTCTTATAGCACTTGCTACATGCCAGGCATTGTTCTAAGCCCTTAAAAATCCAACTCTTTTTTTTTTAATGTTCACAATAATCTTATATGTATAGGGACACCTGGGTGGCTCAGCAGTTGAGCGTCTGCCTTTGGCTCAGGGCGTGATCCCAGGATTGAGTACCACATCGGGCTCCTTGTGGGGAGCCTGCTTCTCCCTCTGCCTATGTCTCTGCCCCCTCTGTGTGTGTCTCTCATGAATAAATAAATAAAATCTTTTAAAAATCTTATATGTATAAAATCATGCACATTTTATGGAAGGGGAAAGCACGGCACAGACAGATTAATTAAACATCAGTCTGGCACCCAAAATCTGTTCTTTTATTTTTTTAAAGATTTTATTTATTTACTCATGAGAGACACAGGGAGAGAGAGAGGCAGAGACAGGCAGAGGGAGAAGCAGGCTCCATACAGAGAGCCTGAAGTGGGACTCAATCCCAGGTCTCCAGGATCACACCCTGGGCCGAAGGTGGCGCTAAACCGCTGAGCCACCCGGGCTGTCCTGTTCTTTTAACTGCTATACTCTGCTATAGTGCCAGACCACAGACACTTTATAATCCTGTAGCAGATGTAAAGTAAATATATAAATTACTAAAGAATGCAAATCAAGAGAAAGAGCAGGTGGGAAGTGTGCAGATGGCTGGAAGTAAGAAGCAGGGAGGTATGCCATCCCACTGGGTGTCAAGGTGGATCTGGAAACACATATGCAAAGAAATATTTATTCTGTCTGAGATGCTCCTTTCCTGTCCTAGCATAGCTAAGGAGTGAGAAAAAAAGGGGACTGGGTTAAACCGGCCAACGGAGGGCTTGTACTCATAGGGTTAGGCCTCCTCTAGGTCTTATCATTTCTGGCAAAAGAGAAGAATTCCAGCTTGGGGACAAAAAGAGAGGGTTTGGTCTTGGTCTCCACTTCCCTTAACTTCATCTCTATCCTTCTACAAGGGGAAAGAGAACAAGAAAACAGAAAAGAGTGGTCATGGTAGACTCTTGTGAATCCACACAAGGGTGATAAGACTCTACACAAGTTTCCTCCCAGGACTTTCCCCTGGAAATGGAGTGGGGAGGAAATATACTACTTGTGAAGAGAGGAGAGGTGAAGAGAAGGAAACAGGAAACATGGGTGTGACCAGTGGCAATGTGATCTTTTTTGAATTTCTTTTTTTTTTTAAGTCATGGAGGAACAGCAGTCAGACTCTTTCATCATGTCTTATCAGTAGACTTGACCACATTGTGATGACAGTAAAGAGTATCAAAGACACCACCATGTTTTATTCCAAGATCCTGGGCATGGAAGTCACAACTTTCAAGGTAATTGCTTTCCCAAGTACAAACTGTAAGTGAAGTAGAATTTGGTTATAATACTTTTAACCCCCCTCCCCTAAAAAAAACCCACAGGAAATCTGTGAGAAAAATTTAAAGCATCCATGTAGGAGATTCCAAACTCTGAAGAGTGGAACTTCAAGAGAAAGAATAGAGAAAAGGGAGGGGAGGAAATTGCCATAAAAGTAATGCAAAATAACTTCCCAGTCTTTATACAGAAAGCACATTGACACTTAGATATGTTCTTATGGAATTACAGGACATCAAAGTGGAAATGAATATCCTACGACTTTTCAAAAAGAGAGAGAGAGGTTTTTTCTTTAAAAAGAAAAAGCTCGGGCAGCCCGGGTGGCGCAGCGGTTTGGCGCTGCCTGCAGCCTGGGGTGTGATCCTGGAGACCCAGGATCGAGTCCCACATCAGGCTCCCTGCATGGAGCCTGCTTCTCCCTCTCCCTCTGCCTGTGTCTCTGCCTCTCTCTGTGTGTCTATGAATAAATAAACAAAATCTTTAAAAAAAATAAAAAGAAAAGAAAAAGCTCAGCAGAGTATGCCACCCTTGATTTCAGGGTCATGAGTTTGAGCCCCATGTTGGGCATGGAGCCTACTTTAAAAAAAAAGAAAAGTAGTTCAACTACAAAGGGAAAAGAAATATGCAGATACCAGATTGCCCAAGAGTCACATCAGAGACCAGAAGACAGTAGAACAATTTCAAGATTCTGAGGGGAAAATTCTATGTCGAGCCAAACTATTAATCCAGGTGAGTATAAAATAAAACATTCTTAGATATATGGGGCACATGGCTGGCTCAGTGACTCTTGATCTCGGGGTTGTAAGTTCGAGCCCCATATTGGGCTTAGAGTTCACTTAAAAAAACTTAGACATAAAGAGTCAGAAACTTTGCCCACTTGCTTTGAAAATTACTTGAGAGCATGATACATTAAAATGAGTGATTAAGCCAGGTGTAGAAAAGACATCAAAGTCAGGACACAGTGGATCCCAAGAGGAAGATCCCAGAAAGCTACCTATCAAACACTCAGTCTAGTTTGGAACCGGTGAAAGAAAGGTTCCAAGAAAGAGAGTGAGCCACAGAAAAAAAAAAGAATGAATACTTCTTGAGAATTCAAATGACTTTAAAGATGGGAAATATGTCTTTTTCTTTCAAATTCTTAACTTTTAAAATTTTTTTTAAAATTTATTTATGATAGTCACACAGAGAGAGAAAGAGAGGCAGAGACATAGGCAGAGGGAGAAGCAGGCTCCATGCACTGGGAGCCCGACGTGGGATTCGATCCCGGGTCTCCAAGATCGCGCCCTGGGCCAAAGGCAGGCAGGCGCTAAACCGCTGCGCCACCCAGGGATCTCAGGAAATATGTCTTAAATTGAAAAAGTGCATGGGAGGTGGTGCCTGGGTGGCTCAGATGGTTAAGTGTGTGCCTTTGTTGGGTCATAATCCTCTGGGTCCTGGGATCCAGCCTGCCATCAGGCTCCATGCTCGGCACGGAGTCTGCTTCTCCCCCTGCCCCTACACCTGCCTCTGCTCATGTGAACTCTCTCTGTATCTCTGTTTCAAGTGAAAATAAAATCTTAAAAAAGGGGGCCCATGGAATGGCAAACAGGGTAAACATTTAAAATTAACAGTGTGCCTGGCTGGCTCAGTTGGTAGAGCATGCAACTCTTGATCTTGGAGTCGTGAGTTCAAGTCCTACGTTGGGTGTAGAGATTACTCAAAAATAAAATCCTTAAAAAATTAAATAAAACTAACATGGAATGCTATGCATAAAAGTAGAATTGTGCCCCATCAGCAGGCTCTTCACAGGGAGCCCGATGCAGGACTCAATCCGGGATCCCGGGATCACACGACCTGAGGCGAAGGCAGGAGCCCAACAGCTGAGCCACCCAGGCGTCCCTAACATCGGACTTAATAGCAACACCAGCTTCAGGAAAACAACAAAGAAACATATTTAAAAGGCTTTGGGAGGGCAGCCTGGGTGGCTCAGTGGTTTAACGCCGCCTTTAGCCCAGGGCGATCCTGGAGACCTGGAATCGAGTTCCAAGTCAGCCTCCCTGCATGGAGCCTGCTTCTCCCTCTGCCTCTCTCTCTGTGTCTCTCACAAATAAATAAAATATTTTAAAAGTATAAAATAAAAGGCTGTGGGAGGGGTGCCTGGGTGGCTCATTAGGTGCAGCATCCCCTTTTGGCTCAGGTCATGATCTTGGCCTGGTATCCGGCCTGTGCCGGACTCTGCTCAGCGGGGAGTCTGGTTCTCCCTCTCCAGCTTCCCCTGCTTGTGTGCACACTTTCTCTGTGTGTCAAATAAAGAAAATATATATTTTTTAAAAAGGCCATGGGGAAAAAAAAAAAGGCTGGGGGAAAATAACCTACAACCTCGAATTCTATGCTCAGCCAAACTGTAACTCATATGATATAAGATCATTTTCTGAAAAATGGATGTGGTATCCACCATGGTGATAGAAAAGAAAGAAAAAGGAACATGATAAAAGAAATGGTAGAGGTGGAGAGGGAGGTGACATGAAGAGGACAGGAGGGCCATTGAGATACTAGCTGTCTGTAGTTCATCTATCAAAACATAAAGATGCAAGTGGGGTTTTAAAAAGTTATAAAGCAAAAATAAATAAATAAATAAATAAATAAATAAATAAATAAATAAATAGTTATAAAGCAACTAAAAGAGGAACTACAAATTATGATAGAATTCTATTAGGAGGGGTAGTAATGTAGATGGCTAACGTAGATGGGCTAAATTCTTACTTATCAGAGCAGGGAGAGGAGTGAAAATGTCTAAAGCTGCCCATTATCAGTCAGGTACTATCTGGAGTCACATAGGAGAAAACTCAACTAACAGTGGATTAAAGAAGATCGAGTTTTTTCTTTCATTTAACAACCTCTGTAGAAAGTTGAGGATCAAGCCTTGGCTGGGAAGAAGGAAATGAATGAGCGAGAAGTGCCAGCTCAGGGGGAGCAGGAGGTTCCCAGAAGCTCCACCCACAACCTTTGTGACATCTCCCTGTCCAGTCCATCTTACATGGCCGCCCCCAGCAAGGAATGCTGGGAAATGTAGGCTTTTTAAAGGTGGGCAATTGACCCCTTTGAAATTGGGTTGTTTAGAAGAAAAAAATGAGAGTTTGTTCTTTGCTGTTGAGTTTCATAAGTTCTTTATAGATCTTGGATACTAGCCCTTTATCTGATAGGTCACTTGCAAATATCTTCTCCCATCCTGTAGGTTGTCTTTTAGTTTTGTTGACTGTTTCTTTTACTGTGCAGAAGCTTTTGATCTTGATCAAGTCCCAATAGTTCATTTTTGCTTGTTTCCCTTGCTTTCATAGATGTATCTTGCAAGAAGTTGCTGTGGCCAAGTTCAAAAAGGGTGTTGCCTGTGTTCTCCTCTAGGATTTTGATGGATTGTCTCTCATTTAGAACTTTCAACCATTTTGAGTTTATCTTTGTGTATGGTGTAAGAGAATGGTCTGGTTTCATTCTTCTGCACGTGGCTGTCCAATTTTCCCAGCACCATTTATTGAAGAGACTGTCCTTTTTCCAGTGGATAGTCCTTTCCTGCTTTGTCAAATATTAGTTGGCCATAGAGTTGAGGGGCCATTTCTGGGTTCTCTATTCTGTTCCATTGATCTATGTGTCTGTTTTTGTGCCAGTACCACACTGTCTTGATGAACACAGCTTTGTAGTACAGCTTGAAATCTAGCATTGTGATGCCCCCAGCTCTGGTTTTCTTTTTCAATATTCCCCTGGCTATTCGGGGTCTCTTCTGATTCCACACAAATCTTAAGATGATTTGTTCCAACTCTCTGAAGAAAGTCCATGGTATTTTGATAGGGATGCACTGAATGTGTAAATTGCCCTGGGTAGCATAGACATTTTCACAATATTAATTTTTCCAATCCATGAGCATGGAATATTTTTCCATCTCTTTGTGTATTCCTCAATTTCTTTCAGAAGTGTTCTGTAGTTTTTAGGGTATAGATCCTTTACCTCTTTGGTGAGGTTTATTCCTAGGTATCTTATGCTTTTGGGTGCAATTGTAAATGGCATTGATTCCTTAATTTCTTTCTTCAGTCTCATTGTTAAGTGTATAGAGATGCCACTGATTTCTGGGCATTGATCTTGCATCTTGCCACATTGCCGAATTGCTGTATGAGTTTTAGCAATCTTGGGGCGGAGTCTTTTTGGTTTTCTTTTTTTTTTTCTTTTGGGTTTTCTATGTACAGTATCATGTAATCTGCAAAGAGAGAGAGTTTGACTTCTTTGCCAATTTGAATGCCTTTAATGTCTTTTTGTTGCCTGATTGCTGAGGCTAGGACTTCTAGTACTATGTTGAATAGCAGTGGTGAGAGTGGACATCCCTGTCGTGTTCCTGATCTTAGAGGAAAGGCTCCCAGTGTTTCCCCATTGAGAATGATATTTGCAGTGGGCTTTATGTAGATGGCTTTTAAGATGTTGAGGAATGTTCCCTCTATCCCTACACTCTGAAGAGTAACAAGACAGGAAACAACAAATGTTGGAAAGGATGTGGAGAAAGGGGAACCCTCTTGCACTGTTGGTGGGAGTGTGAACTGGTACAGCCACTCTGGTAAACTGTGTGGAGGTTCCTCAAAGAGTTAAAAATAGATCTGCCCTACGTCCCAGCAATTGCACTGCTGGGGATTTACCCCAAAGATATAGATACAGTGAAAAACTGAAACACCTGCACCCCAGTGTTTATAGCAGCAATGTCCACAATAGCCAAACTGTGGAAGGAGCCTCAGTGTCCATCGAAAGATGAATGGCGGGGATCCCTGGGTGGCACAGCGGTTTGGCGCCTGCCTTTGGCCCAGGGCGCGATCCTGGAGACCCAGGATCGAATCCCACATCAGGCTCCCGGTGCATGGAGCCTGCTTCTCCCTCTGCCTATGTCTCTGCCTCTCTCTCTCTCTCTGTATGACTATCATAAATAAATAATCAAAAAAAAAATAAAAAAAAGAGAGATGAATGGATAAAGCAGCTGTGGTCTATGTATACAATGGAATATTCCTCAGCCATTAGAAATGACAAATACCCACCATTTGCTTCGACGTGGATGGAACTGGAGGGGATTATGCTGAGTGAAGTAAGTCAACTGGAGAAAGACAAACATTATATGGTCTCATTCATTTGGGGAATATAAAAAATAGTGAAAGGGAGTAAAGGGGAAAGGAGAGAAAATGAGTGGGAAATATCAGAGAGGGTGACAGAACATGAGAGACTCCTAACTCTGGGAAACGAACAAGGAGTGGTGGAGGGGGAGGTGGGCAGGGTGACGGGGTGACTGGGTGACTGGCACGGAGTAGGGCACTTGATGGGATGAGCATTGGGTGGTATACTATATGTTAGCAAACTGAACGCCAATAAAAAAATATACCAAAAAAAGAAAAAAAGGAGAGATGTATATTATATTGTATACTAAGTAAATGTATATTAAGACAAATTGTTGTCTCTGCCATGGGCAGTATTTACATATTATTTGATGATAATGCAAATAATTTCCAGAAGAAATACATAAACACACACACACACACACACACACATGCTGAAAGCAGTTGCCTTTAAGGAATGAGATGGCGGTGAAGCAAGGGGCTGTTGCTTTTAATTTTTAAAAATTTTTAAAAGATTTTATTTATTTATTCATGAGAGACACAGAGAGAGAGAGAGAGGCAGAGACACAGGCGGAGGGTGAAGCAGGCTCCATGCAGGAAGCCCGATGTGGGACTTGATCCAGGGTCCCCAGGATCACACCCTGGACCAAAGGCAGGCGCTAAACTGCTGAGCCACCCAGGGATCCCCAGGGCTGTTGCTTTTAATTAAAAGCCTCATTGGACCTTGTTTTAACCTTGCTGGGGTAGGGAGGGGGCTTTGCCTCACACTCATCTTGGGGGTTTAGTCCTCTATTGTTCTTCCTCCCCACATAGGGTGACCGGAAAGCATTGTGTTTTGGAGATCAGAAATTGAACCTCCACGAGGTGGGAAAGGAATTTGAACCCAAAGCTGCTCACCCAGTTCCTGGCTCCCTGGATATATGTCTGATAACAGAAGTACCTTTGGAGGAAATGGTCCAGCACCTCAAGGTAAGTTGGACAACATTTTTTTTGAGAAAGCTGCCGCTGATATGGCAAAAACAGAAGCAAGACTCAGGCAGGTCTTCCTCAAACTTCAGGTCTAACAGGTTTTGTCACTTCTAGAGAATGCCTGTACACAACTGTTTGCTCATTATTTCTGCTGACATCACTGTTTTAGGTAAACAAATCTATTTTAAAAGGAAAGAGCACATCGTTCTTGTAAAAAAAAAAAAAAACCCTAAATTCTTCTTACAGAAACGCATTTCTGTAAAAAGCATAAATTCGACTGAGTATGTGAAACGCCCATTATATCTTGACACAAGGGAAGTTAACTTGTAAAAACAAATAGCTATAAAAACACCAGTCATTTAGATTCTACCCACTTCCTTTCTCTGAACCCTCTGGGCCTGACATTACAAAGGGAGATTTGGCAAATGGTTGAGGAGGTGCCCAGGACTTGTTGGCATCTACCAGAGGCTTTCTTCTTGGTATAACTAGGAGGATTGAAAGTCTTGGCTGGATTGGTCAGAGGATTATGCGACTATTGTTCTTGGAGTTGTGAGTTCAAGTCCCACATTGGGTGTAGAGATTACTTAACAAGAGAAAAAAAAAAGGATTGAAATAGGATTGAAGAGGGAATATTAACTTGGCATCCCTCTAAAACCTAAAATGATTTCACGTAAAGGAAGCACTGCTTCTCCATCTGGGGAACACAGATTGGGTTTTGCCTATAATCTTTCTTTGGAAAGTATCAGCGAAAAAGGTTAGTTCGGAAGTAAAGTGGGGAAAGCAGAGGAGTTAAGATTATGGACTTTGGTCCAGACTACCTGGGTTTGAATCCTGGCTCTACCACTTACTAGATAATACTAGGTACCATTATCATTTCCACTCTACAGATGAGGAAACTGAGGCAGTTTGGTACAGTGGTGAAGCCCAGGCAGCTGATCTGTGGCTGGAGCAGAGTGAGAGGGAAGAATGGCCAGAGATGAAGTCAGGAAGAGTTCAGGGGCCTTCTCAGGATTCAATTTTGGTCTCATACATGGACTGTGATGAATGACTTTTGTCTTCTCCTCCTATTTCAGGCTTGTGAGGTCCCTATTGAGGAGGGTCCAGTCCCCAGAACAGGGGCCAAAGGACCTATTATGTCCATATATTTCCGAGACCCTGACAGAAACCTCATTGAGGTGTCCAACTATATCCCCTCATAATTGAGGCTGGCCCTTCTCTGTTCTGTTCCCCGCCATGTCTCCCTCTCCCTTCCTTCCTGCAAACTCTCACCCAAGCCCAGAGATCTCTAAGGACTGATGACTTCGGCACTTCACTCTTCCTACTGGGGTGGAACTGAGTTGGGTTTGGAACCAAAACTACCTGTCTGAATATCCCCCAAGTTTCCCCTAATAAATAATGTCTCAATTAATATGAGCTCTTTGTTATTACCATCTTGGTGTTATGTATGGATGTGTTCACCTAGGATGTGAGGTCTCTGAACTGTTTGGGGGTTGGTGACCAGGGAACATCTCTGAAGACCAAATCCAGAGTCATCCCCTTGGGATTCAGGGCCCTGAAAGATTTCTCCTTGTTACTGAGCCCATAAATTTTTCATCCTCCTGGAATTCACCTCAACCCTTCCAAGTGCTGCCTGCTGTATCCTCTACCCCAGATGCCTCACTGAGCCTCCAGACCTCTGTGAGTCCCACAGAGCCTTCAAGGACCACTCCAGATGATACTGCCTCTTCCTGGAGTGCCTTATCTGATCACACCTCAGGTGATTGCAGTACCTTCTGCCTTTGGATTTGGTGGGTCCAGACTCATCTCTTTTTTTTTTTTTTTTTGTAAAGATTTTATTTATTTATTTATTTTTTACATTTTTTAAAATTTTTTTATTTATTTATGATAGCCACAGAGAGAGAGAGAGAGGCAGAGACACAGGCAGAGGGAGAAGCAGGCTCCATGCACCGGGAGCCCGACATGGGATTCGATCCCGGGTCTCCAGGATCGCGCCCTGGGCCAAAGGCAGGCGCTAAACCGCTGCGCCACCCAGGGATCCCCAAGATTTTATTTATTTATTCATGAGAGACACACAGAGAGGCAGAGACACAGGCAGAGGGAGAAGCAGGTTTCCTCCAAGGAGCCTGATGTGGGACTCGACCCCAGATCCTGGGATCACGCCCTGAGCCGAAGGCAGATGCTCAACTGCTGAGCCACCCAGGCATCCCAGACTCATCTTGAGGCTCAGCTCCTGACAGAGTAGATAGGACAGGGACAAATCTTACCTGTTTCTGTCCTCCCTTTCCCCAACACCATCCATTCAGTCAACTAGTGAACATATATTGAGCACCTACTGTGTACTTAACCCTGTTCCAGACATGGGGGAGACCATGTTGAACAGAAGAAATAAGCCTATCTAGGTTTTGGGAGCTGCCATTCTAGCGGGAGAGACAGAGAATAAATAAAATTAAGGAAAACATGAAGTATGTTAGAGGATGAGAAATGCTTTGGAGAAAAAGAAAACATGGGAAAGAGGGAATGCAGGTAAAATTTGACAGGGCAGTTTCTGATGTATAACGGGGTGGTCAAGGGAATCTTCACTGAGGAACCATTTGAGCACATATCTGAGGAGAGGAGGGAGTTGCACCACCGACAGCTGGAGGAAGAGCAGAACAGGCAGAGAACAACCTGTGCAAAGGCCCTGAAGCAGGGATGGGTGGGGTATGCGAGGAACAGCGAGGAGCAGTAAGGAGGGCGGAGCAGCAGGAGGTGAAGTCAGACAGCAAGTGGGGGACAGATCACCTAGGGTCTTGCAGGCCTGGGAGAGAACTCTGGCTTTTACTCTGAGTGACAGAGGAGCCACGGAAGGAAGGGTGGGTTGTGAACAGAGAAGGGCCATGATCTGACTTAGGATTTAACGGGCTCCCTCTGGCTGCTATGAGGAAAACAGGCAGTAGGGGAGAAGGCAGGAGCAGGGGGCCCTCGAGGTCCAGGCCAGTGATGCTGGTGCTGGCAGTGGAGGTGATAAAAAGTGGTTAGATTGTGGAGCTATTCCGAAGACAGACTGGACACGTCCACCAAGAGAGAAAATGTTGGGGTGCCTGGGTGGCTCAGTGGTTGAGCATTGGTCTTTGGCTCAGGTTGTGATCCTGGGGTCCTGGGATTGAGTCCTCCATCAGGCTTCCCACAGGGAGCCTGCTTCTTCCTCTGCCTATGTCTCTGCCTCTCTCTCTAAATAAAATCTTTAAGAGAGAGAGAGAGAGAGAGAAGGTCAACCAGAGAAGAGGTCTGAGGACATTTAGAGTTCTAAAACAAGGATGAACCAGGAAACGAGGCAGGCAGAGAGGAAAGGGAAGAGTAGGGCTTCCTGAATGAATGAATGATGGATGAAGGAGCCTGACAGTCTTCTGGGGTGAGCAAGCCCCTAGTCTTGTGGACTCTGGTCTCAAAATACTCCCCAGCTGGTGGCTCAGCCAGACCCTATGAGTGAACCCCTATAAAGCCCCAATAATGCTGGGAAGAGAAGATGTGTAAGGATGTGAGTTTCAGCTGTGAAAGGCTCTGCCAAAAGCTCTAGCAGGTTTCCTGCCTATTTTATTATTTTTTTTATTATTTGCTTAGCTTCACAATTAAGTGTTTATTAAAATAATATAAACTATGGGTAATACAGATTGTTTTCAGTGTGATATAGATACCACACATTTCTCCTAGTAATAGATGATAGATAGCCAGATGAAGCACAGTAGTACAAGAATCTACAATAACAAATTTTATTACTAGGCATCTTCCATAAAGTCAGCAAACCCAATCCACTCACCAATGAGGAAACTAATGACCAGAGATGCCTACATTCTCTACTCTAGAAATGTATAGGGCACTGACCATGGGCCAGGCACTTACTTGGCACTGGGCATATAAAAGTAAACAGAACGTGGTACCTGTACTCCAGGAGCCTGTAGCCAGGCTAGTGGGTGAAAGTGTCCAGTAAAGCAGGAAATTAATATACAGTTTAATAAGTATCATGAGAACAGCATGCTGAAGCTCCAAGGTGTACCCAATCCAGGCTTGGGAGCAGCTCTTCGAAGGTCATGTGTGAGACCTAACCTGGGAAGGATGACCAAGAGTCACAGAGACAGGGGCACCTGGATGGCTCAGTGGTTGAGTGCCTGCCTTTGGCTCAGGTTGTGATCCCAGGGTCCTGGGATCGAATCCTGCATCAGGCTCTCTACAGGGAGCCTGCTTCTCCCTCTGTCTCTCTCTGTGTCTCTCATGAATAAATAAATAAAATCTTAAAAAAAGGAAAAAAGTCAAAGAGACAAAGAGCTTGTGAAACATGGCTGGTGAAGGCCCAGGTGAATGACAGCACAGTACACTTGGTTAATCAAAGGAGTTCAAGGACAAAGGAATTCCAGTCCTGGATTCTGGAGACAACAGTCTCCTGACAACTAGTTCGAGGCTATTTTTAGAATATTATCTGTCTTTCGGGTTTCCTGACCAATATGTGAGGATTCATAGGTATCAATACTCTGGCATAGAAGAAAAGGAAGCATACATGGCTCATGCTTAGAGACACTAAGAATGTCTTTTTGATGGCTGGGTAGTATTCCTATGTGTGTATCTATACATCATATCTTCTTTTTTTTAAAAAAAAAAGTTTTATTTATTCATTATAGACATAGAGAGAGAGAGAGAGAGAGAGAGAGAGGCAGAGACACAGGCAGAGGGAGAAGCAGGCTCCATGCAAGGAGCCTGATGCGGGACTTGATCCCAGGACTCCAGGATCGTGCCCTGGGCCAAAGGCATGGGCCAAACCACTGAGCCACCGAGGGATCCCCTATCATATCTTCTTTATCCATTCATTAAGACATTAAGATTTTCAAACCCTTTTGTTTGAAACGTCTCCTTGAGGAATGATTACATTATAGTTGTTTGTTTTCTCTCAAAATTTACAGCAATTAGGGCATGCCCTAAGTCTGGAAGGGACTTTAAGGAATCACTTTGTCAGTGGCCAGGGGAGCAGGAGGCAGGGCCAGGGGACCAGTGCAGGCAAAAAGGAGACACTACCTGTAGAGAACTTAAAAATTAATAGTAAAACTAAAAAAAAAAAATTAATAGTAAAACTGACTAAAATTGTTCTGCATGTTATTATCACCACGTGGCAGCAATCCAGCAACTATCTGTAATGCCAGTAATGAAACCCTCCTCCCTGCCAAGGCAAGCTGCTCCTGCTGACCCTCACCTCATCTATGCCTCTGAACTTAGATAATATCTCCACAGGCAGAAGGCCCCGCACCCACATGAGCTACATATGAACATCTGAAATTGCCATCTCAGCCATCTCTTCCATTCCTATTACCACACGTTCTCCATTCCATTCCATTCCATTCCGTTCCATTCCATTCCATTCCCTTGTGCAAACATGGCTTGTGTACTCAAAGTCATGTATACAAAAAAACCCCACATCAATGTTTCTCTTCCAACAATTATAATATTCATCTTCAATGAAGTTCCTTGTTTTTCAAGTCTCGAGTCCCTTTTGAGCTGGGGATGATGTCCAATGCTGCCACCTCTACATTCAGGGACAGTTCTCGCTCATTCTCCCTGGCTGGGCCAACGGGCAGGTACTTGGTGGGGTAAACACCCAGGGGTCTCTAATGCCCAGCTGTATACCGAAAAACTGCGCAGACAATATCATACTGTAACTTTTGGTGAAGGTTTCTGGGCAGGATAACAATCTTTGACTGTATAAATGTCAATCCAGGGCAGCCCGGGTGGCTCAGCGGTTTAGCGCCACCTTCGGTCCGGGGCGTGATACTGGAGACCCGAGATGGAGTCCCACGTCGGGCTCCCTGTGTGGAGCCTGCTTCTCCCTCTGCCTGTGTCTCTGCCTCTCTCTCTCTCTCTCTCTCTCTCTGTGTGTCTCTCATGAGTAAATAAATAAAATCTTTAAAAAATAAATAAATAAAAAATAAATAAATAGATGCCAATCCAGGTTTCATATGATCTAGCTGGATTTCTTCCAGGCCACTCCTGGACAGTGATCTACTCCTGGGACCCCCTATGGAGTACTAGTCCTCAAAGGTGGCATTCTGAGGAATGTCTAGAAGGCCCAGGGGTCAGTCAGGGTGACCTTGGACCACTGCTTGGTGCCTTGTTCAATCTGAAACATCATTTCATCCTTATAGAACAAAATATATTCAAATAATATTTTGCAGGGGATCATCACCTTTCACTCCTTCAGTACCCATATGTGCTGGTTGAGCCTGTCATAGGAGAGCAGGGCATGGCTGTTGCACCTACTGCTCTGTGGGTACAGAAACTGGTCAGCCTCTCACTCCTGTGGCACCTGGCAAAGGCACAGGATCTTGGGGCATCCCTGGTCCCTGCCCTCAGGGCTGCTGCCCCCAGGCCACAGAGGCCACCCAGCAGCCAGGCACCCAGGGCCCCCTGGGCCATGCTTCCTGTCTATTTTGGAAAGACAGTTTGCCTTGGACACAGAGTCATATGCCTGGAGATAGATGACTTATGAAAGGAAGGAGGAATGGGATGCCTGGGTGGCTCAGTGGTTGAGCATCTGCCTTTGGCTCAGGGCATAATTCCAGGGTCCCAGGATCGAGTCCTGAATCAAGCTTCCTGCATGGAGCCTGCTTCTCCCTCTGCCTTTGTCTCTGCTTCTCTCTCTTTCTATGTCTCTCATGAATAAAATCTTTAAAAAAAAGAAAGGAAGGAGGAAGGAAGTAGAGAAGAGAGAGAGAAGGAGGGAGAGAGGGAAGAGGGAAGGGGGGAAGGGGGGAAGGAGGAAGGGAATGGAAAGGGAGTTGAGGAAGGGAGAGAGGGAGAAGGAAGGAGGGATAGAAGGAGAGAGGGAGAGTTGGCAGCAGATGGGTAAACGAATAAATGGGTAGATAGGTGGGTGGATGGATAGATGGGTGAGCAGGTGAATTGATGGACTGATATCCTCTGGCCCTGGAGAAACTCTTTGGCATGTGTGTGCACAGAGAGAGGAGTATGCATTTGTAAACTGCAGGTTTGCTGTAATATAGAAAACACTGGAAATGACCCACATGTCCTTCAGGAGATGAATTGTTAAACAAACCATGGTATATCCATTCCATGGAATACTACTCAGCCATAAAAGGGAATAAATCTACAAGGCCACACTAACCTAATACCAAAATTAGACAGAAACATACCAAGAAAACTACAGACCAATATCTCTTATGAACATAGATGCAAAAATCTTCAACAAAATACTAGTAAATAGAATTCAGCAATATATAAGAAGGATCATACACCACGACCAAGTGCGATTTATCCCAAGAACGCAAGATTTGTTCAACATAAGAAAATCAATGTAATATCCCATATTAATAAAGGACAAAAACCACATGACCTTCTCAACAGATGCAGCAGAAAAAGCACTTGGCGAAACTCAATACCTTTTCATGATAAAAATACTTGACAGACTAGAAACAGATGAGAACTTCCCAATATGATAAAGTACATCTACAAAAAACTTACAACTAATATCATACTTAATGATGAAAGACTAAAAACTTTCTCCTGGAGATCAGGAACAAGATAAGGATGTCTCCTATCACCACTTCTATTCGACAATGTACTAGAGGTTCTAGCCAGGACAATTAGGTAAGAAAAAGAAAGAAAAAGCATCCACATTGGAAAAAAGAAGTAGAACTATCTGTATTTGCAGATGACATGATCTTATATAGAGAAAATCTTTTTTTTTAAGTATTTTATTTATTCATGAGAGACACACAGGGAGAGAAAAACAGAGACATAAGCAGAGGGAGAAAAGCAGGCTCCTTGCAGGGAGCTCGATATGGGACTCGATCTCAGATCCCTGGATCACACCATGAGCCAAAGGCAGTCGCTCAACCGCTGAGCCACCCAGGCGTCCCTTACAGAGAAAATCTTAAGGAACCCACAACAAAACCATTACATATATAAGAGGTTATTATATATATATATATCACCCAGGGGCCCCAACATCACATATTCTAATCATAGACTGAAGACTTCATGGTGTTAAGATGGCAATATCCTCAAACTAATCCACAGGTTTAATGCAATCCCTATCAGAATCCCAGCCTGCTTTGCAGAAATTGACAAACTGATCCTAAAATTCATATGAAAATGCTAGGGACCTAGAATGGCCACAACAATCTTGAAAAAGCATAAAGTTGGAGGACTTATACTTTCTGATTTAAAAACATACTGCACAGCTATAGTAATCAAGCTGGGTGGTACTGGCATAGAAATAGATCTATAGATCAATGGAACAGAAGTGAGAGTCCAGAAATAAACTCAGACATTTATGGGCAACTGATTTTTGGCAAGCATGACTAGATAATTCAATAGGGGAAAGAACAGTATTTTCAACAAATGGTACTGGGACAATTGGATATCCACATGCAAAAGAATGAAGCTGGATCCTTACTTCATACCATATACCAAAAGTAACTAAAAAACAAAAACAAAAAACAAAAAAACAAGAAACCCCACCAAACAAAACAGGGGCATCTGGGTGGTCAGTGGTTGAGCATCTGCCTTTGGCTCAGGTTGTGATCCCAGGGTCCTGGGATGGAGTCCCACAGCAGGGTCCCTGAAGGAGCCTCCCTCTCTCTGTGTCTCTCATGAATAAATGAATAAAATATTTTTAAAAAAATCAAAGACATGAATGTAAGAACTAAAACTATAAAACTTCTGGAAGAAAACATAGGCATAAATATTCATGACTTTAGATTAGGCAATGGTTTCTTAGATGGCAAGTAACTCATAAGCAATCAAAGAAAAAATAAATTGCACTTCATAAAAGCTATAAGTTTTTGTGCTTCAAGGGACACGGGAAAGTGAAAGGACAACCGAAAAATAGAAGCACATATTTGCAAATCACATTATCTGAGAAAGGACTAAAATCCAGAATATGTAAAGAACTCATAGGGACACTTGGGTGGCTTGGCGGTTAAAGTGCCTGCCTTTGGCTTAGTGCATGATCCTGGAGTCCTGGGATCAAGTCCTGCATCGGGCTCCCTGCATGGAGCCCGCTTCTCTCTCTGCCTATGTCTCTGCCTCTCTCTGTGTGTCTCTCATGAATAAATAAAATATTTTAAAAAAGAATTTGAAAATGATGATAGTTGTACAACATCATGAATACACTAACCACTGAAACATCCACTTAAAAGGGTGAATTTTGCAGTATGTGAATTCTACCTCAATAGAAAGAGAATTAACTATCAATACATACAACAACGTGGGTGAATGTCACAAACATTATGCCAAGCAGAAGAAACAAAAGCTATATGAGTCCATTTATATGAAGTTCAAAAACAAGCCGAAAACCTCCGGTATCATATGCTGTTTATGGATAACATAGATCTGTAGTAATGGAATGAAAACAGTCACGAAGAAGACAAATACCAAACTCAAGGCAGTGGAAGGAGAGCGCAAAATGGAATTTGTACAAGAACTTCAGCTGGATCTCTAATACCATATTTCTTTTATTTTTTTTATTATTTTTTTTATTTATCCATGATAGTCACAGAGAGAGAGAGAGGCAGAGACACAGGCAGAGGGAGAAGCAGGCTCCATGCACCGGGAGCCCGACGTGGGATTCGATCCTGGGTCTCCAGGATCACGCCCTGGGCCAAAGGCAGGCGCCAAACCGCTGCGCCATCCAGGGATCCCTAATACCATATTTCTTTTAAAAGTATCTGAAGCAAATAGGCAAAATATTAACATGTAACAAAGATGAATGTTGTTACATTATCCTTCATACTTTTCTCTTTAAAAAATAAAAATAAAACAACTCGGTTCTAAGACAAACGTTTGAGTCCTTAGCCAGGCTCTGGTTGATGCTTCCTCTCTGCAGGATTGACACCAAGGAGAGTTAGGCTCGGCCCCTGGCCTGGTGGACTCCAGTCTGGAAGAGGCACAAATAGCCCACATGCCATGGGCTTGGACAAAGCTCTAGCACTCAGAAGATGCCAGGAAGAGGGGAACCAGTCAGGGAAGCCTTCCAGGAAGAGAGGATGTTGGTGCTGAGCCTCAAATGGAGGCCTGACAGAGGGGACACTTGGCCCGGACACCCCACCCCCACCCCCACCCTTTGGGTCTCTCCCAAAGCCTGGCCTGGCCCTGCAGATTCCCTTATCTGCCCACTCCCAGCTGCCTCCCTGCTGGCTGAACTGTCGCCACAGACTTCTGGGCCTGTGCCCCCTCCACAGAGATGGGGGAGGGAATGGGGTGAGCCTCAAGGTTTCTGGCTCTTGATGGAGCCAGGGCTCTAAGGTCCCCATCCTCCACCCCTTACTTCCCTTCCTAAGCCCTTTCTCTGCTCCAATTATGAAGAAATAGACTGAGTCCAGTGGCCAAATTCTTGTTTGAGACATGCCTCCAGCCTGACCTTCCTGAGGATGACAGATTTCCCTAACTTGCTCCCAATATTGTAACTGCCGTTTCTAATTTAAAAATAACAACAAAGAGAGTTATCATTACAGAGCTCATCATCTATGGTGTGCCGGGGAGGACCTGTATCGAGTGGCCTCTCAATAACATTCACTTTGGGTTCTAAAATGGTACCCATTATCCAGGCAAAGAAACTGAGGCTCAGAGGGTGGCCTGCCCAGGAATCATGTGGCCAATCAGGGTCAGAGCTGAGACAAGAGCACAGGCCCTGGGAGGAACATCTTCATTTCCCTGAGTCCACTCCCAGTCTGGAAGATGCGGGCAATTATACACACTCACACCACAAGGACCTGGTGAGATAGGATAAAATTAGCCGAGAGCACTTAGCACAGTGCCTGGGGTGGCTCGACAAACACTGCTGCTGTTGTTATTACTATATTAGTGCTAAAGTATTTGTACCAGAATTAGCATTAGTATGGTTGTGGATAGAATGAAAATAATAATTATTAGATTTAGAATTAATATCAGTATTATTATCACTATTAAGATTAGTATTGATAGGGTGCCTGGGTGGCTCAGTTGGTTGAGTGTCTGCCTTCGGCTCACGTCATGATCCCAGGGTCCTGGGATTGGGTCCCATATCAGGCTCCCTGCTCAGTGGGGAACCTGCTTCTCCCTCTCCCTCTGTCTGCTGCTCCCTCTGCTTGTGTATGCATGCTTTCTAATAAATAAGTAAAACCTTTTTGAAAAGATTAGTATAAAAAAAGATTAGTATCGATATTAGAATTAGGATTGTTAATTAAAATTGGTATCAGAGTCACATATTATTAGCATTATTACTGGAATTAGTAGTGCTAGTAAAAAAGGGTCAAGGACTACCCCTTGTACACATGAGGTACTCTATAAATAAGAGTACTTAACATTTATTGAGATTTCAGATTCAAGTGAGTTAAAATCACTTAACGGATTAAATCTCATTTAGCTGTCCCAATCACTCTATGGAATAGCTGCTATTATTACCCCATCTCTACAGATGAGGAACTGAGGTCCAAAGAGGCTGCTAACTTACCCAAGGCCACATGGCCCCTCGGTGGTTAGGGCAGTCTATAAATGAGGGCAGGTTGGCTCTAGAGTGGAAGTCCTGAAAACCTTACCACCTAACTCATAGGGGTCCTCATCCTCCTTGTTTATGAAGGCTCAGCATGGGACACCTGGGTGGCTCAGCCGCTGAGCATCTGCCTTTGGCCCATTGCGTGATCCTGGGATCCGGGATCGAATCCCACATTGGGCTCCTTGCAGGGAGCCTGCTTCTCCCTCTGTCTGTGTCTCTGCCCCTCTCTCTCTCTCTGTCTCTCATGAATAAATTAATAAAGTCTTAAAAAAAATAAAGGCTCAGCATACCTCTCATTTTGCTTCTGAGGACAATGAGGCCCATGGAGGCAAGATGAGGACAGCAAGCTCCTACTGGGGCAGCCAGTGGGGGAGCAGGACCCACTGACCCAGGGCTCCATCATTGCCCCATGCCCTGGGCAGGTCTCAATCTCCCCATCTGTAGAATGGGTGGTCAGGAGAGTGCTCTGTCCTGTGGCGTCCTGGAACCACCAGTGTGTGTGGTCTTACCCTCTCTACAGGGACCCAAATTGGACACCTAGTGTCTGTATGTGCGTCCACTGATTTTACATGGAGAAAGTGCTCAGAGCAGGCCTGGCCTGGTTCTGTGTCAGCATGAAACACAGGCTGTCGTTTCTGGTGCTACTATTTGGGAGAGGTAAGGCAAGACAGAAAGGTGGGGACTGAGGAGCAAAAGTTCTGGAGGGCCCTCTCAGTAGGTTGAGGGCAGAGCCACAGATCCTATGAGTCCACATCACCCCACATGGCCCTGTCCCACCCACCCCAGCACCACCAGCCCAGAGCAGACCCCAGGCTGACATCTGGGGTCTTGTGGACTTCCTCTCAGACTCCGTCTCCCTCTACATCATCATCTTTGTCTCCCTTCTGGAGTTCTCCACTTGTGTCCTTGGCCTCCATCAATGTCAGGCTGTATCTTTCACCTTCTGCTGTGGCTCTCATTCTCTTTGCCCCTCTCTCTATGGATCTTTAACTGTTGCTGGCTCTCTTGGCATCTCTCCCTCCTTCCTGTGCCTTCTCTCTGCCTCCTTCCAGCTGTCTCACTTTTTCTCCCTAAGTCTCTCCATTCCCATCTCTCTGTCTCTTGCTCTCTTGCCTCTCTTCCTTCTCTAGCCCTGCAGTTCTTCCCTTCCCCCACTCTATCCCACTCTTCAGGGACCCACAGAGCCACCAACCCTGGGTCGCACCTGTTTCCCGCCTCCAAAGCAGCATGGTGGCAACAAGTTGAAGCCGCTGTCCCTGGGTGCCCCCCCAGCCCCGCCCCCCATCCCAAGACAGCCTGTTACCGCGGAGCCAACAGCCACAGTCTCCTCCATCTGATAAGACTTATCTGCTGCCCCAGGGCAGGCCGGAGCTGGCGTAAGCCCCAGTGGGGCACTGAGTAAGTGTGCCCCTGCCTCCCGCCAGCCCTGGTCTGGCCCAGCCTTCAGGCTGGGCCTGGGTCATCAAGATGTCCCATGGGCCCTGGTTCTAATCCCACCGAACCTCTGTGAGCCTCATTCTTCTCGCCTGCAAAATGGGTATAGTCACACCCCTCCTCTCCCTGGGGCCAGAAAGATTCATATACACAAGGGCCCAAGCCCAAATCTGACCCAGCACACAGTAGGGACTCTGGAAACACACGCTGAAAAGCCTTGCGGAGTCATAAAACCCTATCTGCTAGTTTCATTTTGTCTTGGCTTTGGCCCATTTTGTTTGGCTGGACACTGAAGTCTATGGGAGCCCAAGGTGAACAGGGTCTGAGAATCCATGGGGTGGGCAGGTGGGGCAGAGGGAGGCTCCCACTGCCCAAGAGGTGCCCCACCAGCAGGGAGCCCGCCCCCTCCCCTGGTCTGCCCCACCCACTGGGGCACCAGCCACTCCCTGGGGAGGAGGGAGGAGGGAGAGGGGAGGGAGGGAGGGAAGGAGGAAGGGAACCTCAAAGGCCAAGGCCAGCCAGGACACCCCCTGGGATCACACTGAACTCGCCACATCCCCAACGCGGCCGAACCCTCTGCGCCAACAAGCCCAGGTCAGTCTCAGACCCCCAGAGCCCCCAGCAAGGCAAACCCCAGGCCTGCTGTCCCTTACCTCAAAGCTACTCTTCCAGCCTGCTTCAGGATCCCCAGCCTGCCGCTGGTCCCCGAAGTGTCTACCACCCCCAATACCCTTCACAGCTCCTCCAAACTACCTGTCTTTCCAACCTTCATCTCTACCCTGAAACTGCCCCCCAAGCCCAACCTCCTTTCTGCCCTAACTCCCACCCTCTCTAAGATATCTACTCCTGGTGCCTTAACTCTGCTCCCTTTGCCCCATCTCTGCCCCCTACAACATGCCTCTCTCCCCCAAATCCTATCTCTGCCCCAAATCTGCTTTTCACTCACCTGGAGTTGTTTCTGAGTTTGCCCCCAAAGCTCACTTTGCTCCCCAAGCCCTTGTCTGCTCCCCATTATGGTTTCTGCTCCACATTCTCTGGTCCCCTAAACCCCAGCTTCATCCCCTTATCCCCATCTGTGCCTCTTAAGCGTCATATTTTTCCCTGTGACTTCTCTCTGATCCCCTCCAAACCACTTCTCTCCCCCCAGCCCCTTGCCTGCACACCAAAATGTCTGTCACTCTAAACACCAAGTCTACTACACTAAGTCTTGTCTGCCACATGAATCCTCATGCCTACCTTCCCTAAACCCCATCTCAGCCCCCAAATATGTCTCTGGTCCCCAGATCTCCTCTGGTCCCAAATCTTTCTCCATTCCAATTCCATCTCAGTTCTCAAACTCCTCCTCTGCTCTCATAACTTATCTCTATCAGACACATTCCTGCCTGTCCAAACCCAGCTCTGACCCCTAAACTCCATCTCTGCTCCAGCGAAACCCATGGAACCTCCAAACTTTTCCATGATCCTCTGAATTCATCTCTGACTCCCTGAACTACATTCCCAACTTCTCAACTTTCTGGCTCTCAAACTTCACCTCACATCCCCAATCTTGTTTCTGCTTTTCCAGCCTATTTCTGATCCCCAAATGTGACCTTTCAAATGTCTCTGCTCCTCAAATACCATTATCTGCTTTCCCCAAACTAGAGCTATGCCCCCAACCTCTCCCTGAGTCCCCCACCCCTCTATCTGACCTCAAATTCCACATCAAAGCCTCCCAAGACTCATCTGCCCCCAGACCCTATCTCTGTTCCCTCCAGTCCAATGAGACCCTCCCTTGAAGGCTGGGACAGGGATGTTACCTGGGGTGAGGGGCTGGGCCGAGGGAGAGTTGAGGGTGCCAGCCTGCTGCTTGCTGCCCGTTGGGGCAGCACTTACTCTAGTGGGGCAGCTGATAAGGAGCTTTCATATCCCCCAGCTTCGAGATAAACTTTATCTCTGTCCGGAGAGTGATAACTGGGGGTGGGGGGGCTGGGCCCCTGCCATAGGACGGGTGGGCAGCCCTGGACCCACCAAGGTGCTAGGTGCAGGGATGTGGGGCCATGGGACTAGAGGGAGACCATGGGGGACAGGGTGAGGTGAGGTGAGGATGAGGGGGGATAAAGGTACAATGGTGATGGAGACAGAAAGAACAAGAGACAGGCAGACAGAGAAGGAAGGGAGAGAGGAGGAGGGGGGAGGGGAGAGGGGCAGAGAGCATGGGAGGGAGGGAGAGAAGGAGGGAGAAAAAGAGCTAGGGACAGACATGAAGAAAAAGAAAGGAGAAACAGAAGGAGACAGCGTGAAAGTGAAGGAGACCCAGGAACAGAAGGCGAGATCTTCACAGATAGAATTGTGGAGAGGCACAGAGGAAACAGCTGGAAACTGAGGAAGCGGCAAGACACCTACTCTGGGAACAGTCATCGGAGACCCCGGGGCCCAGAGATTGGTGGTGGACAGAGCTGCCGGCTCATCTCTTCCCCAGCACAACCCCCAACCCTGAGCCGACAGTGTTCACAGAGGGTCATGTAGGCTGGGGCTGTGAAGATGGCCTTCTACTCTGTCACTCCACCTCAAGGACAGGGAAACTGAGGCCTTCAGATTCATAGGGCAAGTCAGGGGCAGGAGTAGGTTTTCTGGCTCTCCCCACTCCCAGGCTATGTGAAGTGAGGTATGGGAGAGGAGGTGGGACTAGTAAGGCAGACTAGAAATAAAGCCAGAGGGCAGGAAAAGAGTGAGAGTCAGAGAGAAGATAAGCAGAAAGAGATTGAGTGGGAGAGATGTAGAGACATTCAGAGACATGACTGGAGAGGGAAGGGAGAAGAGAAACAGAAAAAGACGCAAGACATAGAGATAAAGATGGAGAGAGACAATCAGAGATAGAAACGTGGCAAAAAAAAAAAAAAGAGAAAGGAGGTGGAATCAGGCATTCACAAAAGCAGAGAAAGAAAGAGGGTAAGACATAGAAAGAAGGGCAGAAATATCGAGGGCCGGGCTGGAGAAAAAGTGTGTGAGGAGAGTAAGCCTTAGTGACACAGATACACACACAAGGAGGGACAGAGACAAAGGGGCAGAGACCAAGCCGCCATCTCACAGGTCTTAGCTGGGCCCCTGTAACCACCTCCTATCTGGCAGCTGGGGAAACTGAGGCCTGCGGATGGTTGGAAGTGAAGGAACCCGAAAGCAGAACTATGGTAGACCTCCCCAGGGCAGAGGGTATGGGTAGAGGGAACACCTCAGACCTGTCCCCCTCTTCAGAGGAAGCCAGTGGCCTTGGGGTGATTTCAAAAGTTGGGCGGGGATGGCAGAGATAAGCCGTGAGGGGTAATGACCCCCCCCCCATTGAGCAGGGAGGAACTGAGGGGGCCCTCTGTCTGCAGACCCAACGGAGGTGGGGGGAGGGAGGAGTCAAGCCGGAAACCATGGGTTTCTGAGAAAGTTAGAAGATGCAACAGATAGGAATGAAGTTGGGGAGCACAGGAGGGTGAACCCCAAGGTCCCAGGGCTGACAAGTGGTTCCAGGGACTCTGGCTCTGCACCCCAGCCCAGCCCACCCAAACTCCTATTGGGGGAAAAGAGGCGGAGGACAGGAGAAAATGAGGAGAGAAGAAAGAGATGAGTAGAAAGGGAGGGAGAGGAGGAAGATGAAGGAAAAGGAAGGGAGGAAGGGGACAGTCAGGAAGGAAAGAGAAAATGAGGAGGGGAGGAGATGCAGAAAGGGGAAAGGAGGATGAGTGGCTGAGAGAGGGGGAACAAATGAAGAAAGAGAAGGGGAGGAGGGCCAGGGAGAGAGAATAAAAGGTATGAGGGAAAGAGAGGAGAGGGAAGAAGAGAGGAGAGAGAAGGGAAGTGATGAGAGGAAGGAAAAGAAGAGGTGGAAGGAGGGAGAGAGAAGAAAGGAGGCAGAAGAGAAGAGGGAATGGAAGAGAGGGAGGGGAAGAAAGACAAGTGGGGTAGGAAGGGGAGGAGAAGGGGCAGTAGGAAGGAGGGGATGATGGAAGGGAGGACGGGAAAGATGGGGCGGAGGAAAAGAAGGCTATGAAGACAGGGAATGGAGCAGGGGAGGGAGAAAGGAGGGAGGAGGGGCAGTGTGGAAAGGGGAGAAGAAGTTTGGAGTCTGAGGACCCCTCCCGTCCTCACAGGTCATACCCGAGGCCCCATGGAGTTCCCTGGCCTAGGGGCCCTGGGGACCTCGGAGCCCCTGCCCCAGTTTGTGGACCCGGCCTTGGTATCGTCACCACCGGAGTCGGGGGTCTTCTTCCCCTCTGGGCCAGAGGGCTTGGATGCAGCAGCCTCCTCCACGGCCCCCAGCACGGCCACGGCCGCAGCGGCTCTGGCCTACTACAGGGATGCCGAAGCCTACAGGCACTCCCCAGGTAACTCCTTTGGGTGGCTGTCTTAGCACTGGCTCCGTGCTGTCTGGGCTGCCCTGGGGACCCTCAACTAGGGCAGAATCCCACTAAGAGGTCATCTTAAAAATGGCCAGAAACCTTCAGATGACTGAGCTAGCCACTTGCCCCAGTTAAGCCCAGACCTGGGAATGCCCAATGCTCCCCCAACCTGTCTTGGGGTGACCAGACTGGAAAGCAGCATTGAAAGTAGGCAATGGTGGCCCTAACTGTCAAGTGATCCATAGGGCTCTGAATCCCAACGGTCACCCTCAAAGCCCCTTTGGAAACCGGCAGAGGTTCTGTAGTTGCCAAAGTGACAAGTGGGGCTCAGAATCCTGGAGCTACCCAGTGGCCAGCAGCTGTTCTGGTCACCTATGGGAAGACTAAAAACTTGGCTGCTCTGTCAGAACTGACCGGGCACCGCTGCACCCCAAAAGCAGGATAGCTTTATACTGATCCCTCCTTCCTTCCCATACCCACCCTCCATAATAGTCTTTCAGGTGTACCCACTGCTCAACTGCATGGAGGGGATCCCAGGGGGCTCACCGTACACTGGCTGGACCTACGGCAAGACAGGGCTCTACCCTGCCTCGACTGTGTGCCCCACCCGCGAGGACTCCCCTCCCCAGGCCCCAGAAGACCCAGATGGGAAAGGCGGCAGCAGCTTCCTGGAGACCTTAAAGACAGAGCGGCTAAGTCCAGATCTCTTGACGCTGGGGCCTGCACTGCCTTCATCAATCCCTGTCCCCAGCAGTGCCTACGGGGGTCCTGACTTTTCCAGTACCTTCTTTTCTCCCACCGGGAGCCCCCTCAATCCAGCGGCCTATTCCTCCCCCAAGCTTCGTGGAACACTGCCCTTGCCCCCCTGCGGTGAGGTCCCCAAAAAGGGACAGGGAGGTTGAGGTATGTGTGTGTGTGTGTGGAGGGGGCTGTCCAAGGCAGAGTTGGGCTCAGCCTGGGCTCCCCCGTCCCCTCTGTCCACCCCATCAGAGGCCAGGGAATGTGTAAACTGCGGAGCAACAGCCACTCCACTGTGGCGGCGGGACAGGACGGGCCACTACCTATGCAATGCCTGTGGCCTCTATCACAAGATGAATGGGCAGAACAGGCCCCTCATCCGGCCCAAGAAGCGCCTGGTAAGACCCCAGGCCTGCCTCCCCTTACCCAGGACCTGCTGTTCTTGACCTGTGCAAGGATCCCTATCCTCACGCTCTTGAGAACCCATGTCCCACCCCGCCCACCCCTTCCCCACCCATGCGGGAACCCAGCTGTGCACAGGAATGCCTATCCTCAACCTACCTTCATAAGTTACACGCAGGAACCCCATCCTCTCCCTGCACAGCAGGGTTTCCTCCTTGGCTTCACACGGGACTCACCTCAGGACACTTGGAACCACAGGCGCCTGGGGCCCTCCTTTAGATGTGATTTCATTGATCTAGGGTGTCACCTGGGCAGCAGGATTGTTCTCAACTCCCTGAGTGATTCCCACGTATGGCCAAAGTTGGGAATCACTGATGCAGTCTCACCCCCAATACCAAAATCCGCTAACCTGGCCAGGAGGCCTTGTCCTTGCCCTAAAGAGAACCCACAGTCATCGTCCTATAAGAACATCTGTTCTTACTCTACAGGGGAAGCCCTGCCTTCAACCTGACACTGACCCCTTGGGTTCTCCACTCCTAGTAGGCTGACCCTCACATTCTCTCTCCCCCAGATTGTCAGCAAACGGGCAGGTACTCAGTGCACCAACTGCCAGACAACCACCACGACACTGTGGCGGAGAAATGCCAGTGGGGACCCTGTGTGTAATGCCTGTGGCCTCTACTACAAGCTACACCAGGTTTGCCCTGCCCTATTCCTCTGGAGCCTCCCTCCTCCCTCCTCTCCTTCTGTCATCCCACTTCCCTCCTCCCTTGCTCCTGTTCCACTTCCACCTTTGCTTCCCTCCATTGCCCTCCCTCATCTCTCCTTTTCCCCTTCTGTCTACTCCTTTTCTGCCCCCTCCTTCCTTCTCTAGTCCCCTCCTCCTCCATCCTCCTTCCTCCCTCCTCCATTCATCTCCTCACACCCTTCCACTCCCTACTGCCCCTCCTCCCTCCTCTGGCTCCTTCCTCTTCTCTAGCCATCAGCTAACTTCCATCCTCCTGCCCTAAACCAGAGGCAGCTCTCAGAGGCTTGCCCAAGCCCAGGGCCTCATAACCTTGGAATTCCATAGGACAATCCCCGCACCATACCAGGGTCATGCCCCCTAGTCCCTGAACCGATTCTTTGGGCTTGAAGATGGGGGATGGAGGTGGCTTCCCTAGTCAAGACACAGAGGCTGGGATGCCTGGGTGGCTCAGCAGCTGAGCATCTGCCTTTGGCTCAGGGCATGATCCTGGGGTCCAGGATTGAGTCTCCCATCGGGCTCCTTGTGGGGAGCCTGCTTTTCCCTCTGCCTATGCCTCTGCCTCTGTGTGTGTGTGTCTCTCATGAAGAAATAAATATTTCAAAAAAAAAAAAAGACAGAGAGGCAAAGATGTGGAGTTGGGAAACACTCACAGCCTCCCTTTTGGCAGGTGAACCGGCCACTGACCATGCGGAAGGATGGTATACAGACTCGAAACCGCAAGGCATCTGGAAAAGGGAAAAAGAAACGAGGGTCAAGTCTGGGAGGTACAGGAGGAGCTGAAGGACCGGCTGGTGGCTTCATGGTGGTGGCTGGGAGCAGCGGGAGTGGGAATTGTGGCGAGGTGGCCTCAAGCTTGACATTGGGCCCGCCCAGTACTGCCCATCTCTATCAAGGCCTGGGCCCCGTGGTGCTGTCGGGGCCTGTTAGCCACCTCATGCCTTTCCCAGGACCCCTCTTGGGGTCCTCCGCCAGCTCCTTTCCCACGGGTCCTGTTCCTCCCACCACCACCACCACTGTGGTGGCTCCACTCAGCTCCTGAGGGCACAGAGCATGGCCTCAGGGCAGGAGGGTGGGGTCCCTCTCCTATGTAGCCAGCAGTCTGTACCACCCCACCCTCTGGGCCCCAGCCATCCCTTGGCCTGGATCTTCAAAGATTTTTGTAAAATAAAACCACCAAAGTCCTGAAAGCAGAGGCATAAGTCTGTGTGAGACTGAATAAAGAGTGATAGTAGGCAGGATGTCAGAGTCTTTGATGACAGTGTATGGCTGCAATGTGTGGCCATGGGGAGCTGAGGCAGCATGTGTAACACTTCATGATTGTGGCTTATGACGTGCCACTGTAAATGGTGTACATGAAACTGCGTGTGACAGCTCCTGGGTTGTCTGAGACAGCATGTGTAGCCCCACATCACAGTGTGAGATCCAGTGTGTGACTGAGGAGGGTGAGGCTTTGCAAGATAGTATGTGTGACACCAGGCGACAGCAAGAGCCGGGGCATAGGTGATGGCGTTAGAGAATGTGTAAGTGTGTGTACATGATGGCATGTGCGGAAGAATGTGTGGTGCTGTGTTGGTGTGACTGTGCACCATTTTGGGGTGATCTCTGAGAAAACGTGATGGCCTGTGTGGTGGGCACAGAAGCAGATGGATCCAACACTTTTGGCATGTGGAATAAAGCCTGTGTGTGGTGGTGTGTGGAGGCAGAACAGGGTGACTGCAGAGGTCTACACAGCAGTATTTCTATGAGAGTCTCTGTGTGTGTAAGTGCAGATCACATGGCATGTGCCATGTCACAGTGTCTATGAGTGGCTGATGACGTGGGCAGCCCTACATGTACTCCCTCGTGGAAGGATCAACATATAGTTTTGGTTGGTCTAAATGAGGGTCCCTCTTCCAGAGGACAAAAGACATGTGCAAGACAGGAAATGGGAGGAAGAGGTAGGGGCCAGAATGGTAGCCATCACGAGAGTCAGAAGGCCAGTGCGGGATGGGGTTGCCCCTGGGCTTTCCCTGTCAGTCACCTCTTATCTCTCTCAGCCCAGATCGGCCTGCAGCTCTGTGGGAAATGGTAGAGAAGGAGAGGGGAAGATGAGGAGAACAGAATAGCTTCTGGGGGTGATATTTAGATCCTGGAGGTGCTGGGAGCTCTCCGGGAGTGCCACTCCTCTCGCCAATGCATCTAGTCACCTGGGCCAACTGCTCCCCTGCAGAGTGGAATGTGTTCTTCCAAAATGGAAAACCCTGACATAGGAGCCTATGCTGAGTCAGGTGACATCCAAGCCAGAGGGGTTGAGTGGCTTTCCTGAGACCACACAGCTGGTGACATGGGGCCGAGCCAGGCTCTGTGGCTTAGCCTCCATACTACCCACACTCCTGACAGCAAGCAGCACCATTTGCTGAGTGCTTGCTGTGGGTCAAGGAATGGCTGGCTAGGAAGCATCAGTTGCTTTAGCTCTGTGAACACCTGAAAAAAAACACCTCCAAGGAAAAGAAAATATACTCATTTTCCATTTTCATTTTATTAATGAAAAAGTAAGGTTCAGAACCAGCATAACGGGATCCCTGGGTGGTGCAGCGGTTTAGCGCCTGCCTTTGGCCCAGGGCGCGATCCTGGAGACCCGGGATCGAATCCCACATCGGGCTCCCGGTGCATGGAGCCTGCTTCTCCCTCTGCCTGTGTCTCTGCCCCTCTCTCTCTCTCTCTCTCTCTGTGTGTGACTATCATAAATAAATAAAAAAAAATTTAAAAAAAAAAAAAAAAAAAAAAAAAAAAAAAGAACCAGCATAACTTGCCCTGACCACACTGAGTTTAAGGAGTGCATTTTGGATGCCACTTCCCCCCACGTGAGTCTTGCTCACACTTAACTTGGCTGCTTCTCTCTGTCTGTCTGTCTCTCTGTCCCTCTTGTCTCTCATCACTCACTCCTCAATCCACTCAAATCTGAATTTGCTTTTAGGCAGCCTCTCTTCATGGCTTTCCCTTAGGGCCCCAGAGATAAGGACTGCAGGCCTGCATATCCTGAACAGAGTAGGGGTAAGCAGATGTCCTCAGGACAGTACTCCTTCAGCTACCCACCATGCTACCCTGCTGCAGAATCACAGCAGTCTATGCTCATTACAGGGATTGTCCAGAACTGCCCTGGCCTTGCAAAAACCTCTTGCCTGCCTGGCCACCCCACAGAAACCCAGCAGCTCTCTCACTCTGTAGGAGCCCCTATCCACATCTTGAACAGAAACCTCTCTCAGAATCTGTGCTGGATATGTGCCTGGCCCCATCTTGTTCAGGAGCCCCAGCCCTCACTTCCTAGAAAAATGGCTAGCCTGACACTCTAAGGGAACCCTTTCTCTAACTAGCAACAGGAAACCCATCCTGACCCTAGACAGGAATATCGGCCTTTACCTTGCATAGGAGGAAGCCCTGTCCTATCATGGCACAGGAACCTCTGACTTAGCCAAATTAGGAATCTGTGAGCTCACACTATAAGGAAACCCTTGTACCAATCCTTTAAAGACACCTTTTCACTAGTCTCAATCTCTCTACAGAAATCCTACCTTGACCTTGGACAGGACATCTCTGTCTTCACACTATACTGGAGCCCAGCCCTCCAGATAGCATTTTTAGACACACTTCAGGGGCACCTAGTGGCTCAGTGGTTGAATGTCTGCCTTTGGCTCAGGTCGTGATCCCAGAGTCCTGGGATTGAGTCCCGCATGGGGGTCCCCATGGGGAGCCTGCTTCTCCCTCTGCCGATGTCTCTGCCTCTCTCTGTGTCTCTCATGAATAAATAAAATCTTCAAAAAAATAGAAACACTCCAACCACAATAAAAATCTAGTTCTGAACCACCGACCTGGCTCTCGGTAGAAACTCCATCCTCAACCTCTTCAGAAACTCCAATTGAATATAGCTCTTGCCTCCACTGTTGACAATGACCCCTGATGTCACTGTGCACAATCCCTGACCTCACACCCTAACCTGTAGAGTCCATAAGAACCCATGATCCAACTCTTCTTTAAAAAGATTTATTTGAGGGATCCCTGGGTGGCGCAGTGGTTTAGTGCCTGCCTTTGGCCCAGGGCGCGATCCTAGAGACCCAGGATTGAATCCCGCGTCAGGCTCCCAGTGCATGGAGCCTGCTTCTCCCTCTGCCTATGTCTCTGCCTCTCTCTCTTTCTGTGTGTGTGTGTGTGTGTGTGTGTGTGTGTGTGACTATCATAAATAAATAAAAATTAAAAAAATAATAATAATAATAAATAAAAATAAAAAAATAAAAAGATTTATTTGAGAGAGAGAGAGAAAGAGCGAGCATGTGAGGGCATGGTGTGGGGAGGGGCAGAGGGAAAGGGAGAGAGAGAATCTTAAGCAATTCCACGATGAGCACAGAGCCCAACCCAGGGCTTGATCCCAGGATCCTGAGATCATGACCTGAGTCGAAACCAAGAGTCAGACTCAACCAACTGCACCAGCCAGGTGCCCACCCCCCACTACAATCCAACTCTCAACAGGAACCTCAGTCTTAAACTTAAAACGCTTTCTTTTTTAAATAAAAGGAAGAAGAGGGATCCCTGGGTGGCTCGGCGGTTGAGCGCCTGCCTTCGGCCCAGGGTGTGATCCTGGGGACCGGGGATCGAGTCCCATATCGGGCTCCCTGCATGGGGCCTGCTTCTCCCTCTGCCTGTGTCTCTGCTTCTCTCTCTTTCTGTGTGTCTCTCATGAATAAATAAATAAAATCTTTTTTAAAAAAGGAAGAAGAAAATAAAACCCCTTCCTGACCCTCTACTTTAAGCCTAGATCTCACCTTATACAGGTACCTATGGCCTCATCTGGCACAGGATCCCTTTCCTAGGCACTGTACAGGGCTTCCTATCTTTACCATGCATTACCTCCATAGCCTTTACCCTCTATAGGAAGCCTTGCCTACAACTGTACTAGAACTCTCTGTAGAAAACCTTTTCCTCTCAACAGAAATCCTCATGGGAATCTCTGGCCTGATCCTTTATAGGAACTCCTAACCTTGCTTTCTGGAAATACTCAACTCTGAATAGGTAGCCCTGATGTGACTCTGACAGCCCTGGCTCTGGCCTTGTCCTGGAAACTCCACCTGCACCTTATACAGGAACCACTATCCTGCCTGTGGCTAGTGGCTGCCACATTGGACAGAAAAGTTCTGTGGGGTCTACAGAATCCTGTAGCAGGCACTGCTATAGGCTCTTCAAACCTGTCTTCCTGAGCTCACTTTCCCAATCTCTTTTACAATGAGATACGGACATGTGACAGAGTTCTGACCAATGGAGTATGGGCAAAGTGATGTTATACACCACTTTCAGGCCCAGCCCATAAAAATCTCTCACAGAATCCCTCACTCTCTCTTTTCCCATCTACCAGCTGAACAGTGAGAACTCCAAGGATTCAGAGGAGAGCAGAGACACAAAATGGAAGTTGCCTGGGCCCCTGAGTGATCAGTAATAAATATTCACATTGACTTATATGAGCAAGAAATAAACATTTATTTATTAATCCCCAATTCTGGGTTTGTTACAGCAGCTAGCATATTTTAGACCAATTAATAACAATTTCTTCATTGAATCTAGACACAAACACCTGTTCCTACTGTCTACATTAATACAGCTCTGAACCTGTATAGAAACACATGCGCTAACCCTGAACTGGACCACCTGATCTCTTTGTAGGAAACTCATAAGGCAGTATAAGAAGCCCCATCCTAAACTTGTATGGAACCCCTAGTCTGGAGCTCTCCAGAAACAACTATCTTGTCCTGTATAGAAATCCCTGCTTGGGGGCAGCCCTGGTGGCCCAGCATTTTGACGTCGCCTTCAGCCCATGGTGTGATCCTGGGGACCCGGGATCGAGTTCCGCATTGGGCTCCCTGCACAGAGCCTGCTTCTCCCTCTACCTGTGTCTCTGCCTCTCTTTCTCGGTGTCTGTCATGAATAAATAAATAAAATCTTAAAAAAAAAAGAAATCCCTACTTGGTTCAGGAGAGGAACAAAACTATAGAAACTACAGGAATCCCTGTCCTCGTTCTGTCCAGGAACACTAGTTAACCCAGTAGAACACCAGAAGTGACCTGACCCTGTCCATGAATTCCTGTCTTCACACAAAAGGAATACCTCTCCTCAGGAAGCAAGGAAATTCTGCACTCATCCTGTAAAAAGAATCCCAGCCAGATAAAGGAAACCAAAGACTGAGAGTCTATATAGCAGGATCAAAAAGCTATAGCCTTTAGGACAAAGCCAGACTTCAACCAGTCTCATTTTTAAAGGAAAAGAAAGAATATGCCACAGAGACCATTATGTGGCCTGCAATGCCTAAAATATTTACTATCCGGCTCTTTACAGAAAAGTTCACTGACCTCTGCTCTTCAGGAATCTGTCTTGTGACTATACAGAAAAATGGGCCGTGGGTCTTACCGGGTGCTCCCTACTCTACTGTTCTGAGGGCACTACAACCCCAGAATGTTCCTCAGTGTGTATCATGTTTTCTTTGGTGCATGTGGAGGTTTAAAGGTCTTAGGACTTGATCCTCTTCCACTGGGACAAAAAATAAAACCAAACAAAACAAAACCATGTTCTGGTAGCAAAAGAGTGAAAGAGAAGGATGGAACTGGGGTTTTCTAAAGGGTCATAGGGCCAGGCTACTGGGTGGTGGGGCTGTCAATCTATTTGTTAGTCAGCATGCTGAACCCCAGACCGCTTATCTCTTCAGCCCCAGCCTACAGCCCGGTAGGAAATGGTGAAGAATGAGAGAGGGAGATTAGGAGGACAAACCGGCCTCCTGCGGAGCTGATATTTAGACATCTAGACAAGGGGTGTGAGGGAGTTGGAGGGGCACACGGGTGCAACTCCCCCTACTTCCCAGGCACACGCTTTCCCTACAGCTTGGGGGCAGAGGTTACCCAATGGAGAGGGCTGGAGGGAGAACTGCCGTCCAAGAAAAACTCTCCATGAGTCTATTCAAGCCCCGGGCACTATTATCACAATTTGCCAGATGAAGAAACCGAAGCACATAGATGTTCAGCAACTTGCTAAGGGTCACATGGCTAAGTCGTGTAACCTCAGTTTCCTTATCTCCAAAGCAGCCTTAATAATAGGAACTACCTCACAGAATTGTGGCTTACGACAGTGCCTGTCACATATTACTTGCTATCATCACGACTGCACTCAGTAAACCTCCTTCCATCCTACCAACCATATTCCCAGCAGAATAGCAGCAGCTAACATTTAGTGAGTGCTTCCTGTGGGCCACCTTAGTGAATATTAACTCGGAAAAGCCTCACAGCATTTAACATCGTCACCACTCCCATTCTGGCCACCACCAGCCATCCTCCAATATCCACCGCGCTCCGGGGCCCTGCCGCCGGCCCGCCCGCGCTACGTCATCACAGCGCGCCGCGCAGGAAGCCACCGGGAGAAAAGAAACCGCCCCTTCCTAATTCCCTCGCTTGCTTGTTTGCTCTCTTGAGTCATCGTACAGGACAACTGGCGCGGGTCCGGAGGACTCCTAAGGTGACCGGACAAGGATCGAGAGACAGCGGCCACGGGAGCCAGGACGGCAGCGGCGGTGGTTGGGGGAGGGGCGGGCTAGAGCCTGAGCGCCACCTCGAACCGCGGGGGCACGCTTCACGCAGGCGCAGCACAGCCAGCGTCGCGCGCTGACGTACCCACGGCGTTTGTGAGCTCGCGGGAAGTATGGCCCGCCTGAAGGGCGCGGCCCTGAGCACCGACACACAGTGTAGGCGGATCGGGGCGGGCAGTAGAGAGACCGGCCCAATGGAAAAGAGGGCCTCAAGCACCCGCCGTCCCGCAGGTCGCCAGGAATTTGGCGGCGGGAGCCCTGGGCGGAGTTTGAAAAAAGGGCTGCGCTCAGTGAGTGGAGCCGAAGGGATTGGTCGGCGTCGGCTGTGGGGTCGGAAGGGGGAGGGGACTGGTGGGAGGCGGCCTGAAACTGGCTGAAGGGATTTGCTGGAGCTTGAGGGTAGGGTTTGAGCAGGGGGTGGGATCTGGTGGAAGGAAAGGGGCAGTTCCCCGAGGAGGGAGGCTCGTTGAAACGTTAGGGGCGGGATCTGGCCAAGTGGAAGGTGTCGGTCCAGCCTGATAAGGGGTGGAGTTAAGTGGATCGTTAAGGGTGGAGTCGGGGCCGGAGCGGGGTCTGGGTCTGGCTGAGTGAAAGGGTGGGTGATTATTCTGGGAGATTAGCTGGAAGGGGCAGATTTGTGAAGGGGTGGGGTCTTGGCGAGGCTTGGAGGAATGAAAGAGTCTGGGAATGTGATTTGGGGGAGCGGAAAGGGCGGTGATTAGCTGGAAAGGGCCGGCGCTAGGACGGACTGAGCCTGGGGACTTATTGCTCCGCGAAAGGGCAAGACTTTTAAAGGGGAAAGAATAGTGTTAAGGGGGTGGAGCCTACTGGGATGGGCGGGACCAGGTGGAATGGACACCCCAGTGGAAGGAGAAGGCCTTGAAAGGGGTGGAGTTTAGAAGGCGGTGGGGAGTAGGATAGCAGAAGGGATGGAGACTGTATAGGGGGCGGGGTCTGGGAGGCCCTCAGGGCACTCCAGCCTGTTCGTAGTCACCGCCACCCCACCCCCCAGAGCCGCATCAGGGGTGAAGTCTCCCCGACCATGACCTCCACCGGCCAGGATTCCACCACAACCAGGCAGCGAAGGAGTAGGCATAACCCCCATTCGCCCCCCCACGACTCCAGCGTCACCTCGGTGAGGCCCCAAACCTGCCTGATGGGGGGGAGGAGCAGTAGGCCGTGCCCTGGAATCTGACCCTTCTCTCTGTTTGGCAGAAGCGAGGTGTTAAGAAGGGTGCCTTACGCCACTCCAGCCCTAGTCTAGCAGAGGTAAAGAAGAAAGGCAGAATGAAGAAGCTCAGCCAAGCAGCAGAGCAAGACCTAATCGTGGGCCTGCAAGGGCTGGTGAGAGTGGCCTGGGCTCAATGGATTTAGCTTCCTGTGACAATCAGAATCCTGTGGTTCTCCCTCCTGGACAGTGTGTGTTCCTTCTGACTCGGGCCCAAAGTGGATCGGTTTCTCCCCTTTTTTTCTCCCTGCAGGATCTGAACCTTGAGGCCAAGACACTTTGTGGCACTGGCTTGGTGTTTGATGAGCAACTAAATGAATTCCACTGCCTCTGGGATGACAGGTGAGGCTGGCTCCTCCAGACGGTACCCTAACCACAAAAATAAATGCCCTTAGAGCCCATTAGCAAGAACGAAGCCATTCTTATGCTAGCCTGGAGACTGGCAGCAGATGATTTCAAGTGGGGAGGCTTAGGCTTGAAAAGATTCTTTTCATTTGGCCAACACCTCCTGAGTATGCACTGTGTTCCAGGAGTTGGTGATACAGACATGTCAGACCAGACAGACAGGGCCCCTTCTCTAGGAGCTGTTAGTTGAGTAGGAGAGCAAATCATTAAACAGCCAACAGCAGTGTGAAGTATTTAACGAAGAATAACCCCAGACTAGGGGATTCAAGAGTGTTTGATAGAGGACCCTAGACTAGCATTCCGGGGTTCGCAGAAGGCTTCCTTGAAGAAAGGATATTTCATGCAGAAATGCAAGAATTTATACCTCCCATTTGCTCACACATGTTGTAATTCTTTTGGCTCTGTGTTGGAAATGTATTCAGTACCTGACCTCTCCTTACCACCTCCACTGCCACCACCACCATCACTTACCTAGACTTGGCCGAGGCCTTCTCCTTGGCTGCCTGCTTTCACCCTCACCCTGCTGTCTGTTCTCCACATGGCAGCCAAAGAAAACCAAAATACGTGTGAGATGATGTTGTCTCTCTCTTTTTAATTACTTTTTAACTGAAGTATAGTTGACATACTGCATTACATTAGTTAGAGTCCTGTTCTCTTTTTTAGAATCCTTCAAGGGTATACCATTGCCCTCAAGGTAAAGTCCAGATTCTTCATTCTGGCCTATAACATACCACGTGATCTGGCTCCACACCACTTCAGTGACCTCATCAGCCAGTCACTCGCGTAGCTTCATTTCACCCACACTGGTCCCCCTGCTGTTCCTCCAGCATCACCAGGCACTCTGTCAGCTCGGGTCTTTACCCTGGCTGGCCCCCTCTTCCAGAAACTCATTTCCACCTCCTCCTCACCCAGTTAACATTCCCATCTCAAGGAGACTTGCTCCAAGAGGTCTTTGTCTGCTCCCCTTCCCCCACACCTGCTGTTGGAGGCCTTCCTAGTCTATGTCATTGTTTGCTCATTTATCACACTTATGTGTGTATGTCCCCTCTCCCAACAGAAGACTCATGATGGCAAAAGATTTCATTCTCGAATACATGTCTGCCATCTCCTGAGGAGCTAGGGATGCCGTGGTAGACAAAACAAACAGAACCCCTGCCTCTGGGAAGATTGCATTTTAGAGGGGGAAGAGAGAGTCTGTGTGTGTGTGGGTGTGTAACTGTATGTCTTGTCAACCCAGCTTTCCTGAGGGCCCTGAGCGGCTCCATGCCATCAAGGAACAACTGATCCAGGATGGCCTCCTGGACCGCTGCGTGTCCTTCCAGGTGAGTCCCTCAGCCGACACCCTGGGTGGTGGGGAGGAGCTGGCAGAGCCTGGGTGCGGCCAATGCCTTAACCCTTTATTCCTTGTGTCTCTCCAGGCTCGGTTTGCTGAAAAGGAGGAGCTGATGTTGGTTCACAGGTGAAGGCTTCAGGGCCTTGTAGCGGTGGGGAGGAGGCCACCCTGGGCCAACCAGGGCAGGCCGCATTCTCTGGGAAGGAATGTCCTAGGCCTTGTGGCCTTGAGCAAGTTGCTGAGTCTCTGAATCTGAGCGTCCTCGCCTATCACACGGGAACTTGTAAACAGAAGTTCCTCAGGAGGCTCCGAGATGTGTTGAGTGCTTAGAGTGGTGTCTGCCATGTCATCAGCCCACAATAGGCTGTTGGTATTACAACCTAGTGTGTAAACAGAGGATGGACATGTGGAGAGTGATTGGAGGTTCCTCCATGGGCTGCAGGAACCCAGAGTGAGGGCCCTGGTGTGAAGTGATTCAAGGAGAACTAGCTTGGCAGAGGGGCTGTCTGAGCTGAGAAAGAGTGAGTCAGATGAAGAGGAAAGCTGAGGGAAGGGAGGTACAGACAGCTACAACAGTGTGGCCAATGGCCTGTGGGTAGGATTTATTCTGGCTAGAGCAGAGAGCAAGGGATATTACTGGAAATGAGGCTGGCTGGGGAAGAATCAGGAAACATGTCCTGTATCCCAGCTGATCCCTCAGATTGACAGTTGAGGGGGCCTGTCTTGACCAGGGCTCAGAAGGGACAGCCCTGACTCAGGCCCAGGAGGGAGGCAAATCCTTGAATCTCATCTCCTGTCTGTGTCCCCAGCCTAGAATACATTGATCTGATGGAGACGACCCAGTACATGAATGAGGGAGAGCTCCGCATCCTAGCTGACACCTATGACTCAGTTTATCTGCATCCGGTATGGATAAGAACTGTAAGAGCAGAGGGTGGTGGCAATCCTAGGGTTTCCCATCCCCATGCCCACCACATCCTGGGGAGGAGTAGTGGAGTGGACAGGGCTGCTCTCTCCCTTACTCCCTCTCTGGATCCCCACTGTCTTTTCAGAACTCCTATACTTGTGCCTGCCTGGCCTCAGGCTCTGTCCTTAGGCTGGTGGATGCAGTCCTGAGGAACGAGATCCGGAATGGCATGGCCATTGTCAGGTAGGACCCACCGGCATTTGGCTGTTTTATATTTTAAAAAATTCCTTCTCTCGAATGTAAAATGTATTGGTATGGGTGGTATATTCATATGGTTCAAGAGTCAAAAGATACAAGAGGGGATACCAAAAAATCTCCTACCCTCATCCCTCAGAGACCTGCTTTCTCTCCTGGAGGTAGCCATTGTAACCAATGACTCATGTGTGCACCCAGAAACATTCTGTGTTTATTCGTGGAGTAAATGCCATATTTTATCAATGCTGAAATCTGTATTTTACCATCTTGAAAACCAGACTCATCTTGCAAACAGTGGCGTCTTAGAATTCATTTAGCAGTGTTTTCTGTTTTGTTGTTGGCATGTGAAATCACTATACATCTTCACGTTGTTGGCATCCCAAAATTGATGAAATGCAGAAGATACAGCCTTTCTACTCCCCCTTTTTTTAGCCACAAAAGGTGGTAGCACTCAACATGCTCCCTTCCGTACCATGCATTTTTCACTTCTATGTCTTGGAAAGCTTTTCTCGAACAGTGCATGCCTTAGATCTGCGTAGAACGACACTGTGCAAATGCACAGGAAGTTAACCAGCCCCCTAGAAATGGGCGTTTTGGTTCTCCCCAGTCATTTGCTGTTTCCAAAACATGTCACAGCAAATACCATTATCCATTTAGAAACATTGTTATTTCACCCTTTATATTTTGTGGGCTGTGGGCTAAGTCCCCGGGAACAGAATGGCTGTGAGGGTGTGTGCACTGATCACTTTTATTTTACTTATTTTAAAAATTTTAATTCCAGTATAGTTAACATGCAGTGTTACATTAGTTTCAGGTGTACAATATAGTGAAAAAAAACATGGAACACTTTACAAATTTTTGCGTCACCCTTGCACAGTGGCCATGCTAATCCTCTCCCTCTCCCTCTGCCTACATTTTAGTATATGTGCTGCCAGAGGGAGCATTACACGTTGATAACTTTAACGAACATTATGCAATTTCCTTTGGGTAGAGAGCAGTAGATGGGGTGAAGGTCTGGGGGCCCCAGGTACTCAGTTCCTGACAGATTTGCAACCAGAGGAGTTGGTGGTCTAGAATTGGAACACAGGGGAGAGTCTGCCTCTGTAGAGGAGGACCCCCACCCCCAATCTGTGGCCTTCCCTGTCCTGCCCAGGCCTCCTGGACACCACGCCCAGCACAGCCTTATGGATGGGTATTGCATGTTCAACCATGTGGCCGTGGCTGCCCGCTACGCTCAACAGAAGCATAACATTGAGAGGTCAGCAGCAAGCAGGGGGGCGGGGGTGGTGGGGGTGGCACAGGGTAGGGTATCCTGGTCTGGGCCCTTCCGCCAGATGCACCTTGATCCTCTTACATAGTACCCCACCTCTGTCATCCTCACAGGGTCCTTATCGTGGATTGGGATGTACACCATGGTCAAGGAACACAGTTTACCTTTGACCAGGACCCCAGGTATGCCCTGAGTGCTGCCTTAGATGCTAGACTTCCAGCCACCCCCGCATCCTTACAGGCCCAGCCAGGAGCCTAGGCAGGAACGGAAGGCATTCACATTCATCAGGCCCACCTTAGAACCCAGTTCTGTGTAGCTCTCTACATTGCCTTCTTTCTTGCTTAATTTCACTGTGAGGCAGGGTCCGCTGGCTTCCCCATTTTACAGATGGGGGAACTGAGGCTTACAGCTCACACGGTCATACAGAGTAGTGGGAGAGATGAGATTTGAGCCCACAGATGTTTGAAGACCTTGTTCACAAGTTTCCCTCGGAACTGGAGTGAACTTCAAATTACGGGTTTATTTTTCTGATTCTGACTACTGCAAAATATTTAATGAAATTGAACAACATTGGGGCACTTAAGTGGCTCAGTCGGTAAGGTGTCTGCCTTAGGCCCAGGTCATGATCCCAGGATCCTGGGATCAAGCCCCATGTCGGGCTCCTTGCTCAGTGGGGAGCCTGCTTCTCCTTCTCCCTCTGCATACTACTATGCTTATACTTTTTTTTTCTGTCAAATAAATAAAGTCTTTTTTAAAAATTCCAGCAGGATTTTAAAAAAAGCAAAGATAATTGAGCAATACAGAAATGTCTAAAACAGTGAGTCTCCTGGAATTCCTGCCACTTCCAAATAACTTACTGATAGTGTCAGTTATATTCTTACAGAATTTTTTCTTTAGATGGATGAATATTTAGTATGGTCATTAATGCACCCCCTAATGGGATGTTGCTTTCTGTGTTCTTCGGCAATTTGCTTTTTGCATTTAACAACGTGTCCTGGGCACCTCTCCACATTAATGCCTCTAAAGAACACCTTGGTCTTTGCAAGGAGCGTTCAGTATCCCGTTGTATAGCTGTATGTCTGGTCATTTAACCCTCGGACATTTATGGTGCTTTCCAGTTTTTGCTATAACAGACAGTTCTACAGTGGAAATATATCATTTTATATTATCTTAAAATCTGTAATTTAGAAAGATGTAACTTTGCATTCCTTTGTACACGTATAGGATGTACACATATAGGATGAATTTCCAAGTGTGGATTGCTGTGTCAGAGGGTCAATGGGCTTTCAAATCTGGGGTCTCCTGCCAGACTTCCCTCCTGAAATGTGGCACCAGCTTACCCTTCCTGTGGAAAGTGATTGAGCAAATCCTCGTCAGTAGGGACACTAAGTGTTGTTTTATTCAACCTTCTATCAAATCAACTGCATAGAATCCCCTTTTTCCCCCACAGATCCCAAGTTCCCATGGCCTATTATTTAATCTAGGTTGGCAGTTCTCTGAACATTGCTTTATTATTATGTAGCATTCAATGTTGCTGACAGGTGTCTGACTTTTATTTCTTTCTGAGTAATCCATTTCCCTCTCCAAAGATATCACTTTCTTCTTTCTATCCCTGTGTTCTGAACTTTCATCCCGGCCTCTTCATTCCCCTTAGCAGGGAGTAGACATTTTACATCTGAAGACTCATGCCTTTCTTAAATCTTAAATCCTCAGATGCTTTTTTTTTTTTAAAGGACAGTCTTTTTTAAAATTTTTTTTAGGTTTTATTTATTTATTAATGTAAAACACACACGGAGAGGGAGAGAGAGAGAGAGAGAGACAGACACAGGCAGAGGGAGAAGCAGGTTCCATGCAGGGAGCCTGATGTGGGACTCGATCCCGGGTCTCCAGGACCACACCCCAGGCTGCAGGCGGCGCTAAACCGCTGCGCCACCAGGGCTGCCCTCCTCAGATGCTTTCTTCTAAAGGGTCTTTTAAAGAAATATTTTATTTATTTATTTGAGAGACAGAGAAAGAGCAAGAGAGAATGAGTGAGGTGAGGGACAGAGTGATGAGCAGACTCCTGCTGAGCAGGGAGCCCAGTGTGGGGCTCAATCCCAGGATCCTGGGATCATGACCTGAGCCAAAGGCAGATGCTTAACTGAGTAAGCCACCCAGGTGCTCCTGTATTCCACTGTATTCTGTCTGGTCTCTTGTATTCTCTTTTTTTAAAGATTTTATTTATTTATTCATGAGAGACACAGGCAGAGGGGAAGCAGACTCCCCACAAGGAGCCTGATGTGGGACTTGATCCTAGACCCTGGGATCACGCCCTGAGCCAAAGACAGACAGTAAACCACTGAGCCACCCAGGTGTCCCTCTCTCGTGTTTTCTTCTTCATTTTGCTCTGTGTCCTGGGAGAGTTCCTCAACTATATTATATCTTGAAGCTCTTCCATTGAATTACATATTTAGACATTGTTTTCATCTTCAAAAGCACTTTCTTCCTCCCTGTTTCTGCATCCTCTCATTCCTCAGCTTGTTTTTAAAGAGGAGTAAATAGAAGCGCTCTAAGTTTTCCTCAGTTTGCCTCAAATGTCTAGCAGTTCTTATTTGGCATTCATATTGAAAAATGCTGGTGAAGGTGGCTGTCCTGGGGCTGCTTTTCTGGAGTGCATGCCAGTCTGTTTCCTCAAATTTGTTTCCCCAGGGTGGGGGCAGGAAATGTCATGTCCACTGACAGATCTTAACCTTAGGGAGCATGGACAGGAAGCCATGCATCAGATGGGGTCCTGCCAAATGCCAGGAAAAGGGGGGGGTCTCTTCTTGTGATGGCATCTCTTTTTTTTACCGTCTGTCTTGCTGAACATTTGTCAGTTGTACTAATTTTTTCAAATCTAACTTTTGGCTTTTTTGGCCATCCACTGTTCTAGTGGGGTTTGGGGTTTTTTTTAAGATTTTATTTATTTGAGAGAGAAAGTAAGTACAAGCAGGGGGAATAGCAGAGGGAGAGAGAGAAGCAGACTCCCCACTGAGCAGGAAGCCAGACATGGGACTCGATCCCAGGACCGTAGGATCATGACCTGAGCCAAAGGCAGATGCTAAACCAACTGAACCACCCAGGTACCCCATGTTTATTTTTTTAAGATTTATTTATTTTGAGAGAGAACAAGAGAAAGAGTGAGGGTAGGGGCAGAGGGAGAGAAACTCAAGCGTAATCAGTGCTGCACAGAGTCCTATGCAGGGCTCTATCCCATGACCCTGAAATCATGACCTGAGCCAAAACAAGAGTCACTCAACTAGCTGAGCCACTCAGGCACCCCTAGCACTTATTTTTTATACTTAATTATTTTTTCTGTTTTTATCTTTATTAATCTCTTTCTCCTGTGTTATTTTGTCTGTTTCTGGCTTCTTGAATGCTTCAACAATTATCAACTCAGTTGGCCAATCTGATTTCATCTGTACCTGCCATTCTTCTTTTTTTTATTACTGCCATCTTTCTGTAATATTTTTAAGTTAATCCCAGATTACCATATCATTTTTTCTGTAAATATTCTAGAATATCTCTCTAAAACATAGAGGATGTATTTTAAATTAAAAAAAATTTACCGGGATCCCTGGGTGGCGCAGCGGTTTGGCGCCTGCCTTTGGCCCAGGGCGCGATCCTGGAGACCCGGGATCGATTCCCACATCGGGCTCCCGGTGCATGGAGCCTGCTTCTCCCTCTGCCTGTGTCTCTGCCTCTCTCTCTCTCTGTGACTATCATAAATAAATAAAAATTTAAAAAAAAAATTTACCATCGTATATCGTCTCTAAGCAAACAAGAATTCCCTAACTTCATTCATCATTCTTTTTGTTTTAATAAATGCATTGGAGGCTATAGCTGTGTTCTTTTGTGGATATGTTATTGACAATATGCACAGATATGAAGAATTGTAAGTATATTCAACGCATTCTTTCTCATAAATAAGAATGTATAATTGGGGAAAAAAAGCACACATTTATCCATGCCCTTCAATCTCCTAGCTCCCCATCTCTTGGGCTCTTAACTCCATCAGCAGGGTCCTGGGTGGAGACAAATTGATCAAGCCTTAAAGTACAAAAAAAAAAAAAAAAAAGCCTTAAAGTACTAATATGAAGATGATAAAAACAGGTAAACTAAGGCTAAGTAGTTAAGAGAACAAGAAAATCTAGTGAATTGGTCATTCAGTGAATTGGCTACTCAGAATTGATTTTGTGTACTTTGACCTGGATCTGTACTTGATGTCTCCAGAAGGGAAACCTCAGGTCATCTTGGGTTCCCTCCGTGATCTGCTCAGCATGAGAGAGGGCTCCGTGAGGCCCTTGGAGTCTCAAAGACTATTTCCCAGGGATTTGTTGAAGTCTCTAATTGTCTCCATCTTTCTGAGATGATCCTTGTTTAAACTTCCTTTTACTGTCTTTTGACTGGGATTGTGGGAGAGCAAGGAGGTAAACCTGTGCTATCAGTCCACCATTCTTTTATTAGAAATCAGTGGAACTTATTTTAAAACCTCCTGCTGGGGTGCCTGGGTGACTCAGTTAAGCATCCAACTCTTGGTTTCAGCTCAGGTCATGATGTCAGGTCCCGGGATAGAGCGCTGTGTTGGGCTCCATGCTGCTTGAGATTCTCTCTCTCTCTCTCTCCCTCTCCCTTGCCCCTCTCCCCACTCATACTCTTTCTCTCCCAAATTAAAATAAATAAATCTTTAAACAAACAAGCAAGCAAAAAAAAAAAAATAACCCTCCTGCTGTTTGCTTTGTTTCCTTGGGTGTTCATTCTGCTGGTTCTGGTGGCTGTCATGAGTTTGGCTTTCTTCGACTATTTTCTTTATTCTTTTCTTCCCCTGATGATCATCTTTATATTCCACTGTGGTTTTCTTTTTCTCTACTGGTTAACTTACTTTAAAAAAAAAAGTTTAGAACTGATATTTATCAGAGTCAAAAGTAAAACAGTCGGGCCCCTAGGAGGCTCAGTCAGCTAGGCAATCTGCCTTTGGCTCAGGTCATGATCCCAGAGTCCTGGGATCGAGCCCCCAAGTCAGGCTCCCTGCTTGGTGGGGAGTCTGCTTCTCCCTCTGCCACTCCCCCTGCTTGTAATCTGTCTGTCTGTCTCTCTCTCTGTCAAACAAATAAAATCTTTTAAAAAAAGTAAAACAGTTATCTCCCACCTACTCAAGATCAGATCTTTTGCATGGGTTTCATTGCTCGATTCCAAGGTGTTTTTCTTGGATTTCAAGAATCTTTCTGTATCAGTTGCATCAATTTTCACTACCACATTATCAGCACTTTTTAAAATGTGACTAAGTTGGTTTAGATTCATTGCTTACCGCTATTCCTTGCATTTCTCTGAAGAAAGATAAAAACTGTTGCCTTAAATTCTTAAACAGGGGCAGCCCCGGTGGCCCAGTGGTTTAGCACTGCCTTCAGCCCAGGGCCTGATCCTGGAGACCCGGGATCCCACATCGGGCTCCCTGCATGGAGCCTGCTCCTCCCTCTGCCTGTGTCTCTGCCTCTCTGTGTGTCTGTCATGAATAAATAAATAAAATCTTTAAAAAGTTTTTAAAAAATTCTTAAACAAGACAGGGAGTGAACAGATGGATGGATGGAGGAAAGATTATTCATTTTGATTGCCCCCATCAGAATTAAGCCCTCCTACAGCCTCCTGCTGGGCTTTTTTTTTTTTTTTTTTAAAGATTTTATTTATTTATTCATGATAGTCACAGAGAGAGAGAGAGAGAGAGAGGCAGAGACACAGGCAGAGGGAGAAGCAGGCTCCATGCACCGGGAGCCCGACGTGGGATTCGATCCCGGGTCTCCAGGATCGCGCCCTGGGTCAAAGGCAGGCGCCAAACCGCTGCGCCACCCAGGGATCCCCCTGCTGGGCTTTCTATCAGAACATAGACCTTCGTGCCTTTTCAGGGTCTGTTCTGTGTCTCTCTGGTGTATCCTCTGTCCTCACTGCCCTGAGTGCTCAGTGTCTCACCTACAAAATACAAGTAGTAGAGGTGCCCTGTAAGGTACTGGAGAGAAGGAAGGGCCCCTTCACTGGCCTCAGGAAGCCTCAGCCACCACCCCCACACATATACAGAAACAAATTTCATGCCCCCTAAGCCCTAGCCCTCAAGGTTCCCCACATCCTTCAGGGGAAGCACTAGGCTCTCCAGCCTTGCCTGCTCTTTTCTACGTTAGCTGGCTCCTACCAGCTAAGAGCCGTATGCCTCCCTTGGGTCTCAAACATCACAGAATCTGTCCTGCTATCACCACCTTGGTCACGGGGGCCCGTGGGGCAGGCTGGTATGATTTTGAGTCCCCTGCTGGGTCAGAAGACCTTGGGGACTGGGCTAGATCCCATCACTGTCAGGGTCTCCCAAGCTAGCACTGAGGAGAGTACCAAGTGGGTTTTTTTTCTTTTAAGATTTTATTTATTTATTCATGGGAGACAGAGAGGCAGAGACATACACAGAGGTAAAAGCAGGTTCCCTGCAGGGAGCCTTATGTGGGACTTGATCCCAGGACGCTGGGATCACCCCCTGAGGTCCTTTTTTTAAAAAAAAATTATATTTATTTATTCATGAGAGACAGAGAAAGAAAGGCAGAGGATACCTGTGTTTTTGCCAGTGAGAAAGTGCACGAATGAGTGAAGTGATGGAGAAACAGGAACATTCGTGAATGGGAGGGTGGATAAGTTGGTGACTAAATAGAATGAATGGATGTGAGAGTTAAGGAGTTAGTGGGGAAATGGATGAGAGAATGAATGAGTGGCCAAGTCAGCTGGGTGCTGTGGGTTGGGGTGTCTGGGGCATTGACTCTCAACTGCCCCCACCTCTTTTTTCCCCCCTCCCTGCCTCCAGCGTCCTCTATTTCTCCATCCACCGCTATGAGCAGGGTCGGTTCTGGCCCCACCTGAAGGCCTCTAACTGGTCCACCATAGGTTTTGGCCAAGGCCAGGGATATACCATCAATGTGCCTTGGAACCAGGTCAGCGTCTGCCCGCCCTACACCCCCAAAGTCAGGCCCCACCCTGCCCTTCAGCCCGTTTCGGGGCAGAGGGCAGAATGTCTCCATTGTGCTGCTCTGTCTGCAGGTGGGGATGCGAGATGCTGACTACATTGCTGCTTTCCTGCGCCTCCTTCTGCCAGTCGCCCTTGAGGTCCTGGGGGTCTGGGGTGTGTTGGGACAGGAACAATGTTGAGGGATGGGCCGTGAGGGCAAGTGGCCTCATGTAGTCCCTTTCCCCCTCAGTTCCAGCCCCAGCTGGTCCTGGTGGCCGCTGGATTTGATGCCCTCCAAGGGGACCCCAAGGTAAGGTGGGCTGCCTGGGATGGTACGTGGGCAGAAGGGGGCTGCACCGAGCCAGGCTGATCCTCCACACACATCCCACACCCCCTACCCCCACCCAGGGTGAGATGGCCACCACTCCGGCAGGGTTCGCTCAGCTAACCCACCTGCTCATGGGTCTGGCAGGAGGCAAGCTGATCCTATCTCTGGAGGTGAGTGACTCCCTTCAAGTCTCAGCCCGTCTATGGATCCATCCAGGAGGACATTAGAACAAAGCTTTCAGGTTAGGCAGGAGTCTGTCCCAGCCCTTCTGCTTACTAGCTGGACCACCTCATCTAAGTCACTGAACTTACTTGTACCCCCACTTGCCTTGTGCAAAATGGGCATCATAACTATGGTGATTGCCTCCCTGCACTGTTTGGTGAACGAAATGGAAGTCAGCCTTCATTTTCCTTGTTGCTTGCTGTGTAGTCAGCACCCTAGTAGCATTACTGCTGTTCTTCCTTCATAATGCGTGGCTCTTTCCTGATCCCCGCCCCCCACACTCCTTTCCCAGGGCGGCTACAACCTCCGCGCCCTGGCTGAAGGTGTCAGCGCCTCACTCCACACCCTTCTGGGAGACCCTTGCCCCATCCTGGAGTCTCCCAGTGCCCCCTGCCCAAGGTGAGCACCCTAGTGGAGGGTGGAGGAGGAGAAAAGTGGGACCCGTACTGCCTGCCCACTGGCCATCTGATCACATTTCCCCTCCCCTGCCCTCTAGTGCCCAGGCGTCACTCTTCTGCGCCCTGGAAGCCCTGGAGCCCTTCTGGGAGGTCCTTGTGAGATCAGGTAGGAGGCAGGGAGGGGGCTAGGTGGGGAGTCAAGCATGAAATGAGCCCTTGAGAGAGACTCTCCCAGACCCTGCATGACTTTTCCTGGTAGGGGAGCGTCAGGCCCTCTCTCGCCTTGGACCCTGGTTTCAGGCCTCTCACCTCTTTTATGTTTGGGTAAACTGAGTTCCAGAGCATTACAGGGATCTGAGGTCGGGGGAGTAGAGTAAACGGCCTCCCTTTACAGCTGAGGCCCTGGAGGAGGACATCCTGGAGGAGGAAAAGGCGGAGAAGGAAGAGGAGAGACCGTGGCAGCCCTCAGTGCTCCCAGTTCTGACGTGGCCCATGCTGCAGGCTCGCACAGGGCTGGTCTATGACCAGCGGATGATGGGTCACTACAACTTGTGGGACAAGTATGCAGTTGGAGGGCCACTGGCTAAATGGACAGGGACATTCCTCCCACCTTTCTGAAGCACTAAGCCCTGTCTCTGTTCCTTGCCCACCCCCACCCCAAACCCAGCCATCACCCAGAGATGCCTCAGCGAGTCTTTCGGATCATGCGCCGTTTGGAAGAGCTGGGCCTTGCGGGGCGCTGCCTTACCTTGCCCACACGTCCTGCCACGGACGCTGAGCTGCTTACCTGCCACAGGTCAGACCTCCCTCCACCCCCCCCCACTACTGCCCTGGTGGAGGGGATGGAAGCACCCGACTGTCCCCGTCTGTGCCTCCAGTGCCGAGTATGTGGGCCGTCTGCGGGCAACCGAGAAGATGAAAACCCGGGAGCTGCACCGCGAGGGCTCCAACTTTGACTCCATCTACATCTGCCCCAGCACCTTTGCCTGTGCGCAACTGGCCACTGGCTCTGTGTGCCGCCTGGTGGAGGCTGTACTAGCCAGAGAGGTACCTCCTCCATAGTGTGTGTGGGGGTGGGGGGTCTTGGGAGGGGTAGGGGGGATGGAAAGAGGTTGGGGCTGGGCCTGAGGCACACAGGAAGGAAGACCCCTGCTCCCCAGAGGCCTTGCTTACTGGCAAGTGCGGTGGGGGGATGGGGATTACCGGCTGGGGGCGCCTAGCAGCTGGGGGTAGTGGCAGTGACGGAAGGAGAGAATAAAGGGAATAAAGGAGAGAGAAAGCAGCGAGGGCAGGTGGTCTAATCTTTGCTTCCTGCTCCTCCCCCCCAGGTTTTGAATGGTACTGCTGTGGTGCGTCCCCCAGGACACCACGCAGAGCGGGATGCCGCTTGTGGTTTCTGCTTTTTCAACTCTGTGGCTGTGGCTGCTCGCCATGCCCAAGCCATCAGTGGGCATGCACTGCGGTGAGGGCTCCCTGGGCTCCATTACCCCCACCCCCCGCCACCAGCTCAGTGCTTACTCACTGGGCCAGTGGTGCAGACTCCCACCAGGACTTACCCAGAAATACCCAAGTGTACTTTTGCCCAGTACTTCCCCAGAAAAGGACCAAGGATCTAGCCTTGTAGTACTTAACCAGATAGGACCCCCAGATTGTAGCACCCAGTGTCTCCCTGCTCCCTCATTTCTGGCCCCTGATGGCCATCCTGACAGATTTCAAGGTCCAGGCCCCCAGTGCTTACTTCAGAAGACCCAGTATCCAGCTCCCCACATTTACCCATACAGGGTTTTTTTTTGTGGGGGGGTTCCAGCCCCAAGCACTTGCTTGGGCTCATAGTGAAGACCTCAGGACCCAGTCTCTGGCCTTCATCCTTACTCTGATAGGACCCGCAAGCCTGCCACCCACTGCTTTCCCCTCCAGGACCCAGAGTTTTGCCACCAGCAATAAATGCCCCTGTAGACAGACCCTGGGGTTCAAGCCCCTATCCTCTCTCAGGGGGCCAGTGTCCCAGGTCACTAAGGAGCCCTTCCCTCCCCAGGATCCTGATAGTGGACTGGGATGTCCATCATGGTAATGGAACTCAGCACATATTTGAGGAAGACCCCAGGTGAGGGGCTGGGGCAGGGGCCGGGGCATGCCTCAGGGGTGCCGGGGGCCACTAACCAGCCATGGTCGCCCCCTTCCCACCCCGGCAGTGTGCTCTACATTTCCCTGCATCGGTATGATCATGGCACCTTCTTTCCCATGGGGGATGAGGGTGCCAGCAGCCAGGTAGGCCAGGCCGCAGGCACTGGCTTCACTGTCAACGTGGCCTGGAATGGGCCCCGCGTGGGTGACGCTGACTACCTGGCTGCCTGGCATCGTCTGGTGCTTCCTATTGCCTATGAGGTATAGTATGGGATGCATGTGGCAGTGACTGTGTGGGTGACAGTGGGCTTGCATGTGTCTGACTTCCAGATGACGGATCCTGTGGGACAGCTGTAGTGGGTGACTGATCCTGTGGGTGGCTGTAGTGATGGCTGGGGGTGGGGGAGGATGTGACTCTGCGATGGCCTTGGCCTATTTCTGCCTCTGCAGAGTGGCTCTATGTGACCGCCTTCCCTGCGGTCCTGTAATCATAAGGGACTTCCAGGTATGTGGTGGTGGACTTCTTTGGATGCATATGAGGTGGCCCTGTGTGAGTGCCATCTCTGTGGAATTGCACATGCAAGGCAGGGAGGAGTTTGAGTGTGTGTGTGTGTGTGTGTGTGTGTGTGTGAGGCTGCACAAATGGCTCTTGGCCACCACCGTTTTGCTCTCTGGTGGCTGTAACACTGGATGTTACCGTGCACTGCTCTCTCTGTGACATCTGGTGTGTGGCTTTCAGCATGTGTGAGAGTATGTGTGACATTCCCCTCTGCCTGTCTGCCACAGCTGCTTGTGTGTCTGGCTGGCAGTAGCCTGTGTATCTTTGCCTGACACTGCGTGAGTGTGTGGCTATAGATGACTGCCTTCTCTGTGTGCAGTGTGTGTGTGTGTGCAGTGTGTGTGCGTGTGTGTGTGTGGTGATTTGGGTAATGGCACGTGTAGGACTGTGTCTGTGTAGGGGTGGATGTGGCTTACCATCCCCTCTGTGAGGTACTGTTGTGTATGTGTGTGTGATTCGCACAATGTCAGTTCAGTCTATGTGCTACCGTCTCATATGTGTGGGCATGTGACCATTTTCTGCCTGTGGCACTTGTATTGTCACTTTCTGTGATGGAAGTGTATGTGCACCTCCCTTTGGCACTGTCTGTATAAATCCCTGTGTTGTGCCTGTATGTCCCATGTCACCATCTCCTGACGTCTGAATCTCCACATTTCATGTCTCTGCCTTATGACTCTGCTTTGTGTCCCCATCTGTCCATTTCCAGAACTGTCTCCCAGTCTCTGTTGCGTCATGTCTCTCAGTCTATGTTTGGTGTGTCCACATCCCTGTTGATCTGTCTCCATGTCTCTGTCTCTGTGACCCTGATTCTGCCTGCCCTGTGTCTCCACGTCCTCCCCTCCCCTTCCTATTTTCAGGGTTCTGGTCCTGTGTCCCCCAGTCTGCAGTCCTCCATCTTTCTCTGACTGGCATCTCTGTGTGTCTGAGTCACCCTCCCCTACTAGCTACCCAGGCCACCACACTCATGCCCTCATGTCTCTTCTCTCCTGGTTCAGTTTAACCCGGAACTGGTGCTGGTCTCAGCTGGCTTTGACGCTGCACGGGGGGACCCGCTGGGGGGCTGCCAGGTGTCACCGGAGGGCTATGCCCACCTCACCCACCTGCTGATGGGCCTCGCCAATGGCCGTGTTGTCCTAATCCTGGAGGTAATTCTCTTTGCCTCTCTTCCCACGGTGGGAGGACCAGGTTTGGAAGGCTTGAAGTCCTGCCCTCTCTGCTGGCTAGCTGTAACACTCGGGGGCAGCTTGCCAAAATCTGCTTTGAGTGTCCCCACCTGGGATTGTTGATAGACACCCGGTGTCAATAACACCAGCTTAATAGCTTTAACTGAGTGCTTGGCATTTGCCGTGTGCTCCTCCCAGCTCTTCATGTGTAATATTAACCCACTCACTTGCCAAAACAGCTTTCCGAGGTAGAGTCTGCCGACCTTGTCATCTTCCTCCCTCATGATCAGGAAAACTGAGGCACAGAGAGGTGTAGTGACTAGCCCACCTCCACACATCTGATGGCAGAGCCAGGGCTTGAACCCAAGCAGCCTTACTCACGCTGGCGTCCAAATCCTTTACCATTACTTGAGCTATCTCAAGAAATCTCCCGAGACAAAGTTAGCTCACTGACCTTTTGTGAGTCACTCAGTGCCCCTGCGCCACCCACCCCCCATGCCTCAGTTTCCTCAACTGTAAGATGGGGCTGGCTACTCATGAAACAGTGCCTGGTGTGTGCTAAGTGCTGTATAAGTAGTTTCTAATTGTCGTGAGTTATTGTGTGCTAGTTAAACCCTCTCGGGCCACCTTACATACTGCTATTTTTCACTACTGAGCAGATAAGGACAGTCACTCACAGAGATTAATTAGCTGCTCTAAGGTCCCACAGGGTGCCCAGGACCACTTGTGTCAGGGCAGGGAAGTGGTGAAGAACTTGGACTCTCCCATCAGGTAGCCCAGCTCCCGCTGTGGGCCTCAGACACATTATCTTACCACACTGAGCCTCAGTTTCTTTGTAGAAAGAGCAGAGACTGGGATTCCTATAGGATGTTGAGTGAAGGGGGTTTCCCTACAGACTGGGCACATGTGGTGGTAAGGATTAAGTGATTTGATAACACATAATATGCTCAAAATAGGGTCTGGCACCCAGAAGGCACTTGAGGAATATTTGCTGTTACTAACATTACGCTCAGTGCTACTGTCATGATGGTAATTATTATCTTGCACTTTACATCATAATTGATCTCCCTCAACAGCCACCTCACTTGGTGGATGCTGCCCATCTGACAGATGTGTGTTCTACTCATTTGTCTTCACCCTCCAGACTTGCAGGGCCCTGGAGGGGGATTGGGAGGCAGAACATCTTGCCTCCCAGATTCCATGGGGACCCTCCATCATACTTTTCCTCCACTTTTTCTTAACATAGGGTGGCTATAACCTGACATCCATCTCAGAGTCCATGGCTGCCTGTACCCGTTCCCTCCTTGGGGACCCACCACCACTGCTAACCCTGTCGAGGCCCCCACTCTCGGGGGCCCTGGCCTCCATCACCGAGACCATCCAAGTCCATCGCAGATACTGGCGCAGCTTGCGAGTCATGAGTGAGCAGACGTGGGAAACTGGGGGTGATGGGGCTCATGAGAGAGCAGGGATCAGGGGCAGGATAGGAGAGAGCACTCACACTCAAGGATCTCCCTCCTGTGGTTCCAGAGGTCGAAGACAAGGAGGGACCCTCTACTTCTGAGTTGATCACCAAGAAAGTGACCCAACCAGCCAACCCTGGGTCAGCTGAGAGGATGACCACACCAGAAGGGAACATTCTGGACATAGACACAGAGAAGGGTCCCTCAGCATCATCCGTGGAAGAGTCCACTCCCGGGCAAGCTAAGTCAGAGACTGCTGTGGTGGAGTTCAATCAGGACCAGTCCTTGGAGGCTACCACAGGGGAAACCACTCTGGACCAGACCATCCCAGAGGCAGCCACAGAAGGAACCACACCAGGCCAGACCACCTCAGAGGAAGCTGTGGGGGGAGCTGAAGTGATCCAAACCTCATGTACTGATAACCAGACTCCCCCAACCTCACCTGTGCAAGGAGCCACACCCCAGATATCCCCCAGTAAGCTGATTGAGAATCTCAGGACCTTGGAACTAAACAGCGAGGCTGAGGTAAGACCCACCACACCCAGTTAGGGGGAAGAAGGGGCAAGAATCTGGCCTCTCAGATACATCTCTTGCCTCTGCATCCAGAAGGCACCAGAATCTCAGATCCCAGAAGAGGAGGGGCTACTAGGAGAGGCAGCTGGAGGTCAGGACGTAGATGATTCTGTGCTGAATGAGAGCTGTGGGGACCATGCTGACACTGACCAGGTGAGCTCAGGCACCAGGGAGAAGACTGTGGCTTCTGTCTCTTGACTGTTCCAGCCTCCAGCTAGGAAAATGTGGTGGAGGGACATGGGATAGGGAGATGGAGTCCCTAGCTCACTCAGTTTCATCCACTCCAGGTCGTGCTTTATGCCGTGACACCGCTGCCCTGGTGTCCCCATTTGGTGGCAGTGTGCCCCATCCCTGAGTCAGGCCTCGACGTGACCCAACCTTGTCAGGACTGTGGAGTGCTCCAGGAGAACTGGGTGTGTCTCTCTTGCTATCAGGTAGGCAGCAGAAGAAGGGGTTGGGGTGGAGGTTGGCTGGGAGCAGACTGCTGGTGGGTACTGATCCCCACTCAATCCTCACTTCCCAACTTCAGGTCTACTGCGGTCGTTACATCAGTGCTCATATGCTCCACCACCACGAAGACTCAGGACACCCGCTGGTCCTCAGCTACGTCGACCTATCCACCTGGTGTTACAACTGTGAGGCCTACGTCCACCACCAGGTGGGTCCTGGGCAGAGCCTCTAACACGCGCACACACACACCCTCACACAGACCTTCTGTGCTTGGGTAAAGGGAGAGTGAGGACCCTTCTGCATGTGGGACAGGACAGTCCAGGAGAAGGGTGGTTGAGGACTAGTGTGGGGCAACCTCCTGGCTGAGGTAGAGGGGTCCTCACTCTCCTCCCCACCCTCTCTCGCCTCCTCAGGCTCTCCTAGATGTGAAGAACGTGGCTCACCAGAACAAGTTTGGGGAGGACATGCCCCACTCACACTAAATCCCAGAAAATGTTTCTCGTCTCCACCTTCTAAGGATTCAGATGAGGCACAGCCCCACTCCATCCCATCCTGAAGACTTTTCAGCTCCCCTGGGATGCCGATTTAAGCATCAATACTTGTAAGAGGACTGTGATGATCAATTGTAAATCTCCCCCTGCCCACTGCCTGTTTGAGGGACTCCATCTAACCTGCCCGGAAAGAAACGGGGGGCAGTTCAGTGGTCCCAAGAGGGGGCTGATATCCTGAACCTGATACTCTGGAGGGAGGGGGATCAACTGACAATATATAGCTGAGTTGCATTAGTAATAAAGGACAAGCTATTACAAAACCTGGAGAGAGCCTTTTAACCTTAAGTAAGTAAAGAACACCACACCCCTGGCCAACAGGTCCAAGGTGTAATGAAGGAATGAGGGCATGGGTCTTTATCGGGTCAACCCCCTGCCCAACCAGAGTCCAAAAAACTAACTGGGAATAGGGCAAGCAGCTTGACTGGCTCTGCTATAGATTAAATGGTGGAATCCCTGAGCAAATGAATGCCTGCCCTAGAAATAGCCTCACTGCCAGTCTCAGCTACACCCTGGGCTGAGAAGGGGGGACAACTAACAGGAAGTGTCCTCACCAGGCTTCATTCTCCCCATCTGTGTTTTTGTCCTGATTTCAGTGTGGTTTAGGTTTAACATACTCAGATTTAGTGGTCATGGGTAACTTCCCCCAGAACAGAGTGCCCATAATTGACCAGGCATGAGGAACTGGAGGATACTTTGGGGGTTTTATTTCTCCCATATACTGAGAATTTCTTTGGCAACTCAGAAGAGACCAGGTTAAGATTTCTTAGACTTTTCTTCATGGCCACCTTATGAACCCAAGATACCCACAGAGCCCCATCATTCATCCATCTTTGAAAGAGCATTCTGGAGGCTTCCCCACTACCAACCTCAACTTACATCTCCTTGGTCAGAACTGTGCCACATGGCTGTCATAGCTGCAAGGGAGTCTGGGAAATGTTTGAGCTTGACACACATCCACTTCAAATCAGATTCCTAAGGCCCTGATACAATAACCCTCCCCTGCAACTCTTTCCCTCCAGAAGCAAGCCAAACCTTCTCCCCCAAGCTACTTTGCAAAAGCCTGCTTGAGGCAGCCCAGGCGCCACCGCTTGGGGCCCTCTTGAGACATATAACAAAGTCTGGCCATTCAGGTCAAACTTGACATGCTCCGCACGCCAAAAACACGAAATCCCATCCCAGATAGGGGCAAGGTAAGGGAGAGGTGCAGCAGGGGGTACAGGAACAGATCCCGCCGCTCACTCCATGCATCCCCAAGACCACCTCCTTGGTGCAAGGTGGCTGGCCAGAGGCTTGGACCCCACGCCTACCCCCAGGGCGGGGCGGGGTGGGGCGGGGAGGGGGCGTGCCATTGTAGGGGCCTGGGAGCGCAGCTGCGCATGCGTTCTCCCTCCTGTCTCCCGCCCCCCACCACACACCTGCTGAGACAGGGGGAGAGCGTCTTTTCCTCTGTCCTGTCAGAGCTGCGGCAGGTTCGGGTCGAGCACTCCAGCCTTTCCCAGGACCAAGGTGAGCCACTGCCTCTGGGCCTCCAGCCCCTGAGGCTTGAGCCAGGGGTCTTTTCCCACTGTGGGCTGAGGGAGCGCGACGGAGGTTGAGAGGGGACCCTTCCCCTACCTCCTCCCATTCCAAGTGGCCAGTGACCACTCCCAGCCCCTCGCTCAGCCACCTCTAAGAGACAGACCTGGGTGCGGGTCGCTGTACCATGCAGGAAGCCGGGCTACAGGCCCGAGGCTCGGGATTGGGGCGATCCCGGCCCCCTAGAAAGGAGAACTGGACGAGCTGGGCCGCCCGGAGCACAGGGGACAGCTTTAAGGGAAACTCGTGCGACCCTATCTGCACCTCCCCTGGCCGAGTCAGGGGAAGCGTTGGTCTGGCACCGGTTTCGGGTTTTGGCTCGTAGGGGTGCACGCTCGGGTGCCGCCGCCCCCTTCCTCCCCCCACCAACATGCACCCCTGGATCCGGGCGAATCCACATGGGCCTGGGCCAGCCGGCTCCAAGTGGGGTCACAGGGTCTCAAGGGCCCCACGGTGATGCTCATAAGCTCTCGACCCACAGAAAGTGGCACAGTGTCACCCAGGGAGGGCCAGACCCCCCTCTGCCATTGGTCTGGTCTGATCTCGCGGGCTGTGTGACCTCGGGCAGGTCACCGCCACCGCCACCGCCACGTCGCTTGCCGGGGCCTCCCTGTTCCACGCTGACAGTGGCCTGGGTGGGTAGGGAAGGGTAGCCTCTCGAGAGTGGTGGGAAGAGTTGCGGGGGCCATCGGGCGGCTCCCCTGCTGCAGGCCGAGCTCCCTGGAAAGAATTCCTGCGGCTCCTTACCGCTCCAGGTGCTGGTCGCCAAGGGAGACAGGGAGAGCCCTCTCACTTGTCCCTGGTCTCGGGCCAGGGCACCCTCAGATTCCCAGCTGCCGAACCCCAAACTCAAGAATTAATCTTGATTCCACACCCTGCCCCCAACACCGCCTTTTACTGTTGGAGCAAATCCTGTCAATTAGTTCCAATCTAGGAATATGCCAGATTCTGACCTCGCCATGGATGGCCTTGGACCAGGGCAGTGGCCTCCTCGCTGCTTTCCGCCCTCACTCTCTCCTCGCCTGTCCTTGCTGCTATATCGTCCCCCTCTTTCTGTCTCCCAAGTGTTCGGGGACCCTCCCCCCAGAGTTCTGTCCACAGTTTACCGCTCTTCACTAGGGCCGCCCTTCTTTCTGGGCCAGTGCATCTAATAACTATTGCCCGGAGTCTCTCTGGGCCTGGGACCTCCCAGCTGGATCCCCATCTGGGACCTTCCCTGCCCCCAACCCTGACCTCCAGATTCCAAATTCAACAGAACTCCCTGTGGATACCTCGAACCCAAGGTCTGCCCCCAAACTGACATTCTCCCCGGGTTTCCAGAGAGACTCCAGGTAGCAGTCATTATGATGCATTTCTTGAGGCCACACACTGAACCAGGACCTGGATGTGTATTGAATAAGTTTAATGGTAATTTGCTATTAATAGCTAACGCTAATTGAGTACCTGCTGTGTGCCCATCCTCTCCAAACTGCATGATAATTTACTTGCTTATGTTGTTGATTGTCTCCTCACTTCCAGAATCTAATCCTCCCAAGGGCAGGGATTTTAGTCTATTTTGTTCTTTCCCCTTCTCCACCCCCTCACCTCCCCCCTCCCTTCCCCACACCCATCACAATGCCTGGCCTGCCGGAAAACACTGGAAATAATGCATGAAAATTAAATAATAATAAAGAGGCCTAACATTAACCAAGCATTTTCTGCGTGTTTATCACCTATTGTTTCCATCTGTTTTTACTGATTTATCTTTCTCGGTGTCGAGTCTTCCTGACTAGTATGTCATGTTCCTGGGGGCCAAGGGTTTGTTAACTGCTTTAACTATTCTCCCCACTTGTTTGTCCTTGCCCCACAGTGGGTTCTCAATAGCCGCATGCTGCATATGTAAGAAAGACTAAATTCTAATGTTAATGGCTAACCGATCTCATAATTTACTGATTTGTTTGGTTTATTGTCTCCACTTTTTAGAATACAAACTCCCTGGGGACAGGAATGTTGCTTGGCATATAATATGTGACAAGCACGGTGGTGGGCTGGAGACCAGCAGTGATAACAATCCAATAACAATCCAAAATCCAAACTAACCAAAACCCCCACCCTCCCTCTGGAACGAGGAGGGACTGCTAATGGGCAGGAACTTTCTTTTCCGGGTGATGAAAATGTTTTAAGATTAGATTATGAAGATGGTTGCACAACAGTATGAATATACTTTTAAAAAAACGATTAAAAAAAAATAAAAAAAAAAACGAAACAAACATTGAACTGTGCACTTGAACGAGATTAACTTTGTGATATATAAATTATGTCTAAATCAAGCTGTTTTTAAAATCCTTGCCTTGGGGCACCTGGGTGGCTCAGGGTTGAGTGTCTGCCTTTGGCTCAGAGTGTGATCCCGGGGTCCCAGGATTCAGTCCCACATCCTGCTCCCCACAGGGAGCCTGATTCTCCCTCTGCCTATGTCTCTGTCTCTCAGAATAAATAAATAAGATCTTTAAAATAAAATAAAAGTCCCTGCCTTCACATAGAAGGAATGAAACAAATTAAACAACATAAATAAGGTGTATATATGGCCTACTAGAAGGTGATTTGCACACAACTAGGCACCCTTGTCTTGTTTTTTCTCTTCCCTTCACAGGGCCTGCTGTCCACATTCCTCCTCTGAGCTGCCCACTAGGGGATGGCACTGCCAAGAAAGCCTAACATGTTTGATCTGGGCCTGGGCACGTGGAGCCTTAGCTCCCGAGAGGAGAACCAGAGGGCTCAGGCGCCCTCCAAGAGTGTCAGGAAGCAGTTGCCCGAGTACAAGGCGGTGGTGGTGGGCGCGAGTGGCGTGGGCAAGAGTGCACTCACCATCCAGCTGAATCACCAGTGCTTCGTGGAAGACCACGACCCCACGATCCAGGATTCCTACTGGAAGGAGGTGGCCCTGGGCCATGGGGGCTGCATTCTGAATGTGCTGGACACGGCGGGGCAGGCCACTCACAGGGCCCTGCGTGACCAGTGCGTGGCTATTGGAGATGGTGTGCTGGGTGTCTTTGCCCTGGATGACCCCTCGTCTCTAGCCCAGTTGCAGCAGATGCGGGCCACCTGGGGCCCTCGCCACACCCAGCCCCTCGTCCTTGTGGGCAACAAGTGTGACCTTGTGACCACCACCGGAGATGCTCATGCTGCAGCTGCCGCCCTCGCGAAGAGCTGGGGAGCCCCCTTCGTGGAAACTTCAGCCAAGACACGGCAAGGTGTAGAAGAGGCCTTTACCCTGCTCATTCATGAGATTCAAAAGGTCCGGGAGGCCATGGCAAAGGAGGCCATGGCAGGGGCAAGTGGAGATAAGAGCCGACACCAGAAGGCCATGTGCCGCTGTGGCTGTTCCGTGGCCTGAAGCTCTTGGTCAAGAAAAGTGGCCTTCCCCCAGGCCAGGGTGGTGGTTCCTAGGCATGAGATCCCCAGAGCAACCAGCTGTGTGGGACACTGTTGGTGTGTTGGGATATAAGAATCCCTCTATTGGGGAGGTTTTCATTTGGTGACGGGCATTTGGGAATGTGGGGCATAGTATCAGTTACTGGCAAGCTAAGAGATTTTGTGCAAAATTAAATAAATGGTGTTCTCAGGCTTCAAAGCTGCCTCTGTGCCAAGTGTTACGTGGGTGGGAGTGAAACTGGGGAGACTGTTACTTGAATTGTGAGAATTCTTTCATTCAGGAAATGTTGGGGAGAGGCCACTGTGTGCCAGGCCCTGCTCTGGGTGCAAAGGATGTAGAGGCAAACAAGACACTTAGAAATCCCTGCCCTCGTAGATACAACATAAGGCTATGTATTAAAAGCGAGTGTAGGAATAAAGAGCGACAGGTTAAGGAAAGCCCTAGTGAGTAGGTGATACTTGAGTAAAAACTTTTGAAGGTGTAGCACCTGGGTGGCTCAGTGGTTGAGCCTCTGCCTTTGGCTCAGGGCCTGATCCAGGGTCCTAAGATCGAGTCCGTCATGGGATTCCCCACAGAGAGTCTGCTTCTCCCTCTGCCTACGTCTCTGCCTGTCTCTCTCTGTCATTAATAAATAATACAATCTTAAAAAAAACTTTTGCAGGTAACTAGGGGCAGAGGGAATAGCCAGTGCAAAGGCTGTGAGCATAAATCAGCTGCCACCATAACTCCCAATACCTTCAGGCCAAGGGTAAGAGTACAGCTACAGCGAGCCTCTACTCTATAAATAAATATTACAAATCAAGCTAACAAATGCAAGTAAAATACGCCCTACTTTCCTGATTTGACAAAGACCCTCTCTTACGACCTGGAGTCCCATGCCTGAATGTGTCCGTTGGGAAGGCCTAGCTCCTGCTGGCCTGCAGCAGGAAGCACTCAGGTGTGCCTGTGGCCTCTGCAGCCAGCACAGCTCCAGCCACTCAGGCCTCAGCCACCCCTTGGTCCTCAGAAGGATGGACCCCAGGAAAACGGTGCTGCAGGCTCTGGAAGTGTCCTCAAAGCCTTCTGGAGTGGGGCACAGGATCTGGCCGGTTACTGCTATTGTCTTTATGGATGCCTCGCCCAGTGAGGAGAGGCAGAGTGGGGGCGGGGGACTCTAAGGTGCCACCAGGACAGGGGCCCCTCTGCCTTTGTCTGAGGGCAGTCATCACCGCTGGGCCCACCAGCCCCCCTAGAGACAGCCACTCGGACAAGCATACGGCTGCTTCAGATCTCTTTATTGTGGAGCCAAAGGCGGGGATGTTGGGGGTCGAGGGCCGCAACTGCGGCTGACGGTAAGCCGGTAAGCCGCTCTCAATGTGCCGACAGGGAGCAGTCGGGGTGTAGGGGTGGGGCAGTCCTGGGCCCCAAGGAGCGCAGGATTCGGCCGGGGCTCAGGGGGGCAGGAGGCGGCGCACCGGCGCCTGGGGCGAAGGGGTCTCCAGGCGCTTCACCCGAAGCAGGGCCCCCAGCACGCCCTCAGGGGGCACCTCGGGGCCCAGATCCTGGTCCGCGGCTCGGCGGAGACGGCGCGGGGCAGCCACAGCCTCGGGGTCCCCGCTTCCGGCGAGGATCCGCCCCAACAAGTACCTGCAGGAGAGCGGGAGTGGGCGGCAGTGAGAACGTGCCCGCGCAATAACGTCGCGGCCCTAGGACCCAGATGGCCCTGCTACCCCACACAGCCGGGGGCCCAGGTCGTCCGCAGCCTCCTCCGCAGCCAGGCGTCCCCAGCCCACTGCTTTCCAGCAGTCCCGGCCTCCAATCCCAGACCCTCTGGTTTCCCTGCCTCCCAGTCCCCCCTCCCAGAAACCCGACAGCGGAGCCCCCTCCCCGGGACCAAGAGTCCCGTTCCCCAGAGTCCCCCCGGCAAAGCACCTCTGCCCCAGCCCCTGGGTGCGGGTCCTCACTCCCTCCTAGGGGCCCCGCCCCACGAAGGCGCCGCCCCCTGCCCCCCTCGCTGGGGCACCTCAGCAGCTCCGGGTCCACGTCGGGGGTGTCGTCGCTGGCGTCCTCGGCCTCTGGGCCCACGGGGCCGTCGTCGTAGACGGGGGGCCGGGGTCTGAGCGCCGCGGCCGGGGCCGGGGCGGGGACGAGCTGGGCGGCGAGGGCAGCGGGATCCAGGCGGGCTCGGAGCAGGGCGCGGGCGAGCTGCGCGGCGGGCGCCTCGGGGTCGTCCTCCAGGCCCGGCGCGGGGTCGCTGGCGCGGGGTGCGCCCCAGGCGCGCAGCAGCTGCGCCAGGACCCGCGCCTGCTGGTCCTCGGCCTCCTGCGCCTCGGCGCGCGCCCGCTCCTGCCTCTCGGCCTCCAGCAGGTGCGCCAGCGCCCGCGCCAGCTCCTGCACGGCCCCCGCCGCCTCGCCCCGGGGCACCGCTCGCCGGAAGCGGCGGGGAGCGCCGGCCTCGGCCAAGGGCGACGAGGCTGCGCCCAGGCCGCGGGGCTCCTGCCGGAAGACGTGGGAAGAGGGAGACGTCAGCGGCGGTCAGGCCAGGGACCCCACCGGGGGAGCCCGGTGGACCTCAGACATCGCCAGATGCCGCCAAGGCACCGTGGCCCCTCATACCCGGACACCCCTAAGGCCACTGGGTCCCAAATATGTCCAGGCACACGTAAGACAGCTGAAGGCCCCTAGATCCCTAACCTCCTCAACAATTTCCTAGTGATTCAGAATTTCCCCCAGAGCTGCTGGAGAACGGGTTTCTTTATAGGTGGTGATGGCGGATATACAGCCATAGATTTGTCTGTATTGATGCTGTGGACTCTAAGAACCATATTTGCATTTTATAGGTTCCTATCGTTCACTTGTTTTACGCAAAAGTTAGCGAACTGTTCCACACCGTGCATTTCCGAATCTATATCTAGATCAGTACTTTCAGTACATCTTTCTCTCTTCCTTTTCTTTCTCCTCCCTCCCTCCCTCCCTCCCTCTCCCTCTCTTGTTCCCTCCCTCCCCCCTTTCCTTCTCTCTCCTCCTCTTTGCCTTTTTTACCTCTGCATTGAATCCCTTTTGTATGGATGTACATATTTAACTAGTCTTCGATTGATGGACATTTACAGTGTTTCCAATCTTTTGCTATTCCTTTTTAAAAATATTTTGATTTTTATAGATTTTATTTGTTAATTTGAGAGAGAGAGAGAGAGCATGAGTGAGGTGAGGAGCCCAGGGAGAAGCAGACTCCCCGCTGAGCAGGGTGCCCGATAGGGGGCTCTAAGGGGCTCGATCACAAGACTCCAGGACCATGACCTGAACCGAAGGCAGATGCTTAACGGACTGAGCCACCCAAGCACCCCAAGATTTTATTTTTTAAGTAATCTCTATATAAATATACTCTATACTTCAGTCCCAATATGGGACTGAAACTCACAACACCATTAAGAGCCTGGTGTTCTACCAACTGAGCCAGCCAGGTGGCCCCCCAATCTTTTGCTATTCTTGTAATGTTGGGATCAATAACCTTGTTCGTACATTTTTTGGCATATGTGTAAATCTTTCTGTAGGATAAATTACCCAGTAACTAATTTTCAATTTAGACTGTTTTGAAACAATTTCAAAAGGTTTAAAGAAATAAAAGACAGGGACGCCTGGGTGGCTCAGTGGTTGAGCATCTGCCTTCCGCTCAGGGTGGGATCCTGCGGTCCCAGGGGTCCCGGGATCCAGTCCCACATTGGGCTCCCTGCGTGGAGACTGCTTCTCTCTCTGCCTATGTCTCTGCCTCTCTCTCTTTCTCTGTCTCTCATGAATGAATAAATAAAATCTTTTAAAAAAGAAATAAAAGACAGTATCAAAAGTATGAGTAAGGAACAAAAGACCATAAGACCATTAAAATGACTGTGAAGAATTGAAAAAGAAACACCTAGAACATCTAGAATTATACCAAAAAAATGTGTAGAAAGCAAACAGAAAAACTAATACAAAAATAGGGAGGGGTGCCTGGCTGGCTCAGCAGGAAGAGCACGCGACTCTTGATTTGGAGGTCGTAAGTTCCAGTCCCACGTGGGGTACAGAGATTATTTAGATAAAAAATAAATTTAAAAAATAGGGAAAACTGATGATCAAGTATTCCATAAAAAAGGAAACATAAATAGGGGACGCCTGGGTGGCTCAGTGGTTGAGAGTCTGCCTTTGGCTCAGGGCGTGAGCCCGGGATCCAGGCTCCTTGCATGGAGCCTGCTTCTCCCTCTGTCTAGGTCTCTGCCTCTCTTTCTCCCTCTTTCTGTGTCTCTCATGAATAAATAAATAAAATCTTTTTTAAAAAGGAAACAAAAATAGTTACTAAATATATGAAAAATTGTGAGCCTCATTAGTAATCAGGAAAATGCAAATTAAAGTGCCAGTGAGGTAGTATGCATAATTTGTCCAAAAGATTGCCAGAACTTAAACTACCCAATAATGTCCAATGTTGACAGGGGGGTGGGAAAAACAGAAACTCTCATACATTGCTGGTGGGAATTCAATTGCCAACATGACTTTAAAAAAACAATTTGGCAACATCTAAAAAGATACACAAATCCTGTGACCCACTCCTGGGGTGCTATAGTTTTTGTACACATACTATACTGGACATGAGTTCGTGAAAAATCACATAGGCACTATTTGTGACATCAAGGAAGTGGGCAGAGTGGGGGAGAAAGCCTGGAAACCACCCAAATGTCTACTGATATATTGAGAATGCATTTGTCAACCATAATATACTCATTTATTGATGATATACTCAGAAAATAAAATATTGGGGATCCATGGGTGGCTCAGTGGTTTAGCGCCTGCCTTCGGCCCAGGACGCAATCCTGGAGTCCTGGGATCGAGTCCCACATCGGGCTCCCTGCATGGAGCCTGCTTCTCCCTTTGCCTGCGTCTCCACCTCTCTCTCTATGTGTCTATCATGAATAAATAAATAAATATTTTTAAAAAAAGGAAATAAAATATTATGCAGCAATAAAGATAAATGAATTATAGCCACACACTTCAATGCGGAAATTGGATGGTGCACGCATCTCACTATCAATGCAGAGCCAAAAAAAAAAAAAGCAAGTTATAGAATGCCACTGCAGGCGGCCTAAGACTAGCAGCCACCCTGATGACTTCCTAGTGACCCCTAGTGACCACAAAGGGCCCGATGCCTGGTATGATTCCATTTCTATGAGGAAAGGTGAAATAACATATTATTTAGACATACATATATATGTGATAAGCTACAAACACAAGTAAGGAATTGATGAACAGAAAAGAGGATAATGATTATGGAGCAGGAGGGATGCTGTGCGCAGCGGCCCCCAGGGGCTTCTAACTATTGGTCATGCTCTATTTCTTCAACTGAGTGGTGGATACACACAGGGGTTATTAATTATCATCATTCCTTACATCATACGTGTATATTAACTATATTATGTCATATATCAAATATTTAATAATTTTTTAAGATCCTCCATCCTTGACACAGACAGCCCTGATGAGTTGGAGGATGATATGTTCCAAGTGCCCTGGACACCCACCACCCCTCAGCCCCTAGGGAATCACACACTCAGCAATCAGAGCCTCACATATATTCTGGTGGACTAGCAGGCCTTGGGATGTCACACGTGCCGCATCCACACACAAGGAACTGCACACGTTCACATACAGGGCTGCTCCTGCGGCTACGATGCCCAAGCTACCCAGATGCAAGGACATGCACCACCCTTAAAGACACAATGCAGCAGAAACATCATGGCTCCTCTCCCCACGATGACACAGCTGCATAAAGAGACAGTCTGAAACAGCCTTGGGAACACGCGTACAAAATCCTAGTCCAACAGAACCAAAATGGGATGCACACATGTGGATGCAAAGACCACTCCCACCTAAAAAACGAAATCTCACACACACACTGACACGCCCATAGGCCAGCCATAACATAGGATTCACAAACACTCACACGGCGTCACTGAGACAAGTCAAACGCAAGAACACAGCCGGCATCACACGCAGCACACCCAGACTCACGATCGCACCTCTGTACCGGCGCTCGGAAGCGCTCACATCAAAAGACGCGCACTCACAGGGCCACCACATTCTCACGCCTGTCATCGCATCTCGCGCACGCAGATCCGTGCGCGCACCCCCTTCCTTAATGCGCACTAGTGTCCTGGACAGCGCCCCGGGCGAGGCCGGCCCGCGCCAGGTGCCAAGGGTGGCCAGGGCGTGGCTGCCAGCCGATCCTCGCACACCCAGAGACCGAGCCCCGCGCGGTCTGGGCGCAGACCGGCGGCTGCACCCGGGCCACCCTGGCCGATGTCCCCGCACGTCCAGGAGCAGGCACGGGCCAGCGAGGACGAGGGGCCAGCAGCCGAGCACACACCCTCGCCCGCAGCACCCTCCTGCCCACCCCCACCCCCACCCCCACCCCGCGCCCGACCGGTGTCGCACCTTTACCGGCCGCGCGCAGAACGCGGGAGGCGGCCGAAGTAAGCCCAACAGCAGCAGCACCAAAAGGCCGACGCCCCCGGCCCGCGGCCCGCCGAGCAGCGGCGACCACGCCATGCTGCCCCAGCGAGCCGGGCTCCGGACGGGCGGACTGGCTGGCAAATGCGCAGCGCCTGGGCGAGCGGGCAAGGCTGCGGAGCTTTGCGGCTGCGCACGCCGGGGGGCCCGGCCCTCCCCTGCCCACCCCCTCTCCCGCCACTCCACGCAGGCGCAGCCTGGGAGCTCCAGCAGCGCCTCCATCCTACCCGTCGCCATGGAGATGCCCGAGGGGCAAGGTGGTGAGCTGGAGCAGGCGCTGGCGGTTGCCATGGCAGTCGAAGGGCAGTTGCCGGGGCAACAGACCTCGCGGTCCCATAGCAGATAAGCAGGCAAAATTGACTCAATGGAGTGGAAAGGGGTCTGGTCCCCACCCCGCCCTCCCTGAGGAGGAGATAGAAGACTTTGTTCGCTGGATAAACAGTTACTCGCCACTGTGGGTGAGCATAGATACAGAATCGAATAGATTTTATCCATATATTGTTCCAGAAAGGACTTCAAGCCACTTAAAATGATGCATCAAAGGAAACAGAACTTCGGTGAAATTTGTCTATACGTTGGGCAAAAAAACGTTGGGGAGGGAGTGTTAGTGATAATTTCTGGGTGGGGAGATAAATAATGGTTTGTCACTTTCTCCTTTACATTTCTCTCTGTTATCTGAAAAAGTGTGGCAGTGAATATTATAATCAGATAAAAAATAAAGATATTTTCATTCAGAAATTAAAGTATGGTAACGGCACAAATTAAAAGTGAAGGAAAGAAAGATCCGTTTATGCTGCTGTGAGTATATCTCATCCATCGATTTTCTGTCTCCAGCTCTTCGGTGTTACAAACAACTTACAAAGAAAACCATCACACACATGCCTTTATGGACCTGAAAATGATGTACCCAGTGATGGTGTGATGGACACTTGTTTAAGGTGGTTCCCATGATCCTTGTCTCCTGGTGTCCACAATCTTGCGTAATCCCCTCCCCTTTGAAAGTGTGCATGACCAAAGGGGACCAGATATATGTGATTACATGTACATAATTATGTTAGAAATGAGGTTGGAATTGTTGCAGGAGAGACTACATTGGGTGAATGGAGGTGTTGGTTCTTGGATTCCCCATAAGAGATTTACATGAGGATCCACACTCGAATAAAGACAGCCCCAGGGAAGGTAGCAAGCACAAAGCAGCATATTAAGGACAGTACACTCTCAAGAATGGAGAGTGGGCAGGCCCGGAGGTGGCAACTGAACTGGGGTTAGGGATGCCTTTTCTTTTTATGGTCGTATAGGTTGTGGGTCATAGCTAGTGATCTCTGACTGAGGTTGTTTCCAATCATCTAAGGAATTCCTCCTACCAGTTGAGAGGGAGAGTTTTGGGCCCTACAAGGTTCTTGCTGGAACTGTCATGGCTATTTTTCCCTACAGTGTAGGGAGGCACATTGAAACTGGGCGCAGACTGGTGGCTGGACCCTGGGCCACTCTGGCCGTTGTAATATATAATGTAAATATATTATGATGAAAGTATAGGTTACCCTAGGGCAGAAGTGGAAGAAGAAAGCACATATTCTGCACCTATGGCTCTTGGCCTGTCAGCCCCAGGGTATTAGAAGCTTTAAGGCAAGAATGTTAGAAGCCACAAAGTCAGAGTGTTGTCCCTTCAGGCTTCTAAAGTGTCACCTATTTATCACCACCTTTGCCTCCAGTTCATGTCTAGCTAACTGCCTACTTTATCAAAATGACCTTCTTGTCATGAGGTGACTCCCACTCCCTTACTAGCTTTGATGAAGCAAGGGGCCACTTTGGGAACTTCAGATGGCAAGAAAGATCGGTTAGTCTCTAGGAATTGAAGGTGGCCTCCGGATGACAGCCTGCAAGAAATCAAAGCCCCCAGTCCTCCCCCTGCAAAGAACCAATTCTGCCTATGACCAGAGTGAGCTTGGATCCTTCCCCAGTCAAGCCTTAGATGAGACTGCAGCTCTTGTCAGCACCTTCATTTCAGCCTTGTGCAACCCTAAGCAGATATCCCAGTTAAGCCATGTCCTGAGTCCTGACCCACAGAAACTGAGAGTTAGTGTTGTTGTAAGTCTGTTGTTTTAAGCTGAGAAGTAACACGTATCAACAAACTAGGAATAGAAGAGGAAGTCCTCAACCTGATAAAGGACAAAACCCCACAGGGCCGCCTGGGTGGCTCAGTGGTTGAGTGTCTGCCTTTGCCTCGAGGCATGATCCTGGGGTCCTGGGATTGAGTCTCACATCGGGCTCCCCACAGGAAGCCTACTTCTCCTTCTGCCTATGTATCTGCCTCTTTCTCTGTGTTTTTCATGAATAAATAAATAAAATCTTTTTTAAAAAAAAACCCACAGCTAACAACATACTTAACAATGAATGACTGAAAGCTTTTTCCCCAGGGATCAGGATCAAGACAAGGATGTTCCAAGGGTGGCCTGGCTGGCTCAGTCCATAGAGCATATGACTCTTGATCTCATGGTGGTGAGTTCTAGCCTCACATTGGGTGTAGAGCTTACTTTAAAAATAATAATAATAAATTAATTAATTAAAAAAAAAGAAAGAAAGATAAGGATATTCCCTCTCACTTCTACTTGACATCGTACTGAAGGTTCTAGCCAGGACACTTAGGCAAGAAAAAAAGGCATCCAGAGTGGAAAGGCAGAAGTGAAATCATTTCCATTTGCAAATGGCATGGCCTTTTACATGGATAATCTTAAGGAATTCACATCAAAATCATTAGAGTTAATAAATGAGACCAGCGAGGTTGCAGGATATAAGATCAATATTATAAAGCTCAGTTGTATTTCTACACACTGCAAATGAACAATCCAAAAACAAAAGGGAACAATTCCATTTGCAATACCATCAAAAAGAACGGGGACATCTGGGTGGCTCAGCAGTTGAGCGTCTGTCTTTGACTCAGGGCGTGATCCCGGGGTCCCTGGATCGGGTCCCACATCGGGCTCCCTGTGAGGAGTCTGCTTGTCCCTCTGCCTGTGTCTCTGCCTCTCTCTCTCTGTGTCTCTCCTGAATAAATAAAAAAATCTTTTTAGGGCTCCCTGGGTGGCTCAGCGGTTTAGTGTCTGCCTTCGGCCCAGGGCGTGATCCTGGAGCCCCGGGATCGGTCCGCATCAGGCTCCCTGCGTGGAGCCTGCTTCTCCCTCTGCCTGTATCTCTGCCTCTCTCTCTCTGTGCCTCTCATGAATAAATAAATAAAATCTTGGGGATCCCTGGGTGGCGCAGTGGTTTGGCGCCTGCCTTTGGCCCAGGGCGCGATCCTGGAGACCGGGGATCGAATCCCACGTCGGGCTCCCGGTGCATGGAGCCTGCTTCTCCCTCTGCCTGTGTCTCTGCCTCCCTCTCTCTCTCTGTGTGACTATCATAAATAAATAAAAATTAAAAAAAAAAGATTTTAATAAATAAATAAATAAATAAATAAATAAATAAATAAAATCTTAAAAAAAATAAAAATAAAAATCTTTTTAAGGGGTCCCTGGGTGGCGCAGCGGTTTGGCGCCTGCCTTTGGCCCAGGGCGCGATCCTGGAGACCCGGGATCAAATCCCACGTCGGGCTCCCGGTGCATGGAGCCTGCTTCTCCCTCTGCCTGTGTCTCTGTGCCTCTCTCTCTCTCTGTGACTATCATAAATAAATAAAAATTAAAAAAAAAATCTTTTTAAAAAAGAATAAAAACACTTAGAAACAAATTTAACAAAATAAGTGCAAGACCCTACCCTGAAAACCACAAAAACCATCTAACATAGGCTCAAATCCCATAATCACTTACTTCCAACACCCCTTTTTCAGATACTCCATGGTTCCCCATGGCGTGCGGTCTCTCTCATTGCAAGGAGCTAATAAATCCAATTTAAAAAAAAGAAAATCTTACGTGGAAGCAGTCTCAAATAGATTATTTGTACACACATGTTCGTGGCAGCATTATTCACCACAGGTAAACATGGAAGCAACCCAAGTATCCATTGGTGGATGAATGGATAAGCAAAATGTGATATATACCCACAATGGTATATTATTCAGCCTTTAAGGAAGGAAATTCTGACACACGCTACAACATGAATAAACACTGAGGACATTATGCTAAGTGAGATAAGCCAGTCCCCAAAAGAATACTGAATGAGTCCACTTATATGAGGTACTTAGAATAGTCAAAATCATAGAGACAGAAAGTAGAATGATGGGTTACCAGGGGCTGGGGGGTGGGGAGAATAGGGAGTTAGTGTTTAATGAGTAGAGTTTCAGGGTTTTTTTTTTAACTTTTTTTTTTTTAGATTGTATTAATTTATTTGAGAGAGAGAGAGAGCACGAGCAGGGAGTGGGGGGCCAGGAGAAGGAGAGGGAGAAGCAGACTCCTCACTAAGCAGGGATCCTGAGGTGGGCTCCATCCCAGGACCCCAGGATCATGACCTAAGCCGAAGGCAGACGCTTAACTGACTAAGCCACTCAGGCACCCCCTAGTTGTTTTTTTTTTTTTTAAGATTTATTTATTTGAGAGAGAAAGAGAGCATGTGTGCTTGCTCCAGCACCAGTGTGGGGGGGGGGGTAGCAAAGGCGGCGGGGGGAGGGGTGCAGAGGAACAAGCAGACTCCCCGCTGAGCAGGGAAGCCCACACAAGGCTTAATTCCAGGACCCTGGGATCATGACCCAAGTCAAAGGCAGATATGTAACCAACTGATTCACTAAAGCACCCCTGAAGTTTCAGTTTTATAAGACGAAAAGTTACGGAGATGGATGGTGGTAATAGTTGCACAATATTATGACCATATTTGATACTCCTGAAATGTACACTTAAAGTGGTAAAGATGGTAAATTTTATGTTATGTGTATTTCACCACAATAAAACAAACAAAACTTACATGAATTTCTTCTTCAGTCTTGTCTTTGTGTCCCTGAGAATTGCTTTGTTTAGTTTCATCTGCTCAGTCAGGAGGGTTTTTGTTCCTGGCCCATGATCATGACGATTGGCCTTTAGCCAGAATCTGGAGATGCCAGTTACACAAGCACCACCCTGATGGAGCATTGCAATTCTCACGGGATCTTCTCAGGCCAAGCACCTGTGTCCTTCGTGTTTTTTCACCGAAACATCAATACATATGTTTAGTTAACTGGAACTGGCATAATTTCACCAGGGAAATTTTGAAATTGCAGTTACTACTTCAGGAAACTTCTGCCATGAACAAGATTGCTTGTTTGAGGGATGCCTTAGAACAAAAAGGGCAGCTGGGGCACCTGGGTGGTTCAGTTGGTTAAGTGTCCAGCTCTTGATCTCAGCTCACGTCTTGATCTCAGGGTCATGAGTTCAAGCCCCGCATTGACCTCTACAGTGAGCATGGAGCTTACTTAAAAAACAAAATTTATAAAATTAAAAAAAGAACAAAAAGGGCACAAATCCACATGAAGAGATGGCTTGTTTAATCTATCTAAGAGAGAGATCATTTTATTTAACAAAGGAGACACCCTTCTTTTCATTTCTGTATTTGGGGACTAATCAGTGCTGACTTTTTTTTAAAGATTTTATTTACTCATAGGGATGCAGAGAGAGAGGCAGAGACACAGGCAGAGGGAGAAGCAGGCTCCATGCAGGGAGCCTGACGTGGGACTCGATCCAGGATCTCCAGGATCACACCCTGGGTTGCAGGCTGCACTAAACTGCTGTGCCACCAGGGCTGCCGAGTGTTGACTTTTAAAAAAAATATTTTGTCTATCTATTTATCTATCTAAGAGAGAGCAAGCGAGCTCAAGCAGGGGGAGGAGCAGAGTAGGAGGGAGAGAGGGAGAAAGAATCTCAAGCAGACTCTGAGCTGAGGGCAGAGCCTCCTCTAGGGGGAGAGGGTCCATCCCACACCCCTGAGTTCATGACCCTAGCCAAAACCAATAGTTGGATGCTTAACCAACTGAACCACCCAAGGTTTTGTTAAAATATTTATTTATTTATTTATTTATTTATTTATTTATTTATTTATTTATGAGAGAGAGAGCACACCACTGGGGCGGGGAGGGGCAGAGGGAGAAGAGAAAGAATCCTCAAGAAGATTCCCCAATGAGCACAGAGCACAATGCAGGGCTCAAAACTAGGACCTCAAGACCAATGTTGGATCTGCAACCAAGAGCCTGCCACCCAACTAATTGAGCCACTCAGGCGTCCCGTCTCTTTTAAAATTTGTTATTAAAAAAATAAAAATAAAAAAATAAAATTTGTTATTATTTTGTATTTTTTTTTAATATAGAGAGTGCTCACTCTTGCGCCAGCAAGAGAATCCCCAAGCAGACCATCCCCCACCTCCACCCCACACACACTGAGTGCAGAGCCCCATTTGGGGCTTGATCCCAAGACCATAAGATCATGACCTGAGCTGAAATCAAGAGTCAGATGCTTTAATCTTTAACCAACTGAGCTGTCCAGGCGCCTCTGTAATAATTCTTTTGAGTATGTTCATATCTGATTGTATTTTCCTGCAGCAAAAATCTTCCCCTCTACTTTTGGAGGTAACATAACTAGCTTTTTACAGAGATAATTTCATGTTCATCTGAAGCCACTTCAGGAACCCTTATCAAAATGGACAACAAGGGTTCCCTGGGTGGCGCAGTGGTTTAGCGCCTGCCTTTGGCCCAGGGCGTGATCCTGGAGACCCGGGATCGAATCCTGCGTTGGGCTCCCGGTGCATGGAGCCTGCTTCTCCCTCTGTCTGTGTCTCTGCCTCTCTCTCTCTCTCTCTCTGTGACTATTATAAATAAATAAAAAATTTAAAAAATAAATAAGTAAATAAATAAATAAATGGGAAATAAGGGGATCCCTGGGTGGCTTAGTGGTTTAGCGCCTGCTTTTGGCCCAGGGCATGATCCTGGAGTCCCGGGATCAAGTCCTGCATCAGGCTCCCTGCATGAAGCCTGCTTCTCCCTCTGCCTGTGTCTCTGCCTGTGTCTCTGCCCCTCTGTGTGTCTCTCTCTGTGTGTCTATCATGAATAAATAAATAAAATCTTAAAAAAATGGACAACAAATGAAGGAAATTCTATATAGCTTGCCATTATTCTATGTAGCTTGAGATAGCCATAGAAAGAATGGAAAGTGGCAAAAATGCTTTGTGACATTAGCCACAATAGCAGAGATAAATTGGCCTTGATAATGAAACATTGATGGGGTAACTTTAAGGCTTTTTCTGAGATGGTCCCTTTGAATGTCATGTCATATCTCTAATGACACAATCATGGCAAAAACCATAAAGGTAGGACATGGATAGGAACCCAAGACTTAAGGCCCCTTTGAACACCTCCAAATGGGTTATGAGCATATTCTGGCTGTGGTTTATTTCCTAGGCGAACTGAGCTTTTCATGGCCAGAGAGCTTTTCCTGTAAAGATAGGGGAAATTGCTTGCTTTTGTATTTGACATGGGGAATCTCAACTTCTCTCTCCAGTAACAGGGACACACATTGCACTCATTTAAATAATTCTGTTATTAAAAAAAAAAAAAAACTCTGTGAAGGGCAGTCCTGGTGGCCTAGCGGTTTAGTGCCACTTTCAACCCGGGGTGTGATCCTGGAGACTTGGGATTGAGTCCCACGTCGGGCTCCCTGCATGGAGCCTGCTTCTCCCTCTGCCTGTGTCTCTGCCTCTCTCCCTCTCTCTGTCTGTCATGAATAAATAAATAAAATCTTAAAAAAAAACCTGTGAAGTTTTAATTTACAAACTCTATAGCTATTATCATCCATAATTTCAGAAAAAGTAGAGAGACTTAATGGAATTCTAATAGCAAAAGGTAACAGAAAACAAGCTGATGGTTGCCAGAGGGGAAGAGATGGGGGGAATAGGCAAAAAGGAGTGGAGGGGAGTGGGACATACAGGCTTCCAGTTATGAAGTGAATACGTCACAGGGTTGAAAGGCACAGCATAGGGAATATTAGTCAACGGTATTGTAATGGCCTCGTATGGTGATACAGGTAGCTATACTTGACAGCATAGCATCACACATAGATGTTGAATCACTATGTACACCCGGAACTAATGTGATAGTGTATGTCAACTAAACTTCAATTATTTTTAAAAGATTTTATTTATTTATTCATGAGAGACACACAGAGAGGGACAGAGACATGGGCAGAGGGAGAAGCAGGCTCCCCATAGGGAGCCCCATGGGTGACTCCATCCCAGGATCCTGGCATCAAGCCCTGAGCTGAAAGCAGAAGAAGCTCAACCGTCCCAACTAAACTTCAATTTAAAAAAAAAAATCAGGGGATCCCTGGGTGGCGCAGCGGTTTGGCGCCTGCCTTTGGCCCAGGGCGCGATCCTGGAGACCCGGTATCGAATCCAACATCGGGCTCCCGGTGCATGGAGCCTGCTTCTCCCTCTGCCTGTGTCTCTGCCTCTCTCTCTCTCACTGTGTGCCTATCATAAATTTAAAAAAAATAAAAAATAAAAAATAAAAAAAATAAAAATGAAAAAAAATCAACACACTTCTGGGGTGCCTGGGTGGTTCAGTTGGTTAAGGGTCTGACTTCGGCTCAGGTCATGGTCTCGGGATCCTGAGATTGAGCCCCTTGTCTGGTTCTGTGCTCAGCGGGGTGTCTGCTTGTCCCTCTTCCCTCTGCCTCTCCCTCTACTTGTGCTCTCTTTTGCTCTCAAATAAATAAATACAATCTTTAAAAATATATCAACAGGGACGCCTGGGTGGCTCAGCGGTTTAGTGCCTGACTTTGGCCCAGGGCGTGATCCTGGAGACCTGGGATCGAGTCCTACGTTGTGCTCCCCGCAGGGAACCTGCTTCTCCGTCTGCCTGTGTCTCTGCCTCTCTCTCTCTCTCTCTCTCTCAAGAATAAATAAAATCTTATAATCTCGGTCAGCGGCGGTGGGAGGCCGGGTGAGGCAGTTGTGCTGCGGCCCGGGACAAGGGTCCTGGGGCAGGGCCCGGGTGGAGCCGCCCCGGCACAGGGCTGCCGCCCACCTTGTCACTGGTTGGGCCTGGGGCTGTCAGGTTCGAGGCGCTCCAGGGAGGCGGAGAAGCCCAAGAAGGCCTCCAGTTAGGACCGACGGGCGGGCGGTGCTGGCGGAGACCCAAGCGCGTGCAGGCAGGAGAGCTCTGTGTCAGCCCGGGGACGGGTAGTAGCAGGCCCCTTCACAGATGTGGTCCCCACAAATCTTAAATTGCAAAATCCATCTGATAGGAAAGTGTGTTTCAAGGTGAAGGCTACAGTACCTCGTCGGTACTGCCTCGTCAGTACTGCGTGAGGCCTAACAGCGGGATCATTGCCCCTAGGTCGACTGTGACTGTTTCAGAAATGCTACAAGCCTTTTTGACTATGATCCCAATGAGAAGAGTAAACACAAGTTTATGGTACAATTTTTGCTCCACCAAATGTGGGACCCAGGAAATTTAACAAAAATCCCCTGCCCCTGGACAAGCAGAGCAGGACTAACTCCATTTTGAGCTGCACCCGCCACCTCCTGTATGACCCCCACATGACCTGCTTATTACTTAAGGCGCTGCCCCACCCTAGTCAAGCCGCTGAGCACACCCTTATGGAAACCGGCTCATAACAATGTAACTCTGCCTTGTGCCCACCAAAACTGCGCGCCAATTCTGACCAAAGTAAGAGGCCAGCTCAAATGGATACTATAGGGTAAAATGTAATTCAATCAGTCACCTGCGTGTGGACCGACATGACTGCAACTTTCTGCGTATGTTACAATCCCATTGGCCACTGGCCCCTATAAAGCTGCTACGCCTCTTAGTCTCGGGGTCCAAGTCCCTGCTCCTCTGTGTCGGGTATACTTGGACCCAGGCTGGAGCTTGTAAATAAACCCTCGTGTGTTTGCATCGGTGTCGGCTCCTTGGTGGTTTCTCAGATTCGCAATCTTGGGCACAACACAAACACTTCAGATATGGAAGCTGTGTGGAAAGAGGGAAAACCTGATGAATTAATGGATTCTAAATTGAGTTGTGAAAAAAAAATTGATATGTGTATTTGGAATGCCGAATGAAAATGATAAATTGAATGAGCTGGAACCTAGCAAAAACTGTTCCACTGAATGCCTCTAAACAAGATGAACCCATTCCAAAACCACATAGTGTTTCACTCAACGATACTGAAACAAGGAAACTCATGGAAGAATGTAAAAGACTTCAAGGAGAAATGATGAAACCATCAGAAGAAAACTGACATCTGAGAGATGAAGGTTTAAGGCTCAGAAAGGTAGCACATTCGGATAAACATGGATCAACCTCAGCTGCATCCTTCAGAGATAATGTCTCCAGTCCTCCTCCTTCCCTTTTTGTAATTGCAGCCATTTTCATCGGGTTCTTTCTAGGAAGTTCATCTTGTAGAGTGAAGCATGCAGAGTACTATTTTTTTTTCTCTTGACCAGAAAAAGATTTGTTTACCTACCTTTTCATTGGTAGTATGGCCCACGATGACCTGTGTGTGTGTGTGTGTGTGTACAGCGTCACATAGGCTTTGCCTTTAATGATCTCTTACGGAAAAAACAAACAAAACAAACCAAAAAAAAACAAAAAAACATCTCTTATGGTTAGAAAACACAATAAAACAAACTGTTCGGCTCCTGGACAAATTGTATATTACCAGATCATCACTAGCAGATGTCAGTTGCACGTTCAGTCCTTTATGAAATTCATAAATAAAGAATTGTCCTTTCTTTGTGGTTTTAATAAGAGTTCAAGAATTGTTCAGGGTCTTGTAAATGTTATTTTAATAATCCCTTTAAATTTTATCTATTGCTGTTACCTCTTGAAATATGATTTATTTAGATTGCTAATCCCACTCATTCAGGAAATGCCAAGAGGTATTCTGTGGGGAAATGGTGCCTCTTACAGTGTAGATTTTCTCCTTTACCTTTGCTAATATGGCAGAATTTTTCTTATCCCTTGTGAGGCAGTTGTTGACTGAGTTTTTCATCCTTACAATCCTGTCCCATGGTATTTAACATAAAAAAACTGTTAACAGATATATATATATCTGCAGGGCGTGATCCTGGAGACCCGGGGTCAAGTCCCACGTCAGGCTCCCTGCATGGAGCCTGCTTCTCCCTCTGTCTGTGTCTCTGCCTCTCTGCCTCTCTCTCTCTCTCTGTCTCTAATAAATAAAATCTTTTAAAAAAAAGTTAAAAAAAAGAAACAGAATATTTCAGGTGTGCCTGGGTGGCTCAGTTAAGCATCGGCCTTCGACTCAGGTCAGGGTCCCAGGATCCTGGGATCGAGACCGGCAGGGGGGAGCCCACTTCTCCCTTTCCCTCTGACCCTACCCCCTACCTATGCTCTTTTTCCCTCTCTCTCATAAATAATTTTTTTAATTTTAAAAATAATTTTACATTTTTAAAGTATTTTAAAAATTTTTTTTAAGTATTTTATGAGAGAGAGCACATGCAGGGAGAAGGGCAGAGGGAGAAAGAGAACCAGACTCCCTTCTGAGCCTGATGCAGGGCTCAATTCCTGGATTCTGGCATCATGACCTGAGCCAAAGGCAGATGCTTAAGCAAATGAGCCACCCAGGTGCCCCAAATAAAATCTTAAAAAAAGAGAAAATATTTCAGCTCTAGCTGAAACCTACTAGGTTATGTCTTTCTACTCAATTCTACCCTCTGTTGTCCTTTGACATAAATGCAATACTGAGTTTATTATTGACCATTCCCTTGCATCTTTTTATTCTTTCATCATGTAATTAGCAATCCATATATTGTTTGCAAGTGTTTACAAAGATATTATACACTACATAGTAGTCTTCAACTTTCCTTCTTCTGTCTCATACTGCAGGTTCAAGAATGATCCATGTTGATACATGTAGTTCTAGTTCATATTTAACTCTTTAATGAGACATACCTACAAAAAAGTGCACATTAGAAGGGTCAAATATGATGATTTTTTTTTGTTTTTGGAAAGATTTTATTTATTTATTTGACAGAGAGAGAGAGAGCGAGCACAAGCAGGGGGAACGTCAGGCAGAGTGAGAGGGAGAAGCAGACTCTCCACTGAGCAGGGAGCCCGATGTGGGACTCGATCTCAGGACCCTGGGATCATGACCTGAGCTGAAGGCAGACGCTTCACTGACTGAGCCACCCAGGCAGCCCTGATGAACATTATTAAACTGAATGCACATGATCATCTCAGAAGATGCCTGTGTGAATGCCCAAGATTGCTGCCAACCTGACCTCCATGAAGTCAGTCCTTGAGATTATTACTTTAACAAAGGGAGCTCAGAAATTGTTGTCATGGCCTGTGAAACCCTGCAGTGACACCTGTGATGATGATTGATAATGTGTTGGAAATTATGGTGCAAAACACATCTCTCGAACTCTAAGCACTATAAATAAGGACATTAATACCAGCTTTGAGACGCCTGGGTGGCTCAGTGGTTGAGTGTCTGCCTTTGGCTCAGGGTGTGATCCTGGAGTCCCAGGATTGAGTCCCATGTTTGGCTCCTTGCATGGAGCCTACTTCTCCCTCTGCCTGTGTTTCTGCCTCTCTCTCTGTGTCTCTCCTGGATAAATAAAAAAATATTTTAAATGCCAGCTTTGCCACTTTCAGGCAGTAGAACCGTGGGCAGGGGGCTTTACCTCTTGGTGCCTACCGTTTCCTCATAAGTATATGAGGGTAACAAAAGGAAGGTTTCTTTGTCCCCTCAAAAGGGATCATTGGCACATCCTTCTTCTTCCACCCATGCTTGTGGATAATCTGGTGACACTGCAGATTCCCCAGAAGATGGCTCCCATTGGTCAGCTGCAGAGGTTGGCCCAAAATGGGCTCCTTGACACCATCCTCGACGACATCAGAGCATTGCTTTTATAAGGTGTACCCCTGGGGGAGGCTGCCCTCCCACCCCCTTCGATGACCTGGGGGGCTGGGGCTGCTGGAGCTGCCCTGCCCAGTCAGGCCTGGGTCTCCAACTGCCACAAAGAAAACAAATAAAATAAGAATACTCAGACCAGCAACTCCCAGATGCAGTGTAAGGTGTGTGTGTCCAACTCTCATGGCTCTTCTTGCTTTTTCTCTCCCTCTCTCTGCTCTTTCTTTCTCTCACTTATTTTGTTCTCTCTCTGACCATTTCTCCCCGCCCCCACTGTCTGTCTGACTCTCCCAATCTTTTTTTTAAAGATTTATTTATTTGAGAGAGAGAGAAGGAGCACGGTGAGAGGCAGAGGGAGAAGCAGACCCCCTGCTGAGCAGGAAGCCCAGCGTGGGGCTCCATTCCAGGATTCCAAGATCATGATCTGAGCCGAAGGCAGATGATGAACCCACTGAGCCACCCAGGGGCCCTGACTCTCCCAAACTTCGTCTGTCTCCCTTCTTAACGTTTTCTCTTTCCTCATCTTTTTCACTTGGCCTACCGTTTTTTCCTCTTTCTTGGCATCTCTCTCCTTTGATATCTCCATCAACCCTGGCTTCACTTTGTCTTGGTCCCTCTCTTGAGCTCTGTCCCTATTCTTTCTACTCTGTGTCTGATTTCCCCATGTCTCTCTCCAGCCTCACAAGGTCTCTGCCTGAGGCAGTGATTCCCCACCCCACTGTCAGGGCCGGCACCACGTATTTACTTCCCTGATTGTGTCCACCTCACTAACCATCCTGGTCTACCAGATCCTGTCCCTGCCCTCCCACCCCACGCTTGTCGGTGGATGGCAAACCCAGGGGCCACCACAGGGAGTACGAGAGCCACCAGCCTGGGAGATCTGAGTAGAGAAATGGGGAAGAAGGGCTGGGAGATGGACCAAGACAGATGGAGGCCAACTTGGGGCTCAGGGGTGAGGGAGGCTAGGAAGAAGACTGGAAGAAGAACCTGAGGGAGAGGCATGAAATCCTTGTGGGAAGCAGATGGGATTAAATCAGAGAGAAGAGTGAGAAAGAATGCAGGTGGGGCTCCTCTGTGCTTCTCTTAGGCCCTTCAGCCAGAGGGTAATGGAAGGGGGGCCCTTCAGCCCAGCCCACAACTACTCCGCCACCTGGCCTTCTTCCCTGTGTTTGCCTCCATCTGATGCTGAGGGTATTCCCACGCCCCCACCTGCATTTCATTTTTTTTCTTTTTTAAAGATTATTTGTTTATTTATTTTTATTATTTTATTTTTGAAAGATTTTATTTGAGATACAGCACAAGAGCAAAGAGCTAGCAAGCACAAGAAGGGGGTGGGGCAGAGGGAGCGGGAGAAGAACACTTCGCCGAGTGGGGAACCCCACATGGGCCTCAATCCCAGAACCCTGAGATCACAACCTGGGCCAAAGGCAGATGCTTAACTGAGCCACCCAGGCACCCCCCTTGCACCCCGAATGCATTTCTAACCCTCACACAGCTTCTTCTTGTCTCTATCTCCTTTCGGGTTAGGGTCTCAGCTTCTATTTCTTCTATTTCTGTTCAGCTCTCTCCGCCTCTCTTTCTGTTCTCACTCTCGCCTTCTCCGTAGTCCCTCCCGATAGAAACTGCCTGGGGTCTGACACATTTCCTTCCTTGGGAAAGAGACGCTGCCTGTGGGCCCAGACTTCTCCTGACCGCTCCTCTGGGCCCAGCTCCAGCTCCGGGGACCTGGGCGACTCTAGGCGCCCCAAGCCCAGCTAGAAGCACAGGGACTCAGCAGGCGCCCGCCCCACGGAGGCCTGACACTTCTCACTCGAAACTGCGAGCCTCGGTGGCTAAGCGGAGTCCCGCGCACCGCCCACAGCCCAACCAGCAGCCCAAGGAGCCAGAACAGAAGGGCCTGAATGTGGCCACGAACCACGCCAAGGCCCCGCAAGTCGCAGGGCTTCGCTGCCCCGGGCGCCCGCGTGTTTGGGCGCACCTGCAGGAGCCGGAGGTTCAGAAGCAGGAGGGGGCGGGGCCTGAGGCAGGGCAAAGGTTCCCTCTAGGAGCTGGGGAGGACGGAGAAGCTGCAGCTAGTTTCTGCAGGAGCCCAACCCATTTTTTATAAGTTTTATTTATTTATTTATTTATTATTTTTTAAAGATTTTATTTATTCATGAGAGACACAGGGAGAGGCAGAGACATAGGCAGAGGGAGAAGCAGGCTCCCTGTGGGGAGCCCAATGTGGGATTTGATCCTGGGACTCCAGGATCATGCCCTGGGCCAAAGGCAGGCGCTCAACTGCTGAGCCACCCAGGCATCCCTAGCCCAACCCATTTGGAGGGGACACTGAGGAGATACAGTAGAGATGGGGCCTCAGAGGATCCAGAGTTGATACATAAGAGAGGGAGGGCCTGCAGGATCCTTAGAGGACAGGGAGGAAAGACGGGGTAGGGCTGGGGCCTGGACATATAGGTCTGTGGCTACCACAGCCACGTGAGTGGAGTGGGGCCAGCAGACTCATGGATGGGAAAGGCTGGGAAGAGCCAGGGGGGCAGTGTTTGATAGCAGGATGGGGTCTGAAAATATAGGGGGTGGGGCACAGGGGAATGGGTCCTGGTGGTGAAGGGTCTTGCACGTAAGTGGCAACCAAGAGAGAAGGGTACCCATCTGTACACAGCCTGGGATACCCCAGGCATGCCTGGCCCTGGGCCCTAAACCAGTGTTATGAGTGACTGCTGCTGGTGTGCGCCTGGAGCTTCAGCTCAAAGCCAGGGCCCTGTTGAGTGCTGTGTGCACACTGCTCAAAGCCCACCCCCACATTTTGCTTCCCTGGAGTCTTTAGTCTGGTAGCTGCAAACTGCCTGGCACCAAGGCACTCCAGCAGGCTCGGTTGCAGTTTTGCTACTACTGAGGCATCGAGGCTGTTGGGAGGTCAGGAACTCTGGTATTTTTACCCACAGGAAGCTATTTTAAGGACATTTCACCTCTTTCTAACAGCTTGTACAGAGTTCCTGGGTCTCCCATGGGGCCATTTGCACCCCAGTGGTGACAGTGTTTGCCCCATACACGTGGAGGTTTGTGTGGAAGAGACAGCAGTTTGGGTTAATGTCCATCCAGAAAAATTTCTTTCCCGTAACTCCCCCACCTCAATGTGAAACCTCATTTCTGGTTATTTTATGGTTGCCCTTAAAAAAACCTGCAACACTGAGCATCACGGAGCAGAAGCGTATCTGTGATACAGAAGAGATGAGACTGGCACAGAGCACCTTCCTCATGAAAGCTGGATCCTTCTGACCCTTACTTCTATCCTGGGTCCATGGTGAGGTCACACAGAGGGAAGTTACCTTCACAAATGAGATGACTGGTATAGAGAAAGCTGAATTCATTGTGAGGTCAGATTTCCCAGCCTTGGCAATGGGGGCAATGGGAGGGAGGGGTCTGCTGCAAGGTCCAGAACTACCTGGCCCCTATACCAACCCCAGTAATCCTTTCTGTTCTCTCACTTCTTTCCCAAACCTGTTCCTCTGTCTCCCTACGATTCATCACATGGCCCCCACACATCGTTATTCATGTACCTATTTAAACCTTGATTCATTCCCCCCTCCCGCTCATTTATCCCACGAACATTTACTAGAGCCCGCTCTCTGCGGGACTCCCAAATCCTAGGGCTTCTGGGTCCCCGAAAAGGGCTCTGACCCTTGTCCTAAGGAGGGGCTCCTATGGGTGGCTCAGTAAGTACATACACAGGCATTTCAAATTGGCTTTAAATACTCATCAGGGCGCCAGGAAAGGGGACTGGGATGAGAACTTGTTACATGTGAATTTGGGGTTGGGGTGCCCTGAGAGAGAAGGGGACCCATCCGTCAGAGCAGCTGGGGTGCCCCACCCCCTGCCCTGGGACAAGGGAACAGAGTAGAGGCCCTCTCTGGAGGGTCCCAGGGCCAACTGGGAGCCAGCCCTCCCTTCGAGGTAGATCATCGGGGAGGGAACGGAGGAGGAGCTCCCACGGTGGTGATGACAGACAGTCACTTCCTTAGTGGTACTGCTGATAGCTGGGATAGCCTGGGGCTGGGGTACCCTCCTTAGGGGGCAGCTGGCTGGGGTCCTCCAAGAACGGGGGTGCTGGAGAGAAAAGAATCAGGTAAGAGTGATGCAGTGTACAGTCAGAACATTTTGCACCTCTCCCCAACTAGTGTCCGTCTCCCAGGTACTCACCATTGCGGAACTGCTGGGCAGTATAGCGAGTAAGGAGGATGCCAACACCCTCTATGAGAGCCAAGAGGATGCCCCCCATCATTGCTGAGCCCACCATGGCCAATGGGCCACCTAGGAGAGTGAAACAGCAGGGAGAAAGAGGTGAAGGCAAGGAGAACAGGGCAGAAGGGGCTGGGGCCAAGGATCGGGGGGCACTCACTGCGGGCAGCCAGCACAGCCCCAGTCAATGCTCCGCTGGTAATGGAATTCCAGGGATCTTCTTTGCCCCGCAGGCGCACCAGGCCACAGTCGATGGTGGAGAACAGGCCCCCCCACACTGCAAAGCTACCTGCAGAGAGCAAGGCCTAATCAGTGTTCCTGAGGAATCCCAAGAATCCACAGGTCATGGTCTGGGGACTTCCAAGGCCTGCATGCTCTGGCAATGAATGGGGAGAAAAACCCAGACACAACGGCAGATAGTTAAACTCCTAGGGGATATTCCCCATCTGCCCCAGGGATGGCTCCTTCTTCAAGCAATCTCTAATTGCCATCGGCATTCCCCTCACCTTTGTTTGACAAATGTTTACAAGCAGATTTATCTTTTATGTGGCTTTTAACAGAGCAACACTGTTCTTCCTAACCATCACATAGAGGTAGAATTCTGATACTGGTTTAAGGGAGACAAAAACAGGTTACAAAAACCAGTTAATGGTATGATAGTTAAAGTGTTTATTGAGGCTTTACTGTGTGCCAGGACCTGTTTTCAGCACTGCATGTCATTTGACTTCTGAAGTCTTAAATTTGTTAATATTATTAAAGTACTTAGCAGGGCAGCCAGCACTTAGTGAGTGCTATATAAGTTACATAAACATAAATAACATAAATTACAAAACAATTTCAGTGGTTATGGCTATCATCATCTCCATGTTACCGATGAGGTTTGGGCAAAGGAAGCCACAAACCCAAAATCATGCATCAGGGAAGATCCAGGGCCCGGATTTAAACTCCAGAATCCACATTCTTGCCCCCCACCCCATATTAAATTATTGGGAAACATCACTGTCCCAGGCAGAGTTGGGGCTGGAATGTGGACCCCAATTTGCAGTCTAGAACCAGGGATCCCTGGGTGGCACAGCGGTTTAGCGCCTGCCTTTGGCCCAGGGCGCGATCCTGGAGACCCGGGATCGAATCCTACGTCGGGCTCCCGGTGCATGGAGCCTGCTTCTCCCTCTGCCTATGTCTCTGCCTCTCTCTCTCTCTGTGTGTGTGTGACTATCATAGATAAATAAAAATTTAAAAAAAATTAATTAAAAAAAAAACTTTTAGAACCAAAGGAGCAGCTACCCCCAACTTTGCATATCTCCTAGATCTCTCCAAGCCTCTTACCTCCAATCTGCGGGGCTCTGATCCTCACAGCATTGATACTACCTCTCAATCGGTGCCGAAATCCCTGGGAAAAGTGAGGAGGCAGGGAGTCAGAATAGGGCTGAGGCCCCTGGCAGGCAGGGTTTCTAGCTTTTAAGACAGGGAACACGACGGGTCACGGGTTGTCAGAAGTAGAGATGTGGAGCAGTGGCTGAGAACTAGGAGGCTGTGGAGCACCCTAACTTGGGCGTTCTCAGCCGTGAGTTGAGAAATTCGCATTCACCCAATGTTACTACTAGCACCTATCCCAGGCACCAGGCTGTATGCAGGGATGGTGAATGAGACAGACCTAGCTTTTGCCCTCTCAAAGCTCACATAACAGTGGGAGAGACAGATCCCTAGCAGAGGTACAGATAAACAAGGCAGCTTTACACAGCCATACAGACCGTAGAGGAAATAGGATAGACATGATAATAACTGGGGGGTTGGGAAAGGACTCTAAAGGAGGGGGCATTTGTGTTGAGGCCTTGAGGATGAAAACAGAAAATGTGGGCAAAGATCTGGGAAAGAGTTCCAGGAGTTGAGGGGAGAGACAGGACTAGGTATATAAATTGCAAAGACCTTGGTAAATGGATAGCACTTAAAGCCAGGACGTTTGGTTAAGATCTTGGAAGAGGGTGGTCAGAAAGAGAATTGATTAGGTCACATTAAAAGCATTTTCTTAACTTTAAGGCTGTCTGCTTTCTGCCAGTTAAACTCTTGTCACTTCCCTGTATCCAGGTTTCTGACCCAGAATCTGTCTCTGGGGAAAATCTCTCTGGCTTTGCGCATACATTTAGAGTTTGGTAATGACCGTTTTCACGGCACAGCATTTCCACAGAGGAGCTCCAGCTGGGTGGTGCAGGGAGAGGGACAGAGAGCCGTGTTTGCAGTTCACCCCAAACCACAGATCCTGGAGCCAGGCCTGGCACATAGTAGGCTAGCCGCACCGTAATGAGCGAGTTATGGCAGCTCCACGCAGTGTTCATCGCAGTATCCCATGTGGGCATGGCAGGACCCCCACACTACCCAGGGAAGGCCACGACTCACGACAGGGGCATTGCGGAAGCCCTTGATGGCCTGGAAGACTCCACCGCCGATGACACCCATAGTGAAGGCTCCACCGCAATCGTCCACAATTCGCCATGGGCTGCAAGCCAAAAGGGGAGGGTGGGTTAAGTGAGCCCCTCTTACCCCGCCATGGTGCACGGATTCTTTCCAATTGGGAGAGACCAAGTCACCCGAATGGGAAGCAGCACTTCAAATAATGAGATTATTTCTCCCCTCGTTTGAGCAAGAAATGGTGCAAAAGGGGAAAAGCATTAGTCTTTGCTCGCCCGCCCCTCCCTCGAGGCCAAGCAAGGAATTCGCCAACTGCTTTACCACTATCAAAGACTAAATGAACTGATGAGACACGCAGAGTCAGCACCTTTAAGTCAGCGCTGTGAAAGTGTTAATTTGCTAGTACTGTTATTAAAGCAGGACGGGGTCGCACCTCCGTCCCCGACGATGAGCACGTCCAACCAAATCCTGTCTTCCCTCTCTTTTAACCGATCACAACTGGGAAAAACCAAGCGCAGGCCGTGGGGAGGATCCAGTCCGTCCGCCACAGGTTCACCCAGCCCCGCCCCCATCCACTAAAGCGACCTGGGAAAAGCCACGCGTGGTAACCCTGGGGATTTCCGCTCGACCCCGCACCACCCCCCAAGCTGGAATGGATTCGACCAGCGTGTCTCTTTTCCTCAACAAAGAGGGACGGGGGAGGGGATACGGAGTCTGAGGAAACGTTGAGTGGTTGGTCCCTGCACCGCACCTTCTCCGGGCTCACAGCTGCGGCCTCTCTTAACGGAGCCCGAGTGAGAGGAACGAAGCGGAGGGGAGCGGAAGGAGACCACAAACGTCTAAGAGTCTCCCGAGTCTGGGACGTGGCGCGGTGTGGCCAGCGCCTCCCCCGCCCGCCTCCCACAGCTGGCGGTGGCGCCGCAGCAACAGTCCCGAGGCCTGTGCCCATCGCCGTACCAAGGCTCCCGAGCGTACTCCTCCATGGCGCCGGCGTCCGGCCGCGCAGTCCGGCTAAAGCCCGGCCAGGCCACGCCCCCACTGTAAACGCACACAGGCGCCGAGCTGTCCACCTATTCCAGGCCACCGATTGGGTCGTGTTGCTGCTCATCAGGGCAGGGACACGCTCTCATTGGCCACCGAGTTTGCGTCATCTCCACTGCAGCCTGTGCGTCGCCCAGATACCTCAAGCGTCGGGGAGAGAGGACCTCTTTTGGTGTTTTGGGAGAAGGCCGTCGTGTGGTTCTCGTGATCCTAGCGGGGACGAGAGAGAGGTGGCCGACCTGTCAGCTTTCCACTGCTCGCGTGATTGCATTGGTAATGTCAGGGTGGGCGCATTTTTTGCAGCCGGAAGAGGTGCTTCATTCTGCTCCCCCGTCCCAGCGCTTTGGTTCCTCCCACCCAGCAGTCTTTGGGGGACGTTGGGTGAGCTCATTCCGGGAGCGCGGGGGAACTGAGCTTGGCCCCTTCGGCGGTGGGCGGAGCCTGGGCCTGGGCGAGGAACAGGGTCTTGGAACACCCAGCCTCGAGGGGAGGGTTGGTGAGAGTTTGGGTGTCATCGCCACTTATATTCCATCTTTTAGCCTGTAGGTTCCGTCTACCCAGCCATTGGTGCAGGTGGGTAAGTGAGGGATATATGCCGGGAGGAGGCGCTCGGTTTTAGGTCGGGATTTGAATCCTCACTTGAGCTGGGTTGTTTTTTGTGAGCGTGTCTGTTCATCCGTCTGTCCCTAGGTCTGCCTGTTATCCGCTATGCCGCTGCCTGTTGCATTGCAGACCCGCTTGGCCAAGAGAGGCATCCTCAAACATCTGGAGCCCGGTGAGTGAGCTAAAAGCGGTTGGGCCTACAATGTGCCTGGCTTGACAGGCACTTCGTTGTTGATACCGCCACTCGATACCTAGCGTGGGCCTACCGCGCATCAGTCAGTGGCGTGGCGTGTATTGTTAACGGTGTGGATTTCTGATATCCATTCCTACCGCGGGCTGGGGTGGGGGTGGGGAATACATGTTTCATCCTTAATATTGACAGTTAATGCCTTTTTGGGGTCTGTTGTATGCCACGCGCAATCCATCAGACGATCCGTGGAAGTTATTATAAAGTAGCTGACAGTAAGGAGAGCTGACATTTTCCCTAGACGGTAGGGGGGATGCGGATACTGGGTTCTTTACGCTACTGATCACATTATTTTAGACGTGTTGTGAGGCCAGGCACTATGTTGGTGATCTATACCTTATTGATCACCATATCAATTGCTGACATGTATTTTGGGTCTAGGTGCTTGGCATACACATAGTGGTAGAAAATGATGGTAGGATCTATCATTTCTACCTGCTGTGCTGTTTCTGCTAATATTTACACCTTATTATCGATCATGGTAAAAACTGGCATCTGTTTTGGGCTGCAGTGTGCTAGGCACTGGATTACATCTTATTTTCACCTTATTAATAAATGACATCTGTTACAAGCTACTCTGTGCCAGGCATATAGATCTTGTGGTTAATAATACTGGTAACAGTCGTTGCTAATTTTAAGCCTGTTGAGTACCAGGCCCTGTGCTGATGGTATATATCTCTTACTAACAATTCTGATGATTATAGCTAATACTCACTTTGGGCCTATTGTGTGACAGGCACTATGCTGTTGCTGACATATACATTTCATTGTCAGTTATATCCACAGCCAAAATCTGTCATAGGTCTACTGAGGGTCATGTACCGAGCTGACAACATACATCTCTTTTATTCTACTGATAGTAACTGACAGCTGTTGTAGGCCTGCTGTATGTCAGGCCTCGGAACTGAATGGATGCGGAGCAGTGTTTGGATATATCCTTTCCCATCCAGACTTGCTACTCAATATACAGAATCAGAAACCCCATATTTACCAAGCTTGGGAGCTGAATAGATTTGGGCATTTTGTTTTTCAGATAAACCGCTTACTGTTCAAACTCATTTTATCCAAATAGATTGGGATAGCGTGGTGTCACATGCTTCCTGAACTCAGGAACTGGAGGATACATTTGTTTTGATGAATCCTTGTCTAAAATCTGAAACCAGATAGGTTTCGGTAACAGGATATCAAATCTCAAATCTTATCTGAACCCAGAAACAGAACAGATTTAGGTAAGTTTTTTGGCAAATCCCCTGATCTTCAGACACTTGGATTTGGAATGTGATATTTGCCATAGAAGGTGAGACCTGGCACACGCACACACATGGTCCATGTGAGTCTGAGCGTGTCTCCAGGCTCTGACTGCAGGATAAGAATTCCTCTGGTCCTTACTGCTTTCCTCCACCCTGCTATCCTGCCAGAACCAGAGGAAGAGATTATTGCTGAGGACTACGATGATGACCCTGTGGACTATGAGGCCACCCGGTTGGAGGGCCTGCCACCAAGCTGGTACAAAGTGTTTGACCCATCCTGGTGAGCCTGGGGAACTGGGGCGGGGGGCGGAGAGTCTGACATCTGACTTGACCTTTCCTGTGCTGGCTCTGGGCCTGCCTGGCTTTAGGGTAAATGGGGAACACAGGAAAGAGGTCTGGGGGTACTCCTTCTGGGCTTCTGACATGGGGCAGGCATAGATAGAGACTGGGGAGACAGGAGTGGAGGCTACAAGGAGAGGACGTCTGTGTTGACACCCCTCCCCTTCCTCCTTCCCTGTGTCCATACTTCTATCCCACTGCCCCACAGTGGGCTCCCTTACTACTGGAATGTGGACACCGACCTCGTATCCTGGCTCTCCCCGCATGACCCCAACTCCGTCGTTACCAAATCTGCCAAGAAACTCAGGAGCAATAATGCAGGTGAGTTGGCAGACCCAAGGGCAGATAAGGGTGCCCCAAGTGCTTCTGGAGTCCTCAGAGAGGGGTCAGGTACATGATAGTGGAGCAGGCATGGGGCTGGGGAGATAGGAAGGCCCCCCCCCCAGGCAAGGGAGGTGGTCGACGGCAGAGGCTGCTGGGTCCTGAGAGATGGAAGGAGGAAGGTCACTTCAAGGCTTTTGTGTCCCCAGATGCTGAGGAGAAGCTGGAGCGTGGCCACGAGAAATCAGACCGGAACCATGAGAAGCCAGACCGGAGCCACGAGAAGTCAGACCGGAGCCATGAGAAGTCGGACCGGAGCCATGAGAAGTCTGACAGAGATCGAGAACGTGGTTATGACAAAGTGGACAGAGAGAGAGACCGGGACCGGGACCGGGACCGGGACCGCGGGTATGACAAGTCAGACAGGGAAGAGAGCAAGGAGCGGCGCCATCATCGCAGAGAGGAGCTGGCTCCCTACCCCAAGAGCAAGAAGGGTAAGCTGAGCAGCAGGGCAGGACTCAAGTACGATGGGTGAGGCATCACGGGCGAGCCATGTAAGGGAAGCCCTCGCTCTGCCCACGCGATTGCCTGAACCTGGGGCCTGGGACAAGGTGTTGTGCGCCATGGCACCCAGGCACCCCATTTCTTCATGGGATGGGGGAGTTTGTGATCAGGGGATCCTTGTCCCTCCACTGGAGACCTCACTGTGCCACCTTCCTCAGCGGCAAGCCGGAAGGATGAAGAGTTAGACCCCATGGACCCCAGCTCCTACTCGGACGCGCCTCGGTAGGAGAACCCCTCATGAGTCCTCTTTTCTCTGGACTCCCTTGTGCTGATGATCATTCCTTTTTTTCCTATCTCCTTCCCCCCCGTTTGTCAGTTGTTGGGGTTGGCGGGGGGAGCGGGGAGTGCAGAGTGCCTATCACATTTCATATTCCCAACCTCTAACCCATATTCCCTAATCCCTGTCACTCCCAGGGGCACGTGGTCAACAGGACTCCCCAAGCGGAATGAAGCCAAGACGGGCGCAGACACCACAGCAGCGGGGCCGCTCTTCCAGCAGCGTCCCTACCCGTCTCCAGGAGCTGTGCTCCGGGCCAATGCTGAGGCCTCCCGAACCAAGCAACAGGACTGAGCCTCCCCATCACCCCACTGCCATCCCCGGGGTTTTTAATAAAAGCTTTTCAATGGATCGTGCCCATGGGGCCTGAGTGCTTTCTTTCCATGCGCTTTTGAGGCTTCCCAACCCAAGCCGGCAAGATGCAAAACACATTTTATTTGCAAAAACTCACCTAAGAAAGTGCGGGAGTGGCAGGGCTATGGGGGTGATGGGCTGGAGGCCAACGTGGGTCCTGTCCCACCCTCATTACCAGAGTTTGCTTGTGTCACCCCTGCATGGGAGCAGGAGGTGGTGAGGCCAAGTTGGAGTTCAGTGTCTACCTCCCCCCACCCCTAGTACTGATCAGAGTTTGGTCCCAGCTGGGCCAGGGCAAGAAGGGAGAACGAGGCCAAGCCAGCGTCTTCAATCCCAGCAGCTACGAACCCTTCACCTTGGTGAGCAACCTGTGGTGGGAACGGGGAGGAAAAGAAAAACACAGAGAGCTGGGGTGGGCTGGCAGGTGGGTGTCCTGAGCAAGCGAGGGCGACAGTGGTGAGGCTGGTAGTCCTGGGGTTAGTAATAGCCCACGCAGAGAGTCCCCTGGGTCAGAAAGCTACACGTGGACTAAATAAATACAACATCTTTATTTGGCATTGGGTCTCCTGATATTTGTTCATTACAGTTCCTTAGAAAACAAACCAGAAAAATCAGAACAAATTAATTAAAAATAAAGATCCAACGACCCTATGTACATAGAGCAAAGACAGCCCAGGCATCTCTTGCGCGTGCGTAGATATAGATGCACGCGTGCACACGCACACATACACACACATCCTGGGAGACGGTTAAGGGGTTAATAAGCTTTGGGGAGTGCAGGGGACAGGTTCCACATTTCAGCATTTGAAGACACCCTCACCCTGTGACGGTGAGGGTGCCTCATACAGCTAGTGCGTATCAACAGTGTGATTGGCAGCTTTATTTTCCCTCTTGGGCTGTCTCAGACAAGAACCCTGCATCCGGCAACTGACAGTGTCTTAGATTCAATGAGATTCAGCCACTCCAAGGACCTCCCCCACCGGCTTTTCCCACACCCTGGATCATTCATTATCTGATTATACCACAAATTCCCAAACCATTAAAAACAGATGCCCCTACCGCACCCTCCCCTGGACCAGGCTGATGCAGAACATCTTAATTCCCACCCCTTCCTTCCTCTTCCTCTCCACCGGTCCCCCTCCCCCCACTCCGGGGTGCTCACAGGCCCATTTTCAAGGGTCTCCCATCAGGAAAGCTGCCCCAAGGCCACATACAAAAAAGACCGGGCTGCTAATAGGGTCTGGTCCCTTGTGGTTGTGAGGGAGGCAAAAAGGCCTCAAGCTACAGGAAGCGGAACCCCACAGGTAGGCATCCGTTTCTAAAGAGCTGTAGAATTTTTGTCCAATTTATCCTTACAAAGAGGGAGGAGGGACCGCTGGGAGGGGCTCTCCAGAGAGAGCGTGGAAGACAGGACACCTCCAGCTGAGGGCAGGCAGGCAAAGAAAGGCCTTGAACGACAATACTGCCAACCCAGTCCCCAAAGGGGTTCACTGGGGCCGGGGAGGCAGCTCTCATGATCCCCCTCCAGGGGGAGGGGGCTCAGTCTATAAGGAAGGGTTCGTGTGATGCCCCACGCCCACTCCAAAGCCCCTGCAGAAGTCTCCATGACCTGGGAGAAAACACTTCCAATCCCAGAGGAGCCAGGCCTAGTGGCAGCTGAAGTCCCTCCGGATGCCCAACACCCTCTACCCAGTCCCCCTCCCTGTGGCCCCCCACCACCACCAACCCTCACTTCACCAGCACTGACTTCGGCAGAAAGGGCTCCGTGCTGAGGTCTGCGCGATGGGAAGACAGCTTGGGTGGCGGCGGCTGCCCAGGAGGCTGCTGGTGAGTGCAGGGCCCAGAGGTGGAGGCCGAGGCTGAGGCGGAGGTGGAGGCTATGGCTTTGGCGGTGCCTCGGGGAAGGCTGTAGAGGTAGACCGCACCGATGACCAGCCCCGCACCCAGGGCAAACAATGGGTCCACGTGGAAGCCAAAGAGGCGGATGGAGGCAACAGTGGACAGCACAATGGACAGGGAGGTGGCAAAGCCCTTGAGGATGTTGTCGGCGTACTTGACGACAACAGCCACCAGCAGCCCGCCAAAGGCCTGGTTGAGTACCACGCCCCAGACGGCAGGTGTGTACCCAAAAAAGAAGCCACGGCGGGCTACGGCTGTGCCCTCAGCCCACCAAAGCCCTACCAGGCCCAGTGCCGTGCCGAAGAGGCCCAGTTGCAGGTTGCGGAGCCACACCGAGCCCGAGCTGCCCTTTAGGATCTTCTCGAAGTAGACGCCCGCAAAGCCTGAGGACAGACACGAGGCCACGACGGCTGCAAGGCCTGCCCCGGGGTTCTGATCCAGTGGCCGAGGGCCCCCACCACCAGCTTGCTGTGCCTGGACGATGGCAACTCCAGTGAAGAGAAGCAACAGGGAGGCCCACTGCAGCCGGGAAAGGCTGCGGTTCAGCATGAGCACGGAGAACAGCGCCGTGGTCAGGATCTTCAGCTGGTACGTCACCTGCAGGGGGGTGGGCCACCAATGCGGAAGGCACTTAGGGGCTGTTCCCCACCTCCCCACCCCACGTGCCCAGGGGGAGGGACGGGGCAGGGCAGGTGACAAGAACAGCCAGCCAGGGGCGCCAGGGTGGCTCAGGCAGGTGGGCATCTGCCTTTGGCTTGGTTCATGATCCTGGAGTCCCAGTATCAAGCCCCATGTTGGGCTCCCTGCTCGTGCTCTCACTCTTTCTCTCAAATAAATAAAATCTTAAAAAAAAAAAAAGATCCAGCTATTGGCCACTGACTGACAGGTAGCTAAAGAGCTCTGAGCTGCTTCCCAGAAAGTCCACAGCTATGCAAGGAAGTCCTGGGCCACACCCGAGTCCACATCCCCTCCAAATTTTCTGGCTGTGTGATAAGGAATGAAGCACTTGGACCATCTCGGCCCAGACATCATCTGTAAAATACAGCTGTTGTGTGTGAACCAGCTTATGCAGGTTAATGACGGAGTGACTGGCTCCTTGATGAGGCACACGCACGCATGTGTGTGTCTTGATAAATATGTACTAATGGAAACAAATCAGCCACAACGATAATGTTGGCACACATTTACACAGTGCTTGCTTTTGTGCCAGTGTGGGTCTGAGCACTTGATATGAATCCATTCATTTAGTGCTCTCACTTATGCAGCAGATACTATTGTAACATGCAATGGAAGAATGAGAAGCCACAGAGGGGTTATGCAACTTGCCCAAAGAGCACACAGCTGGAAAGTAGCAGAGGTGGGATTTGAACCCAGAGAGCCTGGCTCCACACTCTTTAACTGTGTTCCAGGGCTACCTGCAAACAGCCAAAAGCTCACCAATGCCAACCAAGGGCTCTTCCCGGGGATTATTTCTTTCAGCTGTCCCAGCATACTGGCATGGAGGCATTCCCATTCCCAGTTCTCATGGATGAAGACACCGAGGGTGTGGCAAAGGTGACACAGATCATGCCCTCTGCAACCCTCCCTCACCAGCATCACATCTCCCCCATCCCAGCCAGTTCTGCCAAAGGCTGTGCTGGGCCTGGGGCTCACCTGGAACGTGGCAGCTGGCAGGTTGGAGATGGCCACATACTGGAGGTTATTCTGCAGGGTGTAGATGAGGGAGGGCACTGCGAGCTTGAGTGTGTCCACATACTGCACCAGGACAGCCTCATGCAGGAAGAGTGCCAGGTGCTTCACGTTACCTACGTGGGGGGAAGGACAGCCTCCCTTTAGTGCTGCAGATCCTCTGAGGGCCAGGACTGGGCCTATTCCTGTGTCTCCTCACCCCTGCTCTGACCTCCCAGGGGCTCAGAGGCGGTCTGCACTCTCAGTTTCCCTGCAGTACAACTGCAGCTCTGGGAGACCTTTCAGCTCTCAGTTTAACGGACACCAATCATCCTTAACTCTGTGTCTGAGAATCACGGACTGTATTCACACAGCATACAGCCCACCTCCCTGGCAGTGTCCCATTCGGGGCAAGCACTCAATACACGTGTATGTCCAGTGAAATAGTCAGCATTAGCTAGCTCGTGAGGTAGAAGCCTTAGCAAGCCTGCTGACCGGAGGGGAGGTTTGAGACTCAACTTTTACACTTATCCTAGCTCTTTAACTGGCCTAAGAGCTGCCTGAGGGCAGGGACCATATCCCATTCGGATGCACATCCCTGTCAGCCCTACAAACAAGTGACATGTCTGTCCTTGCCATATGGAAGAGTGGAAGCTTGACTATTTTTTTAAATATTTTATTTATTCATGAGAGATACAGAGTGAGTCAGAGACACAGGCAGAGGGAGAAGCAGGCTCCTTGCAGGGAGCCCAAGGCAAGACTCAATCCCAGGACCCTGGGATCACAACCTGAGCCAAAGGGACTCAACTACTGAGCCACTCAGGTGTCCCTGGAAGCTTGACTATATTAAGCAGAAAAGTCTGGCAGGGACCTGCTCCCACCAACACATGAGAACACCCTCCTGAGGAGTAAGGCCTCTGCAAATCTCACCCCACTTCTTTGCAGTTCATCTTTTAAGTCTCAGTGAGTGTTGTTCCTCTGTGAAAACCCCACAACCACTGCACAAGGTTATCACAGGAACTCATGCTGAAGGCTCGTTCACAAAACCCTGTCCTTACCTTTCATAGCATTAATCCCAGGAGTAATTACCACTCTTGAACCCCTTACCCAAATCCTCTGGGCCTAGGGATTTGGGTGTTTGACATTTTCTAAGTGTTAGGAAGGTAACATGGTGTATCTAGCATGCACTTCACATTAACACATGCCACACGCATAGGGCTGTGCACCATAATCACACACATTCCTATTTCTGTGGCAACCTGGGTAAATGTCCACACCAAATGAGAAAAATTAAAAACCACCTATATACAAATAGCCCTACGCTAGGTCAGGCCAAGTTTTACCACAAAACTAATTCAGGAAAAAAAACATGGGAGAGGGGTTGAAATTGTAGATTAGAGGCAAAGGCCTGCGATTAAGTCTGTGCCTATTTGTTTCTCCTCACGTAAAATATCAGCCCTCTGTGGGCAGGATGCAGCCTCCATGGCCGGAGCAGGGCCTGCCACAGTGAGCACTGGAAAGTGTCTCAGAAACAATTGATAGCAGAGAAGATTTAAAAAAAAGATAGGGGGCACCTGGGTGGCTCAATGGTTATCATCTGCCTTCAGCTCAAGTGATCCCGGGGTCCTGGGATGGAGTCCCACATTGGGCCCCACAGGGAGCTTGCTTCTCCTTCTGCCTTTGTCTCTGCCTCTCGTGAATAAATAAATAAAATCTTAAAAAAACCCAGAGCAGATGATGGACCTTGAGGGCATTACACTAAGTGAAAGAAGTCAGACCCAAAAAGACAAATGATTTCACTGACTTGTGGAATCTAAAAAACAAAGCAAACAGGGATGCCTGGGTGGCTTAACGGTTGAGCGTCTGCCTTCGGCCCAAGGCATGATCCTGGAGTTCCAGGATCAAGTCCCATATCGGGCTCCCTGCATAGAGCCTGCTTCTCCTCCCTCTGCCTATGTCTCTGCCTCTTTCTCTCTGTGTGTCTCTTGTGAATAAATAAATAAAATCTAAATAAAATAAATTTAAAAACAAAACAAACAACAAAAATAGAAACAGACTCCTAGAGAACTGTGCTTGCCAGTTGGGAGATGGGTGAAATAGGTGAAGCGGGTGAAAAGGTACAAACTTCTAGTTATAAAAACAAGTCAGTCACAGAGATGAAAAGTACAGCATAGGGAACACAGCCAGTAATATGGTAACAACTTTGTATGAGGACTACGCTGATCGTGGTGAGCACTGTGTAATGTAAAGAATTGTTCCAGCATGATGTTGTATACTTGAAACTAATATTATAGGTGACCCTTGTTCAAGAGTTAGGGCACTGACTCCCCCACACAGTTAAAAATCCACATAGAACTTTTGATACCCCTCACTCCCAGACTTAACTCCTAATAGCCTCCTAGTGACTGGAAGCCTTACTGATAATATAAACAGTTCATTAATATGTATTTTGTACATGTATTATATGCTGTGTTCCTATAATAAAGTACACCAGAGAAAAAGAAAAGCATGAGGAAAATACATTTTTAGTACTGTACTGTATTTATTAGGAAAAAACCTGCATCTTGGGATCCCTGGGTGGCTCAGCGGTTTGGCGCCTGCCTTTGGCCCAGGGCGTGATCCTGGAGTCCCGGGATCGAATCCCACATCGGGCTCCCTGCATGGAGCCTGCTTCTCCCTCTGCCTGCGTCTCTGCCTCTCTCTCTCTCTCTCTCTCTCTCTCTCTCTCATGAATAAATAAAATCTTAAAAAAAAACCCTGCATCTAAGTGGACCTGCACAGTTTAACCCATGTTGTTCAAGGGTTAACTGTATATGTCAACTATACTTCAATTAAAAAAAAAAAAAAAAGAACAGGTGAGTTTCCAAACTGCTGCCTCCCAGGGCCACATAGAGCTAATGAATGGGAAAGAATGTTTTCTTCAGAGATACCTGGTGGCTCAGTTGGTTAAGCATCTGCCTTCAGCTCACATCATGATCCTGGGGTCCTGGGATCGAGCCCCACACTGGGCTTCCTGCCTGGCGGGAAACCTGCTTCTCCCTCTCCCTCTGCCTGCCGCTCCTCCTGCTTGTGCTGTCAAATAAATAAAGTCTTAAAAAAAGGTTTCTTGGGGTGCCTGGGTGGCTCAGTTGGTTGGGTGCCCCTTCAGCTTGGGTCCTGATCCCGGGTTCCTAGGATCAAGCCCTGTGTCGAGCTCCCTGTTTTGCAGGGAGCCTGTTTTCTCTCTCTCTCTCCCTGCTCTCTTTCTCTCTCAAATAAACAAATCTTTTAAAAATTAAAGAAAATGTTTCTTCAGTGTAAATACTGACAGCAGAGGTAGAATGTACACCTGCATTCTCTACACAGGCAAGGCCTTTATTTTTTTGAAGATTTATTATTTTTTTTTAAAGATTTTATTTATTTATTCATGAGAGACACAGACAGAGAGAGAGGCAGAGACACAGGCAGAGAGAGAAGCAGGCTCCATGCAGGAAGCCTGATGTGGAACTCGATCCCGGGACTCCAGGACCATGCCCTGGGCCGAAGGCAGGCACTAAACCACTGAGCCATCCAGGGATCCCAAAGATTTCTTTATTAGAGAGGGAGTGTGCAAGCGCAAATGGGGGGCAGGGGCAGAGGGAGAGGATCTCAAGCAGACTCCCTGCTGCTGAGTAAAGAGCCAACATGGAGCTCAATCCCACAGCCCTGAGATCATGACCTGAGCTGAAATCAAGAGTCTGATGCTTAACCAAATGAACCACACAGGCACCCTAGTAAGGCCTTTATAGAGAAACAACTGGCAACATTTTAAAGCTGGCCTTTAGGAAGGTGTTTAAATTAGTAGATAAAATCAAACTTATAGGAAATACAGGGGGTAGAAGAACATGTTAAATGATACCACAGGGAGGCAGCCAGCAAAATCCAAGCTATCCAAAATATACAAGACAAACGACCTGCTCTCTTCAACAAATTTACTACAGATCAAAAAGAGCTAGAGAAGGGGTGCCTGGGTGGCTCAGTGGTTGAGCATCTGCCTTTGGCTCAAGGTGTGATCCTGGGGGGAGCCTGCTTCTCCCTCTGCCTGTGTGTCTCTCATGAACAAACAAATAAAATCTTAAAAAAAAAGAACTGGGTGGGAACCCCTGAGGTTAACAGACCTAGAAGCCATAATGAATTACAAGGCACTGACCTTATATAAACCAGATTGAAACAAATTCTTAAAAATTCTTTTTTTATTCATGCGAGACACAGAGAGGCAGAGACATAGGCAGAGGGAGAGGCAGGTTCCATGTAGGAAGCCCAATGTGAAACTCGATCCCGGCACTCCAGGATCACACCCTGTGCCAAAGGCAGATGCACTCAACTGCTGAGCCACCCAGGCGTCCCCAAATTCTTAAAAATTCTTATGATATTTGAGAAAGCATTGTAAATCTGATTAAATGACTGGATATTTGAATATTTTGTTAATTTTAAGAATTACTGTTAATTTTTTGATGTATGATTTTTAGATATTGTGGTTATTTTTTAATGTACCAAAATATTTATTTTGATAGTAAGAGGGTGGGGGATTTACTTCAAAATAATACTTACTACATGTGGGACATACTGCAGTGTAATAAGGCAGGGGGTGGATAGGTAGGCAGACATGTAGATTGAGTGTACATATACTCAGTGTAGAGGAGTGGATAATCACTGATGCTGTTAATGGCAGAGTGGCCATGAGTTGACAATTGATGAATCTGGCTGATGGGTACATGAACATTTTAATATTTTATTATTCTCTCCGAGTTTGTGTATGTTTAAAGTTATCCAAAATGCAAAGTTAAAGGGAAATAAATGAACCTAAGTATCCCCTACTACCTTATGGACACAGATTGTCTCACTCCTACAGTCCACAGAGGCCAGCTCCCAGATGTTAGGAGTACAATAAAAGTGTGGATGCAGCTACTCATAGCTGGAGTGATAAGGCAGATGAGCTGCACTTACACACTCCCCAGGTGGTTTCAGAGACACAGTGATATAGTGATATTCCCCCAGCAAACCCTCCATATGGGCATGGGTACACACACACACACACACACACACACACACACACAGTCCCACCCACTGACTCCAGTGCAGCCCTCTCCCCTTGCTGTCTCATACCCCTCTTTTGTGCGAAGAGCAGCAGCAGGCAGGTGAGACCTTTGAGCACTTCGGCCATGACCACAGCAGTGGTGGCAAAGAAGCGGTCCCCAGGCAGTGTGCGGGCGTAGCGGATGCTGAGGATGAGGGAGGCATTCTGGACCACCAGCACAGCTAGGGATATGTATTTGAGGCGCCGGTGAGCTGTGGGAAATGGAATGAGCAAGGAGGAAGAAGGGGTCAGAAGATGCTGGGGCACAGCCACACCACCACCTTCCCCTTCACTCCTTTCTCAACCAGGATCCTTCTAGCCATTGCCACTTCCTCACTCTGCCTCCCTATCCTGACCCAATGGGGTCTGAATCCCATCTACTTCCACTGCTTCAACAGGCAGAAGAGCCACAAAGGGGGAAGTAGGCCTCACCCTGTCCAGCTCATACCCAGAATCCTTGCTGAGCTATTAGGAAATGGCTGGAGCAGGTGCTGGACACACTTGGCCCCCTCTCTCCCTCCTCTGTGTGAGAAGCAACTCACAGAATACCAATCATATTCTCAACATTTATTGAGTGCTGACCATCTGTCTATCACTGGGGTAAAGGATTTATATGGATTACCTCAGTAGACCCCTACACTGCTCTGATCTCTGAGTGGGCTACAAGGATTCCATTCTGTGGGTGAACAAACTGAAAGTTTATATGAGATGATGCTTCTTTTTAATGAGGGGTTGTCCTATATAAAGAATGATACCTAAATACAGGGAATGAGACCATGGTATAAGGCATGTCCAGCCCCTAAAGAATGGTCTTTCTCCCATCTAAGATATTATTCCATTCCCTCACACTAACAATTATCTCTCCAACTCCTACCTTCTATGACCACCAGAGTCCTCCTGACCCAGAATGGTTTCACAAACATAAGAAATAATTCCTCCACAGTCTCTAGGATTGAACTCCATATAATAAATGGTTACTGCACCAAGCATGGTCTGGTTCCCTCGAGGACATAAGGAAATATTCCCCTATACTCCACATGGTCCTGTCATCCTCCCACCACAGCACCGCTCCTACCTCCAGCCAAGGAATCATTCCTTGTTCAACTCACACTCACAACGAACTCTCCCTGCTATAAAGAAGGGCTCCACACCCTTAGAATGTCTTTTCTCTGCCATATAAGGAAGGACCCTCCCACTCCAATATACAAGGAACTCTTACTGCATTAGGAAGGAACCCCCCCAGAATGGTCTTCTCTCCTTATAATGGACATCCCAATCCTCAAAATGGACCTCTAAGTCAGGTAAGGAAGGACCTGCCCCACACTAATTCACAATAGCCCCTAACCCTTTATACAAGAAACCACCACCCTCAGAATAGCCTCTTTCTTCTAGAAGGAACAACGTTCCTAACCTCAAAATGCTCTCTCCCTGCTCTAAGGACGGACCCCCTACACACTCAGAATGGTCTTAGTGGTCTTAGCCTCCCCCAAAGGCTAAAACCCCCCAGACTCAGAATGATCTCTACTGTCCATATGCAGAAGGGACCCTCCCATCACCCTCAGAAAGGTCTCTTCTCCGCTTTCCAACACACTCACAATAGCCATTCCGTCCTCCTCCCCAACCCCCCCGCTACATACACACATAGGTCGGTCCATACGGGATGCTCTCTCTCGCTTCAGTGAGGAACCTTCCTGACCCCTCAGCGATCCTGACCCTCGCCCCACCGCCACCGGGTCGACCACAGCCTGTCTCACCCGCACTAGCGGTTCCAGGCTCCAACGACCCCGCGGAGACCGCCCCTGGCCCAGCCGCCGCGTTGGAACCGCCGGACCCCACCGCTGCCATGTTGGCATCTGCCTGGTCCGTCCCCTCGGCAACAGCAGGGCACTTCCGTGTCCGTCACTTCCACTTCCGGCCTCCGTGATGGAGATGGGGAGAGTGAAGGGCTGGCCAGAGCAGTAGCTCTCCTCGTCCGCTCCCCAACAGTGAGTCTAAGACCGCAGCCTTGGGATTTCCAGATTCCGTTGGGATGGGGAAACCCGACTCGTGACCGCCTCGGCCTCCTGCCGTCTCTACCGAGCCTCATTGGTTCCTTCCAGTTACTAGACCCGCCTTCGTCTTCATTGATCCCGCTTTCCAGATCGCCCGCCCATCGTGTGTCCTTGTCTCATTGGTTCAGCGAATCCTCATCTATCTCGGCTCCTCATTGGCACCTTCTACAGATGATCCCGCCCTTTCCGCACCCAAACTCCTGGGTACCTTTGTGATTGGACCGAAGTTCCTCTTTCCCCCACCTCCCGGCGAAGCCCCACCCCTTAGAGAGCCCGCGGGCATCTGGGAGGAAACAGACCTCACCGCGGGGCAGGTGAGGGTCTGGCAGTTAAGGGAGCCTAAGCCAGCAGAGCCATTGGGGCCGCACAGGTGAGAAGGCATAGAAGTGAGACTGAGACGGAGAGTAGGGAGGATAAGCGAGTTCCCACTGTGGAGGGAAACTGCGAAGGGGACAGGTAAGCCACCAGGTGAGGGGCTTTCAGCTTAGCTTTTGAAAGCGGGGCAAGAGGGACGCCTGCGTGGCTCAGCGGTTGAGCGTCTGCTTTTGGCTCAGGGCGTGATCCTGGGAGTCCCGGGATCGAGTCCCACCCCGCATGGAGCCTGCTTCTCCCTCTGCCTCTCTCATGAATAGGTAAATAAAATCTTAAAGAAAGCGGGGCAAGAGAGGGTACAGCTGATGTCAGGGCAGGTATGTGAAGCGAGGAAGGAGATGAGAGGGATGAACAAGACCAGGGAGAGGTGAAAAGGTAGGGGCAAAACGCATGGCTTACACTCAGGATGTTATTGGGAAAGGAGGAAGGGCAGGGAAGGCTTTTGTCAGTGTCCAACCCCCCCCCCCCCCACTGGTGACCCTAAAGGTCTTTTTTTCCCTGTGAGAGAGGGCTTTATTTTCCTCCCCTGGAATGGAGGGGGTCAGTTTTCTCTGTCCAGACAAGCCATCTTTGACTGGGGACAGGTCTCAAACATCCTCAGTGTCTATAGTATCTCCAACGGTGCCCTTCTGCACATCCTGGGAGCTACGTAAGAGCTGGAATGGGGGAAATCAAGTTTTTCTTTGTGGTCTCGCTTAACTGAACCCATAAAAGAGCTTTAGGACAGTACCACAAGGCTAAGACTTCCCAAGGGCAGAGGAGAGATCCAGCCCACCTCCCTCATGGCTCAGCACACAGTAGATGCTCCATAATTGCCTCACCCCATCTACAAATGGCCAGTTGCTTCTGGTTCTATTACATCTATCAAATAGTGGGTTTCCTTGCTTAATTTACAAATGGCCAGTCACTTCTGATTCTATAACATTTATTAAATAGTGGGTTTCCACACATGGCTTTTTAAATAATCCAGGCAGGGGGAGAAGGAAGAGGAGGACACAGTTGGAGCTCCCTTCCCACCAATACATAAGTATTTACATTTCAGCAACTGGATAATCCAGGCTCAGAAGGAGGCAGCAAGAATCCGAAAAAGATGGAGAGGGGGAGCCCCAGGAGAACAAACGACAAGACTTATTTCCCCCACCCCATCCCCCAAAAAACCCATCTACCCCATCCTAGCGGACTCTGGTGGTGTCCATCTCCCATTCCTTCCCAAATCATGGAAGTAGGGTTCTCCTCACCAGAATAAGAGCACTTGGGATAACAGAGTAGGGTCCCCTCACCAAAAAATAAAAATAAAAAATAATAAAAATAATTAAAAAATAATTAAAAAAAATCCTGGGAAAACAATAGGGCATTACCTCTCCCAGAATAAGCAACCCTGGGCTGAGGTAGGCAAGCAGCTTGACTGAATATAGGACCCTGGGCTAGGGGGAATGGGTCCCTTTGCTAAAGTAAGAGCTGCTGGGGCATTGGAAGGAAAGCACCCTTGCCCAAGTGAGAGCATTTGAACTAAGTGTATGTGGTGGTAGCAGGAGGTGCCAGTGTAGGGGTTACAACTCATCAGAATAGGAGTCCTGGGGCTCAGAATGGAAGGAACTTCAACCAAATAAACACCCTTAGCAAAATGAGAAACAAGGAAGCCCCGCCCCCTCCAGAATAAGAGACCATAAATTCTGGGAGGAAGGCTCCTTAGCAGGATTGGGATGGGGAGTGGGCAGACTTGGCTTATGTCTCCTGACCCCTGATCCCCAATCTTTGACCCTAGTAACACTGGAGTTTTAATGACCTGTATAACCAGGTCAACAGATGTCCATCTATCCCTGTGGCATGCCATGGGACGGCTATTCCAACTAGTGGGGGTCCTGGCTAGGACTAGGGTAGCAGGGACCAGGCCAAAGGGGTGGGACCCCCCTTGGGGGTATTGAGGGGTGCATCCTCAGCTGGGGTCTGCATCCAGGGGTCCAGCAGTATCTCCTCCAGTGAGGGTCGGGCAGAGGGTTTGGGGGCCAGGCACCGGCGGATTAGGGCACAGCAGTCTGCAGATCAGAAGCATAGGAGATTAGCAGTCAGTTGGGGGCACTAGACCCTGGGAAGAGTGGCATTTACTGAGCTAGGACTGGTGAAGGCCTCACCTGGGGAGACATGGGCAGGGAAGTGGAGCTCAGCCTCCAGAATCTCCTGGTCCCTCTCAAACGGAATGTCCCCACACACCATGTCATAGAGGAGGATACCCAGTGACCAGACAGTAGCTGGTAGTGCATGGTACTGATGACGAGAGATCCACTCTGGAGGGCTGTACACCCTTGTCCCTGCACACAAGACAGAGATTAGACCACTCCTTGCTAATGCCCTTCTCCCACCCCACCCTCCCCCAGGAAGCATGATCCCCTTGCCAGAATTAAGAGAACTCACTATCTAAGCAGGGTCCCCTCACCAGAATAGGAGTTCTTTAACTATAACAACGGAGTCCCCTCAACAGAAAAAAAAAAAAAAGCCCTTACAAGTAACAAAGGATCCCTTTACCAGACAGAAAAGGAACATTCTGGATAATAACACAACCCCTTCACCAGGTTTGGGCACTGTCAGAAGATGGACAAGGCTTGAGAGTCCCCAGTATTAAAACTCATAAAACACAAGAAATTTATAAAGGTGAATATAGATCAAGGAGCACAGGCCACCCCAGCACTAGATGTGAAAGATCCAGAGACCATAAAGATAAAAGGTAACCCCCCACACACACTTGAGATTTAGGGAAGACTTACCATCAAAATCAGTATAGGGTTCATCATGAAGCAGGGCACCGGAACCAAAATCAATCAGTTTGGCACAGCCCCGGCGGAGGTCCATCAGGATGTTCTCATCCTTGATATCACGATGTACAACTCCACGAGCATGGCAGTGGCGAACAGCTGCCACTACCTGAGCAAACAGGCAGCGGCTTCGGCCTTCACCTAATGGGCCCTGCTCTGTGATGTAGTCAAAGAGATCCTGGGCAGGCAAGGGCCGTTCGAGGACTAGCATAAAGCCTTCTGGTGTCTCAAACCAGTCAAGCAGGCGGATCACGCCAGGGTGCCCACCACCTGCACCCACCTTCCATAGCAAAGCCACTTCCAGGGGGCATGTAACTGAATCTGACTGTGGGGGGAAGGGGGAAGAAAAGAGAACACAGACATCAGGCCAGCAACTCTGAGGCTGACTTCTTGCCTGAACTTACATCAAAGCCCATCATGCTCCTGTGTGGCCTTCAGCAACCCACTTCCCTTACCTGAGCCTCTCAGTTTCTTCGTCTGAAGGGCTCAAACATAGCCCCTGGAAAGGTGCTTTGAGCCAAAGCCTATACATATCTGGCATATTATAGATAGGAGCTCAGTAAATGTTTGAGTAAATGAAAGTAGTTCTTTTAAAAAGGCCTTCTTGGGGCACCGGGGTGGCTCCCTGTTGAGCATCCAGCTCTTGGTTTCAGCTCAGGTGGTAATCTCATGGGTCCTGGGATCAAGCCCCACATCGGGCTCTGTGCTCAGCTCCACAGGAGTCTGCTTGAGATGTTCTCTCCCTCTGCCTCTGCCCCTCCCCCCACTCTCGCATGCATGTGCTCTCTCTGAAATGAATAAATCTGTTTTTGGTTAATAAAAGGCCTTCTGCTGAAGACGCAACTGATGAACACTATTATGTAATAATGTATCTTTTGTTCACTGGCATCTTAGAAGAGATTAGAACAGTGCTTTACATATAGCTCAATAAGTGTTGAAAGCACTTTATAGCAGGGTCTGGCACAGAGTTAGCAAGCAGTAAATACTATTGTATAATGGTTTGTGTTTTGTCACTGACTATAACACTGGGTGGTAACAGGGTCGGGCTTCATACATATTATTAAATAGGTAAAAGCAATGAATAGAAAAGGACTTGGCACAAAATGAGCTCTCAATAAATGTAATATTTTGCCAAATGCCTAAAATTGTGCCTGGCACATAGTAGGTGCTCAATATACATTTCTTAAATATCTGAAAGTGATTAATTGCAAAGGAACAAAGAACTCAATAATACTATCATGTGTTTTGTCACTGTCACTAAACTAGAAAACTGTCACTGTCATCTAGAACTGTGTTGAATGCAAGCACTTAGTGGGACATGGAACACAGTAACCTTTGATGATAAAGCAAAACTGGAGACACACAGTCAGTGCTCAAAAAAGGCAGAAATGCTAGGCCACAAAAGCCACCCCATGCTAGAAGCCCGGTGCGGGCACACGGACAAGCCAGAATCAGCTTTCCTGACTGAGGTGGGGCCCTCTCCCGGCCAGTCCTCTGACATGCACAGCCGCAGACAGGTTTTCTCACGGTGATGAAAATTCTGCTACTGCGCAGGCGAACCTTCTCCCTTCGGGTCCCACAGCCTGCGCAGGCGCATTCTCCCCCAGAGTCCGCCAGGGGGCGCTCCCGCCCCTACAACTTGCCCAGACCCGCCCTGTTGTCCGTTAGCGTTCTAACGGCCGAAGAGAAGCAGCCACCGTCACCATGGCAACCAGTGACCTCTGCCCCTCTTCCCCCACCAGCATGCCCTGCGGGCAGCCCCTGAAGCAGTGTTTGGAGGGAGGAGGAGAAAGGAGGGTTGGAGGGGGAGAATCCAAGGGCCCTAGGGGAGCTGGGGTGAGTCAGAACTGTATGGAGGTGTGGATGTCACTACAGGGGAGTAAACACAGGCTGGTAGGAGTGTTCTCCTCACCGTTACAGGGCCCACGGAATCATACAAGCCCTAGAAAGGCAAGTGGTGGTGGGGGGGGTGAGTCCATCTTCAGAGATGGCGTCGCCAGGTCAGGGACTCCAAAGACACTCACCAAGGGGGACCAGCCCAACACACGATTCCGGGGGATCACTTTGATGGCCACCTGGAGAAAAGGGCTGAGGTGAAGGGGCCAGCAGACGACCCCCAGGCCCCTCCCAGTCTTGACCCTCACCCTAGGCTTTCTGGTCCCAACCTCGCCACACCGCAACCCAAAATGAGCTGAAGCTTCTTCCCTGGCCTCCAAGTCCCCAGAACCAAGTTCACCTCTCCCATCATCCTTGGCCCTGGGTTCTCCCTTTTCAGGATTCAGAACCCCTCACTCCAGGTCCTGAGTTCTGAATTTCCTAATACCCGAAGCCCTTGATCTTCCCATCCAGCTCCAAGACCCCCCCAACTCTGTACCGGGGTCCTGGTTCTCAGGACTCCACGCTGGACACCTGCCCTTGAAATCCACCAAATCTCAGCTCTGGGCCTCCACCTTCCCACACAGATACACATCCCCTGGATCCCAGGGTCTAGAGTCCTTACGACCCTCACTCCTCAGTCTCACTTCCTGGACTTTTAGAATCCCTGCCCTGAACCCCCCCCCCCATATACCCACCTGGATCGCCACACAAACAAGCGCGCGCACGTGCGCGTGCTCAGCCACCCCCACCAACCCGGATCCCGGTCCTCATGACCCTACCACGCACACATTGTCGGCTCATCCCCTGGTCAATCAGCATCCCAGCCCAAGACTCCCGCCCCCGCCTCACACACGCACACACAAGGACGCACACACACACAACACCCCTGACCCTCCCAAGACTCTCGTGGTTGATACCTGGAGTCGATCTGTGACGCGATGTCCTGCGAAGACGGTACCAAAGCCCCCCTTACCAAGGAGGGGGCCGAGTCGGTACTCAGCCTCGAACGCTTCGCGATTCTTGCCTCCTACGCAGGCGGAGGCGAGGAAGTCAGGGTGGCTGCATGCAGAGCCTGGCCGCGACCCTCTCCCCCCTCCCCCCCCGCCGCCGCCCTCAACCAATTCAGCCTGCCTGGCCTAGTCGCGGTAGGGGAGCCTTGCTCACCTGGCGGCGGCGTGGGGGTCACGGGGGCCACGGGGAGCCCTTGCAGAGGCTTAGTCAACATGGAGGTGGTGCTGCGCAGATTGAGCCCGCTGAGCCCGCAGGGCGTGGACGCCCGGGGTAGCGAGGCTGGGGAGCCAGGACTTGGGGGCGCCAGGGTGGAAGGCAAAGAAGCTGATGGCCCAAAAGCGCCCGCAAACAGCGCAACGTTAAGATTCGACGCGCGCGCCAGCCCCAACGCTACTGAGCCGGGGCACGCGCCTCCCGAGAGAGTCGCCCCGGGCGACAGCCCCGCCCACTTGGCTTTGATCAATCCGGACGCGGCACCTGCTGTATCGCAGCCAATCGGAGCCAGTCCTTATTTGCATACCACCCTCAACGTTTCAAGTACCCCCCTTATGCAAATACGTGCCCGGATCTTCCACGGGGGCCGGGCCCGCATGCAAATGTGGGGGGCGCACCCGAAGAGGAAACTGGTTCTGGGAATCCCTTTCCAGCAACCGCATTTGTTTTGGTTGTTGTGCGGGGTTGTTTTTATATATGTGTGTGTATGTGTATATATAGATATAAACTTAAAAAAATATCTGCACCGCCTCCTTTCCTAAGAAGTTGGTTTGCAGCCGCTGCTTCGAGATTAGCGCGGAATTATCTCCGGGCTTCTAAGAATCCGGGCCTGTAGCCACTCAAGACCCTGTCTCCAAAAAGGAGACCAGCAGCCTTGCCCCAAAACTGAAGCCAGGGATCCTGGAAGAACCTGTCCAGCTTTCAGGGAGGGGTAGCCCCCCTACCACCGCGGGAGACGCTGGCCAAAGACAACATTCCTACGCCCTGAGGCGGAGGCTTGTGGGGTGTTTTGGGACCCTTAACCTGGGCAGACCTGGCCACATCTAGCCAGGAGCCTAATCCCCCAGCACGTCCAGAACCTGGAATGGCAGAGGGAAGTGGACCTTAGGTGGGGGTGGGATGCTAGCAAGTCAGAGTGATAGTAGCTTGGGGGTATGCTTCCAAATGACAAGAGATAGGGACAGAACGAGCTCAGGCAGGTGGTAAAATACCCTTAGTCACAAATTTGGGGAAAAACAGTTGAGCCTCACCCCGCAGGAAGATAAGAGATGCACTCAAGACTCGCACAAAAGTACCATGTGATGATATACATGAAACCTACAGACACATTCATGTAAACTTGTCCTAGATACACATGCAGCAGACATGTACTGTCACAAAGACTGATGTCCACTGTTGGGCAGCCATGCTGCCACTTATGTCCCAGAATGTCACCCAGAGAAACACTGTTACAGACAGGCACTCCAGAGATACACACGGACCTATGTTGCCATCTGATGACACAGAAATGTCTTGTCAGGCACACCACCAGAACTTGTCACGAAGATACTGGCACCATCAGACATGCACTGTCACAGGAAGACTTGTACTGTCCCAGAAATGAGAGACCTTGAGTCTGTCACAGGAGGACACACACAGATGCTCCAGAGACACACAAGTACTGCTCCAGAGGCAGACATAAGTAATTATGCGACAGAGCCACATAGATAGGCATTGTCACAAAAACAGACATGGATAGACCCAGACACACACATACACCAGCAAACATGCAGTGTTGTCACTGAAACTGTCCAGAAATAGCTACCCAGAATCTGTCACAGGAATACAAACGGACATTCACCCTATCAGAAAGAAACCACAGACGCGCTGTCACAGACCCACGCAGACATGCACTTGTCTTAGAAACAGACATAAACTGTCAGCGATAGAGTCCCACACTCAGTCACCATCTGACACACCTGGAAACAAGCCCTTGTCACACAACGTGACACTGTGAGGTGCATGTGAAGACTTAGACTCACCAAAGTCAAACAGACACACAGACACCACCCAGAAAGCAAATACACACATATACTCTCCCTTATTCATCCAATATTTATTAGGGGTCTACTGTAAGCCTGCCAGGCCCTGGCAGGGGTGCAGATATTAGAGATACACAGATTAAGTTAGGCATCACAGCCCTTGCCCAGGAAGTGAATCACAGAGTTATTGGGGAAGGAGTAAAGACATATTCGTGGATAGAGATGGGAATATGGATGGGGTCACACAGGGCTTCTCAAAAGGTGACACTACCCATCTTGAAGGACAAGGTTGGGGGCTCAGGATATGGAAAGGGCAAATTCCAGGCAGGGGCCAATGAAACTGGAGAGAGCAGCAAGAAGAGGTAGGCAGGGGCCAGATGGTGTAAAAAACTTCAACATTAGGTAAATAAATACTATCTGCTAACATTTGGGCTCTCAGAACATGCCAGGCACCATGCCATCAGACATTTTATGTTGACCACATGCTTCTCTCTCAATGCTCACAACCAGAGAGAGCGTGAGGTAGTAGACATTAATCACTCCTGTTGTACACACGGTGGGACCCTTGAACCTCAGCCTGTGATTTGGCCAAGGTCACATAGCTAGAAAAAAACAAGGTGGGTTCCAAACCAACTCTCCAACATCTGGATGATTGACTAGTGGATTCCACAGATACCCCACAAGATGGCCACTCAGCCACCATGCCTTTACTGGCAGAGCTGGACATGCATCCTTAAATAGGGGCCTCATTAGTGAGGCACAGCAATATACACTCTTGACAAAACCTGGGGGCCAGCCATCCTTCTCTGCCTTGGTTGTACGCCAAGGAAAGGCAGGGGCATGGATGTCAGAGGACTGGGAACATGAACAAGAAAGGGTTTAACCATTCCTTACACCAGAGAGGCCCCTCCAGTCAATTCCACTACACTTACGTTGATATGAAGCATCCGTTGTGCCTTTCCAAAGCATTTCTACATCAAATATCACAAGGAAAAAGCAAACACACATAGGGAAGGAGGCAGGCAGTAAAGGTGGAACTTCGGTCCCAGCCCTCAAGCTCCTAGTCCTCTGCTCCCATCACAACCCAGGATACAGGGTGGGCAGGCTACATGTGACAGAACGGAGGCAGGGGCAGCAAGCAAAGATGGAGCTTTCTTGGTAATAACAGGTCCAGAAGTTGGTTTAGTAAGCAGTGAATCAAATATGAACAAACTCTGGGCCCACAGACAGAGCTTACTGGAGAGCATGCAGCCCTCAGAGGTCAAGCCAAGGCCTAGGCCATCACCACCTCTGCCCAGAGGCCCACCCACCTTGTGCCCCACATAGAACAGAGGCGCTCAGGGGAAACTAACATTTGGTTTTATTGTGCCAAGGACGTTACAGATGGTGGATCTTGTCAACACCTGCAGGGCACGGGTGTCCCATCTGCTGAGGCTGTGCCCACTCCCCACGCTCAAATCCTGGGCGGTAGCAGCCATGATCCTCAAAGGTGCCCCCCACCCCAAGATCCGAAGAGACCCAGTGGTAGTAGTGGTAGTGGTGATAGTGATGGTGGTGGTGGCAGTGGTAGTGGTGTAGAAGCAGTAGGAATGCAGCAAGGTCAAGAGTCTCATTGTCGAAAGCCCACAAGACACCTGCCCCCTGCCCCCACCCCGGCTTGCACTCTAGACCCTGCCTACCTCCACAGAGCTGGAGGCAAGAGACAGTAACCACATCTTTGTGCCCCCTCTGTCCCCATGGCCTGTCTGCTCCCAAACCAGAGATGCCGCCTTCACAGAGCCACTGCTATTGTCTACATCATTTTGGATTGGTTGATTTTATAAGATAAAAGTACATTTTAATAAAGAAAAAAATTCAACATTGAAGGCTCAGACATTCTTGGGGTACTGGGAAGGGGAATTCCCACTTCTTCCTCCCACCTCCCCAGCATCATTGTGGAGGCGGGGTGACAAGTTTTTCTGATCTTGGAAGGAATGGGGGGCAGGGAGACTTTCCTCTGTCTGAATGTCTCTCCTCAGGGGCTGCCTGGCTGCCAATTGGTTTGTTTCTGTGTGCCTCTCGCCTACCTTCGGCACCCTTGCCCAAGTCCCCTGTGGAATGCAGGGATGGTGCTGTGCAGGGGGCAAGAGGGCACGTCAGCTGGCAAAGAGACAGGTGATGGTGGTGGTGGCAGCGATGAGAAGGGGTGCAGGGGTGGGCCAGCCAGAGGGAAGTGGGGAGGAGGGAAAGGAGGGGAGAGAGGGAAGAAGGCAGGAGGGAAGAAAGCCAAAGAAGGTGGGGCGGCACCGGAGGGCAGGAGTGGTGGGGGTTGGGAGATGGTCTCCAGTCTCTGGGTCTCCATCAACTCTTGTCTGGGGGTGGATCTCTGTGCACTTTGTTTTTCTTCATACTGTCTAGGTATTCCTGTTGGGACACTGCCAGCACCGATGCTAGGATCTCATCATCATCCCAGTCATTCAGACCTGCTGGGCAAGAGGAAGGAGCAAAGGATGATGGAGCACTCCCAGCCCACCTTCTCCTTACCCTTTGCTGATTCCTGGCTCGAGCAATCCCATCCAGGTCCCTCTATGCTTCTTTCTCTACAAGAAGGCTCCCCCAGGCCTTTGAAATCCCACACAGGTTCCCTCTGGACACATCCTTTGGGCCTGAAAATTCCCGTCTTCCTGGGGAGATGGCCAGAGGCTCCAAAAGCCCCCTCTCAGGATGTGCTGCTTCTTCCCTCTCTCCCCAGCTCCCAGCTGGCCCCTGGCCCCTAGATAGAGGAGGCTTACCAAAGGCAGAGGGGGACATCTGCTGAATGAGAGCCCGGCACTCCAGAGCAGGGTACAGGGACACGAGGGGGGAAGTAGCTCGGTCGGCCCCTGCCGAGAACTGGCTGCTTGTACCTGGGGCAGAGGGACAGTCAGAGGTGGAGCCCACAACCTAGGCATCAGTTCCTAACCCCAGCTTCCCCAGTCACCAAGTCACTGACCTGGTGCACAGGGTGAAGGAGGTTTGGCAAGAGCTAAGACAGTGCCTGGGGAAGGGGGCTTGATGCCCAGCTCGGCGTGCAGCTCAGGATGCTCGGGTGAAGAGGCTGAACTCCGCTGCCGCGGGGACCGGCTGGTCCACTCCTCCAGGCCACTGGAGGCTGCTGCTGTGGCAGAACTGCATGTGGCGCTGGCTTTCCGGGGCTGCAGGGGGGGGGGAGGAGGAGAAGAAGGAGGAGGAGGAGGACGACGACATGGATGATGATGATGATGATGATGATGATGACGACGACGACGACGACGATGACGACGAGGAGGAGAAAGAGGAGGAGGAGGAGGAGGAGGAAAGGACCAACGCAAGTCATGAGCTGCCTCTGCCCCATCCCTGAGGGTTGGCTCCCTCCTGGAATCCTGGCTGTGATGACCACCACCATTCCTGGTCACACAGCAGACCACAGGACAAAGGTAAGCTTCTTAATCCCACCACCCTCACATCCTTACAGGCAATCTGGCAGGAAACCCGTACCCCCACCTTCAAAATACATTCAAACTCCATCCCCTTTCCTCATTCCTCCCTAGCCAGCACCACCATCCACCATCCATCACCACTGGGACTAGAGATAAGACTCCACACCTCGCTGGTTCCCTGCTTCTTGCCCTAAACCCTAGGCTTCATGCTGCCCTAGCTATCAGGAGGATCCTGTCCCTCCTCTGCTCACAACCCTCCCAAAGGCTTCTGCCTCACTCACAGTAAAGGCCAAAGTCCTCACCACAGCTCACAAGCCCCTTCTCAATCTGGCCCCACCACCTCTCTGACTTCACTTACTACAACATTCTGCTCAACCACCCTGGCCTCCAGGCCACTCCCAAATCACCCCGGGTATGCATTCCACCTCTGGGTTTTGCTCTAGCTGGCCTTCTGCTTTGCCTGGCGCATGCACTTAGCTAACTGCCTCACCTTTTGCAAGCTTTTGCTCACATCTCACTGGCTCTGAGGCCTGCCCACCCTGACCATACTACTTCATATTGTGGAACTCTCAGCTCCCCTCAGCCCTACTCATTCTCTTTGCCCTGCTCTACATGTTTCATCTGTCCCACCTCTCAACTAATCTATTCATTATATTTAGTGTTTATTTTGTTCTACTCTGCGAATATGTAAGCATCACAAGCACAGAGATCTGGGCCTGCCTGGCTCACCAATGTACCACCCATATACTAAGAACAGTGCCTGGCATAGACCTGCAATAAATATTTGTCGTAGAAATTACTTGACTCTTGCCAACACCTACAATCACTCTAAACTCCTTGTGATTCCTCAAATGCCTGCCTGCTTTGCCCCATCCCTGCCCTAAAAATCCAACCTTGCTGTGTGAAGACTGACCAGGGCGCCCATGTCCACTGGTCCCCCAGCCAGGGTCAAGAGCCTCACTGATGTATCTGTCTCCCTCAGTAGACACGGGATCACGGAGAGTGGAGCAGGCCTGACCGGATTTTACATCTTCAGCCTAGAGCCTGACATAGAAGGACATTCAACAAGAGCTTGTCCCTCTAGAACTATCCATCAATCCCCACATGTCACCACCAGTGGCTGGCCTCCCTCACTCCTTAAGACCTTGTTCGGCAAAGGTGTTGAGAGTTCTAAGGCACGATGCCAAGACTAAGGCCGAGATGTGGTACAGACCAGGCTGAGAGCTTCCTTCTCTCCCAGATGTCAAAACTGCTTAATTTCTTCTGCCTGTTTGGGGGCAGAGCATGTGAAGTAAGGGGTTCTTGGCCAGGCCAATAACAGAGCCCAGGACCCACCTGGCTGGGGCCGCGAACCTGGCGGGCCTGTTTCTCCTGATCCCGCAGCCACTGCAGGTAGGATTCTCGAGCCACCTGCTCCTCAATGGCCTCATTTGTGGCCTCCCAGTCTGTGGCCCGCTTTTTGTCTTCCAGCATCTGCTGTTCAATCCAGGACTCCTCTGATGTTTTTATGGCATTCTTCATCAGGGACTGTTCTGCAAACTACAAGGCAGGGAGGAACAGGGATGTGGGGTGACACTCAACTCTGGCCATGAGCCAGAACCAGTTTGGGATTATGGGCCTACAGGCCCAGAAGAGAGGATATAGGAAGGCAGCTACTCTTACTAACCAACCCCGAGTAGGCTGCCTAATTTATCAAGAAATGGCGGAAGGCAGGTTTGGGTAGAGGGACTTGTCATTCTAAACTTCTATACTTAGAAGTCCTGCTCCCAACCCCAAGACACCTTGAGTGAAGTACTCTGCCTAGGGCAGCCAAGTGCTGGGATTTAAAGATGCCTCACCCAGCAATGACTCAGTTTCGTAATGCTGAGACTGTCTTCACCTGTGTCCAGATGGGACCAGAAGAAAAGATCACCTGAGAAGTTAGCTGTGTGTCCACAGGGTGAAAGGAGTATTTGGACATTTAAGGGGACAGGGAACGGTATCATCACGGGAAGAAGGGGTGTGAGGAATTGTGGGACACTGTAGGAGAGTGCTTTTTGTCAGGCTATGAGATACAAGAGCATTACAAAAAAATGAAGTAATAAAAAAATACCAGAGCATATTCAAGGCATTAAGTATTGCTCAGTGAAACTCTTAACATTATTTTAATGCAAATATACACACTACACACCCATGTGCGTGTGCACTAAGTTATGATGTAAAATGTAATTTTTTACCTATGCATAGTAGTCCAAAAAGTATGTAAAACTCTAAGTTAAAACAAGCCAATTTAAAAACACACTATTTCCTCAAAGAAGATATTCAGGTGGCAAATAAGCACATGAAAAGATGCTCAACATCCTTTGTCACTAGGGAATTGCAAATTAAAACCATGAAGTCTGGGATGCTTAGGTGGCTCTGTGGTTGAGCGTCTACCTCCGGCTCAGGGCATGATCCCAGAGTTCCGGGATCGAGTCTCACATCAGATTCCCTTGTGAGGAGCCTGCTTCTCCCTCTTCCTATGTCTCTGCCCTCTCTCTGTGTGTCTCATGAGTAAATAAATAAAAATCTTAAAAAAAAAAGTAAAACCATGAAGTCCTTTGCCAGTTGGGAGACCTCAGGTAAGAACTGTAGCTTCATAGAGATATGGATGGTTACATAAAGAAATATTTCTAGGTAAGTATATACACATGGGTTAGTATACACAGATATATCTCCTTGCTCTGTCAGCTGAAAGGTCCTAGAAGCAATGACACCCCAGTGGCAAGGAGCACACTCAGTATTCAGATCTTGGTTTCTAGTATCATTCCAATAAAAGAACCAGGGCTCCTTGGAAAAAATGACTGGTTCTAGAACTGGGGCAAGAAATATACAAGATGAACTTGGAGCACCTCATAGTGCCAGAAAGAAAGTGTTACAAAATGAAACAAAATAAACCAACAAAAACCAAAAATTAGAAAAAAAAAAACCTAACAACCCACCATCACAACAATGTCAAAGAGGTGCAGGAACCAACTAAGAGACCTCCAAGAGGCAAAACTGAAACAATGTGAGCATCAAAATATAGTACTGGATTATAACCCAAAATATAAAAGTATAAAAGAAATACCTCAGTCCATAGTGACTGAAATAAATGGGAGACAAAGGACAAATTTCCCTTGCAGAAGAATTCTACATAATTTATGTAGATACTCTGCCCTCAAGAAGATGGAGCATAACCTCCACTTTTTTTAAGTGTGGGCTGTACATCATGACTTCCTTCCAAACAGGAAGGTATGGAAAAAGGAAATGGGGGTGGGGGGGAGTAATTTTACAGTGGAAAAAATCTGACAAAACTACTACTGCTGGGGATCAAGGTCAACATCAACAGTCATAAATCATGTTCCCAGTATATACCGTTGATATGATGTAATTACAATGGTACTCTACCACTATGATCTTCCTCCCTAAAACCCATAACCCCAGTGTAATCAATGAGAAAAACATCAGACAAATTTCAAAAGAGAACCATCCTACAATATACCTGACCAGTACTCCTCAATACGGTCAAGGTCATCAAAAACATGAAAGTGTGAGAAACCATCACAGACAAGGGAGCCTAAAGAGACATGATGACTTTAGTTAGTAATAATGTATCAAATGTATCAACATTCCTTCATATATTGGAACAAATGTATCACAGTCCTCCAAGATTCCTTAGTAACAGTGAAACTGCTCAGGGGGGAGAAGAATACATGGGAACTCTGTAGACTATCTTCTCCAATTTTTTTTGTAAATTTAAAATCATAAACAATTATGTCTACAAACAAAAACCTTAAGGCATTCATTTTTTAAAAAGGGGAAAAAAAAAAGGAGTGGAGCGCCTGGATGGCACAGTTGGTTAAGCTCCCGATTCTTGGTTTTGGCTCAGGTCACGATCTCAGGGTCAAATCAAGTGCCATGTCAGGCTGTGCGCTCAGCACAGAATCTGAAATTCTTTCTCCCTCTCCCTCTGCCCCTCCTGCTCATGCATGCTTGCTCTCTCTCAAACCAATCTTTAAAAAAAAGAAAAATGAGTGATCAGACCATGAAAAGTCATAGATCATTCTTAAATTTAAGTACATCAAGTTATGTGAAAGAAGTCACTCTGAAAAAAACTACATACTGTTAGGATTCTAATTCCATGACATTCTAGAAAAGGCAAAACTAGAGTCTGTAAACAGATCAAAGATAAAAAAACAAGGAAATTCAGAGAAAGTGTCAGAGCCAAGAGGAGCCAAAGGAGACAGGACAACTAAATGTAGTACGGTCTCCTGGATGGGTCCTGGAATAGATAAGATCATCAGGGAATGACTGAGGTCATTTAAATAAAGTATGGTCAAAAAATATATAAATAAATAAATAAATAAATAAATAAATAAATAAATAAATAAATAAATAAAGTATGGTCTTCAGTTAAAATATCAATATTGGTTTAGAATTGTGATAAATGTTCTAGGCTGATATGTTAATCAGAGTGGGGAATATGGAAATTCTCTAATCTCAGTAATTCTGTAAATCTAAAACTATTCTAAAATTAAGAGTTTACTTAACAAAACAAAAAAACCTAAGTTGGAGGGCGTGTGTTAGGGTGTGCATTTCCTAAAATGAGGTAGGGGCACTTTCTGTTTGTAGGAAGTGAAACCTGAAGATAGCAAAATCCCCAGAAGATGACTGTTTATGAGAGAGAATGAGAATATGTCAGCATATGCTGGAAAATGTACTGCCACCTTCTGAGTGCCTACTAGGCCACAGGCCCTGTGTTAGGCACTTTCTGTATCTGCCGAGCAGCCAGCCCAGATTACAGGTATAATCTGCCCTAGGTCCCACAGCCAGTAAGCAGTAGGGCCAGGCCTGCTCATCAAGTCTCTGTGACCACAGCTATCTAGAACTGCTGAGCATTAGAGGATCCATGTGGGTGCCAAGATACCCAGACCAAGCCTGGGTTCACAGTTCCCAGATGTGCTTCAAATGCCAACCCTCAACAGGCACAGAAGATGGGTAAAGCCAGCTCAGACAGGCAAGAGGAGACCAAGGAATGAGCCCCAAGAGATCACCTTGGGTAACTCCCGAATTTTATAGAGGTGAGACCTCAAGAGCAACTCCAGGGGACAGGGCGTTTTTGTGGGCTAGGGCAGAACTAAGACCTCAAAAGAGGCTTCTGGCCTCTATGTCTAGCAGTCATCCTGGGCATGGGGACCCACTTACCCCCGGTTTGAATGATGGCAGGCCTAGCCCCACACCGATGGTGGCCTTGTTGGGATTCACCACTGAATTGTAGTGGATATTCCGATGGTAGCTGACGCGGATGGGTTCATCCTCGTTTTGATGGATCCCATGGAATGTGTTGATGGGTTCTGCAGAAAGAGAGAAGGAAGGAGCATCCACAGTGGACCGGGCAGGCTCAGATCAGGGTCAGCCAGCTGCTCATCTACCCACCACAGAAGTACCTGTGCTGTACTGGTACACCTCCACGGGCCGGTTGTACATCTCTGCCATGGCCTGCATCTCAATGTGGTTGCCATGGCAGTTGTTTTTCCGCTTCCTGTTGATGTAGGTGGTGAAGTCCTCTGTTACATAGTTGGAGAAGTAGTCAGCATTCTTCATCTGCAGAACAGATCGGAGGGTCAAGGCCTCTGCAGGGAGGAGATGCAGCTACTCTGCCCCCACCCCAAGGCCTCTGCAGGGTCTCTCACCAGATAGTCCATGCAATGCTTTCGCACAACCTCATGCATGTCCTGGTCTCCATACACCTGGTCAGCTGTGGGGACAGAAGAAAGGAGAGGCAGGGGTCAAGAGCTACCACCAGAGAAGAGTTCGGAGTCATGGAACATCCCTGGGGGTGGAGGGCTGGGGCCAGGAAAACTCCTCCTACGCTATGGCCTGGAGAGTGCTTGGCTTTGTGGGCTGGAATGGGGTCATGGGAAAAAAAAAGAGACAGGCAGGAACAGTCTTTAAGAACAAAAGAGGGCAGCACGGGTGGCTCAGCGGTTTAACGCCGCCTTCAGCCCAGGGTGTGATCCTGGATCACGTCCTACATTGGGCTCCCTGCATGGAGCCTGCTTCTCCCTCTGCCTATGTCTCTGCCTCTCTCTGTCTTTCATGAATAAGCAAATTTAAAAAATTTAAAAAGTAAAAAAAATAAAATAAAAACATTATAAAAAAAAAAAAAGAACAAGAGAGTTCTTGTCATCAGGCCTCTCAGGCAGATGACTTTGTCCAGGGCTTGCCTGGCTACTCAGACAAGTCAACAAACATTTTAAGTCCCCTAAGTGGCCTCGAGCACCAGCAATTCCACACTCTCCCCCTCACTCTTCACATGAGGAGGCTGAGGGACAGTATGTGGCTTCACCAAGGTCACACAGCAAGTCAGTCTGACAGATTCAACTCTAGAATTCAGTTTTCCTGACCCATGGGAGCCAGCATGGCCTTCGTAGGTTAAAAAAATAAAAAAGAACAATAAAAATAACTGGGCTCCATGCCCAGTTCTGCCAGATACTAGTGAGCTAAACAACCAGAGGCAAGCAGCCCAAGTGTCCTGAGCCTCACATGCCTCACATGTAAAACAGGAATAAGCAGGATACTCCCTGGCAGGTCTCCTGTAGGATCAAGGAGATAATGGGTGTAAGGTGACCAGCACTAGGCTTGGGACAGAGCAGTAACTCAGTAAATCAGAGTCCCCTACCCGTAGTGGGACTGGAATGTGGGGTAGTGTGAAGGTGACAAGGGGGAGTAAAATCCTGCCCCTGTATGCAAGCAGCACACCATCTAGCAAAAGAAATAAGACACAGGTGAACATAACTTAAGCTTAATTCAGGAAAGGCAGCCTATGGCCCAAATGGTCAGTCATGGGGTTTTGATCAAAGAACGAACCAGGCTCCCCCTGCCTTACTTGTGGGATCTTCACCCATGCCATTTCCTCTTTTCAGGGCATTTTTTCCACCATTCTCGGCTGCCTATTTGTCAGAAACCCATGTATACTTTATATAGTTTTCCACCCCTCCCACCCTCCAGAGCACTTCTATCACCAGATTTATTAAAGGTGTGTGCAGGCTTCCTCTGCCTGACCACTCTGACTCCCACTGAGTGCCGAGAGCAGGTCACAGCCAAGTCCACTGCAGCTCAAGGCCCAATACAGTTCGGGAAATGGGAAACAGCCTGTTGTGTGGATGGACAGGCTGGGGGAGCCAGGGAGCCTTCTCCCTGGGAAATTAAAGTGGGCTTGAAGACAAGGCACGCCTGATGTCCACTGGCTAAGACAAAGAGACAATTTCCCTGTCTCCCCGAAGGACTGCTTCTCTGATGTGAATCTCCCTGGGACACTGGGGCATGGGCAGGGTCCCACAGGGAACACCCCAGTGTTGTTCCATGACTGCCAATCTACCTTTGAATAATCGTCAGAAGAATGCCTTCACTGCCCTCCCCCCTCCCTCCCTGGAGGAATCTATGAGATAAGGAGAAAAAGGCTACTCTGAGATAGAAAATGGGGCAATGGGGCCCATGCCTATCTCACGGCCTCTCTCGGCCTCTCACGGAGGTGCAGAGACCGGAGGGGGAGGGGAGTTGTGAAGGCAGGAAGGGGTAGCCCCTTCACCATGTAAACAAGGATGTGGGTTCTGCGGCCACACTCTCCCCCACCCCCCCCACAACAGCACTTCCAGCTAGTCACGTGCCCTGCGCAGAGGCTGGGGCCCCCTGCTACCGCCTTTCTTAGAAGCCAGGACCACAGAGCCCGCTGTGGCTGCCAGGGCTATTTATGTAGAAGGAGCTTGGGGTGCTGAGGAGGCAGTGCTGCCAGCAGCTGCAGTAAACAGGAACTGAGATGGCAGCAAAGGGGTTAAATAGGGGCTGGCCTGCCAAGCTCAAGGAGGTGGCTGAGAGGTTCCTCAGAAAGGATCAACAGGCATTTCCTGAGAGATGGTTCTACCTGAGGTGCCAGATGCCAAGAAAATGGCAGAAAGGGGAGACTAGAACAGGGAAGGGAGCTGCAGGAAGCTAACAAAGCACCCCAACCACCCCCTATCCCTTGCCATTAGCCCCTTTGCCTAGCAGAAAGGCTTTGCTGACTCCTAGCTGTGCGGCACTGGACAAGGCCTTCTCGAGCTCTCTAGGCCATAACGTCTTCATCCATGAAGTGGGGAGAATAACTCCTCTCCCTTTCACAGGGGGCTGTTGAGACCAGGGGTAGGGTTTGCTGGATGCCTAAGGTGTACCATGTGTTCAAGAAATGAACCCAGGGGCTCCCTCTGTCCTGAGTGGACAAGGACTCTTTCAGATAGCTAACCCTCCCCAAGTCAATCAGAATGTCACCGGAACCACCTATTATGTCCTTCCTCATTTCTGCTGCACTTCCTCAGCCAGAGGAAAGCCCTGGACAAGGAGTCTAGGGTGTCCCTCCTCATACCAGCAGGTCCTGCTAACTACCTTTCCTGAATCCAAAGATCCATAGGTCTCCATTCTGTGTCCATAGTTCAAATCTTCAGCAATCACATTAACATTAAACCAGGAGTCTAGGCTTCACACAAAACGGGGTCCTTAAGTGACTTTCTCCACCCACCTGTAAAATACCCTTTCTTTCCTCAATCCTGAGATGCACTGACAGATGGTACCGTACATGTGTTTAAAAGACAGCTTCTGTTGGGTGGTGGGAAGCAGCGGCACCACCCACCTCACTGATTCTAAGATATACCCTAGAGTTTGGGGATCATAAATGCGGAAGAAAATACGTGTATCTAAACACCAAGGAAACCGAGTAAGAATACGTCCCCAATGAGAGAGAAAAGGATCTTTTCAATGATATTAAGGTGGGATAACCATCCAAGGCAGGGATAAAACACAGCAAGTCCTCCCCATTGAGGAAGTGCTTGTCTGACTTTGCTAGCCCCACCTTTGTCCTCCAGAAAGCTCTCCTCCCCTCAGTGAGTTGGCACGGGGGACAAGGGGCTAAGCTGGACTTCCCTGTGGGGGCCAAGGTAGGGAAAAGGGCCCAATGGACCTGCAGAGGTAGGGGAATTCAGAGACCTTGTTTTGATAGAAACCGAAACTCCTCTTCTTGCTGACGCTGCACTTGTGGGCAATCTGCACCTGCTCTCCCCTCCCAGAGTCCAGCTGAAGGGGGTCCCCCACTACCTCACCTCTATCCCCAACCCAAAGAGAGCTCAGAAATCCTCAGGATGATAGCAGAATTGGTTCCACCAAGGCCTTTTCACATTCCAACTTATCCTATCTTGACCCAAAAAAGCTCTACTTTACACAGGAGGGATGAGATTGAAAAATATGGCACAGTTGGCCCAAGGTCACATATCTAGAGAGGGTGAAGGTAAAGGCCAGGCTCTCCAAGAGTTTAACTGGTGACTTCAAACACTGATGCTCCAGTGTACCACTACTCCCAATCTAGCTGTCCCCTCCATCTGCCTGCCTAGAGAAAGGCTTGATTCTGCCTGCCTCAGTTTCCCTACCTGCATAAGTAGGAACCAGCTGGAACCCAGGAAAGGCCTGGGAGTGGGCAGAATTTACAGAGAGGTCAGCATAAATCTTACCTCCCCACACCCCACATCTGTCCTTTCTCTGAGCACGCTGAGACACCAGCATAGAAATACACATGTGCGCGCACACACACACACACAAAGCCGGCAGATCCTCCAAAGATGTTCCCTGAGCCAAATACCCATACCACCCTCACAACTACAGAGACCTATCCCACTCAATAACTAACTACCCTTGCTGCTAACCAAGAAAGACTGACTAAAGGCTGGATGAGAGACAAAGCTGTACAAAACAGCACTGCCACCTCCTTCCTACCCTTTGCCATGGGAGGGAGAAATAGCTGATAGCTCTAACAGACTTGCCTCAACCTCCTTCCCCTACTGCCTGGGGGAAGGTCCTCCAAACCACTGTAATCCCTCCTCCTCCTCAGGCTCCCTAAAATAGCCACTATTTGCCAAAGAGTTATGTGGAGAAGCAAGACAGGAAAGCCTGGACTATCTAAAGGTGTTTAAGTACAGGGCCCTACCATTTGTTTTAGAGGCACCTGGGAACTGCCTCCCCACCAGGTTGCTGCCTGCCTGCCTGCTAGAAGAGCCACGGCAAGTTCTGCTGAGGACAGAAAAGGAAGCCTGGTGTCTGCAGGGAATCTAAAAACAAACCACACAAATGTGTGTACACACAGCAGCAGGAGGAGACAGGAACTTGATCTGTTCCCCACTTGCTTCCTGGCCCAGTGGGAATCCTGGCCTCACTGAGAAGATGAGCCAGGAAAAAGGCCTCACTTGCCTGTCAAGCAGCTGCGGTGTGCACCTGGCCCACGACCCCAAATGGCACACCTTCAGTGGGGGGAGACACCCTCGGTGAGAGGAAACACAACTCAGTCCTCTTAATAGCTTGGTCTCTGAGATGCCCACTCCTCTACTCAAGGATTCCCATGGCAAAGATGGGAAAACTAAGGAAGCAGGGCAAAAGAGCCCAATGGAAACTGGTGTACATAATAGTCCATGGGAATCTTCTCCTCCTGGCCTAGTTCAACCTCAAACCGGTGTTCTGACACTGGCTATGTGACCAGAATAGGGTCCTGGCTTTCTCGTAAGGGCTCAGTTTTCCCATTTATAAAACAGTCAAAATTAATTGAAAATCCATCCTTCCAATGCTGATGGTCCAGGCTAATGTTCTGGGCCCCATCACTGTAACATATACAGCTCCAGCTGCTTCCCATGGCCCAGAGAGACGCATGTGTGGCCTTCACTTTGCCTACAAAGGCCAGGGCCAGAGGTTTTTGCTGAGTAAAAGTTATATGTGGAGAGGGCAAGAGAGCGGCAGACTCATGTTTCCAGGAGGAGGTTATCTGAGCCTAGAAGGGGCAGGGTGGGCCACAGGATACCTCAGGAACTCAGACTCCTACTTCTACTCCATCCATCCATCCAAGCCTTCACTGATGCTCACAAGTCCCCAACAAGGGGTGCTGGGAAAGAGCAGTGAACACTGGTTCACACTAGAGACACCCACACCTCAGAGGCAAATCTGAGGGTAGAAAGCCACCTGCCTCAGGATTCCCAACAGTAGAGGACCACAGGCTCCTAAATGGAGGAAGTAAGGCCCAGAGAGGTCAAGGAATATAGCTGAGGTCACCCAGCCAGTTAATAGCTAAGCTGAGAAGCTAGGGCTTTCCCAGGGTCATAGAAAGAACGTGTCCTTTGGACACCTGTGGGTTCCCATGCCAGCTCTGCCACTAATGACCCTGAGCATGTCATTTCCCTTCCCTGAGCCTTAATCTTCTCCCATCTCATAGAATAATAATCCCAATTTTACAGATGAATCTGAAGCACCCAGCTGAATGCCAGCAAACAGGGTCAGGGAACAACAGAGCAGACTGTGTGTAATTCCCCCTCCAGCTCCAGCCTTCAGTTATGTGCTTCTTCCACTATGAAATGCGTGGCAGGAAGCTAGAACCTGTAGGCCTCCTCACTTGGAGCTCAGGGCAACTTCCACCAGTTGCTTGTACTGTCCCAGTACAAGCTAGGCTGGAAGCAGAGGGGCAGTAGAAAGCCTGAGGACAAAGTCCCCTTCCCAGGCACATGTCCTGTGCACTCTGCCTCAGGGAAACCTCCAGATGAGGACTAGAGACCCAGGGGCCACGCACTTCCAGGGGGTGACCATGGGGCTTCTGAGGTTTTACAGAGAAAAGCCAAGGGCAGCCCAGTTGGGGGAAATGGGTAGCCAGAGTGCTGATAGGGAAAGGCCTTCAACCTGCCGCGGTCACCTCTTCCTGTAAGCTCAGGCCCTTTACTGGAAGGCCCAAAGAGGCGGGGGTGGGGGGTGGGGGGTGTCAGAGGGTGTTTGAGGAGGTCAGCTGGACGGACACACATGAAACTTTACTGTTGATATGGGTTACTGCACAAGCCAGGTCCTTGCCAGCCCTAACATCTGTCTCAAAAACCACCCTAGACCCAGGTGCCTGGCTGTATTCTCTTCCTTTCAGTCTACCAGCAGCCCCATTCACCCCATATCCATCCTGAGGGTTCAGCATAGGGCCTAGCACCTAACAGGCCCTTACCTATTCTTTCTTTGCTTTCCTTTGGCCCAAGATGCCCCAAAACCCAGTTCTTTCTCTAGGAAACATCCCAGGGAGAACACAGGCTTGAACCACAAGTAGGAGTGGGATTTTCCCAGACTGGCAGAATCTACTGCCTGAACTCAACTCTTCTGCTCGGCAGAACGAAGAGGCAAGCACTCACCCCACTCAACTTCTTCCACCCATTTGACAAAACATTTGTGGTTTTGAGACACTAGTGTAAACAGCATTCAGACTTTACCATCTGCTATCCTGTTCCCTGGGGGTCTACTAGGTGTCAGAGGCACTGAAGGAATTTACTGAAGTAATCTCATTTAATTGTCACAACTCTGGGTCTTTGGCCTCCGTTACAGCTTCAAAAACAGGCTCAGGGAAAAAGAGCTTTTGTCCAGGTTCATACCAAGAATCAGTGGCACAATCAGGAGTGGAGCCTGGGTCAGTCCAGCCCACCAGTAGACATGGGGGCTAGCCACATGGTGAGAGAATAGGAGACCTTGTAAAGATTCAAGGAGCCCTTCAGAATCAACACAATTTAACAGATTTTTGGAAAAATGGAAGTTTTTGAATCACGGCCAGAACTAGAAGACAGGGTTTCTGACTCCTACCTCAAGGCTCCTATCAGAGGGCCCTTTTCCCTGAGAGATACCACAGCCCCAGTGGAAGGATCAAATCACATTACCAAAGTTCCCCTGGATGCTAGCACAAGACCTTCAAACTGCCTGGGTCATAGATTCAGAGCCAGAGAAGCCTCAAAGATGTCACTCCAGCTGGATAGTAGATGGTATGAAGAAATTATGAATGTTGTTAGGTAGAATAATGACACCGGTTATGTTAGGAAAGAAAGAATTCTTATCTGTCAGAGAAATGTACATAAATGTTTACAAACAAAAAGATTCAATGTTGGGGTTTTGCTTTAAAAATGCTGTTTCAGGAGAGTAAAAAGAGTGGGCAAGGTAGTGATGAAACAAGGCTAGCCATGTGTTGATGACTATTTTGAAGATGAATAATGGATGTACACGAGAATTCACTATTCTTCTTTTGTGTAAGTTTTAAAAAATTCTATGATCCCAGGGTGACAGCAGTGTACTGTGGTTAAGAACATGGGCCTCAGACTAACCCAACCCAAAGACTTCCAATTCTACTATCTGACCCTGGGCAAGTCACTTCTCTGTTCTAAGCTATTTGTCTAAAAAAAAAAAAAAAAAAAAAAAGCTATTTGTCTCTTCTGACAAATGGAAACCACAATAGTCACAATAGTCCCTACCTTTACCTAGCTTGGGGAAGAATGAAAAAAGGTTTCCTTTGGTGTCTGATAGTGCAATCTGTCCCTAAGTAACATTATTTTTTATCACTATTATGGTTATTATTATTACTTTCACACCACTGCACTGCCTTATGACCAAAGGATAGAGGCCAGATACTAACTTGAGGCTGGGGCCCGGAGTCCCTGAATCACCAGTAAGCTCAATCCTCAGCAGTCTCAGAGATTACTCCTAATAAACACTAGAAACAGCTCAGGGGCAGCCCTAGGCCCCTTGAAGGCTGAGGCAGAGACTCACCTACAGCCCGGAAGAGACAGGCGCCGTCCTCCTTCATTTGCTTGATGATGAAGCCCTTCTTGTCTCTCAGGGCCTTTTCAAACCAGTGCTCCTGCTGGAGGAAGAGGCGGGGGTCAGCAACAGGAAAGGCCTGTACCCCCTCCCTAGGGCCCTGCCCTCCAGTTCCCAAAGGGCCTGGCTAACTGGCTGAAAGGACACTGGTCAGGGTCAAGTTCCCAGCCTTGCTTGACACTCCATGCATGTGGAAGAGGAGACCTTTTCTTTTAGGAAAGTAATCATTGTGTGAGTACGAGACTTGATCCCAGAAGGGTCTCATCTGCTGTCTGACTGACCCTGGTGACCATGCTGGGAATCCAATACTGGGCTCCCACAGGCAGCCAAAGGCCCAGACCTGGCTACCTGGGGATGGGGCAGGGAAAGAACTTGGCTATATCTCAAGGAGTTTAACCTGGTGACCCTTTAGCCACTTAGAATAGGGAAGCCGTTGAGGAGGGAATAACTGGCTAGAACCTGGATCCCAAGCCCTACGTATAGCTAGGGAATGCCAAGATATATTGTATAAAGCAAAACGCAAACATCACATCTCAGTTATAACTGAACGCATTTAAAGTATATGCATTTATGTATATGAATATAAACACAGAAAACTTGCAAAGACCATACGACAAACTATCCTTAAAAGTTGGTATTATAGATGGTTTTATTTGACCTTCTTTCATGAGAGGTATGCAATCCCTTGTCCAAAATTCCAGAACTCCAAAAGCTTTGAAAACCAAAAGTCTCCTAATTCATTTGCCATCATAACCTGATCTGAGCTGGTGAGAACCTATTTATCCCACTTGAAGGTGTATGTACAAACATTATCATGCAGAAACATTCAGGTGTTTTGAGTTATGAGGTACTGCCACAGACCCCACCAGAGGTGTTACATAGCACACAGTATACACACCAGGTGTATACCCCAAAGGTTCAGGTGTAGTAAGCCTATACAAATGTGGATCTTCAGACTTAAAAAATAATGAAGAGGGATGTCTGGGTGGCTCAGTGGTTGAGAGTGTGCCTTCGGCTCAGGTTGTGATCCTGGGGTCCTGAGATCAAGTCCCACATCAGGCTCCCTGCAGGGAGTCTGCTTCTCTCTCTGCTTATGTCTCTGCCTCTTTCTCACTCTCATGAATAAATAAAATCTTTAAAAAAATAATGAAGAGATGAAGCAGCAGAAAAGATGTTTAGGGCAGTGAAACTACTCTGTATGATACTTTTTAAAAAAGATTTATTTATTAGAGAGAAAGAGCTCATGTGCAAGTGGGGGGGGAGGGAGAGAGGGAGAAGCAGACACCTCACTGAGCAGGGAGCCCCAATGTGGGCCTCAATCACAGACCCCAGGATTATGATCTGAGCCGAAGGCAGATGCTTAAATGACTGAGCCATCCAGACACCCTCTGTATGGTATTTTTTAAAAAGATTTTATTCATTTATTTATGAGAGAGACACACACAGAAAGGAAGAGACACAGGCAGGGGGAGAAGCAAATTCCATGCAAGGAGCCTGATGCGGGACTCGATCCCAGGACCCCAGGATCATGCCCCGAGCCAAAGGCAGGTGCTCAACCGCTGAGCCACCCAGGTGTCCCGTATGGTACTTCAACGGTGGTTACATGTCATTATACATTTGTCCAAGCCCACAGAATGTACAACACCAAGAGTGAACCCTAATGTGAACTGTGGACTTCAGGTGATTATGATGTGTCCTACATGAACACTGATTGTAATAAATGCACCACTCTGGTAGGGGATATTAATAATGGGGGAGACTATGCATGTTTGGGGCAGGGGTTATGTGGGAACTCCCTGTTCAATATGGGAACTCTTTTTTTTAAGATTTTATTTACTTATTCATGAGAGATGGGAGGAGGGGGGCAGAGAGGCAGAGACACAGGCAGAGGGAGAAGCAGGCTCCATGCAGGGAGCCCGACGTGGGACTCCATCCTGGGTCTCCAGGATCACGCCCCGGGCTGAAGGTGGCGCTAAACTGCTGAGCCACCCGGGCTGCCTGGGAACTCTTTTTTTTTTTTTTTTTTTTTTTAAAAAAAAGAAAGGGGCAGCCCCGGTGGCGCAGCGGTTTAGCACCGCCTGCAGCCCGGGGCGGGGGGGGGGGGCGGTGATCCTGAAGACCCAGGATCGAGTCCCACATCGGGCTCATTGCATGGAGCCTGCTTCTCCCTCTGCCTGTGTCTCTGCCTCTCTCTCTGTGTCTCTATGAATAAATAAATAAAATCTTAAAAAAAAAAGAAAAAGAAAAAAAAGATTTTATTTATGGGACGTCTGGGTGGGTCAGTGGTTGAGTGTCTGCGTTCAGCTTAGGGCATGATCCTGGGGTCCGGGGATCGAGTCCCACATCAGACTCCCTGCAGGGAGCCTGCTTCTCCCTCTGCCTCTGTCTTTCATGAATAAATAAAATCTTAAAAAAAGATTTGAGAGAGAGCGTGCATGCACACACACAAGCAGGGGGCGGGGGGAGCAGCAGAGGGAGAAGCCAACTCCCAGCAGAGCAGGGAACCCTGATCATGGCCTGAGCCGAGGGCAGACACTTAACTGACTGAGCCACCCAGGCACCTCAATATGGGAACTCTTGTTCAGTTTTGCTGTGAACCTAAAACCGCTCTAAAAAGTTAAGTCTATAAAAAAATAATAATGTCCACGTGTCACTTATAACATATTTTCCATTTCAAAACAAAACCAGAAGCAGCAGACCTTTCCCAGGCCCCTTACGCCCTCTCCTGGCCACAGGAAGAAGCCAGGCTTATCCAGCATCCAGGCTAGGGACCAGAAATCCCAAACCTGCTCCTCTGGGATATCACCCTGCCCCAGGATTTACAGGATCTGGGCTAATGCTGACTAGACAGGGGAGTCCCTTCTCTGCAGGCCACTTTTCCCCAGCTCAGATGAGTGAAATTTCCAGCAGAGTAGGAAGTACTAGGTATGGAGGCTCTGCATGCCAATCCCAGCTGTCACCCACTTGCCCTGTGATTTCAGGTAACCTACTTGAACTCTCCAAACCTCAGCTTCCTATCAAATAGAGGATAGGTGACCTACCTGATGGAGCAGTCAAGAAGCTCAGAGGAGCTTCAGGGCCTGAAAAGGCTTGGTAAATAACAGGTCATCAGTCACAGAAGGGGTAAGACTAGCATAGACAGAGACCACATGCAACTGAGGGGCCTGCAGCAAGTCCCACAAGGGTGGCTGGACAGTAGGGGATGAAGGGGGGCGGTGACAAGGGAATGCCCAGCAGCTCCACCATTAGGGCCCACACCCCAGGAAGGTGTGGCTGGCTTTCCAAAGATAACAAAGGCACCTGAAAACCCTTAATGGGCTTCCATGGACAGCACAGAGACCATTGTTTGTGCACAATATTCCAGCATGTGCCTCTCCTGCCCTAGAGGCTATGGAATAGCACACTTAGCCAGTTTCCCCCAGTCCATCCCTGCCCTGCAGGGACAGCCATCTCCCAGCCAGGGGTCACCAGCAAGGAAGCTGCAACTATGGCTACAGGTCCACACTGGACAGAAGAGAAGTTCTAAAAAAGGGCACACAGCAACCTCCTGCCCTTGAGTGGAGGGGAAAAAAAGAGATTGAGAGGGAATGGGATCAAAGAGGAGAGGGGCTCCTACTTATTCATCCAACAAAGGTTTACCAGGCAGCTGCTAAGTCAGACCCTGACTATAATAAGCCTGACAACAAGGACAGAGAAATGAACCAGACTTGGTCTCTACCCCCCGACAAGCTCACAAACTGCTAGGGGGGATGGGCAAATAGGGAAAGACCACACACGAGTGTAAGCAGGGCAGTGAAAGAGTTGAACACATGGTGCTATAACTGGGTAAGAAATCACTTCTGGGGACGCCTGGTTGGCTCAGTTGGTTAAGTGTCTACCTTCTGCTTAGGTCGTGATCCCAGGGTCCTGGGATGGAGCCCGACGTCTGGCTCCCTACTCAGTGGGGAGCCTGCTTCTTCCTCTGCCATTCCCCCACCCACTTGCACTTCTCTGGTTCTCTCCATCAAATAAATAAAGTCTTAATCAAAAAAAAAAAAGAAAGAAAATCACTTCTAGGGGTACCTGGCTGACTCAGTCAGAGGAGCATGTGATCTCAGCTTGGTGAGTTCAAGCCGCAAGTTGGATGTAGAGATTTAATTAATTTAAAAACATCACTTCTGGGGATCCCTGCGTGGCTCAGCGGTTTAGCGCCTGCCTTTGGCCCAGGACGTGATCCTGGGGTCCCGGGATTGGGTCCTGTGTTGGGCTCCCTGCGTGGAGCCTGCTTCTCCCTCTGCCTGGGTCTCTGCCTCTCTCTGTGTGTGTCGCTCATGAATAAATAAATAAAATCTTTTAAAAAAATAAATAAAAACATCACTTCTACCACAAAGCACCGGGGATGCCAACGGCCCAGCAATGAGAGTCCAGCACAGCTAAAAGTCCTGGGTAGTACTGTGCAGGTAAGTAGGGAGGAGCCAGGAAAAAAGATCAGCTCATATTAGCCAGATGCCTGCCCATGCCAGGTACCTGATGCAAAGGGTAACTTCATTTAATTGTTCTTACCACAGCCCAGGTGGCAGTAAGCATTATCCTCATTTGACAAAGTCAAAAAGAGCTGGAGTTTGGGCACCAGCAAAGCCTAGTATAGAGGCAACAGAGGAGGCCTCATGAGCCACATCATGGAGACATATCGGGCAGCCCATCCTGGGGAAGTCCTGGTTTGCCCCCCAAAATGAAGGAAGCCTGAGCATACCCTTTGCACTAGGAAGGCTTTGGTCCTGGGGCTGTCTGGGATTGGCCTGGATCTGGAGGCCAAACCATGACCCTAACCACTAGCTTTGGCCTTGCAGCCTTAAGGGCTTTGGGTCTGGCTGAAACCCTGCCTCTTCCTTTGGGAGAGAAAACAGGGAGGTCATGGTCCTGTGCTCCAGGAAGAGTTTAGAGTCCCAGAAGCCCCTAGCATAGTCTCCTCCTTCCCCCAGCTGGACAGGAGCCTCTGAGAAAGATGCCAACTTGGGAGCTGTTCAGCAAAGTGGCCCAGGAAGGAAAGGCTGGATGGGGGCTAGCCTTGCCATTGATAAGTTTAAGCTACATCAATGCCCTGACCTGAGAAAGTCAAGTCCAGACGATGAATCTTACAAGCCCACTGCTGAGCCTGTGGGCAAATCCCTCCACGTCTCAGAGCCTCCACAAGGGGGCTGAGTAAAGCTGACATCAGGGGATCCCAGGTGCCAAGACTCTGCAATTTACTGATCCAAAGGCCCAAGAGAAGCTGAAGCACACTGTGGGACCCAATTGACTTAGGTTCCAATCCAGCCCTACCAATTATCAGCCATGTGATGAACCACTCTGAAAACTCCACAGTTTCCCAAACTGTGAGGTGGAATAACAAGCTTCCCAATAACAGGGTAACTGAGAAGACTCAAATATTACAGGACTTTGCCCAGTAGGAGAGAACTTAATGGATTCTCTTCTCCCTGAAAGGGAAATAAGAAGACTCCTATAGGAGGCCAGATGATGACCACCCAAAGAAATCAGTCCCTAATCCCTGGAACCTGTAACTGTTACTTAGTAAGGAACAAGGTGGGCGCCTGGGTGGCTCAGTGGTTGAGCATCTGCCTTTAGTTGGGTCATGATCCTGAGATTGAGTCCCACATCAGGCTCAGGGAGCCTGCTTCTCCCTCTGCTTATGTCTCTGCCTCTTACGAATAAATAAAATCTTTAAAAAAAAAAGAATAAGGAAGGGTCTTTGGGGGGTATGATTTAACTCTTGAGATTGGGAGATTATTTTGGAGTATCTGGGTAGGACCTAGATGCAAACACAAGTGTCCTTAGAACAGCAAAGTCCTGACACAGAAAAGGAGACTGCACATAAACAGAGAAGATGGTGTGAAAACATGAAGAGGTTGGAGTGATACAGCCATGAACCAAGGAAAGCTGGCAGCCACCAGAATCTGGAAGAGTTCTGGATTCTCCAGAACCTCTGCAGCGAGTGCAGCCCTGCCAACACTTTGATTTTGGCCCAATGAAACTGATTATGGACTTCTGGCTTCCAGCACCATGAGGGAATAAATTTCTGTTGTTCTAGACCACTCAGTTTGTGTCAATTTGTCACAGCAGCCACAGGAAACTAATACAACTCCCTTGAAGCACTCCCTGGTGTGACCCATGAAGCAATATGGCATGGTTCCAGTCCCAGAGGATCCACCTCTCTAGCATCCCCTCAGGGAGAGGATCAGAATGAAGGTATCAGGGGCCTGGAATTCCCTCCTTGGAGTCTGGGAAGCTGCTCACCCTGCCTATCAATGAATGAGCTGCCACTGCCACTGAAAGGGGAGTGGCAGCTTGTGGGCAGATGTCTTCTTAGAGCCCAGGGCCAAGGTGTTTAGTATTCTGGCCTTCACAGCTCTGTCCCAGCAAGCCTGATGCCAAGACCACCCCTCTCTCCCCTAAAAACACCCAGGAACACTGGCTCAGCTCCATGGGCAAAACATAGGCAGCCCATCCAATGAAAAACACAGGCACACTGCTAAGGAGCAACACAGGCTCTCCAGGGAGAAAGAATGGGAAAAGTACAACGCCCCAAACCTACTGCTGGGCCACTGAGGGGGCAAGAGGAGGTGGGTTCAAAAATGAAGATTCTATTATTTGCAACAAAAACAAAGTACTGATGCATGACACAACATGGATGAGGCCTGAAAATAATATGCTAAGTGGAGCCAGATACAAAGAACTGCACATTGTATGATGCCATTTACATGAACCATTCAGAACTGACAAATTAATCGAGACAAAAAGTAGATTAATAGTTGCTGGGGACTGGGAGGTGATGAGGGGACTAGGGGATGGGGATGGTGCAGGGCTTCTTTTACAAGTGATGAAAATGTTCTAAAACTGATTGATCATAGTGATGAGCGCACAACTCTATGAATACACTAAAAGCACTTTAAATTGGTGAGTTCTATGGTGTGTGAAGAATATCTCATTAAAGCTGTTAAAATTAAACAAACCCGAGGGCCTATACCACTGGCAGGGGAGAAAGAAGCCAAACACTGCTTGAAAACTTTGTAGCATACCCCCATAAGCCAAAGAGCTTCACCTGAAACTTTCAAAATGGGTAGGGGAGTGTGCAGCAGGGAATTAAAGAAGAGATCACAATTAGCTTCCAAGAAATGAGTCCAACCTCCCTCCACACTGTTACCCATTTTAAGACTGGAGAAACTGAGGTGCAGAAAGAGGAAGTGCCTGAAGATATGGGACTCAAACCCAGATGGCCCAGGAAAGGACTACTTCCTGCTACGAGACTCTATCTCCCCGAGACTCTATCTCCCAGCAAAGGAATCAGCAGATTCCTATATACCAAAGCTTGCCTGTTACAAAGGATTCCAGGAGGAACCAGATGATCCTGGGGAAACTGCAAAATAATTAGCCAAGCTCAGAGGTGGGCCAGGTCAGGTATTCATACACTCAATAACCCTAGGGGCAGGGGTGGCCTTTTGGGGGGAAAAAAAAAGCAGCAGCAGCAGCAGCTGAAAAGTCAGCCTAAGGCCATAAATCAGCCAAGCAGGGACTCTGGGGTTTGAACTCAGGCCTGCCCAGCTCCAAAGCCCAAACTTTTCCCACACTACAACCACAGCATCCAATAGGCTCCCTGAGAGGTAACCCCCAAGCTTATTCACCATAATACAACTGGATACAAAAATCACTGTCTGCCAACCCCAAGCCTCACAATGAACAGACATCTATCCTGCCCATCAAGTTTGGATGGTGGAGAGGGAAAAAAGGGGGGGGGAGAGAAAGAGAGAGAGAGAAAGGAACCCAGATTTTCCTCAAAAGACACCCACCATTCTCTGTTACCTCTAGGTCCAGAGGGCTTTGGCTTGAGTTCCCTAAAATCCCAAAGCTAAATGACACTTCACCAGCTCCTTACCTGACCAATGAAGAAATGGAGACCCAGAAAACATAGACCTACCTATTCTGATTCATCCAGCAAAGCTCCAGCAGAGCCAGAGCGGGAATCCAGGTACCCTGGCTATAGTGCCAGGTCTGGCTTCTCCCATCACCTGAGCATGCATGCCCCCTTCTGAAAATGCTCTGTGGGGTCCTCAAGCTCAGGAGACTTAAAGCCACTCTTTTCACAGGGTAGACTCAGTAAGGTGGCCATGCCTGGAAAAGGAAACCCCTGACACTACCACCTCCCCAGCACTAGGACCCCAGGGTGCCAAAGGGGCTCCTGAAGTCCTAAAGGAGTCACAGCATCTGAACAACCAGGAGATCTGAGTAGTCAAAACAAGGTTTCACCATCTGAGTTTCCTCCCAACAACTCCCTTCTTTCCCAGGAGATCTAATGGGCCTCCAAGAATACAAATGTCCCAGGTGACAGTTCAGGACCAAGACTGGATGGAGCAGCAGGAAGACTCTCCTCTCTTATCACCAAAAAAGTCCCAAGTTGGACAAGGTGAGGCAGGGAGAAGCATCTTATTCTCCTTCTGTTCTAAGAAGTGTGAAGACAGGAAAAGCCTTTCCTCTGTCATTGGGAAGACATCATGCAATCATAGAGCTTTACTTCCATGTTCTTATGGGAACAAGTGTAAGGGAGAGAACCTAGAAGATGTAAACAGGGTGTAAGGAAATTTCTTTCTAGTCACCATGGCAGCACACAACCTTCTTCCTTTATGTCTTCAGACCAGGGACATAGCACTCCCTATTTCTGTGAATAAAAGGCAGACTACTCCAACCACGAAGAGAAACAATTCCTGACCCTGTGGGCCCAGACAATTTATTCTAGCAGCAAAGGGTAGAAAGGAAGCAAGGACAGACAAGGCCCAAGACAAGCTCATGACAAGGCCCTGGCCCCTGTGAAATACAGAAAGATTTACTGAGCCAAGGGAAAAATAAATATGGGTAGAGAATTTCCCTAGAGTGGGGATGTCCCTGGGAAGAAAAAAGCTTGTTGAAAGGAATTCAGGAAGATCAAAACATTTCCCTGGTCCTGGAAATGAGAAGCAAAGAGATGGGTCAGGGAGAAATGCAAGAGTATCTCCTAGTTCTTCACAGGAGGCCTCAGCCACCATGTCCCCAGTACCTGACAACCTCCTCATAGAAAGTAGGGAGCTACTTTCTATGAGGGGGCTCAGGTAAGGGGTTCTTATTGCTATGAAGAGCACCTAGGTCTTTATGTTCAATGGGGGAGGTCTCAGGCCACACTAGAGAAATGCAAGAGTATCTCCTAGTTCTTCACAGGAGGCCTCAGCCACCATGTCCCCAGTACCTGACAACCTCCTCATAGAAAGTAGGGAGCTACTTCCTGGCCTGAGGGGGCTCAGGTAAGGGGTTCTTATTGCTATGAAGAGCACCTAGGTCTTTATGTTCAATGGGGGAGGTCTCAGGCCACACTAGAGAGGACCTCATTTCCCTCTCACTGGTGAGAAAGGATTGCCTGGTTGCAGGGGAGGGGGACAGAGCCTCATACCCAAGCGGAGGTATGGAGGACCCCTCAGGCCCCTCCCTAAGGTGAAGGATTTCTTGTCCCTGAGAAGCTTAGTCCCGTGGGAAGAGGCTCTTCCTCAGAATCCCATGTTACCCATGTCCCAAGGGGAGTGAATAGTTCTCAGGATTCAGTTCACAAGTAATCTGAGGCTCAAGTCCCCAAAGCAAAATATATTATGTCCCTAAAAAGGCCCCTGTAACTGGGGTACCCATATGTGATCTGAAGTGAGGTGAACTTAGTACTCAGGGCAAACTCAAGTCTCAGGTCCTAAGGTGGGCTGAGTTTTCTCACACACAGGAGAAAAAGTTTAAACTCTTAGGGGGAGACCTGAGACCCTATTCCCCAGAGACTTAGGGCCCAAAGTGGAAGGAGTCTTCCTGAAGTGAGAAACCCAGACCTCATCTCTAGAGACACACCAGTCACTGGGATATGTATGGGGTCTCTTGTCCTTGAGGGCAAGCTCAAGTGTCCCTGGTGCAATGGGTCTCAGGCCCTGAAGGCAGACTTAGATCTATGGGTAGGCCTCAGGCTCCATCTCTGGGACTCCATGCTACCATGTTCTCTGAAGAGTTTATCTGGCTACAGTTCCTGAAGCAGAGATCTTCTATCCCTGACAAGAAGCTCAGGCCTTTGGAGCAGGGGATGCTAAGATCCCTGTTACAGGGGGAGAAAGGGCTGTTACATACCCAAGCTGTGTTTCATTCCCTCATAATCAGGGTAGAAGGATCTCATATCCCTGTGTTTGTGTGTGTGGAGGGAGTGTCTCAGACCACCCAAGGAGAACACTCAGATACCAATCCCTGATTTAAAAAGGACCTCTAAAGACCTCACCTTGCCTGGGACCTCTGTGTGGGGGGTATCCATTTCCCGAAGAGGTTTCAAACCCCATCTCTGTAAGCCCCAATCCATAAGCATGGGGAATCTTAGCTTCAAGTACCCAAAACAATGAGGCTTATTTTCTTGAAGAAAGGTTCAGACTGGGGAGGTTGGGGGACAGAAGAGCTGAAGGCCTATCAGTTAAAAGAAGCTTCAGCTCTTAGAAATTCAGACTCTTGGCCCCAAGGAGGTCTCGGACCACTGAAAGGAAGCATATACCCTTATCGCTTAGAAAAGGGATGAATCTCATGCACTTTAGTAGTTTCTGGTCCGAGTGTTAGTTTTGGCCCTTGTCCCCAAAGGGAATCTTAACTCTCTCGAAGAAATTTTATCTCCCTTAATAAAAATTCAGAAGATCCCCTTCTCTAAAGGGAATATATATGTGTGTGTACATCAGGCTCCTGATTCTAGAAGAGGGAGTCTCAAGCCCTTGAAGGCAGACTTAGGCCCCTTAAGGAAATCTCAGACTCGGACTTCTGCGTGGTCCTAGGCTGTCTCCCCGAAAAGGAAGTGGGAGTGCTGTCCTGTATAAACGGTCTCTCAGACCCCTGAAAAGGGTTTAGGTATCTCGGGGATGCTCAAAATTATCCTGAGGTCTCTACCTTACTTGTGTTCACACAAGGAGTCGTCTTAGAAACTTATCCCAGAAGAAAGGAAATCTCAAGGCATCAAACACACACCAGGTCCCCCAGAGCCATGAGACTCCCCTCTCAGGAGGCATTCCCACCTACTGGTCGTACGTGAGCTTTCAGGGACTGGAGTAAGGGTTCCGGGTTCCAGAAGGGACCACAGACTGCATCGGTAAGTCCGCCATCTTATCTGGGGCTTCTGATCCCCAAGTCCTTGGTAGGGGGCGGGGAAGAGAGTGTCTCGAGCCCCTACCATCAAAGAAGAATGCCAGGCTCCGGGAGAAAGCATAGGTCCCTTGGAAGATCTCAAACAGCCTTCCTTAGGTCCCCACCCAGTCTGGGCACTTCCATTCACCATACCCACTCACCTGTCACCCCCAGCCCATTACCTGCTCGACGGTTGCGGGGTCCATTGCCTCGATGCGAGCAGCAGCCGCTTCATACTCGTCTTCACTGTTATAACCTGCGCCGACCTCCTCACGCTCTGGACTGCCCCCTGCAACCGCTCCGACCCCGGGGGCTTGACGCCGACGCTTGCTGTGGCCCGGCCCAGAGCAGCAACCGCCAACGCCTACCGCTCCGCCCACGCCCACCACCACGCCCGCCGCGCCCACACCCGCCGCTGCTGCGCCCAGCGCGTCGCCGGGACCGCCGCCGGGACCAACAGGGCCCCCGCAGGGAGGAGGAGAGGCCTGCTGTGGCCGCGGACCCGCCACGGCGCCAGGCGGCACGGCCAGCGCCCAGCGGTGAAGCGCTCCCGGTGGCCCCGGTAGCGGGCCCTGAGGCGGTGGCGAGGCCCGAGGACGGGCCCCCACGACGCCCGAGTCACGGTCGCGGTCGCCGCCGCCCACACCCGTGCCGCCGCCGCCCACGCCCACACCCCCGCCGCGACGCGGCGCCGGGGGCAGCGGCCCGGGCGGCGGCGGTTCGTTGGTGGGGTCGGCGTCGGGAGGCGGCGGCTTCTTTTTGGGGAGAATAGTCATGGCGGCACCGCCAAGTACCCCCCAGCAAACCCGGCGCGGGGCACGCTGGGAGAGAACCCGGATGAGGGGGCTACTGTGGTGCGCGAAGCACGACGGGATCGGCGAGACCCGGATAAAGGGATTGAAGCACCGGTTCGAGAACCCTCGGTGGCGCGCGGGTCACGCGGCAGGAGAACCCGGATGTTAAGTCCTAGATGAAAGCACCGCGGCGAGTTTGTCGTAGCCTCCTTTCCAAGTCCAACAAGCTTATTGCTACGCTCGCTCGTTCCGGACTGCTGCTTCAAAGGAAACAGAACCAAAACAAGCACCTCCTCGCCCCGCCCCCTCGCAGGTTCTTGAACTACCGGGTGGGGCCCCGGGGCGCTGCGCACGCGCGCCAGAGCACGGCCCCGCCTCTCGTTCGGAAGTACGTGGGCAAAATTCTACGCCGCCGCCACAACAAGTGAGGGCACCAACCAATCGAGACGCCTGCGTAGGTCCTCGATGACGCCCACGGGCCAATCAGATGCGAGCAATCGCCCTCCCGAGCCTTCGGTCTCAGATTTCAGTCAAAGTCGGCGCCTCGGTTCTTTGCCTTTCTTCTCGTTCACTCCGTCACACTCTCTTCTCTCTCCGAGGCTCTAATTCGCAGGCGGCGGTACTACAACAGGGCAGCGTGGCCGGCCCTGCGCACGACAATCTTGAAAGCGCTTCCCCTGCCAGGCTCCCAACTTGGCCGCAGTCAGCTGGACTGACTGGAAAATATCAACACTCCCAGAGCACTAGCACTCCCCTGAAGCGTCAGTTCCGGTCCCACCCACCTGCAAATCCACATCCAGAGGAGAGGCGGGCGCCGCTTCACCCTGGCAACAGGCCGAGTTCTGCGGTGACTGGTTAAGATAGGCCGTCACTCACGTTGGACCGGCCAACCCTGGGACAGACCTGCCTCGCGAGGACCTTGGGTGTTTGGGAAGCAGACACACCTTTGGCGCCGCAGCGCTCTCGCCCTCGCGTTGACCTCCCCGCCCCTGTGGCTAGTGCGCAAGCGCGGCACAGCCTTTCCGACCTGCCCTCCTGCCCCCCCTTCCCCCGCAACTAAGTTTACCTGGATGGAGCAAAAGTTTATGAGCCAGAGCTGTTACCAGCCCCCCTGGCAAGGGGGTTGGTAAAATCCGTGGTATTTGAGCGGTGGGAGAGCTACAAGCTAATCATAGCTCTGCCTCTCCTGTGTGACTGATCTTTGGCAAGTCATTTAACACCCACCCCATCTGCAGTTTTTCAAAAAATTTTTTTGTTTATTTTTTAGTAATCTCTGTACCCAGTGGAGCTGGAACTCACAACACCCGAGATCAAGAGTTGCATGCTCTTAGGACTGAGCCAGTCAGGAGACCCCATCTGCACTTACTACTTTTCTGTAACATGGAAGTGGTAATTATGACTTAAGGATCAGAGATGAATGCTTGTAAAGGGCCTAGTGCTGTGTCTAGCACATAGTAAGTAAGTGTTCAATAAACTAGTCTGAATGGCATGCAAAAAAAAGGATCCCAGGCTTGACGGTCAAGAAGACCTCAGTTCCTGACCCTGATGGATTGTTACCAACTCTATGACCTTGAGCTAGTCACTGTGTCTCAAATTTGAGGTTACCCAAGCAAAACGGGTAATGATAATGCCTGCCCAAACTACCTCAAGGAGTAGTTACAGGTTCAGATGGGCTTATGAATCAGGAAGTTATTTCGAGAGGTGAAGGCTTGCTGCCAGTCTTAGGAGTCAAGCCATATAACATGTTGACTGAAAGACGATCAGAAAGCTCTTCTGAGTGCCATCTAACCTTCTTCCTGCAGATGCTGACCTTGATTGAAGTTCTTCCTTGAAGGGTGTCAGTTACAAATGGAATGTTGTGTTCACTGCTCTGAAGACTTAATGGGAGAAGATTCACATTTAATGGGCCTATTGTGTTCAGGGCACTGTGCCAAATGCCTATGCGTGTTATCACATTGAATCGTCTCATGATCATCCCACTTGACCTAGATTTCCTACTGGATACTTGTCCAGCACTACATGTCTAAAATTGAACTTAGGATAATCACTAGCTAATCTTCACTAAATACTTTCTATGTGCCTGACACTGTCTGCTAACAGCTCTGATGTTCCTTTTGACAGTGAGTGGCACCCCCACTCAGCCTTTGTCCAAGCCAGAACCTGGGAGTCAACCTGGTCTGCTCCCTCTTCCTCAATTCTTACATGTCTGTCAATCCCAAGTCCTGCTGTTCTACTTCTTAAATCTCGACCCTCCAGCTCTGACCACCACTACATGGTCCAAACCATCATCACCTACCAACTGGACTACTGCAAAAGCCACCTCACTGCTCTTCCTTCTGAAACCTCATGACTCTCCTGTGTATAAGCCTTCAGAAGTCCCCATTATCCTTAGGATAAAGCCCAAACTCTGTATCATAGCTTCAAAGGCTTTTTGTGATCAGGCCTATCTCTACATCCTTACTCTCATCACAGCCTCACACTCTCCTCCAGTTGTACTGAACTATTTCAGTTCCCCCAAAGCCCTGAGCTTGCTCCCTAACCTCTATATGCTGTTCCATCCACCTGAAACATTTTTATCCTTTTGCCACCTCATTCTTTGGGTGTTGGCTGGGTTAAGTTCTCCTGTCATCTGCATGCTTCTGCAATCTCCAGCACTGCATTGTAATTGCTTAATTGTCTGCCTTCCATGCTCACTTCTGTCAGTCAGAGACGATGTCTTCTCTGCTCATCTTTGTATCACTAGGGCTAGCACATGATATGCAGTTAATAAAATATTTGGTGAATAAATGATTATTATCTTACAGATCAGCAACCCGAGGCAAGAGAAGGTTTAAATGACTCCCTCACCCAGGGATTGGAACCCAGGTCAACCCAAATCCAGGGTCTGTCTTCTCAGTCCTCCACAGAGCTCAGTAACCCAGGAGAGAGAATGTAGATGTCCACAAGGAAGAGGAGTTTGCCAAACTGAGATTTCCTTCTTCTTTTTTGAGTTCTTTTTTGTAAAGTAAGCTCTAGGCCCAATGTGGGGCTTGAATTCACAACCCCAAGATCAAGAGCTGCGTGCTGTAAGCCAGATAGGTGCCCCTGAGAGATGCTTTTAATTAAGATTCAGTTCAGAGCCATTTGCTGTCAGGAAGCCTGGGTTTCAGTTTCCTCTAACCAAGCATATGCCACTCTGGGTCTCAGTTTCCCCATCTGTGAGTGAGAGAGCTGGAGCAGATGCTGTCCTAGGGGCATGTCTCCAGACTTCCTGGCCTGCTTTGCTGGCTGTAGATTCAGTTCTTCAAACCACCTTCTTTTAAGTTCTCCTAGATCCCCATCTTCCAGAACATGTCACCAACCATCGACCTCCCAATACCTGCACCCATACCAGCCTTTCTCCAAGTTGAAAGAAATTGAAACCAGAGTACTTTGAACCCCTCAGCCCAACCCAGCCTCTGAACCCACAGAGCCAGGAGGTGCTCATCCTCATCTCTCCTCTCAGGTTTTATTGACTGATGGAAACTACATCTTTGGCAGCCACCAGCTCCACGGGGACAGTGCTGGGGAACAGGGAACCTGAGATGATGCCTGATTTCAGCCTGAGAGCAGACACAGAATTCCGGAAGGTGACCCGAGAGGGAAAAGAAAGAGGAATATGTGAAAAGGTGTTGTTGGGGTGGGGGAGGAGGAGGAAGAGATAGAGATCAAGAAGTCCCTCCTGCCCTCCTACAACTCCCAGAGTTTGGGAACAACCCAGGTCTCAGCCCCTGATGCTTCTAGACTCCTGCCCAATAACATGGAATCAGGTATGATCTCAAACACAGCCCAGCTCTCGCTGGCTACTAGGCTCTTATCTCAGCCAGTCCAGACTCCAGCCCAACCCAGAAAGGAAGCAAACCAGAGGAGAAGAGAGGAGGAGTTGGAGGTGGCCCCTCTGATTAGGGCAGGTGTAAATACTGCAGCAGACTGGGCAGGGGCTTTGCATAATGTCACAGCAGCAGCTGCTATTGCTCGAGTTTGCTGGGGGCCCAGCAGAGGACAGGGTTGAAGGGACCTGTTTCCAGCAGCCAGGAGAGGGGAGTAGTGTTTGTGCTATCTGTGTGTACTGGGAAAGGCAGCCTGACCCCTGAGCCAAGGCAGGGCAGGGGATGGTGGCAGGTCACTGCTGAGGCCACAGCCCAGGAAGCCTGTGGTTGCATTCCAAGCTTCAGAATCAGGGAGGTGTTGGGCTTCGTGGAGGGTGGGGATGTCTCCCAGAGGCCAGATCAGAGGTGAAGGTTCTCTGAACCCCCAAACCTCCACAGCCCAGCCAGATAGAAGAGGAAATCTCATCTCTCCTTCTCAGGCCAGAGCTCATATATCAGGTGGGAGCCCAGGTGCCCAAGTGGAGCAGCATGCAGGAGGCCAGCTGGGGGGAGAGAGGCCAGTCCCAGTGTGCTGGAGCAAGGAGGCTGGGGGGTGGGGGGGTTTGCTGAGGAAGCCCAGCACTTCAGTGCCCCCTGGAAAAACTATCTGGGGTGGGGAAAGTTTCCCCTTCCCTGGTTACTTCCCCACACAGGTAAGCCATTCCATGAAACTCCATTGCATAGTTCTCAGTGGGGGGCAGAAGGGGTCCCCAGGCCTGCCCCTCTCCGCCTCCCCAAAATATGGCTTTGGAAAGGAGTCCCCAAGAACTGAGAGGGCCCTCTGGATGGGCGGGCCCACAGCTCACAGGGAAGAGATCTTGACAGTCTCTGGGAGGAGGCAAGGGGTGCCCAAGCTGGAGTTCCTGAGGGTGCTGCTGGCCCCACCGCCACCACCGGGGGAGGAAGGTTGGCTCTCATCTGGCGTGTTGGCCGGAGGGGTAGGGATACTGATGATGGCAGCCACAAAGTCCCGACTGTCGCAGTTCAGGTCAAGGCTGTCATGGGGCTTGGCATTGAGGCTTGAGCGGCTGTAGATAAGGGTGGGGAGACACAATCTTCTTAAAAGGTCATCTTAATACTTGCCACAGCAATCATGACATTTATTGAGTGCCTACTGGGTCCCTGACACTGTGCCAAATGCTTCACCTACATCCTCAATTATGATAGTGCCCAGTGAGGGCTCTGGCATCAGGAGGTCCTGGGTTAAAATTCTGGTCTCACTTTGGCCCCTCTAAACCTCTCCTTTCTTTTTCATCTGTAGCATGGGAATAACATGCCCCCTCATAGGGTCATTGTGGAGATTAAATGAGATAGGAAATGCTACAAAGTATTTGGCCTGGAACATAATGAGCACACATGGGAATAACAGTATTTCCTACCTCATAGGTCACTGTGGAGATTAAATGAGAATAAGAAGTGCTACAAAATGTTCAGAATGGCACCTGGAACATAATGAGCACACATACAAAAATGTTCTTTGTTATAGTGACTCCTGACAATGCCTAAATTCTCACAATGATCTATTGTAATATCTACACAACCTTGTCCCTGTTCCTTTCTGGTTTTACTTCCTACTATTCTCCCCCTATCTCACTCCACTCTACTCATAGTAGTTTCCTGGCTGTGTCTCAAACACGCAGACCCATTCCTGCCTCAGGGCCTTTGCACAGGCTGTTTGCTCTGTCTTGACTGCTTTTCCTCTAGATATCCATACAGTTCCTTCCCTCCCCTCCTTCAGTCACCTTGACAAAGCCTTCCCTGACCACACTATTTAAATTGCATCATAGGGACGCCTGGGTAGCTCAGCAGTTGAGCATCTGCCTTTGGCTCCAGGTGTGATCCCGGGTCCGGGGATCGAGTTCCACATTGGGCTCCCTGTGAGGAGCCTGCTTCTCCCTCTGCCTATGTCTCCACCTCTCTCTCTGTGTCTCTCATGAATGAATGAATGAATGAATGAATGAATGAATGAATAGATAAACAAATAAATAAATCTTTAAAAAAATAAACTGTATTATACCCTGTTCTGTACTCTGTCCCCCAGCCCTGATTTATTTTTCTTCTTGGCACTTAACACACTACATCATCTGTGTGTTTATTAACAGTCTCATTCCACTAGAATATAAATTCCAGAAGGTCAAGGTCGTGAAATCTCAGACCCTGCCCCTCCCCAACCCGGTCCATGCTCTGAGTTTCCCCAGGGGGTAGCCAGCAGGTGGGAGTGCTTACCTCTGAGGGGCAGGGCTCCTCCGCAGCCCTGCCAGTGTGTCCAGCTCCTGCATGCTGCCACGACTGACTGAAGCAGTGGAGTTGGCAAGGCGAATGGCACGGCGCTTGGCCCTGCGGGGGCAGCAGGAGGACAGCAGGCTGCCAGGCCCCACTGCCTGGGAGGACACGGAGGTGCTGCGACTGGTGCGGCCCCCCAGTGAGACAGCACCCAGAGCCTCGCTAAAGGTTAGCTCATCTGTGAACTCGTGGCACTGTGGGAAGATGAGAGGCATGGTCACAAGGCAGCACAGAGGAACTGGCTTTACCCCTAGGCCTTTGCTTAGGCTGCTCCTTCCTTTTTGGAAGTCACTCTCACTTCCCTTCCCTTGCCCACCCTGCAAGGCTCAGCTGTACTGGGGCCTCTTCCAGAAAGCCCTGTGTGATTTCCACAAGAAGTAGCCCCCCATCCCAGGGAGGGATCTGGCTTGGCCGCAGAGGAACCCCTCCCTTCATTCTGCCACACCACCTCTCATCAGGCCTCACCGTCGTCTTCTCTAGACAATGCAGGAGGTGGTGATGTTGTTGCTCGAAAGCAGAACGGTTCCGGACACACAGCGCCTGTTCCTCCCCACTGCCACTGTCCTAGAGTGGATGGAGGAGCAGAGGGATGAGGTCAGAAGCTTCCTCCTCCTGTCACTGCTCACCCCCAACCCCAAATCAGGCCCCTCCCCACCTCGAGGCCCCCGTTCTGCTTGTACTGCAGGAAGGCATTGGTGGTACCACTCTTTGCCAACCGGATCCTTGCCAAGCGCACCTTCTACAGAGAGAGGAGAATATAAAGGGTCAGATGGGCAGACACAGAGTGCACTAGCTTGGGGTGTGGGGAATGGGTAACGGGTACAAAGACAGAAGAGGCAGTTACCTGCTGTGCTCGGCGCTTGTCAGCACGCTGGTTCTGGTGGTAGATGCGGCTAAAGTTGGACACGATGACTGGCACAGGCAGTGCAATGACCAGGACACCACTGAGGGAGCAGATGGATCCAAAAATCTTGCCAGCAATGGTGCTGGGCACCATGTCTCCATAGCTGGGGCCAGGGGAAGTAAGCCAAGGTCAAGAAAAGTGCCCACCCACCTGTCCGTTCTACCACTCCATCCCATCCAACCCGATGTACTCTGCGACCCCGGCCAGGCACTGAAACTCTCTGAGCCTCAGTTTCTCTGCTCTGCAAAATGGGGGAAAGACCTCTCTGGCCACCAGTGGGGGTCAAATGAGAAATTGGCCCGTGGCTCCTACCATCTGCTGCCCCCATCTGAGCTGTGCACTGAGCATCTGAGTCAGCTGGAAATCTATTAATACCAAGCAGAGGGGAGAAGGAGGAAGTCATAGGCAGTAAATATAGTCTCCTGGGGAGAGAGTCCCAGCACCACAAGCCAGCTGAGGGGCTCTGAATCTTGGGAGAAGTGCTCTGTTAGTTTTGCTTACATCTGTCTTGCCTTCTCTAAGTAGGACCCCATCTTATTACCCCAGAAGAAGCCTTGAAATTGTTCTCATATGAAAAAATGGGGGGGGGAGCCTGGAAACTCCCTCCTCCTTTTTTCCATGCCACCTCCTCTCCCACAGAGATGGTACAGTGCCAATCTTACCAACTTGTTTCACGGGGTCGGGGTGGGGAGACCAAAGCTCAGGGAGGTTCCATAACTAGCTCAAGATCACACAGCATATTTTTGTTCTGACCATGGGACCAGTTAGATTCCCCCCTCCCACCCTGCAGGCCCAGCCTCCGCAGTCCCAGCCTCTAAGGCCTTTGCTCAGTCCGTGACCCCCCCTTCAGAATGGCTGCTCCTTATTTCTTTGTTTTGACTCATTTAGAAGTCTCTCCAACTTGGCCATTTCTGGTCTGTGATGTGTCATCTCAGACTGTGTCCTCAACTATGAGACGCAGGCAGCTGTCCACCCTCCTGGGGTTGTTGTGAGGACTCACTAGGGTAAAAGGCATTCCAAGACCCAGTTCCAACCCACTCTCAGGGCTCACTGTCGATCCAATTCTGAACCTTCGACCGGAATTAATTTCTACTCCTTAAAAACCTCGAATCAACTTTTCTGTACTTGTATTAAAGCACCAAGCAAGCCCCAACTCATCCATCCAACAGATCCTGAGCAGCAACTGTACACCTTACCTCAGCGATGGAAATTTAGAGAAGGATTGCAGTATCTGCCCTAGACAATGTCTTTAAGAACAACATGAGTTTGGTGATTCCATTTGATGCCTTTATCCCAACTGTTCCCTCTCAAGGATCAACACTACAAAAAATAATGCAGAAAATACCTCATCCTGGAGCACATCAAGAATCACAAAGCCACAGAGGTAGTACCCCATACAGCGGATGATTCTGGATGTTTGGGAGACATGGGTCCTCAAGATGGGAAAAGGAGGTAATGGAAAGCCAGTACCTAGGTATCCTACAACAGAAACTTTCAGAGAACTTTCACAACCATGATGTCACCAAATCCCCTCTAGATGATGAAGGGATCATCATTTCTCATTTGACACAGGGGGTAAACAGGTCCAGAGAGAACAAGATCAACAGAAAGAGCGCAGCTAAGAACATCCTTGGAACCTGAGTCAACTGACCTGGAAAGGGAAGGCATTGCCAGAGTTGCAAGGGTTTTGGAGATTAGTCCAACTCCCTCCATTTTTAGAGAAGAGCGGACCGAGGCGCAAATGGAGAAAAAGCGATAATTTATCTAACCTCTTTAATCTTACAGAAAAAAAGTGAGTGTGTAGCTGATTGGGCAGCTCCCAACAGAGTCTGCACTCACCCAAGTGTGGTCATGGTGACAATGGTATACCAGAAGGCCGCAGGGATGCTAGTAAAGTTGGTCTTGTTTGTGCCCTTCTCAGCATAAAACATGACAGTGGCGAAGATGATGATGGCCATGGTAAGGGAAAAGAGGAGAAACCCCAGCTCAGAGGCACAGCTCTTAAGTGTGTAGCCCAGAATCCGCAAGCCCTGGGAATGCCTGGAGAACTTGAAGATACGGAACACCCGGAACACGCGCAGGGTGACAAAGGCACCCGAGACGTCCTCGTTCTTGGGCACAAAGAGCCCAATGTAGTAGGGCAGGATGGCCACCACGTCGATGAGGCTCATCACACTCCGCAGGAAGCGGCACCGGCTGGGGGCGGCGAACAGCCGCAGGAGGTACTCGCCCGTAAATATGAGCACACAGGCCGTGTCCATGCAGAAAAAGGCCAGGGGGAAGCGGTCGCCGCAGGGCTGCTCCCTTGGGGGCCGCCGCGCGGGCCCGCGGCACGGGATGGTCTCGACCACGTTGGCAATGACCGACACGGCGATGAAAAAGCCCGTCACATAGTAGAAAACGAGGGCCGCGGTGCTCGTGTGCGGGTTCTCGAAGGCCCGCCAGAGCCGCTGCCGCAGGCTGCTGCCGGCCGGCAGGGCGGGGCCGTCCCCCGCCTGTTCGGCCTCCTCATCCTCCGCCAGGCGCTCGGCGTTCTCCTTCTTGCGGTCCCGGTACTCCTCGAGGCAGCAGTCGCCCACGAGCTCGGGCACCAGGCCGTAGAAGGCCAGCTCCTCGTCGAAGGCCTGGATGCACTCCTGCCGCGGGCAGTGCAGTCGGCCCGTGCGGTAGAAGTTCAGCACGTGCCGGAACATGTCCGGGTCACGATCGAAGAAGTACTCGCCAGAGTCGGCGTCATAGAAGAATTCCTTCTCCGAGCTGCCCAGCAGTGTGTCTGGGTAGCGGTCCAGGGTGTTCTTCCAGGTCTCAAAGCGCCGTCCGCTCACGTTCACCACCAGAACCTCATCCCCTCGGGAAGCCTTCACTCCCGGTGCAGGGGGCAGGGGCTGCTGGGCCAGGGGCAGCCAGCCCACGGCAGCCGCCCTGGCGAAGGGCAGCCACGTGGCCACGCCCGCCGCCATCCTGCCGCTCCCCAGGCCCACGGAGACTTGGGGGGTGGCCTTTAGGAGAGTGTGGCTGTCTCCAGGATGGTAGGGGCTTGGAGAGGCCCTGGGCCACTCGCACAAGCAAACGGGGGTGTCTACAGAGGCTGAGAGGAACCAGGAGGGACTAGAGAGACGGTCAGGGGCTTGGGGGGCATTTAGCTGGTCTGAGAGGGACTTGGGGGACCTCTTGGGGGACCTGCCTAGAAGGGGCTAGGGGGCATGGGGAGGAGCAGAAAAGGGGCGCCTAGAGGGGCCAAGAAGCGTCTGAAGGAGTGTTTGGAGAGACTGAGATGGCTCTAGAGGGCTCAGCACTGTGTCTGCAAGAGATCTGGGGTGTCTTGGGGGGCAGCAAGAAACCCCAGGAAGTTGTCCACACTCTCGGGAGTTCTGATGGCAGGTGAGACTGGGACCCCTTCGTGGGCTTGGAGAGGGGACAGAGGCAGCCACAGAGGGGTAGAAATGGGACCAGAGGTGTTTAAAAGAGGCCGAGAGTGTTTGGGGGGGGGATTGTCTAGAGGGCCTGAGAAAAGCGAGGTGGCTCTTCCACACCCTCAAGACTTCTAGGGAAAAGATTAGGGGATTGGAGCTCCCTTGTGGTTTCAGGAAAGGGGTTCGCTCTCAGAAGAGGTGGCTATAGAACCAGGAGGTTGTAAAGAGGCTGCAAGGTGTCTTGGGAGTGCCTGGAGCTGCCAAGAATAGCCTGAGGGGGGGGGTGTCTACACTCTACAGGAGTTCTGGGGAAGGAAGGTCAGGTGAAGCCCCCTAGAGGGGCTGGAGGAGAGAGTGGGGTGTCCAAAGGGGTCAATTTGTGGCTAGGTTATTTTTCAGAGACTGAGAGGTGTCTGAGAGAGAGAGGGGTATGGGGGGGATTTGCTGAGAAAGTCTAGTCCATCCTCTCAAGAGTTCCAGGAGGAAAGGGGCCTGAGGAAGCCCCCTGGGGCTCAATTGGAAGTTGGGCACAGCCCCAGAGCATCCAGAGGATGGATAAAGACTAGGAGGAGGGGGTTCCCCCCCCCCAAATGGGTTGGAGAGCGGGGTGGGGTGTTGAAGAGAGTTGGGTGTGTCTCCAGAGAGGGGGGGCTGATGGGCCTTGCGGGAGGAGCAGGGGGAGGCCTGGGGGGTGGGGAAAGCTGCGTCCCACCGTTAGGGGCTGGTCTGGGGAAACCACACCCCGAGGGGCTGGCGGTGTGTGCTGGGCAGTGGCCGGAGCAGCAGCGGCGATAGAAGAGGAGAAGCAGCCACAGCCAGGCCCGGGAGAGGAGAAGGCAGCACAGGCAGGGGGAGGGGGCTGGCTCCCTGGAAGGACCAGGTCCAGCAGAACCCCTGGGGACTATCCCAGGACAGGCTGGGGCGTGGGGGCTGGCCCAGGGAAGGACAAGGACAGCACTGTTGGTGGCCCCCTCCCCCTCCCCAAGGGCCGTCCTCACCTGAGTCCCCGCTGCAGCAGCGGCCACAGCGGTGGGGCTGGGGGTACCAAACACCGGAGCTCCTGCCCCCCTCTGCAGAGCTGCCCGAGTTCTCCTCCTCCTCTGGTTCTCTCTCCCCGCCCCTCTGAGTTCGCCGGGAGCTGGAGAGAGGCAGGGAGGGGCCTCGTGGCTCCCAGAGCCCCCTCCCCTAGGACAGCCTGAGAGGGACCCTGGGGAGACTCCGCCTCCTACAAAGCTGGTTGGGCCTCAGTCGCGTCATCTGGAAAATGGGGGTGGCAGGGAGCTCTGCCAGTTCTCCCCACCTCCTTCCTGGACTCCCCCCTCTTCCTGCCCAGCGCCTACCCCCTCTGCCCCCAGGGGCCCCCACCCCCACCCGTCTGAATCAGCAGCACTTAGCAGATCCGATCGATGGGGAGGCGTCTGTTAATGGCCCCAGAGCGGAGTGCCATGGGGAATGATGCAGCGCTGTGTCCCCTCCCTGCCCCCATGCAGTAGAAGGGCTGGAGAAGGGGGTGGATGGAGGGACTGGTGGGGGCATTTCTCTAGATGGCCAGGACCCCAAAGATTACTCCCTGGGTGTGGGGGCGCGCGGGTTAGAGCCCAGCTCTGACCAAGACTGTTGATGTGGGAATGGAGCACCATCCAGTTTTCACACAGGGAAATAGGGAGTAAAAGGAGTATGAATGGGGACAAGCCAGGATGGGGACAAGCCAGGTCCCACCCCCATACCAGGTTCTTTCCCAGGCAGACCCCTCTCTGAGGGGGCAGTCTGCCTCATCCATCTGTGTCCAGGAGCCTTGACTCAAGTCTTGTCCCCTAGAGGGCTCTGCTCCCAGGTGCCACAGAGCAATGGGTACCCAGTGCCTCAGACCATGGGTGGGTCTGAACCCCAGCTTTGCTACAGACTTGCTGTGTCCTTGAGCAAGTGACTTGCATTGCATCCTCAGCTGTCGGATGGAGTTACCCCAACTTGACTGCACCGCTGTGGGTGGGTGGGGGCATTAAATGGAGTGATGTGAGAGGGGATGGCGTGGGGCAAGGCACACAAGGGAAGCCAAATTTTTAGTAATTAGAGGTGTGGTGAAGTGGGGGAGAAATAAGGCAGGACCAGTTTTCCCCTTTCAATCATCTACCCACCCACATAATCTTTGGTTTGCTCACTCATCACACTCCTGTTTGACCATTTCTCCATCCTTCTGCCCACCGCCTACGCATCTATCCATCCATTTTCCCACCCAGACAACCAATTGCTCTACCTATCCCCCTATCCACCCATTCACTTTTCCATCTGCATATTCACCCCACCCACCTATTTGCCACCCTATCCTTACATATCCCCTGCACCCATCGATCTGTCCATCAATAGCCCTGCCCATCACTTATTTACCTACTCTTTACTCTTGCTCATCCATCCATTCATTCTCCTGGCCATCCATCTGTCCACTTATATCTCTGACCTATTCATCTATCCATTTACTCATCCAATCACCTCTCCATCCATCTGCCCATTTATTTCTCAACCTCTCCATCATTGATCCAAGCAACCTTCCACTTATTTATCCATCAGTCCATCCAACCACTTATCCTCTCATCTGCCCAACCCCCTCCTCCACGCCCATACCCCATACACATCCACCCACATACATATTTGCAGGTATTTCTGTGCCAGTCAGAGGGATGGGCCCACAGTAAATGGAGACAGTTAACAGAGGGTAGGGGAAAGAGTAAAATCGCAGCTGCAGACCTCCCTCCCCATTCCAATGGTGTGACCTCCCCATCCCCAGCACATCCCTCCTGGTTGGAAAGAATGAGAGTAGACAGTCCGTGGGTGGGCCCATCTGGCCAGATGGTATTTTGGCTGCAGCCTTTACACATACACACACATGTTGTTAGAATGCTGAACACGGACTGCGCCCCACCCAACATCCCCAATCCCAAATGCAGGGTAGCCAGGCTTCCAGACATAAATTAAAAAATAAAATAAAATAAAAAAAACAGTTGGTCTCTGGGGAGGGAGAGTTCATGCAGAGATGAAGGCAAAAGCCTCTGGGAGCCAGGGCCAAGAAAGACGAGAAATCCCTGCCCCTCCCCTCAGGATCCCCACTCCCCAGGGGCTTCTGCCCTAAAACAGGGTCACTAACACCAGCCATCAGGCCTTCAACCCCTTTAATGTCCAGTCTCCCAACCTATTTGATTTTGGTGGCAGCCCCATTTTCCCACCACAGCCCAAGGGGATGGTGTCCTGGGGGGTGGGGAGGGGAGGGAGCAGGTACAGCCCGCAGGTCTTTAGCTGGCTTCTCCCGGTTCTAGGTCTGGGTCAGGGGACCCCACGCACTCCTTGCTGAGCCGCACAATTTCCTGGGAGAGAACTTCGATGTCCTAAGAAACAAACAAGCCATCAGGGACTAGAGAAAGCAGCAGAGGAAGCTCCCTCACTAAACTTGGGGTGTTATCCTTCTCACCTCATTAATCAATGCCCAGCTATGTCTAGTCTGGCACAGGAAGGTATCTGGAGAGGCTCACAGAGCCTCAGCAGTGGGCTGGACATGGAAAAGATGTGGGAGGCCGGTGGGGGGAGGGGGAAATAGGGAGCCTCCCAGGTGAAGGGAACCTAGGAATATGGAAATGGGAGCAGATCACCTGCTGTGTGTGGTGTGGCCAGAGTTTACAACCCTCACCTTGCCACCAGTTTTTCTACTTAATGGTAAGCTTACTTCTCAGAGGCAGGGGCTGGGTCTGCATCCTTTCTGACTCCCCCAGAAATGGGGGAAATAGCTGGGGGGTAGGATGGGCAAGTAGATGAGTGGGTGGATGCATGGTGGACCATGGTAGGCAAACAGGTGGGCAAATGAATGGTTCAGAGGACAGATGGAAGATAACAGGTAGGCAGGCAGGTCACTGGGTGGGTGGGTAAAGGTAAGAAAAGGGGTGACTGATGAGTAGGGAAGAGAGAGAGAGAGAGGAGGTATGTCAGGAAATGGGTGGAAAGACATGGGGCAGATGATTAGATGGGTAGGGGGCAGATGGGCAAGTAAGGCAGGGTTGATGGGCAAGTCAGCTGACTGTGTGCACGAACAGATGTGTGGACGAACAGTGAAAGACAAAAGTGAGAGCAAGTGAGTTGACTGGAGGATGGGGAGGTGAGGATGGAGGTGTGCTCAGTGAATGGGGTGGGGGGGGGTAGGGCGGGAGAGGAGGGTTTGGGTGCTGGCAGATGACCCATGGGGCTGAGTGGTGAAGGAGGCAGGTGGTTAGATAGAGAGATGGGTAGGCTGGTAGGCCACACTCGCCTTGTGCAAGTGCATATTCTTGGTGAGTTGCTCCTCCAGCATGTTCTGTAGCTTCTTGTTCATCTCCCGAAGGTTCTCATCGCCTGGCTTCACTAGGTCTCTCAGAACGCTGCCCAGCCCACTGCGGTCTGTGTGGCCTGCTGCCACGGACACATCTGCAAGGGCCCAGGCTGAGAACCACCCCTTCGGCAGAGCCGGAGAGACAACATAGATGGGGCAGAAAAGGGAGACAGAGAGTGGGGGTGAAAGGTGGGGGAGAAGCCGTGTGACGTAGCAGGCAGAGGTTTTGCCATGTGAAACCTGGCCATTGCTTACTGGCTGTGTGGCCCTGAGAAATGGGGATAATCACCAACTAGCAGAGCTAGAAAAATGTCTCTGATAGCATGCAAAACACAGAGCGCATAGTCAGCTCATAGTCCGCGTGGTTCTGATTAAGAAGGGAGAAACGGGGATAGGACGAGGTTTGAAAGAAAGGAACAAAGGAAACAAAGATGGGGAAGGGGGAAAAAGAGGAGATACAGTGGAAGAAGGGAGAGGAAGAGCTAAGGACCCTTGAAGGGTCCTACATGCTGAGGATGAAGACTTCCAGAGGAGACACAGGAGAGACAGGCAGTAGCCACAGTGATACTAGATGACGAGGTGCGACAGAAAGAAGAGATGGGGAGAGGAGAGGAGGGAGAGAGAGACAGAGCCAGGCTGGAGAAAGGAGAATGGAGCAATGATAGATACCCAGACAGAATGGAAGAGTGGAAGTAAGAGACAGACACACACAGGGACAGGCCTGGCCTGCTCTTCCCCACCCCCTCTAGCAGCTGTGGCCTTGTCAGTACTTTTGCTGAGTTGCAAGAGGACAGGAGACAGTGGGGAAGGAGGAGAGGAAGAGGCAGGTCAGAGGCCAGATTCGGGGGAGGGGTGAGGCTGGTGAGAAGGTACTGACCAATCCGGCTGTCCATGACATAGGTCTCAATGATGGCGCTCTTCCGGCAAAGGTCCTCCGCCATGGAGGCACTGCTCACTTCCAGGTGCTTCACCTGCATGGTAGCCCAGCATGTTTACACGTAACAAGGGGCCCAGTCAGACCTCCCCACTCCCCGCCCCAGCCTCCTCTCCAAGGGTGTGCCAAGTGAGGACAAGCAGGCAGATAGCACCTTCTCCTCCAGCATCCATTTCTCTTGCTGTGTCTCTGCCAGGCGCTGAAAGAGCTCAGCCACTTCCTCGTCTGACAGCTCTGCTGGCCGTGGAGGCTGGGCCTGAGGGCTGCTGGATAAGGACTGCAGGGAAAGGATGGGAGAGGCCAGTCCAGGCTTAGTGCTGTTGCCTGCCCCAGACAGGATCAGGGGCTAAGAGGAAGCCAGGGCAGGATGAAGGTGGGCTCTGCAACAGGGGCTGTAGGCAAGTCTCAGCACCCACGGAGACTCTGGGTCTCCCATTGCCTAAAGGGGGACATAGGAACCACCACTTTGGGGCACCTGGGTGGCTAAGCAGCTAAGCATCTGCCTTTGGCTCAGGTCATGATCCCAGGGTCCTGGGATCAAGTCCCGTCATCAGGCTCCACACAGGGAGCCTGCTTCTGTCTCTGCCTCTACCTCTCTCTCTCTCTTTCTCTCTCTCTCTCATGAATAAATAAAATCTGTAAAAAAAAAAGGAACCACCACATTATTTCCTCATTGAGAGGATGAAGGGAGAGGCTGTAGCATAAGAGGTTTTATTTCCAGTTGACAGGAAAACCGTAGGACAGAGGAACAAGCTAAATAATACCACTAGGAAACCAGCAGGAAAACACAACAGGTGGGACACTTTCTGCAGGTCACCTGGTGGGTTTCTTCTACAGGTTGGTGTCATGAAAAACAAAGTGACCACACTAGACTCAAGAGACTTAAAGGACATAAAGCAACCGGATGTGACATGTGCTCTGAAACTGAATGCTGATTTTCATAAAACTAGCAATAGAGGACATTTTTAAAAAAGATTTTATTTATTCATGACAGACACACACACACACACACACACACAGAGAGAGAGAGAGAGGCAGAGATACAGGCAGAGGGAGAAGCAGGCTCCATGCAGGGAGCCCGAAGCGGCCTTGATCCTGGGTCTCCAGGATCACAACCTGGGCCAAAGGCGGCGCTAAACTGCTGAGCCACCGGGGCTGCCCAATAGAGGACATTTTAGGGCCAACCAAAGAAATACGATTAAGGTCTAAGTACTAGATGAGATAAAAATTTAAGAAATTGGGAGGATAAAGATCAGCTGATCAACAGGTTACTTATAATTTCATTAAGGTTTAAGAAAGAAGTGCACCTGGGTGGCTCAGTGAGTTAAAGCATCTGACTCTTGGTTTCAGCTCAGATTATGATCTCGGGGTCATGAGATCAAGCTCCTCGTCAGGTTCCATACTCAGCACAGAGTCTGCTTGAGATTCCCCCTCTCTCTCTTCCCCTACTTGCTCTTTCTCTCTTTCAAATAAATAAAATCTTTTTGAAAAAGAAAGAGAGCAAGATCTAGAAGGGTATTGAACCAAGGGTTTATAGTGGTGATCTCTGGATGGTGAAGAGGTAGTTTCTTTGGATTAAAAAAAACTTGCATGTGTGTGTTTTTAAAATTTTTCTACACGGTACACATACTACTTATGGATTTCCAAATAAAAGTGGCTGGCCAGGAAGCTGACACAATAGACGAAAGTAAGCAAGTGATAATTGTGAGTTGGATAAAAGGACCTCCTACATGATCATGCACCTGCTATAAGCTACATATTTTATGACACCGGGAAAGGTGGAATTAGCTCACATCACAGATGAGAGAGCAGAGGGACAGAGAGAATAATCTGCTTATCCTCAATTTGGCAATCTGAATCTGAGCTGTCAAGCTTAGAGAAAAGTTGCTAAGAAAATGTGTATGCTAGGCCCAGAGAGGCAGATGGCTACAAGGGAGGGCCTAAGGAGGATCCCAGAGTTTGGGTAGGGGAAGCTGGGCTGTCAGCTCTTCCTTGCCCCTTACCCTGGCTGGAACAGTGGAGCTTTCCTTCTCCCGCAAAATCTCCCGGTAGCTGAAGGACGAGACGCTACTGCTGTCCCCAGTCTGGGTCCGGCTGGGTGAGTTCATCTCTGAGAGAACTAGCTCCTCAAGGCCTTGGGTAGAGAAGGAAGAGAAACCTGAGCCCCAATCCCCTAGGGTCCCAGGGCAGCGACTGGCAGGAAGAGGCAGAAATAGATTTGACAGAGATGGAATGAGGTAAAGTAACACTGGGGCATGGGAAAGGTGGAAATGGACAGTATGACAGGAGAGGCAGAAACAGAAAAAAGAAAAGTTGCCTCTCTGGGCAAACGCATCTGCCAGAAGAGAAACAAAGGTGAAGAGGCTGGGAAGGAGTGGGCAGTGTGGACACATATGGGCATCAAGGGATGTATGCACTCAGACTCGGGGTCCATACAAAGAGGACCCAAGGCTGGAGAGAGCCCAGGGGCAAGACCACACGCAGAAGAGAAACCAAGACAGACAGCAAGCCACAGCAGATGAGAGGACACAAGTCCGAGCAGAGACAAGGGGGGGGGGAAAAGATGGAGACAGACATGTAAACGTGACCCTAAATCGGCATTTCTTTATGGACAAGGACCACTGGAATCTGCTTGTTGATTTGTACACTAATGTGTAGAAAACAGAAACAAAACTCCTTTATAAAGGGAGGTGACTTCAGGAGAGAGAATGCCTCAGAGACACAGAGATGGAGTGAGAGATGCATCCATTTTTGCCATGTCACTTAAAACAGGCCCACTGAGCTTGGGTTTCCACTCTTGCAGCTGCTTCCCGGTATCCGGGAGAAGGGCTGACATCCCTTCTCCAAGGATCTCCAGCAAGAGCTTATGGCTGCAGGGGGAGGACAAGGGAGCAAGTTTTCTCTGAGCTTGAGACATGGGAGATGCACCAGAGCCCTCACCACTACATTATATCTATTTATTTAAACATATTTATAGGCCATTTCCTTCTTTAAAAAAGTCCAAAGCAACCCAAGGTTTTTTGTTTTATCTTCTGCCTAGAGTGGCAGAAAGAACATGGATTTTAGCTGAATGTGATAACGCCACAGTGTTGCTATCTGAATGTAAGTCTGTCTCCCTAGCTCAACTAGGAGCTCCTGGAGGACAGTATTTCAGGGGGTTTACTATCAAGGACCCCAGATGTGAGCACATGGGCTCAGTCCACATTTACAGAATGAGAGAATGGATACAGGGGATTTAGAGATACCTGGTGAGGTGTGGGGATGTGCATGAGAGGGTTGTGAAGATCCAGCCAAGATGCAGACAAAAATGGGGGGATGAACGGGAGAGAGAATGTGTTAAAGGGACAAAGAAGAAAATAGCAGCAGAAGAAAAGGAGAGAGAAAGTAGGGAGAGACAGAGAGAGAGAGAGATGGCATGACACAGCACAGAGAGATCAAAACAGAGGAGAGACACGGAAGAAGGCAAGGCAGAGAGCAGGAGAAAGAGAGACAGACAGACCAAGTTCAAGAGGGGCAGAAAGTGCAGGGGAGCCCAGCATAGCAGGTGCAGGAAGCAGCTCTGGCCCTAGGGCCCAAGCCCGCCCCTCGCCCCCGCCCCTGCCCATCGATCCCACCCCTCGCTTGTCCTGCCCTCTGAGTCCAGGCCCCTCACCAGAGCGGCTCTTGCTGTTGGTAAGGATGTCCTGTAGCCGCTCCTGCAGCTTATCGGCCCTTTTCCGCTCCAGGTGTAGCTGCCGCTTGAGGTCCTTGAGCTGTGGGGAATAGGGGCGACAGAGGCAGGCTGAGGCCCAGTGGTCCCACAGGCTGGAGGCAGGGGCATGCTTGACCATCTCCCCATCATACCGCAGCACTGCCCTTCTTTTCCAGGATCCGCTGCCCGTCCACTGTGTCCTTCACCTCCTGTGGGCCAACGAAATGCACAGCTAGAGGCTGCCAGGATGGCTGCATGCTGGGCCTTCCCTACCTCTGCCCTGTGACTACACCATGGCCCAGGGTGTGTCTGGGCCCCTGGAGGGGCAAGTGACCTGTTTCAGGTTGCTGATGGTCTTCAGATGGCAGTCCCGCTCCTCCTGGGCTTGCTGGAGCTGATCCCGCAGGCCCTGTAGCTCCTCTTCCTTGCTCTGCAAACCAGGAGGAAGCTAGGCCTCTGCCTGGGAAACATCCATTCCCCACCCCACCCCCAGGGCTCGGCACCCCCTCCAGAGCCCGGCCCTCCCAGGAGAGAGGAGAACACCATTAGGCAGTGGGTACCTTCAGCTCGCCAGAGTGCTGCTCCTGGCACTGCTTGAGGGCTTCCTCTTGATCCTGCTGCTGCTGCTGCAGAGATTCCTATGGGACAAGTCTCTGTCTGGCCATGGCCCCCTCAGAGGACGGCACGGCCAGTCCAGGGTGCGATGGCAGCAGGGGCCTGCAGGCATGCAGAAGACACCCCCACACGGAGTACTGTGTGCCCTTAGGCAGTACACAGGAGTGGCACATCTAGAGGCTGCGCCATTTAAATCACCAACTGACATGTGCATCTGATTTGGTTTTGTTCTAACAAAATATAACACATCACTTACTGCATGCCGGGAATGTTATAGGGATTTTACGCTCATTGACTCATATTATATCATCTTCCCATAATACCCACATGGCAGATACTATTATTATCCCTTTTTTTATTGATGAAGAAAACAGGCCACAGGCCAGGTAAGTTGCCCACAGTTATTAGCAAGTGGCCTAGCCAGGACTCAGACCCAGACAAATCATGACTCCCTCCAGCCTCTGTGCTCTTCCCTATTGCAGGATACTTCCTCTTAGGTACTATTATGAGTGTTCCCCCAAACTGGCAGTAAAAGTCCTTGTTCAAATAAAATCAGGATATTACAATAATTTCCTGACAGAAGCAGTTTCAGAAGGCAGGGCTGTCTTTTCAAATCTGTGCCTCCAACAGTCTACCTTACTGCTGACTGTCCCCTGATCCCCTGAAGGCTGCTGTTGGAGCTGGTGAGGCTGCAGGGAGACCTGAGTCCAGAGTGTTTCAGAATGTTCTGGGGCCTGACCACCCCAGTCCCCTAGTGTGGCATGGGTGTCACCTAACAGTCCTTGGTGCCTCATTAGGCACTGACTTACCTCGGCCTCCTTCAGGCGCCGTTCAAACCAGCCCTTGGCTCCATCCATAGAATGTACCTGAGCTTGAAGTTCCTCCACCGTTTGCTGGAGATTCTCCAACTCTCGTGTTCGAGCCTGGGAGAAGGAAGACCGTCATGGTGGGGTGGGGCAGGTGGAGGGGTGGGCACCACAGCCACACTATCCCCTAGCCCCATCAGTGATGCTGTGCTCCCTTTTTTGGGGATGGAAAAACATTATCACCCACCCACCCACCTTCTCCTCACGAATCTGCCCACGGAGTTCCTCCTCCTGCCTCTTCTTGTCTTCATGAAGCTCTCGGAGCTCGCGCTCATAGCGGGCACGCACCCCCAGCACCTCCTTCTCATGCCTTAGTCGGACGGCTCCCAGCTCTTCCTTGTGCTGGGACTTCTCCTGCAGTGTCTCCATTGCCAGCTCATCCAGCATGGCCTTCCGCTTTTCGGCACTCTGGTGGCAGGAAGGGGCAGTGTGGGCAAGGGGGGAGGATGCCAGTCAGCTATCCTCTTCAACATCAGACAAGGCCTACCTTGCTCTCTCCAGGCCCCAAGGAATAGGCTCAACTGTGCCTCCTTCCCATAGCCCCAGAACTAGCTGAGTCACTCACCTAGCCACATGGCACTGGTCACTTTCCATCCTTTGCTGTTCCCATGATGTTGGCCCACATACCTGCTCCCTTCCCACAGACTAGGGCCAATCCCTCCCCATCCCAGCTCCCCACCTTCCAGAGCTGCCCACCTTCCGAGCCTCCTGTAGTTCCTGGGTCAGTTGCTCCTTCTCCTGCCCGATTTCTTGAAGCTGTTCTAAGAGCCGACTATTGGCACGTAATGACTCCTAATGAGGGGGACAGAGGAAAGGAGTTTGATCAAGAGCCTGGGGTGGGGGGGCTCCCAGGTGGCTCACTATCCCAGATCCCCAGGGCCTGGGATCAAGCCCTGCCTTGTGTACGGCTCCCTGCTCAGCAGGGAGCCTGCTTCTCCCTCTCCCTCTGCTTCTGCCTGCTGTTCCTCCTGCTTGTACTACTTGTACACACTATCTCTCTCAAATAAATAAATAAATAAATAAATAAATAAATAAATAAATAGGATCTTTAAAAAAAAAAGAGCCTCTGGGAGGCAATTGTCGCCCAGGACACCTCTGGTAGGCAGGTCTCCCTTAACCCCAGTAAAATTGGTATTGTTCTCTCTATTTCTAGATAAGAAACAGGGCAGACATTGCTAGCAATTTCCCCAGCCTTCTCTGCATTCTTCCCTCTGACCCTAGCAAGAAATTTCATAGTTAGACACACAGGGTTGTCAAGGTGACTTTTCCTTGCCTACCTTGTGGTGAGGTGTGAACATATGATTAATTTCCAGATGTGGAAGTGGTGAGGATAACATAGGTTATGCTCAGAAAGGAAAGGGCCATGCTGGGACCATCCCTCTTTCCTCCTTCTTTCCAGATGGAAAACAAACATGATGAAGGGAGGGCCTGGGCAAGCATCCTGGCTACCAAGACAGAAGTCTTGAGTTGAAGGCAGCAATGTGGAAGAAACCTGGGTCATGGCAAAGCCATCATTCCATCCCTAGACAACCCACCTGAACACTTCTATGAGAGAGATCTAAACTTTTATCTTACTTAACCTAATCTACTGTGATTCCAGTTGATTCCATGGACTCAGAAATGGCTATCCTGTCTAACTGCAGAGGCTCAGTCTCAGCGAAGGAAAATATGGTCTGGGACCCAAGGTACTAATAAGTTAGGAGACCAGATTGGAACCCAGATGCTCCCAACTCCACAGTCCTCCTGCCTGCACCTTGTGGAGGATCCCACAGAGCCAGTGTGAGGGAAGTGGGAGAAGCCAGGTCGGAGCTAAAGAGGTCACCTGCAATTGGGAGTTGAGGTCATCTTTCTGTCCCATGAGCTCCTCATACTCAGTCTGCCGCTGCTGCAAATCAGCTGCCAGCCCAGCATTCTCATCTCGGAGTGTATTGAGTTCTTGGGTCTTTGCTGTTTGGATCTGGGATGAACGGGGGTGATGGGAAGCAGAGTGAAAAGCCGTCCCATCCCCCAAGGGCCAGACATAGGGGTTTGAGTCTCCCGGTTCTGGGGAGACAAGAAGGCAGGCGGGAAGAGAGCCAGGAGGAAAGAGAAAGAATTTCAGGGGAGTGGTTATTTCTGGGGAAATATTGATTGGGAAGGGCAAAAGAGACCTTCTGGGGTGCTGAAAATGCTCTAAATCTCGATCTGGGTGGTAGCCACATGGAGATAGACAGACCAACAGGTAGATATGGTTCACTGAATGAACACTTAAGATTAGTACACTTCTTGTCCTTTACTGGAGAGAAACTAGAAAACGCGAGAGAAGCAGGGGTGGGTGGCCAGAGAGAAGAGAGGTGGAAACCATCAGAAAAAGAAGCCGAGAGAGGCACCTGGGTGGCTCAGTTGGTTAAGCATCTGACTCTTGATTTCGGCTCAGGTCATGATCTCAGGGTTGTGAGATCGAGCCCGGCATCAGGCTCCATGCTGGGCATAGAACCTGCTTAAGATTCTCTGTCTCTCTCTCTCTCCCTGCCCCTCACCTCCTGCTGCTTATGTGAAAGAAAGAAAAGAAAGAAAAGAAAGAAAGAAAGAAAGAGAGAAAGGAGAACCTGAGGATCAAACAGAAACAGAGGCAGAACAGCATGAGGTCCAGACTGCCCTGCCCTAATGTGGATCAGAAGCAGAAAGAGATGGGAAATTGGAGAGGGATCAGTGACAGCTCCCAAGTATCCTATACCTGCTCCAGGGCAGCCAGGCTAGTCCTCAAGGCATTGTTCTCAGCCAGAAGTCCTTCCACTTGTTCTTGTGCATCTGCACTCTGGATGGATACCTGGCCCCATCCCCAAAACATGTGAGAGTGGGTCCAGAACAGGGGGACAGGACCCACCCATGGCCAAGAAAGGAAGCACATGAGTGCACATGCACCACTACCATGGGAAACACAATCCCCTGGGGCCTTCCCTGCCTGTACAATACCTGCAGAGGCTGCCCCCCACCTACTCACCCCTCCACCTCCCAGAAGTTGCCCGGTACCAGGTACCTGATCTTGGAGGGCTCGCAGAGCTGCTGCATGCTCCAGGCGCTCCCCCTGCCACTGATCTCTTAATTCCGCCAAGCTCTGGAGGGAACAGGTCAGGGGAACCTGTTACAGACCTCAGCATCTCCTGGGGAGCATGTAACTGTACAGACTCCCTCTCTGACCACCTGATAGCATGTCTCCAGCACTTGAGGGTCCTAAGACTACCCAGCTGTCAGACTCAGGCTCACCCAAATTCTAAGTCATTACCCCAGGGGCCTCAGACCCTGTATTCCAGGTCTAAGAATCTTAGAAAAACACCTAAGCTTGGGCAGCCCAGGTGGCTTAGCAGTTTAGCGTTGCTTTCAGCCCAGGGCATGATCCTGGAGACCCAGGATTGAGTCCCACGTAAGGCTCCCTGCATGGAGCCTGCTTCTCCCTCTGCCTGTGTCTCTGCCTCTCTCTCCCTCTCTCTCTCTCTCCCCCGCCCCCCATGTCTCTCATGAATCAATAAATAAAATCTAAAAAAAAACAAACCCTAAGCTTTTGGGGATTTCAAACTCACCCCACCCTTGATCCGTAGATGGCTCACACTCACCCAGATTCTGGCTTGGAGGCACCAGAATTCTCAGACACACTTAGCCTCCAGAGGCTATAGCTTCACCCAGACTCCTGACCCCAACACCCACGGGTTTCAGATATACTCCATCTCTGTGTCTCTAGCTCCCAAGAGTCACACACAGGGCCCACCCAAACTCAGAGCCCCAAACCCTAGAGGTCTCAAACTCATACAATCTCCTAGTTTCCAGCTCCTAACCACCCCCCCACCTGCCACTTCTGTCCCCAATCTCTGGGAATCTTCAGACACAGGTAACTGAAGACCCAGTTTTACCCAGACTCTGTCCCCAGCTCTCAGGGGCTTAAACCCACAAACCATTGTATCCCTTAATCCAACGGATCTCAGACTCACCTGCCTTAGGAGGTAAGCCTGGAGGCTTTAAAGTTCCCTAGCCCCTAACTCTCAGGAGCCTGACACCCACCTAGACTTTTTAAAAAAATTTTATTTATTTATTCATGAGAGACACACACACACACACACACAGAGGCAGAGACACAGGCAGAGGGAGAAGCAGGCTCCATGCAGGGAGCCCGATGTGGGACTCTGGTCTCCAGGATCACGCCCTGGACTGAAGTTGGCACTAAACCGCTGAGCCACCTGGGCTACCCCCACCTAGACTTTTGCTTCAGTCTCTGGATGTCTTAGATTCACCAATTTTTTTTTATTTATAGTGTCCAGAGGTCTTAGGATCACTCAGAGCAAGTGATCCAACTTTCTAGTTGTCTCAGCCCCACAAAGCAGCCCCCATACCCTGAAGGCCTCAAATACAGTTAGCCTCCAGGCCCACCTGTCTACCCTTGAAAGTTCTATCTATCCAGATCCCATAGGTCTTAAAGTCACCCAACATCCAGGGAGTTCAGGTTCATTCCAGCTCCTGGTCCAAGTCCTCAGTGACCACAGATTTCTCCAGACTCCTGTCTCCAATCCCCCAGCAGTTTCAGATTCATCTGAACTTGTGGTACACAGCCTCCAAGTCCTCAGCACCCCCTGAGATCTTTGATTCATACAGACTCAAAGGCTAACTCCTAGAGCTCTCGGGGCTCCCTAGTTCCCATTTTCCTAGTTCCTGGAGGTCCCTGGGACCCACCCAGTCCCTATATTTCCAACACAGGAACTACTGGATTCCCCAACTAGTCTCTGTAGACCTCAGTGTTCCCTGGACTCCCAGCCCTGGCCTCTATCCCAGCAATCCCAGAATCCAGCTGTTCACCTGATTGGCAGCTTCGAGTTCTTGCTGCAGCTTCTGAGTGCGAGCCAACTGGGCTTTGAGATCAGCTTCCTTCTTCTGCTGCAACTCCTCAATCTTATTCCTGGGGATGATGGGGGGCATGGTGACCATGCCCTGAGGCCCTATCTCCCAGCTCTGCCTCTGTGGTCTTCAGACAATTCTGCTGGGCACTGTCCCCACTGTCTGGATATACACCCACCCCTGCTAGTTACCGGCTGTCGTTGAATAGTGTCTCCTTTTCTGTCTGCAGACGGCAGAAACTGGGCACAGAGAGACAGACATAAATGGGTCAGTTCCACAAGCTGGTTTCCCAGCTGGTCCCCCCGCAAGCCCCTGCCCCTGTCTCAGGAAGCAAAGAAATTTACCTTTCTTGTTTCTTTTTCAGTTTCTCAGAGAGCTTGGGAAGGGGTGGGGGTACAGACAAGTGATAACATTTTAGTAAAGACAAAAATAAATTTAGTAGTTATAGACATTTTTCACTAAGTCCTTTCCAGAAGCTTGGAGTTACTTATGTTATCTTGTGGAATCCTCAAAACAGTCCTGAGAAGCGAGGACTACTGGTTTTATAAATGGGGAAACTGAGCCTCAGAAAGATTAAGTAATTTGGTTGCCCAGGTGGTCAATGGCAACAACATGATCTCCACCTAGCTCCCTCAGGCTCCAAAAGCCAGCATTCATGCCCCCAACATATCGACTGACAGCCACATCATAGAATGGCTAGGGCAGGGGCACCTGAGTGGCCTAGTCAGTTAGGTGTCTGCCTTTAGCTCAGGTCATGATCCCGGGGTCCTGGGTTCAAGCCATGCATCAGGCGGGGAGTCTGTTTCTCCCTCTCCCTCTGCCTGCTGCTCCCCCTGCTTCTGTTTGCTGGCTCTATCTAAGACATAAATAAAAATCTTGGGACACCTGGCTCAGCGGTTGAGTGTCTCCCTTTGGCTCAGGGCGTGATCCCGGAGTCCTGGGATCGAGTCCCACATCAGGCTTCCTGCTTGGAGCCTATTTCTCCCTCTGCCTGTGTCTCTGCCTCTCTCTTTCTATGTGTCTCTCATGAATAAATAAATGAAATCTTTAAAAAACTAAAAATAAATAAAAATAAAGTAAATAAATATCTTTAAAAAAAGAATGGCTAGGGCAGAAGGCCTAGAAAGCAGGATCATTATTGTCTGCCTCATCACTGGGTCTCCAGTTCCTAAGAGCCAGTAGTCTAGGGATGCCTGGGTGGCTCAGCGGTTGAGCGTCTGCCTTTGGCTCAGGGTGTGACCCTGGGATCTGGGATTGAGTCCCACATTAGGCTCCTTGCATGGAGCCTGCTTCTCCCTCTGCCTAGGTCTCTGCCTCTACCCCCACTCCTTTCTGTGTTTCTCATGAATAAATAAATTAATTAAAAAAATTTTAAGCTTGTCATTTATTTATTCATGACAGACAGAGAGAGAGAGAGAGAGAGAGAGGCAGAGACACAGGCAGAAGGAGAGGGAGAGAAGCAGACTCCATGCAGGAAGCCTGACGTGGGACCCGATTGTGGGTCTCCAGGATCATACCCCAGGCAGAAGGCAGCACCAAACCACTGGGCCACCAGGGCTGCCCTAAATAAAATATTTTTTTTAGAAAAAAGCCAATAGTCTATAAATGCTTGGATGGATGGATAAACCAGGAGAGCTGGGAGGACACAGGAGGGAGAGATGGGGCTTGCCATCCACAAGACAGAGGAACCACCTTAGTTTCTTCCATGTCGAAAGCAACTCAGATATAAATGTGAGTTTCTCCATTTCACAGATGATGAAACTAAGGCTTTGACATGGAGTAGGTACTCTGCTCCTTATACCCTGCCAGGGGAAGCATGGTAGGTGGGGAGAAAGTCCAGGGAAAGCTCAGCCCTACCTTAGCAAGCTCCTCCTGTAGTCTGGATGTTTCAGCCTGCTTTGAGCTCTGTGGGGAAGGAGGAGGGAGAGAGTTAATATCAGCAAAAGGGGAGTTAAGGCTTGTGCCTTCCCCTGCCCTCCTGCCCCACTAATCCATCAGCCCACGAGTTGGTGATGTTGGTGATGTCACAGACATCTCCATGTGACCATAGGCAGACCTAGGGCACCTGCCTGCCTCCTGCCACCCCAGCCCCAACAGGGTCAGACTCACCTCCAAGCCTTGCAATTGCTCCCAGAGCAATCTCTTTTCTTCCTTCTCCATTTCCCACTTCAACTCCACTTCCGCCAATGGCATGGGGGCTGGGACGGTGGAGGCTTGGCCCCCCGGGGGGTCTCCTTGGCCCTCACTGGCAGGTTGGGATCTCCTAGCCTCTTTCCCATAGCGCTCTTGCAGGGCTGGTGGGTAGAACATAAGTATATGATGGGTGAGGTGGTCTCTGAAGACCCTTGCCATGCTTCAAGTAGATGGAAAAGTGGGCCTTGGACCCCTCAGGTAGAACAGACCCTGCCCCAAATGACCAAAAGCCAACAAGACAAAGGCTCAGCCCCATCCACACTCCTCATAAATCTTTTAGGCCCTACGGGATCCCTGAGTGGCTCAGTGGCTTAGCGCTTGCCTTCGGCCCAAGGTATGATCCGGGAGACCTGGGATCGAGTGTCACATTGGGCTCCCTGCATGGAGCCTGCTTCTCCCTCTGCCTGTGTCTCTGTGTCTCTGTGTCTCTGTCTCTCTCTCTCTCTCATGAATAAATACAAAAACCTTTAAAAAAATCTTTTAGGCCCCACCATCCACTGAAACCCCGTCTACCATCAAATCAGTCCAAGCTGGTTTCCTGAGCCCCACTCCCTGCACCCCAGGCCCCACCCATAGCCCTCCAAGGTGCCGCCTACCATCCTCTATCTGCTACTTACAGCTGAATTCTATAACCTCCTAATCCTCAACCCAACCTACAAAGTCTCCCTCCTGATCACCGAAATACAACCCACCACACAAGCCCCATCTACTCTCCAAACATCCCCACATTGGGACCCTCCCACACTCTACCAAGGTTTCTTTGAGCCTTCATCCCAGACCCCATTGACAATCTGGGCTCAGAGTTTTCTGAAAGTTCCTTCATTCACTTTCTCTGTTTAGCAAACAGCTCCTTTCTGATGTTCAATCTGCTAACCTGTAACATTTGGTAGGTACCAGGCACTGAACCCAACTCAGAAAGATACCACTCATCATCTGAACTCTACTGGAATCTTCCAGGTGGCAGACATAACCACAAGCATTCTGTAGATGAGGAAGCTTTGGCTCAGAGGTGAAATGGCTTGTCTGAAGTTATACAGAGGTTCATGGCAGGGCCAAGCCTCATTCTGAAGCCCTACCCCTTCCTCCAGGGGGAAACACCCTGCTCAATCTCCGAGGTTCCCGCATCCCCAAGAGGGGCCTGTTTATACCTGCCACATTCTTCTGCAAGGCTGTGTTCTCTGCCTGCAGCCTCAGCAGCTCACCATCCACAACACTCCCGGCTGGGGCAGCGCCTGCCCTGGCAGCTCCATCCTTCAGTTGCTGGTTCTCCCGCTCCAGCTGCTCCATCTGGCTGCAGAGCTGAGCAGGGGAGGAAGGAGAAGAGAAGCGGGGAATCAGAACAATATTTGCTGCAATATACATAGTGCTTGGCTAATGCACCTTACAGTTCACGTAATTCCTATAATGCCCGTGATGTAGGTGCTGTCGATACTCATTATCCCCACTTCACAGATAAGGACGCTGAGGCACAAATATCAGATAACTTCAAATTCACCTATCTGTTAAGTGGCAGAGTCAGAGGATTGAGGACATTGAGAATTTTCTGCTTGCCCGATGCCAACCTCATAGTCGTAATCCAAGACCCCAGGCAGGCTCCTACCAGAAGCTGCTAGTCCAGGATGTCAGCATCACAAACAGGCCCACTGACAGACCTCTTCTGTGAGGTGGGAGAGAGTGTCTGTGTCTGGGTGCCTGGACACCACAGACAGCTTTCAGGACATTTCCAAAGGCAGTGCTGCCCACAGCCCCTCGTCGTCAGCCCTCAGCTTTGGAGAAATGTACAATGCAAATAAAACTAGGCCAGCCCCTTGCTCAACTCCTGGGGTTCTCACAGCGGTCCTGACAAGATCCCCTGTCCCCATTTTCAAATGAGAATACTGAGGTTCACAGAGAATTTTTATTCTCTTGCCTGGGATATTTTCTACCCAGAACACTATTCCTTTCATCCAGTTATTCACATGATTGGCTCCTTTGCGTCCTTCAGTGCTCTGCTCAAATGTCACCCTTGAAGTATTTCCCCAACATAGAAATTCCGACACTCTCTAGCACAGCACTCTGCTCATTTCTTCCTTACCTAGTACTAATTGCAATTAAATTGACCAAGTAAAAAAAATAAATAAAATTAAAAAAAATAAATTGACCAAGTATGTTTTAATTTCTTAAAGCTCTGCAAATACTTGGATTATAGATTGTGATTGACAATTACACTCTGTTCTATAACACCGAGTCACAAGCACAGATTCTGAAACCAGCCTGCTTGGTTTCACAGCTAATAAATGGCTGTGAACTCTGCCATTTATTAGCCATGTGGTCTTGAGACAAATTACTTCATCTCTCTGGGGCTTGGTTTTCCTTATCTGCTCAGTAGGGATACTAATGATATCCCACTGGCTCATTGTAAGAATAAATGAGTAATGTAGAGCACATTGAATAGGACCTGGTAGGCAGTAAGCACTGTGTAACTGTCAATCGTCTGTACCATTATATTTTTAAGATTTTATTTTTAAGTAATCTCTATACTCAATATGGAGCTCGAACTCACAACCCCAAGGTCAAGAACTGCATGCTCCTGAGCCAGCCAGGCACCTCTATTATTTTTTTCTAATGCATTATCTTTCTCCTCATCCCACATTCAGAATGTAGGCTACCCAAGAGTGGGAGCCATGTTGTGCTGTTCACAACTATTTCCAGGACATAAAGCATGCCAGGGCTGCTCAGTAACTATTTATTGAAGAATAAATGGAGCTGAAATATTTTGGCAAGAAAGTGGTAGAGGCAGGCCTGTGAGCACTTCTGGTTCCCAGGAGGAGGAGGGGGATTATGAAGGAGGTTCTATACCTGGGCCAGTGCCTGGCTCAGGGCAGGTGCTGAGAAACACAAGCTGGATTGATGGAGGAATGCCTGTCTTTGCCTCATCCTAAAAGAACCACAATATCATTGAGGCTGGAGGCAGGAAGCAGTGAGAAGTGAGGCAATGGGGTCAGCTATTATGTGAGAACCAGGGGCTCTGAAGAGTCAGGGTCAAGGACCCACTTGGAGCTATTGCTTAAAGGAGTGATGCGGTAAGGCCTGCAAGTCAGGAGAACCTCTAGGGCATAAGGTGGTAGGAGAAACTAGAATCAAGGAGAACAGCAAGAAGGCTGAGGGAATAGAACAGATAAGAGGTAGTAAGGGCTGAGGTAGAGCAGGGCCACAGGATGATTCTGAGATTTTTAGGTAGTCAAAAAATATTTTAGAGGGAAAACGAATCAGTAATAATAAAAGAATATTATGAGTCGCTAATACCTACATAGCCAATACTACTACAAAGCTCTGTTATAAGTTGTTTACAGATATTAATCCATTCAATCCTCATAAAAGTCCCTGCAATGCGGGTGGCATCATTATCATTTCCAATTTAAACATCTTGGAAACAAGAAGCAGGTAGGTCAAGTCACTTGCTCAAGGTTACAGTTAGTAAAAGGTAGAGCCAAGAGTTTAATCTAGGTCTAATGGCTCTTAACTATTAGTTATTAAATCACCTCTTTTGAAATTGTACCTGTTTAAAGGTTGTTTTCATATTTTGTTTTTTAAGATCTTAAGTACTACATTCTCACATGGAGTCCTGAAAATACCATTCTTGTTGCCATAAAGATTTTTTTCCTTAAATAAACACTAAAACCTTAGAGACTTATTGACCATGGACATAGAAGATAGATAAGGAAACAACAACAGACAATATCTCTAACTCCCCAGTAGGTTTAGAAACAGCCAGGACACTATAATCATTGAAGAAATAGAATTATCCAATCCGGGATGAATTATCTAGAAGAATTAGAACCCCAGAGTTATATCAGATGAAGGGAAAGGAAGAGCAAAGGGAAGCAGCTAAAACATTTTTCTAGGGGATCCCTGGGTGGCTTAGTGGTTTAGTGCCTGCTTTTAACCCAGGGTGTGATCCTGGAGTCCCAGGATTGAGTCCCGCATCTGGCTCCCTACATGGAGCCTGCTTCTCCCTCTGCCTGTGTCTCTGCCTCTCTCTCTCTCTCTCTGTGTGTCTCTCACGAATAAATAAATAAATAAAATATTTTAAAAAAAATAAAATAAGACATTTTTCTGTCTCATGCTAAGCATAGGAACTTTACCTAAGACCCTCCAATAACCTGGAACTCCCTAGCATCATCTCCCAAATATACACAGGGGGACTTGAAGCTTAAAGAAAGAAATGATTTTGTCTGGAACCAGCTGTTGTCAAGGCTTGCAGCCTTCTAATCCCAGCATAGTGAGTGGCCCCATTTGTCAAATCACCACCCCCCAGCACAGATCCAGGATCTGCTTCAGCACCATGGACAGTGATCCAGGGCCAGCCTCTGTCCACCACCTTCAGCTGCCCTTCAGCTTCAGCCCAGGGGCCCCTACCCCTCGGATCCCCCTGGATCCCCCTCGGTTGTCCCAGGCACCAGCACCTTGCTGAACTCTGCCATAAGCGTGCTGTTCTGCAAACGAAAGTCCTCCTCTTGGCTGTGAAGCTTTGCCTGCAGCATCTCATTTTCACTCAGCAGCCCCTCGACTTCCTGCAGTGACAGACATGGGCCAGGTCTCGAATAAGGACAGAAAAAATGGAGAGACAGGGCAAAGAAACAGACAGGGAGAAAATGACGGTGGAGGGTGAGAGGAGGAACGTAGGGCCCAGACAATGAGATGGGAGAAATCAGGAGATACAGGGAATGAGAGAGACAGACATGAGAGGGTAGAAAGAAGGGAAGATACACATGGGAGGAGAGAGGGACACGAGGGGAGACAGTGGGAGGAAAGAGAAGGGGAGACAGAAAGAGGCGAGAGAGGAGGAAGAGAGAGAAGGAGAAAGGGGGATAGGGAAGGAGAGAGGGATGGAAGAGTGAGAGAGAAAAAAGAAAAGGCAGGAAGAGAGATAGGAACAGAAAGATCAATGGGAGGGAGAACAGGACAGAAGGAAGAGAGAGAGGGTCAGGGAAAGAAATGAGTCAGGAAGAGACAAGGAATGGAGAGGGGAGAAAGAAACAAGGAGTCAGAGAGAGAAAGAAAGGGAAAGAAGAAAAGGGAAATGATGACAGATGGGAACAGGTGAGGGAGAGAAAAAGTGAACGTTGGGGAGAGAAGCAAGAGTCAGAGAGGAACAGGAAGGCAGGCATAGAGAGCCTCAGAGAGGACAGCCAGAAAGGGAGAAGGAATGACAAAGAGACACGGAATGAGACAAACACAGGAAAATAAAGACAGACATACAGACACATGGCAGTGAGGTAGACACAGATGCAAGTGCACACACAGAGAAAGAAAGGCCAGTACCAGGAGATCCCAGCATACAGAAATATCGTCCCTCAGACTTCCAGACACATTCACCCACCATGGGTCCCCTTACCTGAGCTTTCTTGCTCTTGCTCAGTGCCTAAAGGTGAGGGGTGGGAAGAGAGATAAGGTGAACAGAGATGGACTCCCTCACTAGGGTATGGAGACATTGTGGCAAGTGTCGGGGGTGGGGCAATGATGATTGGTTGGGGGATGTGTCTTCAACCACAGAATTTGCATGAAATATATAGTCCACAGGAATAATGAGAGTGAGTGAGTGAGTGAATGCATCCTGCTTACACGCTTTCCTCTAAGCACTTGAGTATTCAACCTTAGTATTCAATACTAAGCACTAGTATTCAACCCTTCATGGGCTGATTCTCTAGGCTCAGAAACTGTGGGTGCATTGCTACAGTGGTCCAAATGCATCTACGTGGATCCTTCTCATGTACCATGAAAACTGCTGTTCCTTTGCTGAGCAGCTGAGGGCACTGCCATGTGGGGCAATCAGCACCCCACCACAGAGAAGCCCAGCTTCCTGACTGCCAGATTTTCTGTACCATATATTCCTACATCTAACAAATATTTATAGGGTACATAACACTGAACTGTGTGTAGGGACAGAGCAGTGAAGAAAGAGACAAAGGAAAGCCTTTAATGCCTTGAGGGACCATAATAGGTTATATGCTATTTCATCTTCAGACCATCTGAGAGGTAGGTCTAGTCTCACTTTACCAACAGGACCAGGAAGGGGATGGGATGTGAGAGCACAAGGTAGAAGTGTGAGTGAAGAATAGAAGGTAGATTCAAGGCAGATTCACCTACGGATGTTACTATGTAGTTAGAAGTCAGTGAATGAGACTGAATAATTGAAATAGAAAATGCATTAAGAGTAAATTAAAATCAATTGATAATTAAGCAGGATTAGATAAAATTAGCAAACTATAGAGACTTCCATGAGAGCGTTTTGAATGACTAATGGCAGCATGTACCATTAGGCCTGCTTCCCTGTAGGTGTTCACTGGATAGATGAATGAGTCAGTTGGCTACAGGGAAGCATGGGTGGGCGAGTGGGTGAAGGGAGGTACCTTCTGAGCTTTGCTGAACTCCTTATCCAGGTAGGCGACCTTCTGTCGAAGACTGGTAAGCTCTGGTGGGGGGAAAGCAGGGAGTCTCAGCCTCAGTCAGGGGCAGGAAGCTGAAAGGTCTTCCCGCCAGACCTCTGAGGTGTTTTTCCCTTGGCTTCTGTCCTCCAAAGCCACCCCCATCTAATGAGACCCTCTGGGCTCACCAACGCCATTCTTGCGTAGTTCATCTGAAAGCTGATAGTTATTTGTTCGGAGCTCCAGGAGCTGAGCCTTGGGGGAAGAAGGGAAAGGAAACAACTTGGTCAGGAATGTGCCCCTATTTTCACCAAGAGGAAGCCAATCCCCTGAGCCCCATGGACCCTACCACCCTCCACATGCCTCTTTAGCTGCTCCTTAAGACCAAGCATGCTGTATCCTTTTTTTTTTTTTTTTATTTCTCACACAGTGAGAGAGAGAGAGAGGCAGAGACACAGGCAGAGGGAGAAGCAGGCTCCATGCACCAGGAGCCCGATGTGGGATTCGATCCCGGGTCTCCAGGATCGCGCCCTGGGCCAAAGGCAGGCGCCAAACCGCTGCGCCACCCAGGGATCCCAGCACGCTGTATCTTAAGTGAGCCTCCAGCCCCTCAGCCCCTGTTCCCCCTTCTCTGGCTCAACTTATAACCACAGCTAGCCTCATTCTTCCATCTCTCCCCTTCCAATTCACTCTGCACTCAGGCCACAACAGTACTGATCCAGTCAGGTTCTTGTTCCCACATGTTCTGTGGTTCCCCATGCCTAAATGATAAAGTTCTCCCTCCTCATCCTGGCTGACCTCATCAGACACTAAACATTGTTCTAACTATCTCTCTGTCATGGAAGAGTGTTGTTGATCCTCTTGGCCAGACGTGGAGGCCTCTGAGTATAGGGGCATAGGGGCCTGCATTCCTCCCTCTTTTCAGGGGAACAGGGCCTGGTATTCTCCTGTCTAACTTACACTAAGCTGGGGACTGCCTGGGGTCCTCACCCGCAAAGCTCTCAAAACACATCCAGATCCCTTTTAAGAATTAAGGGAAAATTGAAGTATGGGCCACTCCAAACAGCTTACCCCTTCCTAACAGCCCTGTTCTTCCCAAACCTACTATTCCTTACCCCACCAGGATCTTTCCCTCCTTCCATGGGACCAGCCTTCACCTCCCTGGTGGTCTGCTTAAGGTCAAAGGGCTTGGCCCCTACAGAGCCCCTTGGCCCTGTTACTACTCTACTGTACCCAATAATCTGTCTTTCCCTGTCTTGAGCCAATTTGTACACGCTTGGCACCCACATAGAAGCCATATCTGTCATAGCCAACCGGTTTTTTCCCTCACTAATGGCCCAATTAAATAAATTTTCCTCACTCAAAGGCCCCCCACATCCCTCAAGACCCCCCCAGTCATGATCCAAATGGGATGGTCCTACATTCTTCAGGGTCTCTCCTCCACAAAGCCTTGGGTGGGCCAGCTGGATTATTCTTACTCACTTAGATCTCTCGGCACAAGTTACAGGTTGTACACACACACAAAATCCAATGGTCTTCCCCAGTAAGAACTCTCTCAACAAGGGCCTACTCTGGCCTTTCATCCCATTCCAGAGTCGTCCCCAAAAGAATCAAGTGGTCACAGTACCCAAATGGGGTACCTCCCCAAAGCCCAGTGGTTTCCCCTCCGTGTGGTCCAAGGTGTCACTCTAACCTCTTCTGGTCCTCTCTCCAACACAGGAATTAATGGTATTACCCATTCAGGGTCCTCTTCAACCCAGGCCTAATGGGACCACCCCTGATCATTCAAAGGTACTGCCCCCTCTTAGGATCCACTACCAGCACTCACACAAGATATCCACCTCCCATAAACAATAACAGCATGTAGGGTCTTTCCTAAGTCCCTGGCATAGTGGTATCTCCCACAAACATTTCCACCTTCCACAGGGCAATGGTACTGCCCTCTCAAGGGCTCCCCCCACCATGACGCAAATGGCCCAACGTCTGCTTCCTTCCTCTCCAGACAAAATGGTTTCGCCCTCTCAAGATCTCCTTCCCTCAAAATCCAATGTTATCATCCCCTGCCCATGGTGTCCCCACAAGGGCCCAGAGGTGTCGTCCCCTCCAGGTCTGAGTAAGGTATCGCTCACTCTAGGACTCTCTCCTCCGCCCACAAAGCTCACAGACGGCAACCCCTCAGAGCCCAATAATATCTTGGAATACAACAGTTTCACCCCTTAGAGCCTCAGTTTCCCTTCTCCAGACCAACCCCTTAGACTCAAGGTCCACCCCAACCAACCCCTTCTCAGAGCCGGTGGCACGACCTCTCTCTACCCCGCCCCCCATCGCCTAGCGCGGTGGTCTTTTCCCCGGCGAGCGGCACCTGCATCCGCTGAAACTCCTCCTCAGACAGAGCTTGCGCCATGTTCCTCCCCCACCCCCCCCCCGACAGCCTTCTGCGCAGACGCAGTTCGTCCCTCCTGTCAGGATTCGGGGCGGATCAAACCACTGGCCAGGAATGGAGGGGAAGGAGTCTACTCCAGAAGTTCAGTACTTTGGAGCCGGAGAGAAGAGAGTGAAACTGACAGGTCAGGTGAATTGAAATTTAATGTTTTACCGCAAACTAGGTCATCTGACCTGGCTTTTGAGCTCTCATAGACCACCCATTGTGATGCGATACTGTGGCCTCCCTGTGTCATGGGTGGACTCGTCGCTAGGGAAGTGTTTGCCGACAGAAAGTCCCCCTTCCGCCGTACTCCTTTAATGAGAACGGTTGACTTATAACCCCAGAAATGAAAGCGGAAGCTTTGCGCTGGGCTTGTTCCCGCCCCCTTTCGAGTGACCCCAGAGTGAAATCCTGCCTCTAGTGAAGCCCTCGGCTTTTTTTTTTTTTTTTTGAGATTTGACACTGATTATAACATGATGTCGTACATCATATTAGGTAAAGGATCTGGCTACAAATAAATTTAAAATTCCCGAAAGGAAAGAAGGGCAAATGAATGAACCGAAAAAGCCTAGTTTAAAAAACAAAATAAAACAAAAACAGGATGGCTAAACTCTCCCAACATCCAAATAAGTAGTAAAATGCATTATAAGCCTCTCTTGTGTTTTCTGGCCCGCTATGCAAACTCCGCCACCCAAGCAGTAGTTTGTATCTGGGAAAGAAAAACATTAGAGAGCATGTTTAAAGACATACCACTACTAGCATTCTCCCTATTTTCTTTATTTGGGGGGGTCAGTAACTTAATTATTATCTCATTTTAAATGTACAGGAAAACTAGAATGGTACAAGGAAATTTCTTATGCCCTTGGCCCAGATTTATCAATTGTTTACATTTTACCACCTTTATCATTCTTTCTATTTAAAATTTCTGAACCAGGACAGCCCCGGTGGCTCAGCGGTTTAGCGCCACCTTCGGCCCAGGGCCTGATCCTGGAGTCCCGAGATCGAGTCCCACATCAGGCTCCCTAGGTGGAGCCTGCTTCTCCCCCTGCCTGTGTTTCTGCCTCTCTCTCTGTGTCTTTCATGAATAAATAAATAAATAAATAAATAAATAAATAAATAAATAAGATCTTCTTTAAAAATAATAAAATTTCTGAACCATTGGCTCCAGTATTTATTGACAATTTTTTATCTTTTTTTAAAATTTTTTTTAAATTTATTATTTATTATAGTCACAGAGAGAGAGAGGCAGAGACATAGGCAGAGGGAGAAGCAGGCTCCATGCACCGGGAGCCCGACGTGGGATTCGATCCCGGGTCTCCAGGATCGTGCCCTGGGCCAAAGGCAGGCGCCAAACCGCTGCGCCACCCAGGGATCCCAATTTTTTATCTTTTTAAAAGATTTATTTATTTATTCATAGCGAAAGAGAGGCAGAGACACAGGCAGAGGGAGAAGCAGGCTCCAGGCAGGAAGCCCGATGATGGGACTCGATTCCGGGTCTCCAGGATCACACCCCGGGCTGCAGGCGGCGCTAAACCGCTGCGCCACTGGGGCTGCCCTCATTGACAATTTTTTAATGCCAACATTCCTTTGGTACTTATTAATTGCAATTCTACTGTAGGGAAGAGCTTTCTTTTCTCCCTCATTTATGTATGTATATCTGTACAGAATTATTTTATTAAATAAATTATAATCACTATCATTTTTTCCTTTGATGCCCAAACTGTCCCAGATTTGGCCAGTGGGAGCTCCTTCAAATTGACTTCTGAGTCCTGTGACATGCCCCCATCAGTTTGGGTTTTGGGATTTTTTTGTGTTTTTTTTTTTTCAGTTTCTTGTTGGCACTAGAAGATGCTTGACTCACCATATTCTTTTTTAAAACCTAAATTCAATTAATTAATGTATAGTGTATGATTAGTTTCAGAGGTAGAGTTTAGTGGTTCATCAGTTGCATATCACACCCAGTGCTTATTACATCAAGTACCCTCCTTGATTCCCATTACCCAGTTATCCCATCCCCCCACTACCATCTCCTCCAGCACCCCTGTTTGTTCCCTAGAGTTAAGAGTCTCTTTTTTTAAAGATTTTATTTATTTATTCATGAGAGCCACAGATAGAAAAGCAGAGACCTAGGCAGGGGAAGAAGCAGGCTCCCTCCGGGGAACCTGAGGCAGGACTCAACCCCAAGACCCCAGGATCAGGACCTGAGCCAAAGGCAGATGCTCAACCACTGAACCACCCAGGCATCCCGAGTTAAGTCTCTTATAGTTTGTCACCCTCTCTGATTTTGTCTTATTTTATTTTTCCCTCCCTTTCTCTATGATCCTGTTTTGTTTCTTACATTCCACGTAAGTGAAATAACATAATTGTCTTTCTCTGATTGACTTATTTTGTTTAGCATAATACCCTCTAGTTCCATCCACATCGTTGCAAATGATAAGATGTCATTTTTTAAAATATTTTACTTATTCATGAGAGACACAGAGAGGCAGAGACATAGGCAGAGGGAGAAGCAGGTTCCCTGAGGGGAACCTGATGCAAGACTCAATCCCAGGACTCTAGGATCATGACCTAAGCCAAAGGTAGACACTCAACCACTGAGCCACCAGGTGTCCCAGATTTCATTTTTTTTTTTTTTTTGATGATGATGATTGAGTCTACAGACTCACTTTATTCTTTTTCAGCCCCAGTTGAGAAGTGTTCATTGCTACTAGGACGTAATTGTTTCTAGGCTCTCTCAGTGTACAGAGCTAGGAAATAAATGTATGTATTCTAATCCATCTAGTTATACATATATGTTTATATATTTTTCTATATATGTTTTGAAAACATAAATTCATTACTAATACCTTACATTTCAACCCACCAACACAAGGTTCATTCTAGTTTTTCTCACATTCCATATTTGTAAATCCCTTCTCCAGTGGAAAGAAACCTGGCTCTCATTATCCACAATAAACTTACTTATTTGTATAATCATATAACCATTAAGTAACTAGAATTTCTAAACCATAAGACTGCAAAAAACAAACCTACCAATTAGAGGTCATTGTCTTACACTCTCTTGTCTTTAGGCTCATGGCAGTCTATAGTCAAAATACTGGGTTTAACAAGCTTCAATATTTGATACAGTTCCTTTTGTCTTTAATCTGATGGTAGTCAAAATACTGTGTTCAAGAACTACTTAGGTTAGTTCTCCTCCTTGCCTCCTTCAATTAGGCTGTGTGATTCATTTGAAATACAGTCAGATTCCTTTGTTTCTGTTAGAATTTCATTTTGCCCCTCCCACCGTTGTTGAGGTAACCAGTCTACTTACTTTCTGGTTTATCCTTTCTGTGTTTCTTTTTGCTCAAATGAGGAGATATATGTATATGTATATTATCTTATTTATCCTACATGAAGGGTAGTGTGCTTTGCATTTCTCATTTGATATGACCTCCTTTCCCTCTCACAGCTACACAATACCCCACTTTGTAGACATATCATAATTTAACCACTCTCCTATGTTTGCCCATTTAGGTTATTTCCAATGTTTTCCAATTATAAACAATGCCCAAAAGAATGCCTTTATACATGTATGTAATTTTGTATGTTCTGAGGTGTATCTTTAGGGTAAATATATAGGACTAGGATTGTTGCATCACAAAGTACATATGTAGCGGTGCCTGGGTAGCTCAGTTGGTTAAGCATCTGCCTTTGGCTCAGGTGATGATCCGGGGATGCTGGGATTGAAGCCCCATGTCTGGCTCCATGTCTGGCTCCTTGCTCAGCAGGAAGTATGCTTCTCCCTCTGTCCCTACCCCTGCTCATGCTCTTTCTCTCAAATAAATGTTTAAAAAATCTTTTTAAAAAGTTCATATGGGAACGCCTGGGCGGCTTAGCGGTTGAGCACCTGCCTTCTGCCCAGGGCATGATCCTGGAGTCCCGGGATCGAGTCCCACATTGGGCTCCCTGCATGGAGACTGCTTCTCCCTCTGCCTGTGTCTCTGCCTCTCTTTCTCTCTGTCATGAATAAATAAATAAATAAATAAATAAATAAATAAATAAATAAATAATTTTTTTTAAGTTCATATATTGTTTTGTTAGGTATGTCCAAATTTCCTCCCCAAAGGGCTGTTCCATTTTATTTCCAAAAGCAATGCGCTTGACAGCCTGTTTCCCCACAGCCTTTCCAACAGACTGTGTTGTCATATTTAAAATTTTTCTCTGATCTGAGAGGTAAGAAACGGTATCTCATTGAAGGGTTTTTTTTGTTTGTTTTGTTTTAGTTTTGCCCTCATTTTCATAGGGGTAAATAATTTGCCTGCTGTGGAAAAGTATTTTCAGCCAGCGCTCCTTTTCTTCCTTTTATAATTTCATGAACCTTATTGAGATGCTCTCCCTCTCCCTTCCCCCCACCTATATATATATAGTTAAAAGATAAACTGAGGCATATTAAAAAGTTTAAGAGTTTATTTGAGCACAAATCTATTTGAATAATGCAGCATCTAATCTAGCAGATGTAAAAGAGCCCCAAGAGTCTGTACAAAATGAAAGACATTTATGGCCAAGAGGGAGCAGAAATAAGGAAATTTTCTAATCAGAAAACATTGGGTTGGTTATTGCAAGGTTACTTTCCTTTAGGGGAGGGCAGGAATTTGTCAGAAAGACTACCAAACTAGTGCTGATCAGGTGATTCCTGATTGACTGGTGTAAGATTCCATATCTGGGAGAACCAAAACTGTCATTAAGTCTTGATTTGGTGATGTGGGGCTTAGCATAAGCAACTCCATTCTGAGCCTGCTGTCTTTTATATATATATATATATTACACTTAAGGGTACAGTTCAGTGAGTTTTGACAAATGTATACAACTCTGTAGCCACTATCACTATCTATGATATATAGAACATTTTCATCACCCTCCAGGAGATTCCTTTGCATCCCTTCCCACACACACCCCACCTCAGGCAACCACTAATTTTCTTTCTGTCACTGTAGATTATATTTGTCTTTTTTAGAGTTTCAGAAAAATGGAATGAGACAGTATGTACTCTTTTGTATCTGGCTCCTTCACTCAGCATAATGATTTTGAGATTCATCCAACTTGTCACATTTCAGTACTTTTTCCCTTTTTATTGATGAATACAATTCCATAGTATGAATATTTCACAATACAATTCCATAGCATGGATATCCATTCTCTCAGTGTAGTTTTAATTTGTGTTTCTCTAATTATGAGTGAGTTTACACTTTTCACATATTTAAGGGTCATGTTAGTATCCTTTTTAAATGAGTGAATTCTCTGTTCACATCTTCTGCCCATTTTTTAAAAAATATTTTATTTATTTATTCATGAGAGACCGAGAGAGAGAGAGAGGCAGAGACACAGGCAGAGGGAGAAGCAGGCTCCACGCAGGGAGCCCGACATGGGACTCGATCCCAGGTCTCCAGGATCAGGCCCTGGGCCAAAGGCAGGCGCCAAACCTCTGAGCCACCCAGGGATCCCTTCTGCCCATTTTTCTACAGGCTTTTTTTTTTACCTTTCCCCCTCAATTTTCTTTTTTATAAATTGTTATTTATTTATGATAGTCACACACACACACACACAGAGAGAGAGAGAGAGAGAGAGAGAGAGAGAGAGAGGCAGAGACATAGGCAGAGAGAGAAGCAGGCTCCATGCACTGGGAGCCCGACGTGGGATTCGATCCCGGGTCTCCAGGATCGCGCCCTGGGCCAAAGGCAGGCGCCAAACCGCTGCGCCACCCAGGGATCCCTCCCCCTCAATTTTGAAGAGTTCTTTGTATATTGAGGACACAAACATTTTACTGTGCTAGATGTTGCATGCATTTTCTCCCAGATTGTCAGTTGTCTTTTGAACTTTTTACAATCATAGGATCTTGGAAATAGAGATATGTATACTAACCCATGTATACACATATATCTATAATGATTTCCATATCTATGTATCTGTATATATTTTAAGACAAACATGAATTCACACTGATATTCCAGTGCCACATGGCTCATTTTATTTCTTCTTGCCTATCTATGTCCTCCCACTCCAACCAGGAGAAACCTGGCTTCAACCATCCACCACCCATTTACTTAATTACTAAATTGCAGTAAACAGGTATAGCAACATCAGAATTGTTAACTTGTATCTCTGTGGGAAATAACGTTACCCAAACTGAGTTAAATGCTTTCCTGTGGTTCCTTTTATCCTTAACATGGGAGTTTCCAGTCAAAATACCATTTTCCAAGGTTACTTAGGTCAGCATGTCTTTTCCCGCCCCCTTCAGTGAGGCCATGTCATTTATTTGTAATACAGTTAGATTATGTTATCACAGTCTGCATTCCATCCTGAGATTACCTGATCTGCTGGTTGATTTTTTAAATTTTCCTATATTAAGATTCATTTTTTGTGCTATAAATATCTATAGGTTTTGATAAACACATTTTTAAAAAGATTTTTATTTATTTATTTGAAAGAGAGAGTGAGCATGAGAGAAAGAGAAATTACAAGTAGGGGGGAGGGGGAGAGGGAGAAGCAGAGTCCCCGCTGAGCAAGGAGTCCAATAAGGTACTCTTTCCCAGGACCCTGGATCATGATCTGAGCGGAAGGCAGACGCTTAATTGACTGAGCCACCCAAGCACCCGACAAACACATTTTAAAGTTTTCTACACATAGATTTTCCCCCCACATTTCTCATTAGTTTCCTTTTTAAGATATATTATCTTCATTGTTGCTATTGTAAGTGGGATTTTTCTCTATCATTACATCCTCTAACTGGGTATTATTTGTATATATGAAAGTCATTGACGTCTTTTTTTTTTAACGCCTTTTTTTAAAGATTTTATTTTAGGGGTGCCTGGGTGGTTCAGTGGGTTAAGCGTCTGCCTTTGGCTCAGGTCATGATCCTGGCGTCCTGAGATAGAGCCCCACAGCAGGTTCCCTGCTCAGTGGAGAGCCTGCTTCTCCCTCTCCCATTCCCCCTGATTGTGCGCGCTCTCTCTCTCTGTCAAATAAATAAATTAAAAAATTTTAAGATTTTATTTGTTTTTTAAACTTTGTTTATTTTTAGTAATCTCTACACCCAATGTGGGGCTCGAACTTACAACTCTGAGTTCAAGAATCACATACTCTTCTGACTGAACTAGCCAGACATCCCTAAAAATTTCATTTTTAAGTAATCTCTACACCCAACATGGGCCTTGAAGTCACAGCCCGGAGATCAAGAGTCGCACCCCAGAAATACCCACCATTTGCTTCAACGTGGATGGAACTGGAGGGTATTATGCTGAGTGAAGTAAGTCAATCAGAGGACAGTGTATGTTCTCATTCATTTGGGGAATATAAATAATAGTGAAAGGGAATATAAGGGAAGGGAGAAGAAATGTGTGGGAAATATCAGAAAGGGAGACAACATAAAGACTCCTAACTCTGGGAAACGAACTAGGGGTGGTGGAAGGAGAGGAGGGCGGGGGGTGGGGGTGAATGGGTGACGGGCACTGAGGGGGGCACTTGACGGGATGAGCACTGGGTGTTATTCTGTATGTTGGTAAATTGAACACCAATAAAAAATTAATTTATTTTAAAAAACTCCTATAATAAAATAATATGTGAAAAAAAAATAAAATAGAATAAAATAAAATAAAATAAAAGAGTCGCACCCCAGGCATCCACTAACTGAGCCCGCCATTGACTTATTTTTTTAAGTTTATTTATTTATTTATTTATTTATTTATTTATTTATTTATTTATTTGAGAGAGTGGGAGGAGGGATCACAGAGGGATAGTGAGAGGGAGAGCAGACTCCCCACTGAGCAGGGAACCTGAATGGCGCTTGATCCCAGGACCCTGAAATCAAGACCTGAGCCCAAGGCAGATGCTGAACCTTAACTGAATGAGCCACCCAGGCGCCCTGGCCAGTGACTTCTTTATGTTAATTTTATATCCCTCCACTTTGCTGAATACTTTTATTGTTGTAATTTTATCGCTGGTTTTCTAGAGTTTGCCAGGTACAAAATCATATCATCTGAAAATAAAGATATCTTTATTTCCTCCTTTCCAGTTAGTATACCTCTAATTGATTTCTCTCGTCTGATTACCATTTTCCACTAACAGGAAGCAGAGCTCCTTGTTGAAATGGTTGATTGCAGGGCTGGGGCAAGGAAAGTACAAGATGAATCTGGAGCATCTTGTTTTACCATCCATTGAATGAAATTGAATTTAAAAAGAATCCATGAAGGGGATGCCTGGGTGGCTCAGCGGCTGAGTGTCTCTGCCTTCAGCTCAGGGTGTGATCCTGGAATCCTGATCAAGTCCTGCATCAGGCTCCCTGCGAGGAGCCTGCTTCTTCCCTTGCCTATGTCTCTGCCTCTCTCTGTGTGTATCTCTCCTGATTAAATAAATAAAAAATCTTACCAAAAAAAGTAAAAAAAAAAAAAAAAAAAAAAAAAAAGAATCCATGAGTTCCAACTGATCTAAATAGATGAATGGAAGACAAGGAAAAACTCCCTAACAGTGGATTCCCAACTACTAAATGTAGAAGAAATGACCGAATTAAAAAGAAATCACTATATGGCAAACACCACTGTAATAATTATTTCAGGCAAGAATCATTAGTGGGTGCTAAAACTAGTGGGTGAAAGTATGATGAGGAACACTATATTTACATAGTTAAGAATCTCCCCACAAATTACATCTGAATTCTACTGAGGAAAAGGGTAACTTTATGGGAGAGAAACCCGGTAGATGCCACTTTTGTCAAGTGCACAACATTAACATCATCAATATGGGAACAAACTGGTATTTTGTGCCTCTTTGTGTGACGCACTGAGAAAGATCCTTCACTTCTGTGTATGTTTCTGCCAAAAATTCAAACCTGATTCTAATCACAAGAAAATATCAAGCAAACCCCACGTGAGGGACATGCTATAAAATAACAGTTTGTACTCTTCAAGAACATCAAGGTCATTAAAAAAAACAACAAAGAAAAGCTGGGGAAGTGATCCAGATTTAAGGAGATTACAAGAACATGACAACTGAATGTAATATGTGATTCCAGATTAAATTCTGTACCAGAAAAAAAGATACAGGATTCTACTATATTTTTACTATATTTACTATATATTTTTATTGTACTATAAAGAATGTCAGTAGGACAGTTGGCAAACTTTGAATAATGTCTGTAAAATAGATAATAGGATTATATCAGTGTTACTTTATTTCGATAATGATACTGTGGTTATATAGGGGAATATCTTGCTCCTATATATCTTTGAACAGGAAAGAATTAACAGAGCAGGCCTGAGACTGGCTATCCTTACAAAGACTTGATTGAAAAGTTAGCCCTTAAAAAAAAAAAAAAGAAAGAAAAGAAAAGTTAGCCCTTGACTGGCATCTGGAAACGTGGCTGATACACAGTTCCATACAATTATATAAAGCTTTTTCTAAATGATAAGAATGGTTCACTGTGCCAAACCATTTGTACAGTGTGATTTATGCTGAGCACCTGCATTCCTTCAGAGAGTCTGGAATTTGGGTACGTGCTAAGTAGAGGGTGACTAGTAACTAACCCCCAGTGAAGACCTTAGGCACCGAGTCTCTAATGAGCTTCCCTGGGAGACAACACATCACATGTACTGTCACAACTCAGTGCTGGAGAAATTAAATGCATCCTGTGTGACTGCACTGGGAGAGGACTCTTAGAAGCTTGTACCTGGGGGCACCTGGAAACTTAGTGGTTGAATATATGCCTTCAGCTCAGGTCGTGATCCTGGGGTCCTAGGATTGAGTCCCACATCGGGCTCCCTGTGAGTAGCCTGCTCCTCCTCCTGCCTATGTCTGCCTCTCTCTATGTGTCTCTCATTGATAAATAAATAAAATCTTAAAAAAAGAAGCTTGTGCCTGGTTTCCTTTGGACTTCAGCCCATATTGCTTTTCCCTTTGCTCAAGGGAAGTGGACAGACTAAGGAAGTCTGTGCATGAATTTCTCCAGATTCTACCTGTGTCCTTTTTTCTGGTTGATCTGTCATGTGTCTATCCTTTCACTGTAATAAACCTTAGCTAAGAGTACAACTGTATGCTGAATCTTACTATAAGTCCTCCTACTGAATCACTAAACTGGGGGATGGTTTTGGGGACCCCTGACACAAATATACACACATACACAGAAAGAAAATGATAAAGGAAAGTGACAAAATGTTAACATAGGAGCATCCCAATAAAGGGTATACAAGAATTGTTATTTTGTAACTTTTCTGTAAATCTGAAATTATTTCAAAATAAAAATTTTTAAAGATTATTTATTTATTTGAGAGAGAGAGAGAGAGTGCATAAGCATAGAAGAGGGATAGAGGGAGAGGGAGAAGCAGACCCCCCACTGAGCAGGCAACCCAATGTGTGACTCCATCTCAGAACTCTGAGATCACAACCTGAGCTGAAGGCAGATGTTTAGCTAGCCACCCAGGCGCCCTCAAAATAAAAACTTTAGGGATCCCTGGGGGGCGCAGAGGTTTAGCGCCTGCCTTTGGCCCAGGGCGCGATCCTGGAAACCCAGGATCGAATCCCACATCGGGCTCCCGCTGCATGGAGCCTGCTTCTCCCTCTGCCTGTGTCTCTGCCTCTCTCTCTCTCTCTCTCTCTCTCTGTGTGTGTGTGTGTGTGACTATCATAAAAAAATTTTAAAAAATAAAAAAAATAAAAATAAAAACTTTAAAATGGAAATGAAACCAAATCTGTATCCTAAGTGAGTGCATTGCTTATTGCTAGAAGTATATCTACTTCCAGGTCCTCTCCACGAACATAGGTGGGAAATACACACACACAATCAGTTCTCTTTCTCTATCTTATCTAAAATCTTGAGTTCATCTTGTTACCTCTAATTCCAGTTCAATACTTCAGGGTACATTCTTCTCTTCCTCCATCCATATTTATAACTTCCTTCTTATATTTGTAATTCTGTTAGTAAGTAACCTACCCATTATTTCTAACATATTGTTTCCTGAAGCCTAGATTACACAAAAGGGATTTGGGGAATTGTTAACCCATACTTCTAGGAAAGCAAATCTATTTATTAGAGATCAATATTTATTTACAGGCTTATTTATTTATTTGTTTGTTTATTTATTTATTTATTTTTAAAGAGAGAGGGGTGCCTGGGTGGATCAGTTGGTTAAGTGTCTGCCTTCCGCTCAGGTCATGATCTTAGGGTCCCAAGACAGAGCCCCACGTTGGGCTCCCTGCTCAGCCAAAATCTGGATTCTCCCTCTCCATCTGCCCCTAGAGCCCCCCAAGGCCCTCCCCCACTCGTCCTCTCAGAAGTGCGCCCTCTTTCTCAAATAAATAAATAAATAAATAAATAAATAAATAAATAAATATAAAATCTTAAAAAAAAAATAAAGAGGGAAGGGGAGAGGGGCAGAGGGAGAGAAAGAATCTTAAGCAGCCTCCATGCCCAGGATGGAGCTCAATACCCGCTGGATATGACGACCCTGAGATCACCACCTGAACCAAAACCAAGAGTCCCATGCTTAATTGAGCCACCCAGGTACCCTTACAGGCATTTTTTAAAATTCCATTTATTTATTCATGAGAGACACAAAGAGAAGCAAAGCCATAGGCAGGGGGAGAGGCAGGCTCCATGCAGGGAGCCCGAGGTGGGACTAAATCCTGGGACTCTAGGATCACGCCTTGAGCCAAAGGCAAATGCTCAACAGCTGAGCCACCCAGGCGTCCCTTTTTTTTAATTATTTTTTTATTTTTTTAACCTACAGGTGTGTTATGTTATGTTATGCTATGTTATGTTAAGATTTTATTTATTTATTCATGAAAGACATGGAGAGGGATCCCTGGGTGGCGCAGCGGTTTGGCGCCTGCCTTTGGCCCAGGGCGCAATCCTGGAGACCCGGGATCGAATCCCACGTCGGGCTCCCGGTGCATGGAGCCTGCTTCTCCCTCTGCCTGTGTCTCTGCCTCTCTCTCTCTCTCTCTCTATGTGTGGCTATCATAAAAAAATAATAATAATAAAAAGAAAGACATGGAGAGAGAGGCAGAGACATAGGCAGAGGGAGAAGCAGGCTCCCTGCGGAGAGCCCCATGTGGGACTTGATCCCACGACCCTGTGATCATGCCCTGAGCCAAAGGCAGACGCTCAACTGCAGAGCCACCCAGGTGTCCCCCGCTATGGGCATTTTAAAGGTAAAATTTCCATATAGTAGGGATGCCTGGGTGGTTCAGTGGTTGAGTGTCTGCCTTTGGCTCAGGGCGGGATCCCAGAGTCCGGGATTGAGTCCTGCGGTGGGCTCCCTGCTCCCTGTGAGGAGCCTGCTTCTTCCTCTGCCTGGGTCTCTGCATCTTTCTCCCTGTGTCTCTCATGGATAAATACATAAATCTTTTTTAAAAATTTCCATACAGTAAAATTCACAAATCAAAATTTATACCATCCTGACAAATAATGAATATATTCAAGTAGCCCATACCCCTATCAAGATATAGAGTATTTCATAACCCCTAGAAACTTCCCTCCTACTCCTTTTCCAGTCAATCCCTTCCTGCATGCAGCAATTACTGTTCTGAGTTGTTTGGGGGGAGGCATGTGGATGTTCAATTGTTCCATCATTTGTTGAAAATATTATCCATTCCAGGGGCACCTGGGAGGCTCAGTCAGTTGAGCATCCAACTCCTGATTGCAGCTCAGGTCATGATCTTGGGGTCATGGGGTCGTGAGATTGAACTCCAGGTTGAGCTCTGTGCTGGGCTTGCAGCCTGCTTGAGGTTCCTTCTTTCCCTGCTCCTCCCTCTCCCCACTTGTACTCTCTCTCTCTAAAAAAAAAAAAAAAAAAAAAAAATATTATCCAATCTGCACTGCCTTTGTATGTTTTGTAAAAGTCAATTGACCAGATGCCTGGGTGGCTCAGATGGTTGAGCAACTGGCTCTTGACTTCAGCTCAGGATCCTGGGATAGAGCCCTATGCTGAGCTCTAGACTCAGTTTTGAATCTACCTGAGATTCTTCCCTCTCTCTTCTCTCTCTTCCTCTGCCCTTCCCCCCGCTAGCATGTGCATGCTTCCTCTCTCTCTTAAATAAATAAATAAATAAATAAATAAATAAATAAATAAATAAATAAATAATTTTTAAAAAATGTCAATTGGCCATATATGTGTGGGTCTATTTCTGGAGTTTCTATTTTCTTTCATTGATACGTGTTGTCTGGACACCAATACCACAATGTCTCGATTCATATAGTTTTACAATGTCTTGAAGTCAGGAAGTCCTCTAAATTTGTTCTTGCTTTTCTAAGTTGTTTTTTTTTTTTTTTTTTTGACTACACCTATCATGGGGCTTGAACTCATGACCTCAATATCAAGAGTTGCATGTTCTTCCAACTGAGCTAGCCAGGCTCCTCTCTAAATTGTTTTGGTCCTTTTCATTTCCATATGAATTTTATTTTTATTTTCTTAAAAGATTTTATTTATTTACTCACAAGAGACACACACACACACAGAGGCAGAGACACAGGCAGAGGAAGAAGCAGGCTCCATGCAGGGAGCCCGATGTAGGACTCGATCCTGGGACTCCAGGATCATGCCCTGAGCCACAGGCAGATGCTCAATCACTGAGCCACTCAGGCATCCCTCCATATGAATTTTATAATCTGGGCAGCCCGGGTGGCTCAGCAGTTTAGCGCCGCCTTCGGCCCGGGTCCTGATCCTGGACACCTGGGATCGAGTCCTGAGTCAGGCTTCCGGCACGAAGCCTGCTTCTCTCTCTGCCTGTCTCTACCTCTCTGTCCCTGTGTCTCTCATGAATAAGTAAATGAAATAAAAAAAAAAGAATTTTAGAATCTGCTTGCCAATTCTACAAAATATGCTAGGATTTTGAGTGAGATTGCATTAAATATATAGATCAATCGTGAGAGAGTTTACATCTTACTATGACTGAGTCTTATGATCCATGAACCTGGTGTATCTGTCCACTTATTAAATCTTTAATTTCTCTCAGCAAAGCTTTGTACTCAGTGTATAGGTCTTATACATGTACCTCCATATTTTCGATGGTACAATGAATGTTATTTTAAAATTTCAATTCCTTATGGGTCGTTGCTGGTATATAGAAATATAGTTAAATGCGTATATTGATCTTGTATCCTGCAATCTTAAAGTCACTTATAAGTTCTAGTGGGGTTTTTTGATATCCCATGATTTTTCTACATAGATGAATACATATATACATGTCACTTCCAAGTAAAGACAGCTTCATTTCTTCCTTTCCAATCTGTATACAACTTTTCTTTCTTTCTTGCCTTTTCCATGGACTGTCCCTCCAGTACAATGTTGAATTGAAGTGATGAGAGTGGACATCCTTGCTTTCTTCCTGATCTTAGGGGGAAGGGCATTCGGCCTTACACCATTAAGTTTGATTAAGTTTGATATTACTACCATTTGCAATGATATGGATGGAGCTAGAGAGTATAATACTAGGCAAAATAAGTCAGTCAAAGAAAGACAAATACTATACGATTTCACCCCTATGTAGAGTTTAAGAAACAAAACAAATGAACAAAGGGGAAAAAGAGAGAGAGAGAGAAAAGCAAGCCAAGAAATAGACTCTTTCTCTCCGTCCCTTTTTTTTTAAACAGACTCTTAACTACAGAGAACAAACTTGGTTACCAGAGTGGGGGTGGGGGGGCCGGGGGGGGGGCAGTAAATAAATGCTGAGGATTAAGGAGTGCACTTCTTGTGATGAGCACCAGATGTTGTATAGAAGTGTTGAATCACTCTATTCTATGCCTGAAACTGCTATTTTACTGCATGTTGACTAACCAGAATCAAAATTAAAACTTAAAAAAAGTTTGACATTACTATAGGTTTTTGTAAATGCTCTTTATCATGATGAAGATATGTTACCTTTTATTTCTAGTTTTCTAAGAGCTTTTTTAAAAAATCAGGAATGGATGATGAATTTTTGTCAAATGCTCTTTCTGCATTGTTGAGATGATCATGGGTTTTGCTTGCATTCTTGGAGTAAATTCAGTTTTGTCTTGATGTATTATCTTTTGTATATATTGTTGGATTTGATTTACTAAAATGTTGCTAAAAACTTTTGCGACTCTGTGAAGGATACTTGTGTATACACTTGACTCTTTTTTAAAACTTTTAAGTTTTATTTTTTTTCAAAGATTTTTTTTTTGAGAGGGAGAGAGAGAGAGAGAGGGCACAAGTGGGGGGGGACAGAGGGAGAGGCAGGGAGCCAGATCTGGGGCTCAATCCCAAGACCCTGGGATCATGATCCGACCCAAGTTGAAGGCAGACGCATAACCCACTGAGCCACCTAGGCACCCCTTTTTATTTATTTTTTTTAAGTAAGCTCTATGCCCAACATGGGGCCTGAACTCATCACCTGGGGACCGAGAGTCATATTCTCCACCCACTGAGCCAGCCAGGCACCCCTACAATTGACTATTGATCAGTGGGGTGGGGGCACTGACCCACTGCACAGTTGAAACTCCACATATAAATTTTGACTCCCCAAAACCTTAACCATTAATAGCCTACTGTTAACTGGAAACCTTATTGTTAATATGAACATCAATTAATACATATTATGTATATGTATTATATACCATATTCTTACAACAAAGTAAGCTAGAGAAAAGAAAATGTTATTAGGAAATTCAAAAGGAGGGATGCCTGGGTGGCTCAGTGGTTGAGCATCTGCCTTTGGCTCAGGTCGTGATCCCGGGGTCCTGGGATCGAGTCCCGCATTGGGCTCCCTGTGGGCAGTCTGCTTCTCCCTCTGCCTATGTGTCTGCCTTTCTCTGTGTGTCCTCATGAATAAATAAATAAAATCTTTTAAAAAAGGAAATTTGTAAGAGAAAATACATACACAGTACTGTACAGTATTTATTTAAAAATCCACATATAAGTGGACATGTGCAGTTCAAACCCATGTTGCTCAAGGATCAACCATAATTTTCTTTTTTTTTAAAGATTTTTTTATTTTTATTTATTCATAGAGATGGAGAGAGAGAGAGAGAGAGAGAGCAGAGAGAGAAGCAGGCTCCATGCAGAGAGCCTGAGGTGGGACTCAATCCAGGGTCTCCAGGATCACACCCTGGACTGCAGGCGGCACTAAACCGCTGCGCCACCAGGGCTGCCCTAATTTTCTTATTTTTAAAAAAGATCTATTTATCTGACAGAAAGACAGACAGATAGCACAGGGGGGAGGGGCAGAGGGAGAGGGAGAGAGAATATTAAGCAGACATTGCACTAATCTCAGAGCCCAACGTGGCACTAGATCCCACGACCCTGAATCATGACCCTGATATCACAACCCCAACCTGAAACCAAGAGTCAGATGCTCAACCAGGCACCCCAACTGTAGTTTTCTTATAATGACATTCTCTGGTTTAGTATCAGAGTAATGCTAGTCTCATAGAATGAGATGGGAGTATTCCCTTCTCTTAAATCTGGAAGAGTTTGCATAGAATTGATATTTTTTCTTCCTTAACTATTTGGTACAATTTCCCAAAAAAGCCTTCTGGGCCTGGAATTTCCTTTGTGGGAAGATGTCTTATTACAGATTAAATGTCTTTAATAGATACAGGGTTATTCAAATTGTCTATTTCTTCCTAAGTGAGTCTTGGTATTTTGTGTCTTGTTGCCAGAATTGTTGTCATAAAGATGTTCAAAATATTCCCCTATTATTCTTCTTTTAAAATTATGGTAAAATGTGCATAACACAAAACTTACCGTTTAAACTATTTTTAAGTGTACAATTCAGTAGCACTAAATAAATTCAGTGTTGTGTAACCATCACCACTGTGTATTTCCAGGACTTTTTCATCATCCCAAACAGAAACTCTGTACCCATTAAGCAATAACTCTTCATTCTCCCCCAATTGCTAACCCCCAACCCCTTGTAACCTCTACTCTACTTTCTGTCTCTGGGAATTTGCCTACCCTAGACATCTCATAAAAGTAGAATTACACAATGCGTACAATCCTTTTATATCTGGCTTATTTTACTTTGCATAGTGTCCATGTTATAGCATGTATCATCATTTTATTTCTTTTTATGGCGAAATAATATTCCACTATTTTGTTTATCCATGCATCTGTCAATGGACACTTGTGTTGTTTCCACCTTTTGGCTGTTGTGAATAATGCTAAGAATGCTGGTGTACAGTATCCCCTGTTATCCTTTTACTATCTGTAAACTGTGATGATGTCACCTCTCTCATTCTTGATATTGGTCATTTATGTCTTCTCTCTTTTTTTTCTGATCAATCTGGCTAGAAGTTTATCAGTTTTACTAATTTTCTCAGTAATATTGGTTTCATTGATTTAGTGTTTTTCTGTCTTCTTTGTCACTGATTTCCACTCTGACCTTTATTATTTTGCTTCTTTTGGGGTAGCCCAGGTGGCTCAGCGATTTAGCACCGCCTTCAGCCCAGAGCGTGATCCTGGAGACCCGGGAGACCCGGGATCGAGTCCCACGTAGGGCTCCCTGCATCGAGCCTGCTTCTCCCTCTGCCTGTGTCTCTGCCCCACCCCACCCTCGTCTCTCATGAATAAATAAATAAAATCTTTAAAAAAATATTTTGCTTCTTTTGCTTATTTTTCTCTAATTTTTCTAGTTCCTTAAGGTGGAAGTTGGAGTAGTAGATTTTATTTATTTATTTATTTTAAAAAATATTTTATTTATTTATTCATGAGAGACACACAGAGAGAGGGGCAGAGACACAGGCAGAGGGAGAAGCAGGCTCCATGCAGGAAGCCCAATGTGGGACTAGATCCCGGGACTCCGGGATCACGCCCTGAGCCAAAGGCAGATGTTCAACTGCTGAGCCACTTAGACATCCCTGGAGTAGTTGATTTTAAACCTTCCTTTAATACAGGCATTTTTGTACCATAAGTTTCTCAAGATTGCTTTAGTTGCATCCCATAAATTCTGATATATTTTTTTCATTTATTCAGTTCATTTATAATTTCCCTTTATAATTCACTTGATAATTTGCCTTTGAATTTCCTCTTTGACCCATAGGTTATTTAAAGATGTATTATTTAGTTTCCAAATATTTGGGGACTTTCCAAATCTACTTCTGTTACTGGCTTCCAATTTAAATCAATTTTGGTTAAAGAACATAGTATTACCTGAATCCTTTTAAATGTCTTCAAACTTACTTTGTGGTCTAGAACATGGACTATCTTTGTAAATATTTTATGTGCACCTGAAGGAAATGTATATTCTGCATTTGCTGGGTGAAATCTTCCATAAATGTCAGTCAGGTCGAATCGATTGATGGTTTTGGCCCATTCTTCTACATCTTTACTGATTTTCTGTCTACTTGATTTTCTGTCTGATTGTTCTATCAATTATTGAGAGAGGAGTGCTGAAATCTGATTTTATTCACAGATTTGTCTATTTCTCATTGCAATCCAATCAATTTTTGCTTCATTTATTTTGAAGCTCTGTTATTTACATAGTTGGGCTTAAATCTACTGTCTCTTTTCTATTTGTCCTATTTGTTTGTTGTTTCCTCTCTCTCTTCTTTTGAATTTTTTAGTATTTTTAATAATACTCTCTTATCTCCTTTGCTGATTTATTAGTTATAACTCTTTGTCTTATTTTAGTAGTTGCTTTAGCATTTATCTTTAATTTATAACTAATCTTTACCTTATTATAGCTTACCATCCAATGATACTGTACTATTTCATGTATGGTATAAGAAACTTAAAACTGTGTATTTCCATTTCTCCCCTCCCAACATTTGTGTTATTCTTGGCCATATATTTTCTTTCTACGTGTGTTTCTCACAATATGGTGTTCTTCCTCTGCCTCTCTCTCTTTCTGTAAAGCTATGTTGCCTTTTAAAGGTATTTAAATAATAAGAAAAAAGTCTTAATGTTTACTAACATAATTATCAATTCTGGTGCTCATCATTCCTTTGTGTAAATCTAGGCTTCCATATGGTATTATTTTCTTTCTGTCTGAAGGAGTTCCTTTAACATTTCCTTTTTTTAGATTTTATTTATTTATTTATTTATTTATTTATTTACTTCAGAGAGAGAGATTGAGCAGAGGGGCAGAGGGAAAAGGACAAGCAGACCCCCTGCTGAGCAGGGAACCTGATGCAGGCAGGGCTGGATCCTAGGACCCTGAGACCATGACCAGAGCAGAAGACAGACACTTAACCAACTGAGCCACCCAGGTGCCCCATTCCTTTAGCATTTCTTATACTGCAGGTCTTCTGGTGATGAATTCCTTCAGGTTTTTCTTTTTTCTTCCAGATTTGGGTAGCTTTTATTTTGAACTCCTTGTCATCAGAATTATATGTTAACATCTTTTCAAGTTTTGTTTTTAATAGTTTTTAGTTTGTTTGTAAGTAATCTCTATACCCACCATGGGGCTTGAACTCATACCCTGAGATAAAGAATTGCATGCTCTTCTGACTGAGCCAGCCAGGCACCCCTTTTTGTTTTAGTTTTTAAATGTTATTCTTTTTTATAGCTTTATTGAGATATAATTCACCTCCCATACAATTCACACATTTAAAGTGTATGATCTGGGACACCTGGGTAGTCCAGTGGTCTGCCTTGGGCTCAGGGTGTGATCCTGGATCCAGGATTGAGTCCCACATCTGGCTCCCTATGAGGGAGTCTACTTCTCCCTCTGTCTACGTCTCTGCCTCTCTGTGTGTCTCTCATGAATAAATAAATAAAATCTTAAAGAATAATAAAATAAAGTGTCTGATTCAATGATTTTGTAGTATATTCACAGAGTTGTACAATCATCAGCACAATTTTAGAACATTTCCATCATCTCAAAGAGAAAGTCTTTACTCATTAGCAGCCACTCCCCATTCCCCTCCAACTCTAGGCAACCACTAATCTAGTTTCTATTTCTATAGATGTGCTCTTCTGGATATATCATAAATAGAATCACACAGGGGCACCTGGGTGGCTCAGTTGGTTAAGTGACTGCCTTCAGCTCAAGTCATGATCTCAGGGTCCCAAGATGGAAACCTTGTCTGGCTCCCTAATCAGCAGGGAACTTGCTCTTCCTTCTCCCTCAGCCTGCAGCTCCCCCTGCTTGTGCATGCTCTTTCTCTCTGTCAAATAAATAAAATCTGAAAGAAAGAAAGAAAGAAAGAAAGAAAGAAAGAAAGAAAGAAAGAATCACACAATATCTGGTCTTTTATGGCTGGCTGCATTCAATAGGCATAATGTTTCAAGGTTTATACATATTGTAGCATTATCAGTACTTCATTTCTTCTTATTGCTGAATAATATTCCATTGTATGGGTATACCATATTTTATTTATCCATTCATCAGTTGGTGGACATTTGGATTATTTTCACTTTTTGGCTATTATAAACGATCATTCTTATTTTTATTTTTTAAAAGATGTTATTTGTTTATGAGAGAGAAAGAGAGAGAGAGAGAGAGAGAGAGAGAGAGAGAGAGGCAGAGACACAGGCAAAGGGAGAAGCAGGCTCCATGCAGGGAGCCCAATGTGAGACTTGATTCCTGGTCTCCAGGATCAGGCCCTGGACTGAAGGCGGCGCTAAACCGCTGAGCCACCGGGGCTGCCCTAAACAATCATTTTTATTTTTATTTATTTTTATTTAAAAAAATTAAAAAAAAAAATTTTTTTTTAATTTATTTATGATAGTCACACACAGAGAGAGGCAGAGACACAGGCAGAGGGAGAAGCAGGCTCCATGCACGAGGAGCCCGACGTGGGATTCGATGCCGGGTCTCCAGGATCGCGCCCTGGGCCAAAGGCAGGCGCTAAACCACTGCACCACCCAGGGATCCCAACAATCATTTTTAAAGTCTTTTTTCCTCCTGTGTATTTCATTTTGGATAATTTCTATCATTCATTTTCACTAATCTTTTCTTTCAGAATGTCTATCTAACCTGCCATTAATTCCATCTAATGTATTTTTAAAACTAGATGTTGTGAGGGGTCTGGGTGGCTCAGTCAGTTAAGCGTCTGCCTTTGGCTCAGGTCATGATCCCAGGGTCCTGGGGTCAAGCCTCAAGTCGAGTTCCCTGCTTTTGGGGAGTCTGCTTTCTCCCTCTCCTCCCTACTTGTGCTCTCTCTCTAATAAATAAATTAACTATTTTTAAAAAACAGATGTTTCAGTCCTGAAAGTTCAATTTAGATTTTATATATGTTCCTCATTTCTACTTAACATGTCCAATCTCTCCTCTAGCTTTTTGAACATATGAAATACAGGCACAGTAACTCTTTTAATGTCCTTGTCTACTAATTCTCTCATTATTAGTGTCATTTCTGGGTCTGTTTCTATTGCATTTTCTCTTCATTATGGGTTGGATTTTCCTATTTCCTTGCATACCGATAATCTTGCACTGGGATGCCTGGGTGGCTCAGCGGTTGAGCTTCTGCCTTTGACTCAGGACATGATCCTGAGGTCCTGAGAGCAAGTCCTGCATTGGGCTCCCTGTAGGGAGCCTGCTTCTCCCACTGCCTGTGTCTTTGCCTCTCTGTGTGTGTGTCTCTCATAAATAAATAAAATCTTTTAAAAAAAATCGTGTCTCTTCCCCCGAGCCACCTGAGGTGACCTCCGAAAATGGTTTTCTACTCGTTGGACCCAGAAAACCCTACAAAATCATGCAAATCAAGGGGCAGCCCGGGTGGCTCAGCGGTTTAGCACCACCAGGGTGTGATCCTGGAGACCCTGATCCCACGTCGGGCTCCCTGCATGGAGCCTGCTTCTGCCTGTGTCTCTGCCTCTCTCTCTGCATTTCTCATGAATAAATAAATAAAATATTTTTTTAAATCATGCAAATTGAGAGTTTCAAATCTTCGTATTCACTTTAAGAACACGCGTGAAACTGCCCAGGCCAGCAAGGGTATGCACATCCGAAAAGCCACCAAGTATCTGAAAGATGTCACTTTGCAGAAGCAGTGTGTGCCATTCCATCACTACAATGGTGGAGTTGATAGGTGTGCTCAGGCCAAGCAGTGGGGCTGGACACAGGGTCGGCGGCCCAAGAAGAGTGCTGAATTTTTACTGTACATGCTTAAAAATGCAGAGAGTAATGCTGAACTTAAGGGTTTAAATGTAGATTCTCTGGTCATTGAGCACATCCAGGTGAATGAAGCCCCCAAGATGTGACGTAGAACTTACAAGGCTCATGGCTGGATTAACCCATACATGAGCTCTCCCTGTCACATCGAGATGATTCTTACTGAAAAAGAGCAGATTGTTCCTAAACCAGAAGAGGAGGTTGCACAGAAGAAAAAGATATCCCAGAAGAAACTGAAGAAACAAAGACTTATGGCCTGGGAGTAAATTCTGCATAGAATAAATGCAAATTTTAAAAAATCTTATGCTGTATGAGGGACATTGTGACTCTTTTTTGGGTACTGGATATTTCTGTATTCCTCTAACTATTCTTGAGTTTTGTTTGGGGATGTGATTAAGTTACTTGGAAACACTTTGTTACTTTCTGGTACAGCTTTTAAGCTTTGTTAGGCAGGACCATAGCAGTATTGAGACTTGGTTTAAGTGTCCCCACTACTAGGGCAAGACTCTTCTTAGTACTCTACCCAGTAATCCATGAATTATGAGGTTTTCTTCTCTGACTTTTGGTAAAAGATGTTTACTGCTCAGTGTGAATTCCAGGTATTGTTCTTTTTAATCTTTTCGTGTATTTTCCCCTGGCCTTTGATAGTTTCCTCACAAGCCTGTGCTGATTAACAGTCAAGTGAATACCAGTGGAAACCCCCTGGAGATCTGCGGAATTGCTTTTCTATGAATCCCTCTATACTCTGATACTCTGCGTTGCTAACTCTAACTGCCTTGGCTTCCACCAGATTCTCAGATTTTTACAAAATATTATTTATTTATTTATTCACAAGAGACACACAGAGAGAGGCAGAGACATAGGAGGAGGGAGAAGCAGGCTCCCCACGGGGAGCCCGATGCAGGACTCGATCCCAGGACCCCAGGATCACGCCCTGAGCTGAAGGCAGATGCTTAATCACTGAGCCACTGAGGCATCCCAGACTCTCAGATTTGTCTCCTCAACAGAGGCAGACTTCTAGGCTGTTTTTTATTTTAAAAGAAATGTTTTCTTATTAAGTAAACCCTACCCCCATTACGGGGCTCAAACTCATGACCCTGAGATCAAGAGTCACATGCTCTACCAGCTGAACCAGCCAGGAACCCCTAGGCTTGTTGGGTTTGCCTGAGTTGGCCCTCTCTGTCTTAGGCAGTAACATGGGCAATGATAAGGCTTGCCTTGTTTATTCCCCATCTCTCAGGGATCACTTTCCATTGTTACCTGATGTCCAATATCTTGAGATTTGTTATTGCATGTATATTCTCTAGATTTTTATTTCAGGCAGGAAGGTAAATTTGGTCCCCATTACTCTATCTTGATTGGAAATAGAAATCTCCTTATTGTTTTGCTAAGCTTGTAATTCTATCTACTACTAAACCAGGGGTGTTAAAATCTCTGATCATGATTGTAGACTTGTGTATTTCACTCTTTGTGTTTGTGTTGTGTCATTTTTGGGAAATTCTGTTATTGTCTTACATATTTATGATTCTATATCTTCCTGATGAATTCATCCTTTTATCATTATGAAATGTCTCTATCTTTGGTAATTCTCAGAGTCTTAAAGTGTATTTTGTCCGTTATTATTAGAACCATTCCAGCTTTCTTTTTTTTAAAGATTTTATTTATTTATTCATGAGAATAGAGAGAGGCAGAGACACAGGCAGAGGGAGAAGCAGGCTCCATGCAGGGAGCCCGATGTGGGACTCGATCCCAGGACTCCAGGATCACGCCCTGGGCCAAAGGCAGACACTCAACCACTGAGCCACCCAGGCGTCCCCCATTCCAGCTTTCTTAAGTTTAATGTTTGCCTGGTATATGTATTTCTATGCATTAAATTTATTTTAAAATAAATCATTGTGTTATTTCTATTTTTTAAAAGATTATCTATTTATTTGTTTATTTGAAAGAGAGAGCACACGCAGAGGCGAGGGGGAGAGGGAGAGAGAGAGGGAGAAGCAGGACCCTGGGATCATGACTTGAACTGAAGACAGAGGCCCAACCAACTGAGCCACTAGGCACCTCAATCATTGTGTTTTTAAAGATTTTGTTTATTTAAGACAGAGAGAGAGAAAGAAAGCGCAAGCAAGGGGAGGGGTAGAGGGAGAGGGAGAAACAGACTCCCTGTTGAACAGGGAGCCCAACTCAGGGCTTGATCCCAGGACCCCAAGATCATGACCTGAGCCAAAGGCAGCCACTTAACGACTGAGCCACCCAGGCACCACTCTATGCATTAAATTTCAAACTATCTGTGTCATCTTTTCTAATGTGCTTCTCTCATAGACACCATATAGTTGAGTATAGTGCCATGCCAAGCCATATTAGAGCCTGAGGCAGAAGGAAAACTGTGTACCTCTATATATTTTTAATGTAAATTTTATTTTTTTAATTTTTATTTATTTATGATAGTCACACAGAGAGAGAGAGAGAGAGAGAGGCAGAGACACAGGCAGAGGGAGAAGCAGGCCCCATGCACCGGGAGCCCGACGTGGGATTCGATCCCGGGTCTCCAGGATCGCGCCCTGGGCCAAAGGCAGGCGCCAAACCGCTGCGCCACCCAGGGATCCCTAAATTTTAATTAAAATAATTAAATTTGCTCTAGAACCCAGTTGTGAGAAAAAACTGACAAACGGAGAAGTAGATGTATTAAAATGGACCTTATTTTAAGTTTGAATGTTTTATTTATACCAAAAATACAATTTATTATAATTTTGCTTTCCTTGCTTTAATAGAAGCAAGCTCACCAATAATATTTTCAAAATGTGCTTCTTTGCTTATCTTGTTATCAGTTGAGAGAATTGCCATGTTTGATAATTTCTACTGACCAAGTAACAATCTGAAATAATTTTTTAAAAGATTTTATTTATTTATTCATGAGAGACACACACACACACAGAGAGAGAGGCAGAGACACAGGCAGAGGGAGAAGCAGGCTCCATGCAGGGAACCTGACGTGGGACTCGATCCCAGGACTCCAAGATCATGCCCTGGGCCAAAGGCAGGCGCCAAACCACTGAGCCACCCAGGGATCCCCCTGAAATAATTTTTTTTGAAATAATTTTTAATCAACTTCAGTTTACAGAAACTTCTTTTGCAAGACACCATTGTGACTGGCACTGTTAAAATACTCTCAAGGTCTCTTTTTAAAGATTTTATTTTTTAAAGATTTTTAAATTTATTTATTCATGAGAGACACAGAGAGAGAGGCAGAGACACAGGCAGAGGGAGAAGCAGGCTCCATGCAGGGAGCCTGATGTTGGACGCCCTAAGCCAAAGGCAGACGCTCAACCGCTGAGCCACCCAGGTGTCCCAAGATTTTATTTATTTATTCATGAGAGATACACAGAGAGAGGCAGAGACATAGGCAGAGAGAGAAGCAGGCTTCTTGCGGGAAGCCCAATGCAAGACTTGATCCGAGGACCCCAGGATCATGACCTGAGCCAAAGGCAAACACTCAACCACTGAGCCACCCAGGTGCCCTCTCAAGGTCTTGTATGAACTCACAAAAGGCCCCGAATAGACAAAGATCTTGAGAAAGAAGAACAAACTTGGAGGCATCACAATCCCAGATTTTAAGATATACTACATAGCTGTAGTCATCACAACAGTATTATACTGGCACAAAAATGGACACGACACATAGGTCAATAGAACAGAATAGAGAGCTCTGAAATAAACCCACACTTATATGGTCAATTTATCTATGGCAAAAGAGATTAGAATATGTAATGGGGAAAGGACAGTCTCTTCAAGAAATGGTATTGGGGGTCCTGGTTGGCTCAGTCACTAGAGAGTGTGACTCTTGATCTTAGGGTTGTGAGTCTGAGCCCCATGTTGTATGTAGAGATTACTTAAAAATAGGTCTTTAAAAAAAGAAATGGTGCTGGGAAAACTGAACAGCTATATGCAAAAGAATGAAACTGGACCTTTTTCTTACACCATACATAAAAATAAACTCAAAATGGTTTAAAGACCTAAATGTGAGATCTGAAACCATAAAAATTCTAGAAGAAAACATAAGCTGTAATTTCTTTGACATCAGCCATAGAAACATTTTTCTAGATATGTGTCCTTTGGCAAAGGAAATAAAAGCAAAATAAACTATTGGGACCATACCAAAATAAAAAGGTTTTGAATTGTGAAGGAAACCATCAACAAAACAAAAAGGCAACCTACTGCAAGAGAGAAGACATTTGCAAATGATATACACAATAAGAGGTTAATAGTAAAGCTATGTAAAGAACTGGGACACCTGAGTGGTTCAGTGGTTGAGTGTCTCACTTGGGCTCAGGGCATGATCCCGGGTCCTGGGATCGAGTCCCGCATCGGGCTCCCCACAGGGACCCTACTTCTCCCTTTGCCTATGTCTCTGCCTCTCTCTCTCTCTGTCTCTCATGAATAAATAAAATATTTTAAAAATACATGTAAAGAACTTATACAACTCAACCCCCAAAATAAATAATCCAATTAAAAACAGGAAGAAGACCTGAATAGAAATTTTTCCAAAGAAGATACACAGATGGCCAACAGAAACATGAAAAGATGCTCGGCACCACTAATCATTAGGGAAATGCAAATCAAAACCACAATGAGGGCAGCCCCGGTGGCACAGCGGTTTGGCCCTGCCTGCGGCCCAGGGCGTGATCCTGGGGACCCGGGATCAAGTCCCATGTCGGGCTCCCTGCGTGGAGCCTGCTTCTCCCTCTGCCTGTGTCTCTGTCTCTCTCTCTGTGTCTCTCATGAATAAATAAAATTAAAAAAAAAAACACAATGAGATATTACCTACACCAGACAGAATAGCTATTATCAAAAAGACAAGAAATAACAAGTGTTGACAAGAATGTGGAGAAAAAAGGAACCCTTGTGCACTGTTGGTGGGAATGCAAAGTGGTGCAGCCACTATGGAAAACAGTATGGACGATCTTCAAAAAGTCAAAAATAGAATTACCATATGATTCAGTAATTCCACTACTATGTATTTACCCAATGGAAATGAAAACACTAATTCAAAAAAATATATGCACCTCTATGTTTATTGTAGCATTATTACAATAGCCAAGATATGAAAGCAACCCAAGTGTCCATTTATAGATGGATGGACAAAGAAGATGTGGAATATGGGGCACCTGGCTGGCTCAGTTGGTGCAGCATGTGACTCTTGATCTCAGGTTTGTGCCCCATATTGGGCACAGAGCTTACTTAACAAAAATGTTTTTAAAAAATAAAAAATAAGAGGTGATATAATAGAATATTACTCAGCCATTAAAAAAAAAAAGAATGAGATCTTGCCATTTGTAACAACATGGTTAGACCTAGAGGGTCTAAATGAAGTGCTAAATGAAATGAGTCAATCAGAGAAAGACAACTACCATGTGATTTCACTCATATGTAGAGTTTAAGAAACACAGAGACCAAAAAAACCCAAACAAACCCAAATCCAGACTCTTAAATATAGAGAACTGGTGGTTGTTAGAGGGGAGTTGGGTGGGAGCATGGGTGAAATAGATCAAGGAGATTAAGAGTACAAGTATCATCAGGAGCGCTGAGTAATGTATAGAATTGTTGAATCAGTATAGTGTACACCCGAAACTAATATAACACTGTATGTTAATTATACTTCAATAAAAAAACCAAAAGACCATTAGAACTAAAAAAAATTCTCAAGGCCATTTCCAAAACTGGATAAGATTGCACTATGTAAAATTGGTAAATCAATTTTGGGAGATCTAAACATAAGGCTGAATTTTTTAAAAAGATTTTATTTATTTCTTCATGAAAGACATAGAGGGAGGGGCAGAGACATAGGCAGAGGGAGAAGCAGACTTCTTCTAGGGAGCCCGATACGGGACTCGATCTCTAGACCCCGGGATCATGCCCTGAGTAGAAGGCACATGCTCAACTGCTGAGCCACCCAGGTGTCCCCCATAAGGCTGAATTTATATTACAAATTTTCATATTGTATGCTGCTTCAAACTATTTTGGATAAATTTCTGCAGGACTTACGTGAAAATATTAAGAGCTAAGTCAATGGCTGCCTTTTGTTAATCAGACGTGTTTGTAGGAAACAACTTATCTCTGAATAAAATCTAAAATCTAAAGCCACTAATTTTTCCTATAACAATTTGAAATGTGAAATCAGAGTATCTATGATCTTGTTAATTTCTGATATGCACTTTTCCCATAGTAAGTGATATTCTCACAGAGTGATTCATACATTTGCGATTTGCAGTTCTTTTTTACATTTTCAAATTGTTTCCTTTTTATTTTATTTTAAAGATTTTATTTATTCATGAGCGACAGAGAGAGAGAGAGAGAGAGAGAGAGAGAGGCAGAGACACAGGCAGAGGGAGAAGCAGGTTTCATGCAGGGGAGCCCGACGTGGGACTCGATCCCTGGTCTCTAGAATCACACCCCGGGCTGCAGGCAGTGCTAAACCGCTGCGCCACCAGGGCTGCCCCTATTTTAAAATTTGATAATTATAGGGGTGCCTAGCTGGCTCAGTTGATGGATTGTACAACTCTGGATCTTGGGGTTGTGAGTTCAAGCCCCACATTGGGTGTAGAGATTACTTTAAAAATAAATTTTTAAAAAATATTTTATTTATTTATTCATGAGAGACACACAGATAGAGAGGCAGAGACATAGGCAGAGGGAGAAGTAGGCTCCATGCACGAAGCCTGATGTGGGAGTCAGTCCCGGAACTCCGGGATCATGCACTGAGCGGGAGGCAGACACTCAACCACTGAGCCACCAGGTGTCCCTTAAAAAAATAAATTAAAAGAATTTTGATAAGCATATTGATATCTTATTCTACCATTGTACATTCAGCAAAATTTCTTTCAAAGTTACATTCTTTTATTTGTTGCAAGCAGATGAATAGGCCATCTATTATGCATGTAACTTTTTATATAGTCTTTTTTTTTTTTATTACAGAGCTTTACTAACTTTTCCCACTTGGCTCAAAATATTACCCCATACAAATAAATCCCATACAAATTTGTAATCGATTTTCACCAAGATGCTTTTCTTTTAAGAATAACATATTTTGTCATTTCATAGCACATATTTTAATACATGACAAACATTTTTGATTCGTGAGCAAATGCCTTGATTATATTCTATCTTGGTCCTTATCAAATATCTGTACATGTTTTTAATGTTGTTTTTAGGGCAGACATAAGAATATCCCAAATGCTAGTTGAATTCACAAATCATTTCACAATATATACACATAGGACATAATCATGTTGTATATCTTAACATACACAGTATTATATGTTAATTATACCTAAATAAAGCTGAAAGAATTAAAATTAAAAAGTCATTTTCATTAGATGGGAGGCTGGATTTTACAGTAAACATTATAATTGCTCTCTATAATTATTCATTTCTTAACACATTTTTGTTCTTCCTAAACATTGCACCACTTGGCTTTTTATTTATTTTTAAAAATATTTTATTTATTAGTGAGAGACATACAGAGAGAGAGAGGCCGAGACACAGGCAGAGGGAGAAGCAGGCTCCATGCAGGGAGCCCGACGTGGGACTCGATCCTGGGAATCCAGGATCATGCCCTGGGCTGAAGGCAGTGCTAAACCGCTGAGCCACCCGGGCTGCCCCCACTTGACTTTTTAGATGCCATATTTGTCTAGAATATTTTTAGTATAAATTTAAAATGTATTTATTTTTACTAGCACAATAATTCAAGTAAATATACATAATAAATGCTTTATATTAAGATCCTATAAATTGTAATATTTAATAAAACAGATGTGCATAAAAATTTATATAAAAAATACAAATATCAATCATTACAAGCAGCAGAAAACTATGTACCTGATTTCCAGGCAAAATTGTTGAAAAACAAGTATTGAAAAATAATTTTTTAATATTTATTTATTCACGAGAGACACACAGAGAGAGAAGCACAGACAGAGGCAGAGAGAGAAGCAGGCTCCATGCAGGGAGCCTGAGGTGGGACTCGATCCCGGGACTCCAGGATCACACCCTAGGCCGAAGGTGGCGCTAAACTGCTGAGCCACCCGGGATGCCCCAAATAATTTTTTTATAAAAGAATTTAATGATAGCAAACTATCACTATTTTAGGGGAATACATTATAAATTTTTCCTGGTCAATTTTTTTCCTGGTAAAAAACAATTTCTTGTTTGTCCAGAAAATGTTTATATTTGATCAGATTTAAATTATGAAAACTCACATATATCCATAAATCAAATTTGTATTACTTACCTAAGTGCTCTTAATATTTAAAAAATCACACATACATGTTTGTAATAAAGTAAAATTTTCCCTTTTACCTTGAAATACTGTAGATAGCAGCTATAAACAATGAAAAAAACTTGTCAACTTCCCTCAGGATGAACAATGACCTTCAAAAGAAATTGCAAGTAAGTGTTTTTTTTTAAATCAAAGTATGGTTGTTATATTTGTTTTGTGTATAATAGTGATTCGACAATCCTATACAAGTCTCATCATGATAAGCATAGTTATCATCTGTCACCATGTTATTATATTATTGATTATATACTCTATGCTATACTTTTCATCTCCGTGACTTATTTATTTTATAACTGGAAGTTTCTTTTTTTTTTAACTGGAAGTTTCTACTTCTTAATCCCCTTCATCTATTTTGTCCATCCCCCTCCAACCCATCTCCTCTGGCAACCACAGTTTGTGAGAGATTTTTTTTTTTGTATTTATGCCTGCCCACCCCCCGTAAGTTGTATGATTCTTGGGGTAGTACAAGTGCAGGGTAGAGTTCTGTCTTGATGCAAAATTTTGATATTTTGTGTATCATGGATTGCTTTGCATTAATTTTCACTTTTTTGCCCCAAATTGCAGTAAAATGTTAGTTATCGCTATGTTAACTATACTGGAATTAAAATAAAAAACCAAAATGTTATTCATCTTGGTTACTGACTTTTTTTAGTAGTTTCCTTTTTTTTTAAAGTAGGCTCCCTGCCCAGCATGGAGCCCCACACTGGACTTGAACTCACGATCCTGAGATCAAGATCTGAGCTGAGATGGATTTGGACACTTAACTGACTGAGCCACCCACGCATCCGTACTGACATTTTTTTGACATCCCTTTAAATTTTGCAAGTGAGACACTTGCCTTATCTGAATCCCAGCTCTGGTTGGATTTTGGTTTTTTGTTTTTCTGGTCTTAAAATCCTTGCCCTTAAAGAGGGTTTTTAATCCATTTACACTTTTTGGAGTTACTGATATGGTCAAATTAAGCTCTATCATATTATTATGTGTTTTCTATTTGTTCCTTCTGGTTTTTGATCCTTTGTTCCTCCTTTCTTCTGAGTTAACCAAATATATTTTAATATTCAATTGTTACTCTTCTATTGGCTTTTCACCTGCCCTGTTTTCATTTCTTTAGAGCTGGCCCTAAAAATTACAAAATGCATCCTTAACTTATCACAGTCAACTGAAAGTTAATGTTGTACCATTTCACATGAGATGCAAAAGCCTTGCAACAGCATAATTTCAGGGCAGCCCAGGTGGCTCAGTGGTATAGCACTGCCTTCAGCCCAGGCTGTGGTCCTGGAGACCCAGGATTGAGTCCCATGTCAGGCTCCCTGCATGGGGCCTCCTTCTCCCTCTGCCTGTGTCTGTGCCTCCTCTCTCTCTGTGTGTCTCTCATGAATAAATAAATAAAATCTTTAAAAAAACAGTATAATTTCATTTCCCAAATCCTGTTGTTTGTGTCATTGTTACGTATATCCACATACATTGTGAATTCCACTATTCGGCTTGATACTCTCTTTTTTTTAAGATTTTATTTATTTATGAGAGAGAGAGAGAGAGAGAGAGAGAGAGAGGCAGAGGCACAGGCGGAGAAGCAGGCTCCATGGAGGAAGCCCAACGTGGGACTCTATCCCAGGTCTCCAGGATCAGGCCCTGGGCTGAAGGCGGTGCTAAACCACTGAGGGACCTGGGCTGCCCTCTTTTTTTTTTTTTTTTTTTTTACAGAGTAAATTCTATGCCCAACGTGGGGCTCTAACTCAGGATCCTTCAGGAGATCAAGAGTTGCATACTCTACTAACTGAGCCAGTCAGGTGCCCCCAGCTTGATCCACTTGAGACATGTTTTTTTTTTTAAGATTTATTTATTTATTCATGAAAGACACAGAGAGAGAGGCAGAGACATGGGCAGAGGGAGAAGCAGGCTCCATGCAGGGAGCCCAATGTGGGGCTTGACCCCGGGGCTCCAGGATCACGTCCTGGGCCAAAGGCAGGCGCTAAACCGCTGAGCCACCCAGGGATCCCCTTGAGACATGTTTTAATGATTTTTTAGAGAGGATATACAGTAACCCTTATTCTAGTTAGGGCCGTAGTGGCCTACTTTTAAGGCATGGTCTTTCTGGGTGTTTGTTTCTCATTAGGGTATTGGATGAGGATTCTACTCAGGCTGGTCAAAAGACCTATGTCTCCCAGAATGTGCAAGCATCCACATAGCTCACAGAATCCTAGGATTGATCTCTTCTTGGCCTCCTAGTTCTTTATTGTAAGCCTGCACAGTGTAGTATTTGGCCAAAAACTATAGCCATACCTGTGGTGATTTCTGGAAGTCCACCTCTAAAAAAGATTCTTTTTTTTTTTCTCCAGTAGAATGAAATCTCAGCAGCCCCATAATCTGATCTCTCCCTCCCAGCTCAGCTATATTGCTGTCTTCTGCTTGGCTCTACCTCCCTACAGGGAGGTCCTGAAAATGACCCAGGTGGAAAGAAGGTACAGTCCAGGCTCACTGCGTGCTTCCCTTGTCTCAGCCATCACATTCCAACCAGTGGAGCATAGGACACCAGATAGCCTTGATAAACTTATCTGTAGAATGACACTAACTTTTGGGTCTCAGCCCCCTCACGCCAAAAAAGCCAGAACTGACAGATGGAGACAAAAGTGATTGTGTTTGAGTAAATATACAGACAGTCCTTCCTTGTCTCAAGTAGTTTCACTTGAAGAATACAGGTAAAATATTTTGTAGGAGGTCCCTATCCCGATTTGGTTTTCTCTGCTATTTTCTCATGATTACACAAGGATTATGGGGTTTTAAGGAAGAATACTACAAAAGTGAAATTGTCAGGGTGCCTGGGTGGCTCTGTCAGTTAAGCATCTGCCTTCGGCTCAGGTCATGATCCCAGAGTCCTGGAATCGAACCCCACATTGGGCTCCCTGCTGGATGGGTAGCCTGCTTCTCCCTCTCCACCCTTGTGCTCTCTCTCTCAAACAAATAAATAAAATCTTAAAAAATAAAAGAAAGAGGGACACCTGAGTGGCTCTGTGGTTGAGCGTCTGCTTTTGGCTCAGGGAGTGATTCCAGTCCCAGGATCAAGTCCCACATTGGGCTCCTTGTGAGGAGCCTACCTCTCTCTCTCTCTGTGTCTCTGCCTCTGTGTGTGTGTCTCTTGTGAATAAATAAAATCTATTAAACTTGATGGGATGAGCACTGGGTGTTATTCTGTATGTTGGCAAATTGAACACCAATAAAAAATAAATTTATTATTTAAAAAAATAAATAAAACTTTTTAAAAAAAGAAAGTGAAATGTCCTCCTCATTGCATCACACTGAGGGGTACATGATAGCAATGTGTCTTAGAACTGGTAATGTTAACCCATTTCTTGGTTAAAGTGCTGTCAGGTTTTTCCACTGCAAAGTTACTGTTTTTCACTTTCCATGCTCTTGTCACTTGATGCAAGTGACTGATTCCAGCTCAGATTCAAGAGGAGAATTAAGCTCCAACTTTTTTGATGGGGGGGCAGAGGATCAACCATTTAATACAAATCTTGGAGGTGCTACTTTAAGGCCATGCAACTATCATGTTCACCTTAAAGTTTTGCCCACTAATTTTGGCATTTAGTGGATCAGGTCTGCAGCAATTATTACAGTGTTTTAACAATAATTTTCTGTTTCCCTCATTCCTTCTACATTTATCATTATTATTTGGAATTCTTATGTATGGAGCTGTCCAGTATCCAGCATTCATTTATTCAGTCATATAACTGATTTATGTAAGTATGGAAATTACAGGTATTTAATTGGGTGGGCTGTAAACCAATACTATCATTATTTTTTTTTAATTTTTTTTTAAATTTTTATTTATTTATGATAGTCACAGAGAGGGAGAGAGAGAGAGGCAGAGACACAGGCAGAGGGAGAAGCAGGCTCCATGCACCGGGAGCCTGACGTGGGATTCGATCCCGGGTCTCCAGGATCGCGCCCTGGGCCAAAGGCAGGCGCCAAACCGCTGCGCCACCCAGGGATCCCTATCATTATTTTTTGTTGCTCAAGTTGTCCCAGCTTTGGCCATTGGGAGCTTTCAGGATGGCTCTACTATCCTTATGACATGTCCCTTTTCTTTTGTACTTCCTTACTCTCTGGGACTATAGGACACTCCAGGCCCATCTTATACTTCCCCACCCTGGCCTTACAACCAGCCATTTTTCCAAGGATCCCTGGTTTCTTTTACTGGAGAAATGTCATTTAGAAACCAAGATCTTGGTACTAAATATGCTCATTGTTTTTTAGAAGAGCAGAGCCTACACCTCTTCAGTGGACAGATCAGGAAACTATCAGAGGAAACCCAGATAGGGCAGCTAAATGCAACGTGGCAGGGAGCTGCTAAGAGGTTCCCTCAGTGCTCCCTGCCTAAGGATAGGCATGGTCTTTTGTAATCACCTCCCCTCGAGTGAGTTGATTCTGAGAAAATACCTCGCCTTTGAGGAGATGTCACCTCCCAGGATTAGATTACAAGAGACTGTAACTTCCATTCTGGTAGTTGACTCTCTCTCTTGCTGGCTCTGACAAAGCTGAACTACCATGCTGTGAGCTGCTTCATGGAAGGAAAGGAACACATGTCAAGGACTGAAGGCCTCAGTTCAACAGGTTACAGAGAATCAAATCCTGCCCAACACCTTCCTTGATGGTAGCCTGGGGAGAGCCACTGGAGTAGAGGACCCAGCTCAGCTAGCCTGGATCCATGACCCACAAAAACTAGGGGAATGTGAATGTGTGTTGTTTTTCGTCACTGAGATTGTGGTAATTTGCTACACAGGAAGAGATAACAGATAGAGTTTCCTTACTTGGATCCTAGAACAGAAAAATAAAATCATGGAAAAAACAGTCAAATCCAAATAAAGTCTGAAAGTTGAGTTCTTGGTACTGTGCCAATGTTATTTTCTTAGCACTGATAAATATGCTATGGCTATGTGTTCATGTTATCAGGAGCTGGTGGACAGGTATGGGAACTTTACTGTCTCTGCAACTCTTCTGTAAAGCTAAAATTATTTCAGACCACAAACTTTGAGAAAAACACTTTTGGGTGTTGCATGTTATGTTTACAAAATTAAAAAGAGAATGGTGGCAGATTCAAAGAGAAAAAAGTTAAGAAGAGGTTATCAGGGAATCACCAGTCTGGCGGTAGAGACTTGACAGCCAGGCCTTATATGGGACAGTGTGATGGGACACAAAGGAGTAGCAAGTGTGGTGGTTCCCATCTGCTCGGGGAGACGCAGGCCTGGGCCTGTTGCCCATTCTGAGAGTCAGAGTCTGGTAGAGGAATTCCAAAAATAATATTTTTCCCAGTCTTCAAGAAGACATTTGTGTTTGTTTATCTCCATTTAAGTCCTACCCCCCCCAAATGTCAACATTTGTCCCAAAATGGAACCACCTCCCTGTCCCTCCACCTTGATGGTTTTTGTTTTTGCCCTTTCAGCCATCTGGCACACCTCTATTGTCTGCCAGGAGACAGCCTCAGAGGTTTCATTATTAGTTTCCAAAGTGAGCGTGCAAGGAAATCTTTGCCCCCTCGGCCCTCAGTGACATTCTTCAAGCCAGATCTCTCACTCACCTAACTTTATCATTTAGCTCTTCATCCATTTACCAGCTGTGCATCTTCAGATAGTTAAATTCTAGTGCTCAGCTTCTTCCAACATGAAATGGGAATAATAATCGGCACTTTGAGAAATAGTCCATAGATTAAAAAATTAGGTGAAACATTTGTAACAGGAGGGTGCCTGGCAGATAGTAAAGGAATGACTGCCTTTGCTTACAGGTGTTTTCTTCCAGCCCCTCTAAATTCCTTTATCCATTCCCTCTTAAGTCCGTTTCTTCCAAGAACCTTTCTTCCTCCTGGCCAGCCATGGACCATGCTCACTGGACGGTCAAAAGCAAGGACAGGAGACTCTTTGCCAAAGTTAAAAGCGCATCAAACACGCCTAGCATTTATTGTTTTAATCACAAACCTACAGACCCCTTAGTACACCCTCCTTGGGGCTTGACCCCAAAGATCCAAAGCTGACAACCTTGGGTGTATGTGGTAAGAAGGATGGGGATGGGCAGGGAGTGTCTCTTAACAGCTCTGAAATGGGGGAGATTCCTCCAAATGAAGAACCAGGTAGAGGCCAGAGGTTGGAGGTGATCTAGCTTCTGAGAAGGGGAAGGGGGGGGCCAATAAAAAAATCAGATAAACAAAAGAGGGGTACATATGCTTTTGCAACCCTCCCTCCAAGCCTCTGCTTTGGTGGGGTAGGCTTCCACATCTTCCTGGGCTTGGAAACTCCCCCAGAAAGGCCCCTTCCTTCATCCTGTTCCTCTACAAACTCAAGAGTGCTGGTTCTGGGAACCTGGACTCAGTACCCCCTAATCCCTATCACCTCCCCAAACTGCCCTTCATGGAGGCAGGACTCTGCCCAAGGGTAAGGGTCTGTCACTCACTCCTGATCTAGGTCCGGAATGTCGACCCACAAGATTTCAAGATCTGCCCCTTTCTCTAAGGGCAAGGTAGGCTCAGAGCCCTCCTAGGTTAAGCCCCGTTGGTCCCAGGTTAAGGCTGGGGAGCTTAAGTACCACTCCCCCCTGCAGTGTGGAATGCTTGGATGGGATGTTGCTAAGGGACAAGGTCTGTGATCTCCACATGGTGGCCAGATCTTTCTGAGTCCTCCATGCCAGAAATACCAGCGCTCCTGTGCCTATAAGGGAAGGGGCGGGGCCTGGCTCCGGGAGCGCTAGAAGGCCAGGACTGAGCTCCCAGGTAAAGGGGCTCTCATCTTCACTTCTGTTCCTAGGCTGGACAGGGCGAGGATCATGGGAAAGGGGCAGGGCTTAACCCCTCAGGGTGGGACCTCTACTATTTTGACTCCTCTTCCTTGCCAGGATGGAATAGACCAGCAGTTCCGAGAGAGGGGGTGGACCAGTATCTTGCTACTTCCTTATCCTAGGAGACCCAACTAGGGAAGTCCCTAAGTGACAGGAGCCTAGCTCATCCTGCCTCCTTCCCTCACCTCGGCAAGGGCAGGTCCCATGGAGCAGGGGCGAGGCTGTGATATCTAGGGTACAGGCCCCACCGTTACTGCCTTCTCCAAGGCTAAAATACCTCACCGGCTGGTATTGTGGGGGAGGGGGCGGGGCCTCATCTGACTCCTCCTCCTTGCCTGGTTACAGGGGTGGGACCTCATCACATCTGCTCTTTCCCCATAACACCTGGGCAGAGCAGTCTCACGGAAGGGTGGGGGAAAAGGCGGGGCCTCATCCTGACGTGTCCTCCTTTCCTGGGTGGGGAAGTCCCAGGGGAGGTGAGGCCTGATCAGGACTCCTCCTCCATGCTGAAGCTGCTGCGGCGACTGCTGGCCTTGGAGACAGCGGGAGATACCGATGAAAGCAGGGGGTCAGAGGCAGCCCGCAGTGGGGACAGGGCGCCCGACAGTCCCCCCACCACCCCTTCCTCCTCCTCCATCAGAATGTCCTCCAGCCCCAGATGGAAGGGGTCCCCCAGATCCCCCAGGTGGTCGCTGGGAAAGTGCAGGTCCAGAAGGGCATCCGAGGGTGGCGCTGGGGGATGCTGATGGGGAGCACTCTGGGCAGATCCCCCAGCTGCGTGAAATGTTGCTGTGCCTGGCCTGCTCTCCTCCTCAATGTCCAGCTGCTCTGGCTTGAGGCTGTCAGAGGCTGAAGTTGTGGCCAGGGAGAGCAGCCCTGGGGTGGGAGGTACTGGCAGACCATGGATCTGTGCCTGCAATTCTAGCTCCTGCAAAAAGTAGGGGGTGGGGGTGGGGGTATCAGATGGGGTTCATAGTTTCTCAGAGGCAGAGAAGTGTAATGGTTAGAAGGGCAGGCTGCCGGGGTGTGAAATCCACTTCTCCTACTCATTAGTTGTGTAACCTTTAGGCAAGTTGCTTAACCCTGCTGGGCCTCAGCATCCCACTCTGTAAAACGAGTATAATAATGGTCCCTGCCTCACAGGATCACCATGAGGGCTAACTTTAGCACGTGGAGATAAGGCTCCTGTCACAGCGTGTGGCTGGAGACAAACACCATATACTTTAGCCGCTGTTCATCACTAGTCTCCTTAAGGTTACGATTCCTACTTATCGTCACCATCCGTGAGTCAGGAAGCCCGGGGATCCCCCAGGTGTTCTGCCTCTGCCTCTGCCTGCAGGAAGCACCCTCCCCAGTCACCTTGGCCACTGCCTTTTCCTCCCAAACCTGAATTCGGAGCTGCAGGCTGCGGTTGGTTTGCTCCAGGGAACGCTGCCGGCTCTCCAGGTCTTTAGAGCGCTGCTGTTCCTTCTGCAACTTGCGGATATAATCCACGGAGGCTTTCAGGATGGTACCCTTGTTCCAGCGCATCTCTCTGTAGGGCCCGGAAGGAGGGAGTGTTGCGTCTGGGTTCTCTTGGGAGCTGAGGGGGACAACTGCACCAGGCAGAGTGCCCACCACAGGCCTAGGCCCAGGATGGGGGGGGTGGTACATGAAGGGTATGGAATGCCCTGCCTAGGTGTTCTGGGGGAAGAGCAAGTCAAGGCTCCTAGAACATGGAAAACTATTCCCACCTCAGGGCCTCCAGGCCAGCTGTGCCCTCACCTTGAACATTCTTTGCCAGACACCCACATGGCTCCTGCCTCACCTCCTTAGGCTCTTTATTCAAATGTTCTCTTGTCAGCCCAGGCCTGCCCTGAGCCCGCCCTCTTCACCCGGAGTTGTATCCCTCGTCAACCTTCCCCCATCTTCTTTATTCCCTTTTTCAAAATAAACTCTATGCCCAACGTGGAGCTTGAACTTACAACCCTGAGGTCAAGAGTCGCACACTCTACCGACTGAGCCAGTCAGGCACCCACCCCCCAATCTTCTCTTCTTTATTTTTCTTTGCAACACTCATCACAATCGCCCATATTTTACTTATTTATCTTGTGTGCAGTCTGTCTGCCTCCACTAAAATATCAGTTCCAGGAGCTCAGGGACTTTTGTCTGTTTCGGCCCTCTGGTGTCCTCAGGGCCTAGTGCGGTCCCTGACACAAAGCAGCCCAATGCGACTATTGAACAAATAATTCAGAGGTACTAAATGGACAAAAAACTAAGTGCCTCTGTCATATGGGGACCAGATGAGGCGCACACACTGCAACATCATGCATCTAAAATTTTCGGTTAGGAAAAAAAAAAAAAATTAAAAAAAAATAATAATAAAATAAAATTTTCGGTTAGGGACAGGTAAAGGCTGCACCCCTACTCATAATGATGAAACCTGGGTGGGCAAGGGCCCGGGGCAGGAATGCTGGGCAGTTCCTGCTCAGGAACAGCTTTAGAGGAATGGGGTCCTTGTCCCACCTTCTGTCAGCCCAAAGCTCCCAGGCCCAGACTCACGGGTCACTGGACTTGGGGATGAGGGTGCCCAGCTCCTTGATCCTGTCGTTAATATTGAATCGCCGGCGACGCTCAACTTTGGGGGTGGGGGTGGCAGGGAGGAGAGAAGAGTGGGAAAGTTGTCAGTAGGTTGGGGGGGGGAGAGCGGGAGCTGGGTCAGGGGGAGGTGTTGCGGGGACAGACTGCCACCTACCCCTCCCCAGGGAAGGCCAGGGTGTGGATCGAGGCAGGGCTGCATGCTGTCAAGGGCACATCAGCTCACTCACTTAGGTTGTGATTGTCTTTCTTCTGCCGTTCCTTCAAAAGGGCCTTGGCCTCCGTCTCTGGAAGAGAGTGGGGAACAGTCAGGGCTTCTGCACATGGGGAAGGCAGAGGGCAGCACATACAGCTGCCAGGGGTAGGGGTTGGTGGGTACGGGCAGGGAAGTGACTTTTGAAAAAAGTGCCACTTTCAGGAGTTTTTAAAGAAGCCCTAGTGACAGGTCATTTGTTAAAATCAGGAAGAGAGAGGAAGCGGGGTCAAAGCTGGCCAATGGGCCATGTGGAAGGAGAGGGCAAAGAGCCCCCTCCCCCAGTATCAGGCCCACCTGGTTGACAGGGGGCTCACCCTGGGGCACAAAATGGGCACATGAGGCCAAGACCCTGGCCCTTACCAGAGATCTCCCGTTTGATGTTGGGCAGCTCAGCTGGGCAGGAGTTGCTGACAGTGATGGCTGGCGTGGCCACACCCTGACCACTGTACACATCAAGCAGATTCCCTGATACAGGCAGCTGGGGGCAGGGAGGGCAGAGAAATGATGGCTAGGACCAGCCCTGGGCTTGGTCCCTTCTTGGAACCAGATCCCCAACCCTCTGCAAGCTTCACAGATAATCTCTTGTAAGGACAGGCCGATTTGGCATAGGCACCCTTCCTTCTCTTGCAGGGGAATCTCGCATGGCAACTCTAGGAAGGACAGGATGCAGGGGACCTACCCTGCTTCACGAGGGTACCTGAGTCTGCCAGGGCTGTTCATCATGCCCTCAAATCCCTCAGCAACCTCTGAAGCCCCCCTCCCAAACTCTGGGATTGGCTCTGAGAAGAAAGGCTGGAAAACCACCCTTCTTAGATCTTTGTGAGCTACGACACAACATTCCAGCCCGTTAGCCCCTCCTAGCACAACATTCCAAGTCAGCATTCTTGGAACACTCCAACTCAATCTCAGACCTTGGGAAATTGTCATGGTAACATTCCATCTAAAGTCTGACCTTCTGGAGACTTCCAGCCCCATCTCTAGTCTTCACCGTGAGCATGTCGCATCAGCTCATGTACATGGTCACACACCGAGCTCCTGACACTAGTATCTTCCTATGTGTTCTGCTCTCTCAGGATTTCTTGTCCAACTACTCAACAAGCACTGCTTTTATGCCAGCCTTGACTTTTTTCTCTCCTTCGCACTCTCCTGGCTATACTATAGGGCAACACACTCATCCTTAAGTAATTAGTCCCAACTCTTGATGAGTTATCATCTCTTGAAACCCCTGCCAGTCTACTGGATCCATGTAATATAAGGTCCCAACCTCGGGCACCTGGGTGGCTCAGTGGTTGAGCATCTGCCTTTGGCTCTGGTAGTGATCCTGGAGTCCTGGGATCAAGTTCCACATTGGGTTCCCCATGGGAGCCTGCTTCTCCCTCTGCCTATGTCTCTGCCTCTCTCTGCATGTCTCCCATGAACGAATAAATAAAAATCTTTTTAAAAATGTTCCAATCTATAGCTGTGTCCAAATCAATAACAAGTTCTGAGAAGCTAGTGCCACTTTTATACCTGCTTGTCCTTTTGGTAAGTTGGAAAGAAACAAAGCTATAGCCACTCGGTATGTCCCAAAGCAAGTTATGGGACTCCTGAATGTTCCAGGACCAGAATGGTATAACATATTAGTACATCCCTTGTTCTAGAGAGTTTTATCCACTCTTTGCAAGGACCCAGCCTCTTGGCATGGTTCACTGAAACAGATGTTGTACATTCCAATCACTCCCAAGGTTCAACCACACCGTGTTTTGAGACTTTTGACACATTCCAATCACTACATGGTCTGGGTATGTCTCAATGACCCAAATCTATTGGTACATTCAAATTGCTATAAGAGTCCCATTTCTTGGTCCCTCCCACACTGAAGCTTGAATGCTTTGGTAGGCCCTGATATTTTCATGAAGTCCCCACCCTTGTGTATATCAAAATCTCCAACATCAACCTTTCTATGCAGCCCAACACAAGGTATCAGGGCGCTAGTATGCTCTAATCTCCTCATGTGGCCTCCTTCTCTTAGTACAATCCAAAGTAAAAGTCTTATATACACAACCAGCCTGAGTGTTGTCTCAGTGACAGAGGGGTACAGCTAATTGTCAGACCAGCCTCCCATCTCAGGGTCTCACCGTGCTGGGGAGCTGCAGCCCTGCAGTGCCTCCGGGCAGGTAGCTAAGCATCTCATCATTGTAACTGGATTCCAGGCTGATGATCTCATCAATGACATCATCAATCTGGGGGAAGAAGTGAATATAGACGAGTGTTAGAACAAGCTAGAGGAGGGGAGCACAGGAAGATTGTCTGCAGCCACTTACCTCCTTCTCTGAGCTGGACCCAATGGTGAGTAGCGCCATGGGGCTGTTGGGAGCGCTGCCTGTGGGGCCAGTAGCATGGGCAGCCTCAGGGGCAGGGAGTGGCTGGGCACTAGCAGCCCCTGGTGGTGGGGTGAGGGCCTGGGAAGCCAGCTTGGGGCCGAGTGTGGTGGACAGGTACTGTTTCACCTGCTGCCGGCGTGCCTGCTGTAGGTGGTAGCGTGTTGGGTTCTCTAAATGGGTCTGCACCTGTGGGATAAGGGCGAGGAGGGATGGAAGGGGACAAGGTAGGATGGGGTGACTTGGAGTCCCAGGCTGACCCTCAGAGGTTATCTGCTTCTAGGCTCAGGCCAGCAAACCAGGCCTAGAATCTGAGACATGCCCCCCTCCCCAAATACTGGTAAGTCTCCCTCAGGACCCAAACTCTCTTTCTCAGAAATCCCTCAGAGCCCCACAAGAGCTACCTAACACTGACAGTATCCTTCAGTTTCTGGAGCACCTTGTCACAGTTCCCAAGACTCCCCCAGCCCCTGTCTCTGACACTACCTAAGAGACCTGAGAACCACATGTAGCTTCCCAAGTCACCCCAATGGCCAAACTCCTAATGTATTACACATACAGGAAGCTCTTCCTACAGAGTTCTTCCTGGGGTTACTTCACAGGCCCCAGAGCCCACATGAGGCATTCATGAACTTCTGTGGTCCGCCAAGACTCCCCGTGGATCCCAAGAACCCCTTACCACTGTACAAGAACACCTTGCAACCCCTAAACACAGCCTATTTGAACAGTAACTGGAACCTTCCTTAGAGCCTCTAGGACCTTGGCCCAAAAGCCACCAGGACCACTCCTCAGTCACTGAGACCCTTCCCAGGGCCTCTGAATGTCACCCTTACCTTGAGCACCTCCCTGGGCACCTGAGCAGGGGGAGGACGGCCCAATGTGTGGCCCCCCGCAGAGACGCCAACGACAGAGATGGCAGGAGAGGCAGGGGCAGGGCTGGGGAAGGAAGAGGCTGCGGCCTGTTCCCGACGCTCACGCCTCTCCTGCTCCTGGGCCTGGGCCCGCATTAGCTGCTGCCGCAGCAAGACCCGCGATGAAGAAGAGGACGACATGGCAGGGGTCCTGGAGCCCCCTGCAGAAGATGATGTAGAGAGTGGAGCTGGGGTGGCTTGCAGTGATATTGGGAGGCTGTGGAATGGGAAATATGGGGCCACAGGTAAGCTAAAAGTCTCATCCCAAGCCTAAGGAGTCATCGTGGGATGGAGCAGATGCTGTAATTAGGTCCGCTCTCTGCCTTCAGGGGCCACAATGTGGAGCGGCACACCCAGGAACCAGGCCTGGTCACCGCTCCCAGGGGTCACAGTCTGATAGGAGAGACACTGTAACTGAGTCCAGGCCCAGCCCTCGAGGGTCACTGTCTGATGGGGGAGGCACTGGAACCAGGCTGAATCTCAGCCCTTAGCAGTCACAGTCTGGTGGGGGAGCTTTAGCCCTGGGTCCTTATGGTGAAGGATCTGGGCCCGTTCAAACACTGAGGAGAGATGCCATTGCTAGGCTCTGGAAGAGGGAGTCATCCTATTTACAGGAGAGCAGAAGGATGCCAAATTGGAGCTGTGGCAGCAGATTGGTATACAGAGGGCTCTCAAGCTCAGTTTGGGGCTGAAGATGCTCCCTGAGCTCCTGGTTGCAGTTGTCTGGCTACAGGGGCAACTGCAGGCCCTTTGTACCCGCCCCCCTCCCCAGGCCTCTAGTCCCAGGCTAGCCAGTCTTGAAAATCTCAGAGATTTCACAATCCTCTCTTCCAGGTCCCCTCCCCTCTCTTAGAGCCCAGGCCGATGACTCAGCACATTTAGACTTCCAAGCTTGGGGAAAAAAAAAAAAGAAGAGACCAGCAGGGGTTCCTCAAGGGTTGGGGGCGGGTAAGTCTGTTGAGTGGGGGAAGGGGTAAGCAAAGGTTATGGGTATGGCTCTCCCCACCTGGGGGCTGCACACTAGCAGGCCATCCTACTTCTCTGGGGCATTCTAGGCTCCCTGCAATATTTGTGGATGAATGGGTATGCAGGTTTTGGGTGGGGGAGGCAGGGGAGTTCTGGTTCAAGAGAATGGAATCCCAGCTTGGCCACCTGCTTTCTCGTTTGACATGTTCTTTCTGGCCCCTCACTTTACTATCTGGAAAATGTAGGCTGGCAGAAGAGTTGGCCTGTCACTGAGGGCCTCTGCCCATCAGGAAGGAATGGAGGGGCCTGAGGAATTGGGAGTGGAGTCAGAAGAGACAGACCTTGAGCGTAGTGGTAGTGGTTGGCTTTTGAGCTCGTAGAAGCTGTCAGGATCAAGAACGCTTTCTAATTCGATGTCAGCAACGATCCCAGATTCCGGAAGCAAAGAGTTGAGGCTGAGGGTGGAAGGGAGGTAAGGGTGATGGTCAGTTAAGTATATGGAGACTGCACTCCCCTCTAAGAGAGAAAGAACAAGTGGGCAGTGGGAGGAGAGAGATACACACAGGGGTGGGAGGGGATAACACAGAGTGCATCCTTCCCAGGAGGTGACCCTGCTGGGTACCACCACCAGGACTTCCCAGATCTTCCCTGCCCATACTCCTCTTCCCTCCCCACTCTCTTTTGCTCTGTTATCCAAAGTCCCTTAGGATTCAAAATAGTAAGAGTGCCCAGATCCCAACTCCTCACTCTCACATAATCATGTTAACAACCTAGGTTTGAGGGAAAACAGAAATGAAGAATTCAGGAATGACAATTCACTTTGCAGGAGTCCTGACTTTGCATTCAGAGTTCTTCCAGCCCCCACACCCCCTACTGGGGTCCTGGCAGCTGAATGTGAGCCCCCATTTGTCTACACATAGCAGGGTAGGGGCAATCTTCAGCACAGCAGTCTATTGTAACACAAACTGAATGCATCACAAAGAACTGGGGTCGATGATTCACTTGACGGAAGGATCCACGACTTTGCAAATTAGCCCCCCCACCCTGCCCCCCACCTCGCCCCAGCCAGAGTTGAGGGTATGCCTGTACACACCCAAATACAAAATGGAAATATCAAGGGCTCCCCTTATTCCAGCAAATTGGATTTAAAAGAGGGAGAATTTGGGTGGATGATCCGCTTATACAAGCATTCTTTTCTTGGCGGGAGGAGCCTGTCCAGCATTCAGCTGTTTTTTTGGATGGAACAACACACACACACACACACACACACACACACCTCTAATACCAACACCCATTGACATGAAATAAGAACCCATGTACACCCCTCCCTTTCAACTATTTCCACTACTGTGATGAGCCAGGTTGTTATGAAGGCATCAGAAGATGGGGAAGCATTAGATGCAAAGGCTCCTGCTCAGCCCTCCAGGCTGGGGGCATTCACACACACGTGGATGGATATGCATCCTGAATTGAGTCAAAGACTGAATCCTGAGTGACTATGGGTCACTTGGCTTGACAAGAACTCTCTTCCCTCCCCAACGATCTGTGTCTTCCTTCCTTTCCTCACCCTCAGATGGGGACCTAAAACCACCCAGGAAGTAGGGAAGAGGAAGCTCAGGGAGCCGCTGAGCTCAGCACAACCCCAGGAAGAAAGCAGGCAAAGCCCCAGCTCATGCTTATGCACCCATTGCACAGAAGTTAGAAGAGATGGGCTCTGGGGTGGAAAGGGTGTGGAGAGAGGGCTGGGGCTTACAAGTCGGCTGATGGAAGTGAGGATGGAAAGAGGACCCAGAGGACCCACCCAGGCAGGGATGGTGCAATTGGTGCTCATTCCAGCTCCAGAGACAGCTTGGAGAGTATTTCCAGGGTCTGACAGACAGACTGGGAGGGGGAGAAAAAGAATACGCGTGCATACACGCGCGCACGGGTGTGCGTGTGCACGTGTGTGCATGCGCGCAGGGGTAGAACCTGGCTGGCTGAGAGGCTAGGATGGGTGGCAGCAGGAACAAGACCCTCCTCTGGGTTCCCAAATAAGGTCTGAGGCCTTCTCTGAGCTAAGAAGTAGCACCATCTCTTTTGCTTCTGTCTGCCTCACTGTCTCCCATTCAAGCCCCTATGGGGCTGTGGGAAGAGGACTTTTCCACTATCCCTGGGATCTGACCCAGCTGGGTGGGTGGGCAAGGATTAAGTGATTATTCTGGTCAGGTCTTGATGAATGTTGTTTCTCTTCCTCACTCACACACACAAAGCTGGTCCCATGTAACATATCTGAGATAGCCCCAAATACTTCCAGATTCCTGTTATCCCCAAACATAGCCTCAAGCAACCGGCCACTGGGAATCACCCAGCTTCCAAGACAGCACTTCTGTCTCCTAGGACCCCTTCTCTGACACTGAGGGGAAAAGTCCTTCTGATCAGTGCCTCACCTACATAGTACAACCTCAAATTCATCTCCCTCATGCCTGACTCAAGGACCCTAAATTCAGCCTCAGTGCCCCAAGTTCAGTTACCCTAGACTAGGCTCTGGATACAACAGAATCTTCCCCACAAACCCAGTCAAGAGACCCTCAGATCGGAGCCAGCCCTCCCTTAATGCACTTCCATGACTTCTTTAAGCCTCAGTCCAAGCAGGCCACCGCCGGATTCCTTAGGTTCCCCCCCAAGACCGGCGCCCCGACGTCCTCCAAGCCTAGGCCAAGGGCCTCCAATCCCAGTCCTGGGCTCCCGTTGTCCCCCCAGATCAGACCCCCAAGAACCCCAGTCAGCACTACCGGCCCCAGGCAGCCCCGCACCTGAGCAGCTGGGCCGAGTCGGCTGGCCTGCGCTCCTCCAACAGCACGAACACGGCTCGAGGGCCTTCCGCGCTGGCCTCTACGCCGTCCCGAGCTGGCTCGGCTGCATGAGACATGACGCCCGGCCCCGGGCGAGCCCTGCCAGGCCGGTCGGGCCTCGGCCCGGTCCCCCTAACAAAATAAGAGTCCCCCTCCCCCCGCTCGCCACCGCCTCCTCCGCTAAGCCATGGAGCGAGCTCTGCGCGGGCGGGCGGCGTCGGGGCGATGGGATGGGCCGTGAGTCATCCCCCGCCCTGAACAGACCAACACCCCCCAACCTAACCCCGGACGACCGCCCTCCTCCCCCTCGTCCTCTTCCCCCTCCTCCCTGAGCTGGGGAAACTCCACAGGAAGTGACCACACGGAGGACGGACGGCTCGCCGGGCCACCCCTCTGAGTGAGGCGGCCAATCATTGAGGGGTGGCTCGAGGGCCCGCCCTAAGCTACGCCTCCGACGCGGAGGGAAAACTAGATTCGGCCGGCCCTCGTTCCGAGAAGGACGCATTTAGGCCACGCCCCCAGAGCCAGAGGCAAATCAGCGAGAAGTGCTTTGATTAAGCCACGCCCCCTCCTCGCAAACGATCCCTCCGCAAGATTTTTAAGCCGCTCCTTGAGTCCTCTGCGCCTGCGCTCCGATGGCCCGTCAGCGCAGAGGGTCTCCAGGCCGCTCTTCTAGCAGCAGAACCGCGCCCCCTCTTGGCCAATGTTTATAATATCAGCTCCCTATGTTGCGCTGCAGCCTCCATCTAGCCCTGTCTCAGCCAAAATCAAAAGCAGGCCTAGGCAGCTAGGTTCCCTGGAGGTGCGCACCAAAAATCCCGCCCACAAACTAGCCGCCCAGCTGGTCTTCCCGGGAGCACTCCGCCTACTCTGTGTCACCCAGAGCACTTGTTGTACTAGGTCGTCCTGCTCACGTAGTAAGTGCTTAATAAATCCTTGACAGATAGATGAATGAGTGGAAGGATGGAAATTATATCTGGTACCTTCCGTGAATGATTTCTAGAATCATGAAGACCCGGTTTGGATTTGAGGAAGGGATTGCCCCTCTCAGAGCTTCAGCTTTCCTGGCCTGTCAAATGGTGGTGGTGGTGGTGGTGGGTGCCTCATAATACCTGTCTGACAGGGTTATTATGAGGATTAGAGATAATTTATGAAAAGTGCTAGCAGGTGGTTTGGCATACAGTAAGCTCTCCAAAACTTGATTCACACATTTGTGCACTGATTCAACAAATATTTATTGAACTCCTCTGTGTGCCAGATACATGCAAGCTAGCTTGCACACAGCAGAGGATCCCCCACACATACCTTCAGGTGCGTAGTCAGCTCACAGAAAACCTAGACCTACGACCTTACCTTCCTCCTTCTAACATCCCAAAACCCTGCCCAGCAGTTGGACCTCAGGGAACTTCAATGAGGTCTCATTTGTCTTGCACGGTCCTGTATTGACACAGGAAGTTGGCTTGGTAAACATGCACATCCCCACAGGCCCTTGCAGCCCCATTATCCACACAATAAAGAAGATAATTCTTGGGATCCCTGGGTGGGTCAGCGGTTTAGCGCCTGCCTTCGGCCCAGGGCATGATCCTGGAGTCTCAGGATCAAGTCCCACATTGGGCTCCCTGCATGGAGCCTGCATCTCCCTCTGTCTGTGTCTCTGCCTCTCTCTCTCTCTCTCTCTCTCTGTGTCTCTCATGAATGAATAAAATCTTTTAAAAAAGATGATAATTCTTTCCCAAATTAATCCCTTTTTAGATTTATTTATTTATTTCAGGGGAAGAGAGGAGAGAGAGAGAGAGAGAGAGAGAACGCACCAGGGAGGAGGGGCAGAGGGAGAGGGAGAAAGAGTCTCAGCTGGTCCTGGGCCTTGATCTCAGGACTCTGAGATCATGACCTGAGCCCAAACCAAGAGTCTGATGTTTAGCTGACTGCACCACCCAGGTGACTCCACCAAATTAATCTTTTTAAAAAAATCAACACTTTACCAATAAAAATTCCAAAATGGAACTCATAGACCTGATGTTAAAATTCCTATGGTGCCTTAAATATGTGAAAGTATCTAATTTTATAAAAGAGGAAGAAAGGGGGGAGCCATTAACTTACTAGATTCAAAATATATCACAAAGCACTAGTAATTAAAACACCATGATATGGGAGTAGGACTAGAAAATTAGATCTAGGGGATCCCTGGGTGGCTCAGCGGTTTGGCTCCTGCCTTCAGCCCAGGGCATGATCCTGGAGTTCTGGGTTTGAGTCCTGCATTGGGCTCCCTGCATGGAGCCTGCTTCTCCCTCTGCCTGTGTCTCTGCCTCTCTCTCTCTCTCTCTCTCTCTCTCTGTGTGTGTCTCTCATGAATAAATAGATAAAATCTTAAAAAAAAAAAGAAAATTAGATTGATTTTACAGGACAAGTCCAAAAATCTACTTAGGTACTTGGAAAAAAAATTTTTTTTAAAGATTTTATTTATTTATTCATGAGAAACAAAGAGAGAGAGAGAGACATAGGCAGAGGGAGAAGCAGGCTCCATGCAGGGAGCTCAATGTGGGACTCGATCCCAGGACTCCAGGATCACACCCTGAGCCAAAGGCAGCCGCTCAACCTCTGAGCCACCCAGTTGTCGGTACTTGGAAGAATTAATAAGCAATATTTCAAGAATGATATTTCAAATAACTGGGAGGTAGATGGACTCATTTACTAAAATGGTTTGGAGAGAAATAACTATCTTTTGGGGGGAGGGATTAGACTCCTAATTTACACAATTCAGAAAAAAAAATAATTCCATGGGGCTTCACCTTGGTGGAGCATGCAACTTTTGACCTCGAGGATGTGAGTTCAAGCCCCACGCTGGGTGTAGAGATTACTTAAAACTAAAATCTTTTTTTTTAAAGGAAAAAGAAAAAGAATTTCAGATTAGTTAAAGACCTAAACATTTGAAAAGAAACTATAGGGCAGCCCAGGTGGCTCAGCGGTTTAGTGCCACCTTTAGCCCAGGGCGTGACCCTGGAAACCCGGGATCAGTCCCACATCCGGCTCCCTGCGAGGAGCCTGCTCACTCCCTCTGCCTATGTCTCTGCCTCTCTTCCTCTCTGTGTACACTCTCATGAATAAATAAATCTTTAAAAAATAAATAAATAAAAAGAAACTATAGAAAACATCAGAACAGGGGCGCCTGGGTGGTTCAGTTGGCTAAGCGTCTGCCTTTGACTCAGGTCATGGTCCCAGGGTCCTGGAATCCAACCCTGCATCGAGCTCCCTACTCAGTAGAGAGCCTGCTTCTCTCTCTCCCTCTGTCCACACCCCCTCCCACAAATTCTCTCTCAAATAAATAAATAAATCTTGTAAAAAAAACACATCAGAACCAAATAATTTTGGAGAATATATTAACAACTTCAGCATATATTAACTTCAGCATATAACAACTTCAGAATATATTAACAACTTCAAAATAAGGACTTCTTAAAACAAGATATGAAAGGCAAAAGAGCGACGCCTGGGTGGCTCAGTGGTTTAGTGTCTGCCTTTGACTCGGGTCATGATCCCGGGGTCCTGGAACCAAGTCCCGCATCAGGGTCCCTGCAGGGAGTCGGCTTCTCCCTCTGCCTATGTCTCTGCCTCTCTCTCTCTCTGTCTCTCATGAATAAATAAATAAAATATTTAAAGAAAGAGAGAATAAGAAAGGCAAAAGATATTTTAAAAGTGACAATAAGCAACATTGACCATCCAAGGATGGTCAAGTACTTTATCTGTATTAATTCATTTTAATCCTCACAACAGACCTCTGAGTAGGGTTCCATTTATTGTCCCAACTTTTCAGATCAGGAAACCAGGGTATACCTAGGTTAAGTCATTTGCCCTAGGTCACCCCAGTTTGTAAAACCTGAAAATAAAACCCAAGCATTCTTTACCACCCTGCTGCACTGTCTCTCCAATTTGATCACATGAAAATACATAAAATCTTTAAAAAAAAGAATGCAGGTGGAAGCCACAAGAGGGTAAATTAAGAATACCATTGGGGGGTTGGAAGATGGTCTGGGGTGCAGTCGAAGGGACTATGGGAAGATAGCGAGTGATTAGAGACAGAGTCTGGTCTTCTGTGAAGGTTGTTAAAGCAGTAGAGCTGTTCACTCTCATTGGATGTGTGGTCAGCTGTCTAATGACCCCCCACCAAAGAGGTCCATGTCTTAATCCCTCGTACCTGTGAATGTTACCTTATGTCACACAGTAGGGGTTGCAGATGTGACTTAATTAAGGATTTTGAGATGGGGGATTATCCTGGATTATCTCAATGGAATGTGATTATAATCACAAGCATCCTTATAAAATGAAGGCAGAGGCAGATTTGACAGAAAAGAAGGCAGTGCGACCACTGAGGCAGAGATTGTAGCGATGTGGCCACAAGCCAAGGGATGCAGGTAGCCACCAGAAGCTGGAAGAAGCAACAAGAAGATTCTCCTCTAGAGTCTGCAGAGAGTACAGCTCTTATGACACTTTGATTTTGGCCCATTGAAACTGATTTTGGACTATTGGCCCCCAGAACTGTGAAAGAATTTACTTCTTTTATTTTAAGCCATCAAGTGTGTGGTAGTTAGTTACAGCGGCCACAGGAAAGGAATACAGATTTTGGTACTTGGATGCAGGTTGTTGCTTTGTCCTCTGCTTGGGCTGTCATAACAGAATACCACAGACTGGGCACATTAAACAACAGAAATTTATTTTCTCACAGTTCCAGAGACCAGAAGTCCAAGACCAAGGTGTCATCTGGATTCGTTTCTGATGAGGACTGTCTGCCTCACTTGCACACAAACACACAGTGGAGAGGAAGGAGTAGAGGGAGAGAGAGAATCTCAAGCAGACTCCCCACTGAGCAGTGAGCCCACTCAATCCTACCACCCTGAGACCATGACCCAAGCTGAAACCAAGAGTTGGACTTACAACTGACTGTGTCATCCAGGCACCCCCTCTTCTTCTTCTTATAAGGACACCAATCCTATTGGATTAGGGCACCTCTTATGACCTCATTTAACTTTAATTACCTCCCCAAAGTCCCTATTTCCAAATATATTCATATTGGGAGTTATGGCTTCAACATATGAATGGGGGGGCACAACTCAGTCCATAACATGTTGTAATAAATCCTAAAAATGTTGAAATGGCTTTGGAACCAGATCGTGTACAGAGGCTAGAAGACGTTTGAGGTACACAATAGAAAAATCCTAGATTGCCTTAAACAGACTGTTGTTAGAAATATGTATGTTAAAAACACTATTGGTGTGGTGCCTTGGTGGCTCAGTCGGTTAAGCATCTGCCTTCAGCTCAGGTCATGATCCCAGGTTCCTGGGATTAAGCCCCGTATTGGGCTCTCTCCTCAGTGGGGAGTCTGCTTCTCCCTTTCCCTCTGTCCCTCCCCACTCTGCTCATGCTCTCTCTTAAATAAATAAAATCTTTTTTTAAAAAAGTACTGTTGTTGAGGGTTCAGAAGGAATTGAGGAGCACAGTAGAGAAATCCTACATTGTCCTAAGAATACATATATCATCATAAACTGTGTTGGTAGAAATATGTTAAAGGTGCTCTGATAAGGATAAGGATAAGGGCTCTGAGGGAAATGAACATGTTATTGGAAATTGAGGAAAAGACTATCCTTATCATTTTTTAAAGATTTTATTTATTTATTTTGAGAAGGAGAGGAGGGGGGTGGTAGGCAGAAGCAAAGGGAGAGAGAATCTCAAGCAGACTCCATGCTGAGCACAGAGCCTGATCTCATTACCCTGACATCATGACCTGCACCAAAATCAAGAGTTAGATGCTCAACCGGCTGAGCCACCCAGGCACCCCAATCCTAATCACAGAGAAGCATAAAACTTACTTGAATTGTGACCTACAGTTGTGTGAAAAGTAGAGCTTGTAAATGATGGACTTGGATATTTAGCTGAGGAGGTTTCCAAGGAATCTGTTGGACGTACTGCCTGGATTCTTTTTGCTGCTTTTAATAATATGTGAAAGGAAACAGATAAATTGAGAGAAGAACTGCTAAACAAAATGGATCCAGGATTTGACAAACTGGAAAATTCTCCAGCTGTCCAGATTGCAGAAGACACAAAATTTAGGAGATTTACTGTCAGGAAAGTATGCTCTGGAGAAAGAGCCAAAGGTGTGGCTGGATGGCCCTTTACTAGTACTAAAGAGATTAGATTTGTGACTCATGGATCTTCTCAACCATCTTAGCAGAAGTCGGGAACAGGGATGGAATTATCCATGAAAGATTTGTGGAGGACCCTCTCGTCTAATGATGTGAATCCCTGTGACTTCCATAGAAGACTCACAGAATTTTTGAGAATGAATGTTATACTGCCAGCAACACTGCCCAGTTGGCTTGCAAGAAACAGAGATAGGGTGAAATGAAGGAAGAATGTGGGACTCCCAAAATTCTACTGGAAGGACATGGCTAATACTACTGAGCAGCAAAAAATGCTACCCTTCAAAAGAAAGGATTAAATATTCTGAGGGCAGAGCGGTGAGCCCATTGGTGAGCCCTGAATCCACAGTGGGTTATTCCCAGGCCTTGAAACCTAATGGAACTTGCCCTGCTGGATTTCAAAATTACCTGGGACCGGGACACTTGGGTGGCTCAGCAGTTAAGCTTCTGCCTTCTGCTCAGGGTGTGATCCTGGAGTCCTGGGATCGAGTCCCACATCGGGCTCCCTGAATAGAGCCTGCTTCTCCTTCTGCCTATGTCTTGGCTTCTCTCTCTCTCTCTCTCTCTCTCTCTCTCTCTCTGTGACTCTCATGGATAAATAAAGTCTTTTTAAAAATTACTTGGGACCAATGACACCTTTTTTCCTTCCATTTTTCCCCTTTGGAATGGGAATGTCTGTAAGTCTTATCCTATATCTGTCCCATCGCTGTATTTTGGGAAAAGATAATTTGTTTCCTAGTTTCACAGGTTGGGAGATGGAAAGGAATTTTGCCTCAGGTTGGATCATACTCAGAGTATCATTTATACCTGACTTAGATGATGAGATTTGGAACCTTTGAGCTGATGACACCAAAGTGAGATTTTGAAGTTGAGTTGATACTGTAATGGATGAAACTATTAGGGGTATTGGGATAAGGTACATGTATTTTGCATGTGGGATAGATGTGTATCTTTGAGGGTATACTGTTGTAGGGTGAATGATGCCCCCAAAAGATATGCACATCCTAATTCCTTGAACATGTGAGAGTACCTTAGATGGCAAAAAAGAAAAGAAAAAGGAAAAGGACTTTGCAGTTTGCAGATGTAATTAAGGTAAAGATTTTGAGATGGGAGATTATCCTACATTATCAAGGAGACCCTAATTGTACTAACAAGTGTCCTTAGAAGAGGAAAGCAGAGGCAGACTTCACAGACAGAATGCATGGCAATGCAACCAAAGAAACAGATTGTAGTGATGTGGCTACAAGCCATGGAATGCAGACAGTCACCAGAGTAGGGAGAGGTGACAGACAAATAGATTCTCCCCTAGAGCCTCTGGAGGGAGTATGGCCCTGCTGGCACCTTGATTTTAGTCTTCTGGCCCCCAGAGACTGTGAGAGAACACATTTCTTAGATAGTTAGCCACCAAGTTTGTGAAAATTCATCACAGCAGCCACAGGAAGCTAACGTAGATGGCTTGGGATAGATTTGGTGGTTGTTGGAGGGATGATTGCTTGGGGGTTATCAAAGAGAGTGTGAGGGTATAATTAGGAGCCATTGGAAAGTGTTTGGGTACTGTTGGAACAATCAAAGGAAAGACCAAGGGGTTTGGTGGGTCACTGGAAGGTGGTTTGGAGGTGTCGTTGGGAGACTGGGAAGATAAAGGGGGAATGTCTACAGATAACATGGGGACTATTAAGACAGTTTAGGGTGTAGTTGGGAGTTTTTGGAGGGTGGTCTGGGAGGTATGGAAAAAATGGAAGATGTTTTGTGGGTATAGTTGCATGTAATTTAAGACAAAGTTCAGGGGGTGATCCTGGGGTCCTGGGATCAAGTCCCTCATTGGGCTCCCTGTGAGGAGCCTGCTTCTCCCTCTGCCTCTGTCTGTGCCTCTCTCTGTGTGTCTCTCATGAACAAATAAATAAAAATCTTTAAAAAAAAGACAAGGTTGGGTATAGTGGTCATTGAAGAGTGGTTTGGAGGTATAGTTTTGGGCTGCAGAGTATGGTTAGGAGGGGACATGGAGACTGATTCGGGGTCCATGGGGTTGTTTTCGGTGTGTACTGGGGATAGATGGAAGAGTGATTTGGAAGTGCTCTTTGGAGGTTGATGGTTTCAGGGCTGATTGCAGACGGTTTAGGGGAACGAGTTGGGGGTAGTGAAGGGTAGTTTATTCTCACAATTTGGGAGTCCACGGAGGGTGGATTGGGGGCATTGCTTGGGATCAATAAACAATAGTTTGGGGATACAGTTGGGGGAATGATGGAGGGTGGTTTGGGGGACACAGAAGTTTAGAGGAGAGTTTAGAGACGTGGTGGTGGCCCAAAAAGGCAGTTTCGGGTACTGCTTGGGGGTTTGCGGGGGGGGTGGGGTGGGAGGACGACTCCGGGTGAGGGGCAGCCGGCGGATCACTGGGGGGGCGTGGCCTCGGCGGGGGAGCGCTCCACCGCCCTCAAGGAAGCGTGTGCGCACGCGCTCCCAGCTGGTTCGCTCCTGGCGCTCCGAGGGCAGGAAAATCGAAGACCCAAACTGGCGCCTGCGCACTAGGTCTCCGCCGCTGCTGTGGTCTCGCGCCCCGCCCCCCGTCCCCCGTCCCCCCACCTCTCCCCAGGCTCGCGCTCAGCCACGGCTGTGTCGGTGCAGCTGGGAGCAGACGGACCCGAGGTGAGGGTGGGGGGGGTCCGGGGTCCACCGACCGCGGCCGAGCCGGCGCGCCTCTCCCACCCTCCCCGCACCTCCAGTCTGGCCCCCACGGCTGACATTTGCGCGGCCAAAAGCGGCCCACGGGCAGGGCGCGGAAAGGGAGTAGGCGCGAGGCCGGGGACGAGCGGGCGGCGGCGAGGGAGGGGCGCAACCCAGCCCCCTTCCTGGCCCACAGCGACCCCGCCTACGTCGCGGGACGAGGACCCTCGGTGAGTAACGCCCGCCTGGAGAAGAAGGGAGGAGACAGGGCGGGGTGAGGGCCCGGAAACGCCAACAGAGAATGTACCTGCGCGCGCACCCGCGACCTCTGACCCTGTGGTCGCACTCCCGACCCCTACCTGACCTGACTACACCGTTTTTAACCCCGAGCTCTGGCCAGTCTTGGCCCCAGGACCTCCGATCTGACCCCCCACCTAACCATATTTTGGCCTGGCGTGATCCGCAATCCCTGTTTTGTTCCCCCAAACCCAGTCCTGACCCCAAACTCCACCCGGTTCTGTTCTCAGGATCCTTGGCCTGACCCTGTTCCATCTCTGAAGCCTATCTTGCCTTGTCCCGACCATCCCAGTTTCTGGCCTGTGCCCCAAACTCTTGTCCAGCCCCTGAACCCCTTCCAGTCATGTCCTGTCCCCCTAACCGCAGTCTGATCCAGGTCTGTCTGGATTCCTGACCTCTGATTTCTAAACTTTCTCCCTCCCCCCAGTACTATCCTCCTGGTCCCCTCCTGACTCCCCATCTCCAACCTGGCCCACCCCCTTTAGACCATCCCTCTGTTTCCTGCCCTGTCTCTGCCCCCAGCCCTGTGCTGTTTTCCCCTGACTTCTCTTGTCCCATCACTGTCCTCATTCCTATCCTTATTCTGTTCCAGTCTTTTCCTGTTCCTTACTTCCATCCTGAACCTGCCCTTTTCCCTATCCCCTTCCTTGAGCACTGTCTTGGCCAGTCATCATCATTTCTGAGAGCTATCCTATACTAACCCTGCCCTGCTCTTTTGTTCTTTGCTGCCCCCTACTTTTTCTCTGACCCTTGTCCTGAACCTCACTCCATCTCACCCCCTGGCCAGTGTCTTGGCTCCTTCTCTGTCCTGCCTCCTGACCTCCATCCTACAATGACTCCGATTCTCTCTTGCCCTCTGCGCTCCTTCCTGTTCTCTTTCTTCATCCTCTCCCAACCTGAAGCCCCCATCCTATCCCTTACCATGCCCCTCCACTCCAGTCAGATCTCCCTCTTCCTAACACCCATTTTCCATCTCATCTGAGCCCAAAAGAACTGAGTCCTGTTATACCCTGCCCCTGAACTCAGAGGTTCCAATGTTCCCATTATCTCGGGTTCATCCCAAATGCCTCTCAGCATGAACAAGAGCAAGAAGCCTTGTGGGCCCTGTGTGGCTTAAGGAGGTTTTCGTTTGTGATGTCCTTCACCCCCACCCAGTGATCTCACGCAGAGCTTGCATTTGTCTGCCTGCCCCAGGGGGGCATGGAACTGTTCCTACACCCCCCACCCTCCCCAAGTGTGAAAGAACACCCTAAATTATTCAGTGACTCTCTGGGAGTCTGAGATCTGGATCATGTTTCCAGCCTGGCTAGGTTGGGGGCTGCCCCATGTCAAGGTGGGGGGTGTGGTGAGCAAACATGCAGGAGTGGGGAACACAGGGGTATGTGGGAACCTTCCATGTCATGTTACCCCTATCTCCTAGTCCTGAACCTAGGTGTACATGATCTCTGCTTTCCTGGCCTGAAAAAGTCCATTCCAAGCCAGAGGCTTGGTAGGGGTGAGATGGGGATGGGGCGTTCTATCCCCCTTCTCTCAATTGTAAGCAATACAAATGGCAGTGCTAAGTCCATCCCACCTCTGTGGGGCAGGTGTGTGTGTGTGTGTGTGTGTGTTTGTGTCACTGAGTGTTTGTTAGATTCAGTCCTATCCAGTAGTGACAATAACAATAAAAGCAATACAAGATTCTCGATTCTCTCACTGAATCTTCTTGATTCTGAGGACAGGCAAGGAGAATTTGGATAGTGAGAAGGTAACATGTTATTCAGTTCTGTTTTGTTCCTGCATTTGTCATAGAGAGTAGTGAGAACTTGAATAACAAGATATTTGACCCATGTCATTTATCTAAAACATTTATCCAAACCTATTTTTTAAAAGATTTTATTCATGAGAGACACAGAAGCAGAGACATAGGCAGAGGGAGGAGCAGGTTCCCTGGAGGGGAGCCTGATGCGGGACTTGATCCCAGGACCCCGGGATCACAACCTGAACTGAAGGCAGATGCTCAACCACTGAGCCATTCAGGTGTCCCAAACCTAATTTTTTTTTAAGTAGGCTCCACACCCAGCATGGAGCCCAACATGGGGCTTGAACTCACAATCCTGAGAGATCAAGACCTGAGTTAAGATCAAGAGTCAGGGATCCCTGGGTGGTGCAGCAGTTTAGCGCCTGCCTTTGGCCCAGGGCGCGATCCTGGAGACCCCTCTCTCTCTCTCTCTCTCTGTGACTATCATAAATAAATAAAAATTTAAAAAAACATTTAAAAATAAATAAAGGAGGGTCTGAGGGTCAGGGATGGGCTGAATTAAAAAAAAAAAAAAGATCAAGAGTCAGATGCTTAACTGTCTGAGCCACCCAGGTGCCTCTACCCGAACCTATTAATAACAACACAAGTGTCCTTCATTGTTCTGATGTTTGTTTGGCACCTGACTTCTGAGAGGGAGAGCTTGGATAATTCCAACAGTGAAAGATACCAAGTTACCTGGAGGTTTTTTGCTTTTGCATTTTACATAGTGAGTGGGGAGGGTTCAGATAATGAGGGATAACGACTCCAACTAAAAAATATATTCAAATTGATTCATCTCCCTGAGCTCCAGTGGCAAGAGTTGGGATAGTAAGAGTACTGTGTTGTGTGAATATATTTGGCTCCTGCATTTTGTCCGGTGAGGGAAAGCTCAGAGAGTGGGGGATAGCGGTTCTACCTCAGGTGTATCCAAATCCTTTCAGTTCCTGTATATGGATAGTAAGCATTTGGAGAATTTACCTGAATATGTTTGGTTCCTGAATTTTTTTAATGTTTTTTTTTAAATTATTTATGATAGTCACACACACAGAGAAAGATAGAGAGAGGCAGAGACACAGGCAGAGGGAGAAGCAGGCTCCATGCACCGGGAGCCCGACGTGGGATTCGATCCCGGGTCTCCAGGATCGCACCCTGGGCCAAAGGCAGGCGCCAAACTGCTGCGCCACCGAGGGATCCCGGTTCCTGAATTTTTTTTTAAATTTTTTTTTCATTTATTTATGATAGTCACACACAGAGAGAGAGGCAGAGACATAGGCAGAGGGAGAAGCAGGCTCCATGCACCGGGAGCCTGACGTGGGATTCGATCCCCGGTCTCCAGGATCGCGCCCTGGGCCAAAGGCAGGCGCTAAACCACTGCGCCACCCAGGGATCCCTGGTTCCTGAATTTTTGATGTTGAGTAGCAAGAGGTCTGATAATGATAGAAATCAGCTCTGTTTCAAATATGTCTGTTTTAATCATTGGGGAAGGTTCGGTATCTAGATAGCAAGTAGGGAGGGTTTGGAGGCTGAAGCATACCAGCTTGGTCTTAGCAGTACATCTGAATACATTGAGTTCTTTTCTTTGGATAGTGAGAGATTGGAAAAATTTATTTCAGAGAAAAACAACTCTGTTGCAAATTTATCAGGTGAAGCTGAGGGATACCAGCTCTTCAGCTCTGTCTCAAAAAAGAAAAAATATACACACACATTCCTGAGTTTGAATTGGGAGGGATAGTATAATTATGACAGCCAATACATATTGACCACTAACCAAAGGCGAATTATTGTCCTAAGCAAGATTTCAGTGCATTAATTCATGTCATGCTCACAACAGTCCTGTGAAGTACATGTTGTCACCCCCATTTTACAGATGAAGACATTGAGGCCTGGAGAGGTTAAGTGACTTGTCTAGGCAGTCAGTCACAGAGCTATAAGTGGCAGAGCAGGGTTGAATCTTATTTTTTTAAAAGATTTCATCCATCCATTCATGAGCGACACAGAGAGAGAGAGAGAGAGAGAGAGAGAGAGAGAGGCAGAGACACAGGCAGAGGGAGAAGCAGGCTCCATGCAGGGAGCCCGATGTGGGACTCGATCCCGGGACTCCAGGATCATGCCCCGGGCTGCAGGCGGCGCTAAACTGTTGCGCCACCAGGGCTGCCCAGGGTTGAATCTTAGAGCCACTACTTGCTACCCCTACATGAGGCCACATGAAGCTCAGGTCCCGGCCAGGGTGGGGCATAGAGGTTGGCCATCTTACAGGCTGTTAAAAGTTGTGGACTGGAACAAATGATTCTGTCCCACCTGTCTGCCTGGCTCAAGAGGCCAGTTACCTGCCCTCCCCTCCTTACTCCTGCACCAGCCCACCTCTGCATGGGTTTTTTTTTTAAATTTATTCATGAGAAAAAAATTATTCATTAGAGACACAGAGAGAGGGGCAGAGACAAAGGCAGAGGGAGAAGCAGGCTCCCTGTGGGGAGCCCGATGTGAGACTTGATCCAAGGACTCTGGGATCATGATCTGAGCCGAAGGCAGATGCTCAAACACTGAGCCACCCAGGTGTCCCCAGGGTTATTATTGTTGTTATTAACAGTCATTAATGACATGGTGTGAGTTTCCTTGCGCTCTGAAATGCCTTCCAAAGTGACTCTGGCCTCTGTCGGCTCTGTAACAGCTGTTTACCCATTTTACAGATGAGGAAAGCTAAGCCAGGATATTCGGTCTGCATTGCTAGCCAGATACCCTAGTCCCTCTCAAGCTCTGGTTTCATAAGCATCCCTCTTCCCAGCATTCTTGGTGTCCTACAAGAGGCAGGAGAGGCCATGGCTGAGGGGATACACCCTATCAGCACCCAGCCACCCACCTCATGGTTGCTGCCTCCAGCAGCCCTAGGCAATGAAGGGGGGAGAAGGGGGCAGATGAAAGGACCCTTTGTGTCCCATACCAGAAATCTCACCTCCAGGAAGATAGGTGGGCAGGGTGGCAGGAGCCCTCCGTAGAATGTGTATATATACATTTATAGGAGGTGTAGGGCATTGCTGATAGAGCACTCCCCTCCAGGCTTGGCCCCCCTGCCAAGTGGCGGCGGGGGGAGCTTTCCTTACTCTACTCTTTCACATCACAGCATGGGCTGCTGCAGGGGCTGGGTTGGGCTTGGGCCCTGAGGTCACAGAGCAGATGGTCCCAAATGGAGCACAGGATGTGTGGTATGTGCCGGGGCAGGCCAGAGCCCTCAATTTCCTAGACTCTTGGCCAGAAATGCCCAAGGGGGAGGAGTGGTGGGGGGGCGGGGAGCCAGCCTGGCTTTAAAGAAGCATGAGCCCCCTCCCCACTCTTCCTCCCTTGCAGGAGGAGCCTCTGTCTGCCTCCAAGCCAGGACCCGGCCCCCCTAAGTTCTGAGTCCACCTGCTCTTATGCCTCTGTGATCAGAACCATGCCTCTTCACCTCTCCAGGCCCTAGCTTCCACATCTGCAAGCTGGCTATGAAGAGCTGGGTCTGCATCATCCTCCCAGGTTTGTAGGGACCAGGAGGGATGAACACATGCACGCTTTGTCAGTTTGCTGGGATGATTTCTTCTGGAGGCATGGAAGGTGGTCGGGTCTCAAAGCCCCAGTCTTTCCTTGGAAAAGCTGACCTCCCTGTCCCCAGCTTGGGAAACTGTTACCCCAGTGAGGATGGCAGTTGCACCAAACCTTCTCTCACCCATGCCTTGCCCTGGGAGGGAAGGGTAGGGACCCCAGGTATGTGATGCCTGCTGCCAAGAGACACACATCCGATTTATACCCAAGGCCTCCTATGTGCTCAACAAGTCCCAGGAATCCCATCCCCAGCTCCCAAGTGCTACTCTGGGGTAGGCAGGGTCTGATGTGGGCACCCAGTAGGACCAGAGGCAGCCCCACACACCCACGACCCTTTGCCCTTCTTCCTCAGTTCTCTACCAGGTTACTGGGGTAAGTGGGGATGTCTGGGCTATTTTCTTGGCCATGCTGGACACCCCAGAGGGACCGGGCCATGAGACTTGCCCCTAAGGGTGTCCTGAGCCCTGGTGACAGGCAAGCAAGGGTTAAGACATATGGGCTGGCCCAGTCCCTGGCCAGGTAGGCTGGGCTGTTGCCTAGTGGGAGGTGGCCTAGGCATCCGCCACTAAGCTCACTGCTCACCCACTCCTCACCCGCTCTGCTCACTGCCACTACCAGCTGGAACAGGGCCTGCTTGAAACAACAATTTTTTGAGGTACCTGAGGCTACCTCACAGCACCTGTCTGGCATTGGTGAGCACCTGGAAACAGGGGGCCCAGGGGCAGGGTCGGGGGAGAAGGGTATAGGGTATACAGAGGCTTCCTGTGGGAGAAAGCCAGGTCTGTGTGAGGGGTGCAGTGAAGAAGGAGGGCCTGAGTAGAGGAGCGAAGCCCAAAACATCCAATTTCCTCTCCTGGCGTGAAGCCGATTCCTTGCCGGAAATGAACGAGGGGAAGGAATGGGGGAGAAGAGAAGCCAGATTCCCCCCTTCTCCACTGTCCCCCCTACTTCCTCTCCCCCTTCCTCCCTTAGGGAGTAGCCTCTGCCTTCCTGCAACCTGGGACCTAGCCCCTCGGGAAAGCCCAGACTGGGCTATTGAGAAACTACTTCCCGACACCTGCCTGCCCCCCATCTGTTCACCCAGAGTTTTGGGAGGAGGGCTCTAGGTCAGTGAAGGGAGCAGTCCCAGACATTGGGAGTTTGTACTTGGCTTGATAGTGGCAAGATATGGAAATGGGGGGGGGGTCCCACTGAGGGTGCTAGGGTGCCACCCAGGTGAGGTGTCTTGGTTGTAAACAGTCATTACAGCCAGGAATTTCTTTCTCGGCTGTGGTGTCAGAAGGACAGACCTGAAAAACCTGCTGGGCCCGCCTCTGGGTGTGTGTGTGGGGTACCCTCTGCAGCTCTCCTGCTGCAGCCTATCCTAAGACAGGACTTGGGGGCTGGGGTGGGGGAGTGTTATGGCAGGGGACCGCTGGGATCCCCCTTCTCACAGTCTCCAGGTGGGGATGAGGCAGTTCTCAACCCTGGGGCAAATATGCAGAGAGGGCAGGAGAGTCAAAGGCAGAGGTTTGGGAGCTGGGTGTGGGGGTGTGGGGTGTTGACCCTGTGTCTAGCCTACCCAGTGACCCCATGACTCAGGCCTAAGCTATGTCCCCGAGGTCAGGCTGACAGGGTGGAGTAGGGGTTCCTGTCTAGACCCCGTGTTGACTTCAGGGCCATGAGCTCTCAGGGAAGGAAGGCTCAAGGCAGCCCAGCGTCGGATGTGGGAGCAATCCTAATGAATGGGCCCACTGGGGAGGAGTTGAAGTTCCTGTCAGGGTGGAGGAAGGTTTAGGGGAACCCTGGGAGAGTTCCTCAGACTCAAAGGGGCTGGGGAAGAAGGAACTCCAGGAGCTTAGGGGCTGAAGAGGCTGAGCTGGGACCTCGAGGAAACCCTGCCACGCTGGGCAGTATCAGACCTTGGAGTGTGGGCATCTGCAAAGCGCACATTGCTGCCGGGAAGTGCAGGGATGTGCAGAAAGGCTCTAGGGACTGACCCCTGACCCTGAGGTTGAGTACAGGGAGCCACTGTTTTTTGGGAGACGTACAGACTCTGTGGAGTCAGTAGCAGGACTGGTGGCAGCATATTAGCAGCTTGGCCCCATCACCTGGTAGATAGATGGGGAAGGGGCTTGAACTTACACTTCTTTAGCTGCCTGGGTCTTCTCCACACCTGGTCCCCATGGCATGACAAGCTGGGGATTAGGAGGGGATGGGACCTCTGTGGCCTCATGAGGCCCTCCTAGTTGCCTGCCACCTAAGGTCACACCAGGTGGTGGGAGGTGATGTCAGCTGGGGACCGAGCAGGATGTGGGAGGGAAGGAGCAAACTCCAGAGGAGGGGACGAGGGCAGGGCTGGCAGCCAGCCAAGGGAGGCTCTATGGTCAGCCAGGGTGTCTGGGGGCAGAGAAGGAAGCAGGAGGCAGGAGGCTTGTTATCTGCAGCTGTGGACTTTGTTGCTCACAGTCCCAGCAGGGTGACTTCCCTGTGCTGGGTACAGGACGGATTGGGGTGGGGAGAGGGGCTGGAGGGGTCCTGGGACTAAGTGAACACTCCCCGTGCTGCATCGGGGCTGCAGGATGAAGTTGGGACAAGTAGAGATCCACACATCTCGCTAGATCCCCAGCTTGGCTACCTTAGCATTCTTTCATTTCTGTAACAGCCATTCATTGAGCACTTGCTGCTTGCTCAGAAGTGTTCTGAGTGCCAGAGATACCCTGAAAACAAAACAGGTATGTTTCTTGTCCTAGAGAACGTGCAAGGGAAGCACAGTCTCTTGCTGGACAGCCATTGTGAGGGGCCATATGTAGGGGCGCACCTCTGGAAGTGATATTTAAGCCCCAGAATCTAAGTGAGAACCAGGGGTTGGAGAGGCATGGTGTGGAAAAAGCACTCCAGATGGCAGCCATAGCCTGGGCAAGGGCCCTGGGGCATTGGTGGGGTTGGAACTGCTCCAGTGGAGGAGAATAAGGCTGGAGGGGTGGGCCTGGGCTACACCCTTAGCCATGGGCAGGGTATTCACCCTTCTGTGCCTTACTGCTCTCATCTCGAAAATGGGAGGCCGATAATGCCAGAGTTGCCATCAAAAGATGGTAGGAAGATTCAGCGTGGCATGGAAGGTGGCTGTTACATGATCGAGGTGCTTAATTGGTGCCTATCCTTGTTACAGTTGGTTGAATCCGTACCATTAATTCTCCCTCCCTAGGCAAGACTCCTGACTGCGGCCCATGGGCCTCTGAGGAGGCGTTGTAAGTCCGCCCAGCTCCCCGCGTGCTGTGCTTCCATTCAATGGGAAGGGAACCAAGGTACCAGGACCCAGTGGGTCCAGGCGCTGATACAGATTCTGAGAGGGCAGGTCCATCAGGCGGGTGGGGTCAGGGTACCCCTCATTCCCAGCTGGGGCGCGGGAAGTTCGGTAGGGGCAGGGGGGAGTGGATGCAGAATGCTCCCTTGATGGCTCCCATGCGTCACTGCCAGGCCTTGTCCAGCCATCAGCCACGGCCTCTCGACAGCACCAGGATGGAAGTCAAAGGTCAGCTGATCAGCTCTCCCACCTTCAATGCCTCAGGTAGGTGACCAGTTCTTCCTCTCTGCCTCTCCTCCCCTGCTCTGAGTCACCACCTGCCTACTTGGAAAGGGTTGGTCCCCAGCCCCACAGCTGCACCAGGATACCCTGGCCGATCTTTGCTCTGAACTTTGCTCCCTCTGTATCTAGCTGCCCTGTTCGGAGAAGCTGCCCCCCAGGTGAAGTCAGAGCGTTTGCGGGGGCTGCTCGACCGGCAGCGGGCCTTACAGGAGGCCCTGAGCCTGAAACTTCAGGAGCTCCGCAAAGTGTGTCTCCAGGAGGCGGTGAGGGCCCAACCCTAAGAGCATTTGGTTGAGAGGGGGCGGTGAGGGGATGGGGCCCCCAAGTAGGCAGATTTGGGTGGCACCAATTGCTGAGCCACCTGTCTGGGCTGCAGATTCCCTGTCACCCTCTAGCTCCTCAAAGCCCAACTCAGATAGCTTAGAAATCACTAAAATGCGGCAGTACAGGCCTCCAATTCCCTATCAGCAATTTGGAACCCCCCAAACCCTCAAAAATAATACTTATTTCCAAAATCTGGCAGTAAAACCTGACCTGAAACTGCCAAGGGGTGGGTTACAGCTTTGATTTAGCCCTCTCAGTGTGAATGTCTACGCGGTTTGCCAGAAATAATGCAGTTCCGAGCCTGCAGCCCTAGGCTCTGAGGGGGGGTGTTACAGAATGTGTGGTGTATAGACTGGGTCGCCTTTACAAAGAATAAAGAATTCTGGATTCCAAAGCGGGTCTCCCTACCTCCCATGCCCACTGCCCCAGGGATTTGGGCCATCGAGGGCTGAGAGTCCACAGCATACCTGTTGGGTGGAGAATGGAGAGGAAGGAGGAGTAACAGGCATGGGCAGCTGAACATTGCTGAGCTCCTAGTAGGACTTCTGGAGTCATTACCGCTTTGCCCCATTCCCCCAACTAACCCTTGGTAGTCTCTGTCCCCTGCCCCCACCAGGAGCTGACTGGCCAGCTGCCCCCTGAGTGTCCACTAGAGCCTGGTGAACGGCCCCAGTTGGTCCGCCGGCGGCCCCCTGCAGCCCGAGGCTACCCTCCTTCGCACCCCAACCCTGCACACCACTCCTTATGCCCTGCTGAGGTGAACGGAGGGGCCTAGGGAGCATGATGGGGGTGGGCCAGGTACAGAGGAGGAGCCCAGAGGAAGTTGGGCAGCCTTGGAGTTGTGGCCAGGGGAGGGAGAGGCTAAGGTGAGAAGAGAATGGCTTGAGGGATGTGGGTTCCAGCTCTGAAGGAAGATGCTGGGCCCCTGCATCATCGTCATTGTGATAAGCCTCTCACCTGGGGAAGATGAGTATGTTTAGTCCCTAACCAGGACAGGCACCACCTGCAGAAGAAATGAGCTCCGCCCCAGAATAGGCCCCTCTTCCAGCCCAGACAGCCTCTGCCCCCCCCCACCCCTCACCCCCCATGCCCCATGCTTGGCCATTTGGAACATTCGGTCCGATCCTGCCCTCTTGGGTGGGCCCCGCAGGAGCTGGCTCTTGAGGCCCTGGAGCGTGAAGTGTCAGTACAGCAGCAAATTGCGGCTGCGGCTCGCCGCCTAGCCTTGGCCCCCGAGCTGAGCCTTGAGCAGCGCCGGCGCCGGCGCCAGGTCCAGGCAGATGCGCTGCGGAGGCTGCACGAGCTGGAAGAACAGCTTGGGGACCTCCGGGCCCGGCTGGGCCTCCCGGTACTCCCACCGCCACAGCCTCTACCCCTGTCTACCGGGCCAGTCATCACTGCCCAAGGAATTTGCCTGGGCACACGCCTTGCTCAGCTCAGCCAAGGTGAGCCGGCCCTGTGTTCACACAGGTCAAAGCGGGAGAGTGGGCATGGGTGGAAGGACGTGATAGGGGTGGGGTAGGCAGCCAGCCAGTGAAAGGTGGGGAGCTGGGTGGGACTTGAGGGACCTGACCCGGGAGAGGAGTTGTGATAGACTGGCCCTGCAGTAAGGGTATGGCCACTGGGAACTTGGCCAGATGGCACCAGGAAAACCAGGAGCCAAGCCTCAGGTAGTCTTGGATTCAGGTAAAGATGGGTTCTTGGGAAGGAACAGGGCGGAGAGGAGACCATCCAGGGGTGCGAGGGAACGGCACCCAGGCCTTGCATTGATAGGGCCGGGTCTCCCCCTTCTCACTTATAGAAGACGTAGTTCTGCACTCAGAGAGCAGCTCCCTCTCAGAGTCTGGGGCCAGCCATGACAATGGTGAGGACCCCTGTGCCCCAAGCCCACCCATCCTTTGATGCTCAGCCCCTCCACTCCCTCTTTAACCCCTTCTTAGCCATACCCCATCCTCACACGGGGCCCCCCATCTTTCTTGCATCACCCTGACCCGCTCATCATCCCCATTTCCAGCCTCCTGCCTTAGTTCCTGCCCCACCCTCTGCCTGCAGCCCCCCAGGGTCTCTCTCATTGACTTCTCCCCTACTTGCTGCCTTCCTCCCAGAGGAGCCCCGTGGCTGCTTCCCTCTGGCCGAGCGCCCCTCGCCACCCAAGGCCTGGGACCAACTTCGGGCAGTGTCTGGGGGCAGCCCCGAGCGGCGAACCCCATGGAAACCACCGCCGTCAGATCTTTATGGGGATCTGAAGAACCGGCGGAACTCTGTGGCCAGCCCCACCAGGTGAGGGTGAGCCCCTTCCCTCCCCAGGGAGCTGGGAGTGGGCTCCTGAGCCTGAGCTGGGGCAGGAGGTGGGTATGGTCTCTAACTCAGGCCCTCACCTGGGCCTGCCCGTCTTTTGTCTAGCCCCACGCGCTCGCTGCCTAGGAGTGCCTCCAGTTTTGAGGGACGAAGTGTGCCTGCCACCCCTGTCCTCACCCGGGGCACTGGCCCTCAGCTCTGCAAGTAAGGGGACTCTTGAGGGTGGGTTTGATGACCAGAGGAAGGAAGGGGTAGTTCTGATGAGAAGAGCATTAGCAAAGGGTGTGGGATGTGAGAGGCTGGGCTTTGAAAGGTATATTTTGAACAAGTCATCTCCCTTCTCTGAATCTTTGCTTCTCATCTATGAGATGGGTGTAGTATCCGCCTCTGAAGGACACTGTGCGCATAATAAGTTCTGTTTACCTGTACTGAGTGCCTAACATCTGCTGGGAGTTGGTACTCTCCATGTGTCAACTCACGTAATTGTCCTTAGATCCCTGTGAGGTAGATGCTGTTGTTACTCCCATTTTATAAATTAGGAGCCAGAGGCACAGAGAGGTTAAGTGACTTGATACTAAACTGAAGACCTGGTGTTTGAACCCAGGCCACTTTGATTCTAGAGTCCATGCTTCTAATCACTGTATCCTTCTACTTGAAGAAATACTTGATAAGTGCCTGCTTTTCCCAGGCTGTGAACATAACAAAGCCCCTGTCTGTAGGGCACCTTCATTCTGGGAATGGTGGCTGGCAGGATGATAGTTTGGGGTGGTTTATACACATGGTAGGGACAGAGAGTTCGGGAAGTTGAATTCCAGGCCCCAGGATTGGGACCCCATCGTGGAGGAGGCCGGGAGCAGGAAGGGCTGAGGATCCCATGTATTGGGGAAAGCCCTCTGCTGGCCCTCCCCTGTCCTTACTTCCTCTCCAGCCTTGCACGTGCTTCCATCTCCCTTGGCACTGATATACATCAGCATCCCATACATCTTCCGTCCCTCTGCCCCCCAGCATGGGACAGAACCTCCACCGCCTTTTACATGCCCCCGCTTAGCACCTGCATACATGCGGTTTTTAATCGGGTCTCCTTCGGAGATGCACCAGTGAAAGCTCAGGAAGAGGTGGGATCCGGCAGGCACTTGGCCTGCTATTTCTGATGCTACTCTCGTCACTCCCACCTCTGTGTCCCCAGACCCGAAGGCCTCCACTCTCGCCAGTGGTCCGGCAGCCAGGACTCCCAGATGGGCTTCCCCCGGGCAGATCCCGCCTCCGACCGTGCCTCCCTCTTCGCAGCCCGCACCCGTCGCAGCAACAGCTCTGAGGCCCTGCTTGTGGACCGGGCGGCCGGTGGGGGAGCTGGCTCCCCACCTGCACCTCTGGCTCCCCCTGCCACCGGCCCCCCGGTCTGCAAGAGCAGCGAGGTGCTGTATGAGCGCCCACAACCCACCCCTGCCTTCTCCTCCCGCACGACTGGCCCCCCAGACCCTCCCCGGGCTTCCCGGCCTAGCTCAGCTGCCCCTGCCTCCCGTGGGGCACCCCGGCTCCCACCTGCGTGCGGGGACTTCCTCTTGGACTATTCCCTGGACCGGGGCCTGCCCCGCAGTGGCGGGGCAGGCTGGGGGGAGCTGCTGCCAGCAGCGGAGGTCCCAGGACCCCTCTCCCGCCGGGATGGGCTCCTCACCGTGCTCCCAGGTCCACCACCCGTGTATGCAGCAGATGGCAGCAGCCCCCTCCTCCGCAGCAAGGATCCCCACGCCCGGGCCACCCGCACCAAGCCCTGTGGCCTGCCCCTGGAGGCCGCCGCCACCGAGGGTCCGGAGGGGCATCCAAACCCCCTGCTGTGGATGCCCCCACCCACCCGTATCCCCCAGGCTGGTGAACGCAGCGGCCATAAGAACCTTGCCCTGGAGGGGCTGCGGGACTGGTACATCCGCAACTCGGGACTGGCCACCGGGCCCCAGCGCCGGCCCGTGCTCCCCCACATGGGTCCGCAACACCCGCCCTTCCTCCATGCCCGCTGCTATGAGGTGGGCCAGGCGCTGTATGGGGCCCCCAGCCAGGCGCCGCTCCCGCACTCGAGGAGTTTCACGGCACCCCCTGTCTCCGGCAGGTATGGGGGGTGCTTTTACTGATGGGTAGGGGTCTCTTGAGGCAGATGGCAAAGGTATCCAGGTTTCGGAGCAGCCAGTCATGGTAGCTAAGGACTCAGAGCACCAGAGAACTAGCCTCAGCCTCGGCCCAGGGTCCCGGGCCCTGCCTGACCTGCATGAATCCCTGGGGTCTCTCTCGGTGGAGGGGTGTCTTGGGCTCTGGCAGCAGCAGCAGCAGCAGTAGTCTTCTGCCAAATATTCCATTCTAATATTTGAACAAAACCGTGCATGTCAGCTGAAAATGAGCCTTGAAAGCAGGGTGCTGGGAGGAAGGGCCTCCTGGGCCCCTCGCCTTTCTCTTCTTCCTTTTGCTGCGCCCCTACGCTTGCAAGCCTAAAGGTGCTGTCCCGTGCCTGCCTCCACCTCTTTAACGAGCCTCTTTTCCTCTCTTTCTGTGTCTTGTCTGTCTCTTCCTCTCTCCTCTGTCTTGCCACCCTGTCTGGATTCTGCTACCCCTTCTAAAGATACTACGCGGACTTCCTGTATCCCCCGGAGCTGAGCGCTCGTTTAAGTGACCTGACGCTAGAGGGGGAGCAGTCCTCCAGTTCTGACCCCCAGACCCCGGGGACACTGGTCTGACCCCTTCTGATATGCCCTTTGTTGGCCTGGGCACGACTTTAATCTGGGGAGCACACAGCTGACCTCACCAAACCCTGGGGTGTGGTTGCTCTCAGTCCTGGGGGTTGGGGGGTGCCGACCTGCTCTTCCAAGGCCCCTGGCTCCTTGTAGATGCACGAAGGTGTCGGACACCCTGCTTCCCCTCTCACACTGTGCTGGGAACTGGGGCCCTCAGCCAGCTCAAAAGAGGGGGGATAGTGTAACGGGGACTTCGAGCCCCTTCCTCCATTTCTGTTTACAGTTGTGATTTAGGTATTCACTGTCTTCCCCCCCAACACTAGACGTTTTATAAAAGGGAAACTGTGATCTCGTCCTGGTTGGGTTCATTCCTGTCCCCATGCCCACCCTGTTCCATTCAGGAGCACATCCTCACCAATAAAATGGACCATAGAGGGTCTCAGGGCCCTGTTCGGGGCAGCCAGGAGACTCTGGTGTGAACAAAACTCCCTGCCACCCCCCACCAGGGCAGTTCTTGGGGAGGTAGGCTCTCTGCCCACATCTGGAAGGACTAAAGTCTGGGTAGAGGGCTTGGATTCATTTTCCTACCCCTGGGGGTGCCTGAGGGAGCCCCAGTCCTTGTCTGCCTGTCTGTGCCCGCTGCCTCTGCCCACAGGATGAGATGGCCCAGCCTCTGGTGGCACCGTCTGCCCTATTCTGTCCCAATCAGGAAGCCAGCCCTGCAGGAGGGGCAAAGGGCAGAGCTATCGGGTGTGTTGTGTCCTGGGATGCTGCGGTGGTGGAACCTGGTATCTAGTGGATGCCAGTAAAATCCTCAGGTGACGTCTGGCCACAGGCTACGTCACATCTTCCTTTGGCTTTCTTTCCATCCACCACTTTTTAAACAAATCTACACAAGCTGTGTTTTCTATGATACCTATCTGTGACTTTCTGGAGCTGGGGGTCCCCCTACCTCCTTTACCTGGTGTTAAAGTTTTCTTTTTTTACCAATGGATCTGGGCCCAAGACACTAACCCACACTGGAAGGGGATTTCTATAATAAATGTGTAAACTGAACTCAGTGTGTCACTCCTCTGTCTGCCTTGCCTGGGCCCCCCACACCTGTGGGTAAGACCAGGTAATATAGTTTTATGATGCCACATTACAAAAGATACACCACCAGAAATAGCCTGTGATAACGTCATCCACTCTGGACTTACTTGCTGTGATGTGGGGCAACATTTTTGCCTGTCTGTGCTCAGATTCCTCACCAGCCCTGAACGAGAGCCCTCAGTGATACAAATGATAGGAAACACTCTGCCCTTAACTATCTTGTGCGTGAATGCCACTCTAGAGGTAACTGGTTCAAAAAAGGAGCTGAGAGCGAGCGGCCCCCCGCCTTCAGTCCACATACTTGACAGAAAGAGATCCAGAGTCCAGCAGAACGGAAAAGCAGAAGGCCACTTCTGGTCATTGAAATGCACGGACTTTACCCCAAAAGCCCACATTGGCTTGAGCGATGCAACAGCCTTTATTGTTGCAGTAACACTGATACAGATGCCCCATGCCGGGTCAGGGCTTGGCTCACCTCACCCCACCCCACCGCACCCCATGGTCTTCATCACTGTAGAAATTTGGAAGCTGGAGGGAGGCAAGTGGGACTTGTGAGTGTTTGGGTCACCTGGAACCAAGGGTTCAACAGGGTCAGGATGCCTGAATCCTGTCCTGAAGGGGGCTGGGAACACTTGGGGCCAGGGTTCAAGATTTGGCAATGCCCTGACCTGGTTTCAAAGCTGGGGTAGGGTCAAGAGCCTTAATCCCGGGTTCAAGAGAATGCCTTGGTCCCAGATCCCAGCTTTGGGGATGAGCATGGTAGATGGGCAGGTCCCAGACTGGGGGTTGGAGTATCTCTGGGTCCAGAGTTTGAGGCTGGCCACGGATGCTCTGGTCTCCAAGCCCCAAGTTCAGGGCTGGGGAAGAGTGGTCCCCTAGGTAATGGGGGCTGGGTAGGAGAGAGATCCCAATTTTGGACCTGGGTGGGGGAGCGGTCTCACATGTCCTCTGCTCTTTGAACTAGATGGGCCCCTCAATTTTATGGGCTAGGAAAGGGCTCTGGGTCCCGGTACTGGTCAGGGTGGGGTGGCATTCTCCAGGTCTTGGGTACAGATCCTAGACTCCTAGGATCCAGCTTCCTGCTCTTGTCCCAGCGCCTCCAGTAGCAGCCCCATTGGCGTCCGCTTGAGACCAATACTCTCAATCTTGTTCTCGATCTTGTTCTTGAGGTTTCGCAGGCGCAGGGAGGCGTGCACCAGAATCACTGCGGGCAGTGCCGAGAGGAGTGGGGTCAGTGGGACGAGACCTCAGCTTCTAGCCAATGGGGGCCCAGAGTGGGGAACTGGAGCACAGGCAGGCCAATAGAGTGGCCAGTGGCCTGGATGCCTCTGATCTTAAAGTGTGGCCCAGGAAGGAGCCTCGCAACAGGGGCGTGGCTAGGGAGGGCATAGGGTAACAGGGACGTGGCGGGTGGAAGACACTTAATACCAAGAGTGAGGCCTGAAAGGGCAGTAATGAGAGGGGTGTTCCCAGAAGGAAGGCAAATCCAGGGAAAGCGCTTTGTCAAGGGGGTGTGGCCATGCCCGCCTGGTGTCCCAGCCCCCTCTTAGGGCAGGGCTGGCCTGCCACTGCGCGCAAGCGCTGCCGCTTATCGGGCCGGGCCGTCGCGGGGTAGCGGATACTCACGAAGCACGGGCCCTGCGATGCTGAGCAGGAAGGTGCAAGCGCCGCCCACGGCCCAGAGAACAAGGAGGCCGAAGGCAAGCACTGCAGCCAGGCAGGCGGCGGGGTGGCTGCGACGGCAGCGGCGCACAGCTGCTTGAGTCTCAGCCGCCCACACCAGCACACCAAGGGCCACCGTCACTACCAGCGCGCTTAGGAGGGTGTGCAGCGGGCGCATGTACCTGCAAGGACAATGGGACTAAGCTAGCCCAGCAGACGGGGGTTGGGGGGGAGGGCTGCCCAGCCTCCAAGCCTCTCGGACCACCATCCACTCAATCCCGCGCCCCAAGAGCTTTGGTTTCCCCTCCCCCCTTCAGGGTCCCCCAGCCCGGCAAATAACTCCTGCCAGCCCTGTCTCCCAACAGTTCCACCCTTCAGGGCTTCCGACTCCCAAGAGCCCTGTGGGCCCTCATTTCTTTCTTGTCAATCTTACAGTCCAACCTTCCTTAGCTCTCCCGTTTCAGGCCCTCTCATCCCGCTAGGCCTCCAGGCTCCCAACCCTACCCCGCCCCCCCGCAGGGCCCCTCTCCAACCCCCTAGACCCCACCCCCAACTCCACCCTATGGGCCCAGCCCGGTAGATTCCCCTTCCAGGCATTCTGTCTCCAGACATTTCCCGCTCACCCGGAGTTCTTACAAGACCCCTTCCAGACTTCTCCACTTCAAATTCCCTACCCAAGTTCCCACTTCTTATAGATATCTCTCTCCATCGTTGCTAGAACCCCTTGAAAGGGTCTCTTTCAGCCCTGCCCAAATCCCTCCAGGTTCTCCACCCTTCTCTGCTCTCAGGCCTTCCACCCCTGGTTCAAGTTCCCCAAGAGGTACTTGCTCCTGGAACGTTCCAATCACAGCCAGGCTCCCGTCCAAGCTCAGAGCCTCTACCAGCCCATCCTCCCAACCTTTCAACTTGACCACATCCCTGTCCCTGCCCGAAGTCCTCCAGGGCCACCTTAATCTGGCCCCATCACTCACATCTTCCCCCTCCACCCCCACTGTCACTTTCAAGCCCTCCTTATCTTCAGGTCCAGCTCCTTACCCAGTCTCTCCTCCAGTCCCACATTCTCCATCCTCCTGACCTTCTATCCTCGGGGCTCTAGCCCACCCAAGGCACTCCCTATAGCCACATTCGGACTTCCTTCAAGTTCCCCTCCCAGGCCCTGTAGGTTCTCCATCTCCAAGGAACTCGCCCTTCCAGCCTTGCCACCCCCCATCTCAAGATCCCGCGGGTGCACCCTCCCTGCCCCGCAGGCGTCCCAGGCCAACCACATCTCCCTCCCTCCCTCACCCAGCCAGAGCGAGACTGAAGAGGAAGCACAGAAGGTAGTTAGTCTGGTAGTAGAGGAGGTTGTTGATGACGCGATGGCACCAACGCTGCGGGTCGCACGGATCCGGAGCCGCCAGGCGCGCCGACCCCAGAACGAAGTCGTCCAGGGCGCGTAACGGTGGCAGCCGCACCTCCGACATCCTGCCGGTCAATGTAGCTGGACCAGCCAGAAGAGCCGCCGGACTACAACCCCCGTTACACCCTACGCCACTGCGAGGGACACCGGGAAATGAAGTCTGGGCCGAGGGGCGGCTCTCTTAACCAGCTGGGCCAACTACGCAACCGTAGTACATGTGACCGGAAACACCGGCAAACACGCCTGAACTGTAAGGCTGCAGGGGCTGCCGGGAAATCAAGTCTCCACAGCTGGGAGAGACGATCCCATTCATCCCCAGGTGGGGGCGCCCAAGGGCGACTGTTCTGGGCGGTGCTGATGGCGCAAGTACGCAGCAGGCATTCTAGGACATGCAGATAGGAACTGTCAGAACGACGGGGCCCATCCTGCTCCCTTGTCGTCAGGGTCCAAGAGGGTCACACCTACTTGGAACTTCCTCCATGCCCCACCCACACCCCCCAGGTCCAGCCGTGAATACTATCAAGGGCCTTTTATTCACATTCACATCAGAGATGTCTCTTTCTGGGAAGGTTTTTTAATCCCCACAGATTTAATCAGGGCACTCCCTCTGGGTCCCTAGCAGTCTTCTTCAGGCTGGGAGCCCCAGGAGGTCTGCTCCCTCCCTGGGTCCCTGGCCTGGCCCTGCAGGCACACAGTGACGAGAAGTGCTTGGGGGAAGTGAGCTGTTTAGGCATAGTGCTGCCAAATGGAAGGTGGGCACCTGCCCCATTAATGCTTGCAGGCTGGTAGCTTCCACAGCACTCCTGATCCCCTGAAGGCTTTGCAATCTGCTGCCACTGCAGGACCCTTGCACAACCCACAGTGTCCTTAAAAGTCATCATCATCACAGATGTCAAGGTACACATCAAAAGCCTCTCTGTTGCAGTTTCCATCAGGAGTGAAGACATATTTGTGGAAGGTCCCATCCACACAGATGGCTGGAAGAGGGGGGGAACGGGGTAAAGGTTAAAAGCTGCTGAAGCCACATGCTCCGATCCTCTCCAGCGACCCAGGACCCATGATCTACCTCCAGGCCTTTGTCCACATGCCATCCCTCTCATGGTGGCGTTGAGCTGCCCACTCTAGCTCTCTCAGGCTTTCCATGCCCTAAAATTCCTGCAGGTCCAAAATGCAGGACTTTCCCCATGCCATACCCCGAATCAAGAGCCATTCCCACTCACCGATGACAGAGTTGACGTTCTTGGAAGTATTGCGACCGAACGCGCAGATGCAGGCTGACTCAGCAGGCACCGTGAAGCTTGCCAGGCTCCACTGAGAGTCCACGTACTGCCCAATCATAGGCCCCACCTTGCCCACACGAGCCAGCCTGCAGGCAGCACTGGATAAGCCCAGGTGTGGTACATGGGCAGGGGGATGGGGACACAGCAGGGCAGGGCAGGGCGTACTCACGCAGAGCGACGGTTGAGGCGAGTATCCTTCAGAGCAAAGATATGGACTGTGCCCTTGTCACTGGAAGCGCAGAGGAAGGAGGAATCGTGGCTGAAGTTGATGCTGGAAGACACAACCAGCAGTGAGGCCCATGTGCCATGTGGCCTGGGGTCACCAGCCCACCACACATACCCTATGCTCACCAGTAGAGGGTGGCAGGGTCAGTGCCTCGGCGCAATTCCACCAGTTTCTCCTTGGACTGCGTGTCAAAAAGGCGAATGAGGGTGCCTTTCTGAGAGGCTGAGGCTACTACAGTGCCTGGCTGGTTCAGGGACACACAGGCCACGTCACTCTGATGGGCGTTGATGGTAAACGGAGCAGATGAAGTGCCAGGCTTTGTGCTCGCCAGGTCCTGTGGCAGAAGGAGCACTTTGGGCTTGGGGTAGTCCAGAAGGCAGAGGTCAACCATCCACACAGGAGCCAGCCCACCCACTTACCCACCTACCCTTGCCCACTAGGCAGCTCACCACAAGTTGCAGACTCCCACACTTGTGTCCTGGGAACACCAGCAGCTGTTTCTCCAGGCTGGGGCAGAGGTCACAAAGCCCTAGGGTGTGAGGACACAATGTTGGTGGGGCGGGCGCTGGTGAGGGGGAACAGAGTCTCAAAATGGACAGAAGCTGCATAAGGGCCAGGCCTTGACCTTCTGTGATCTAGGTTACCCATGGAACCCCCCAAGTGGCCAGGCAGATTCCCCACCTCCCCATGCAGCTGTGGCGGCCCCAGGAGGGCCCAAGGAT